>NC_091064.1:171210307-171830298 GCF_000393655.2 Nicotiana sylvestris | reverse complement strand
TAAACTTCTTTTAAGGTTGGGAAAATTTACGGAGAATATACAACAAATTCAATTAAAGATAAGTGGCAGAAGGTTAACCATAGCCTTAATTAAGACTAAACAACTACATGATGAGATAATAATAATTTCAAATAAAGATAACTAGTTATGAAAAGATAGCATGACAATAGAAGAGGCAAAAATCTTCAGTTAAGTCAAATAAGAGTGAACTAGGCAATAAGAGTGAATCATAAAGTAATTAATTTCAATTAAAGCATGTAGAGGTGAACTAGTAAATATGAAACTCAATCATATCAAAAACAACTTCATACTCAGTGAATATAAGGACCTAAGAACACAAAAATGTCAACTTTCCACAAACAAATCCGAGCATACACTCGTCACCTCACGTACACAGACTACAATTAGCATAGAAGACTTAAATCCTAAGGGGAAATCCTCCACACAAGGTTAGGCAAGATACTTACCTCAAAGAAGACAAATCGATACTCTAAAATGAACTTCTCGGGTGAAATGACCTCCAGACAGCTCAAATCTATCCAAAATAACTTCAAAGCACAAATGAAATTCATAAGAAACTATTCTGGATCATAAAGCCTCAATCTTTATCAAAATCTAAAAATCGGTCCAAAAGTCGACCTTCGGGCCCGCACCTCGGAACCCGACAAATTTCACAAAACCATAACCATACGCGAACGCGAGCTAAGGGACGTGAACTCGAAGGGTAAGAAACAAAAGTTACACGAATGCGAGAAAAATGACGCGAACGCGAAGAAGAAATAGTCAACAACCCCTAGCTCCTAATTTATACTACGCGAACGTGAGGGAACAAGCGCGAACGCAAAGAACGAGAAAGCAGACTTTTGCGATCGCGAACGTGATTATGCGAACACGATGAACAATGAATTCTTCCTCCAAAATTACTCTTCACAAACGCGAAGTAGATGGCGCAAACGCGATTAAGGAAACCAGATGACAGAAAACAACAGTTCAAAAATAGGGGAAAAAGACCCGTAGCCCATCCGAAAAACACCCGAGGGCCCCGAGACCCCGTCTAGACACACAAACAAGTTCCATAGCCTAACACAGACTCGCTCGAGGTCTCAAATCACATCAAACAATGTCGGAACTATGAATCGCACCATGAATCGAAATTATGTACTTTCAAATCTTCCAACTTATAAAACGCGTGCCGAAACCTATCAAATCAACCCGGAACGACTTAAAATTTTGCAGACAAGTCCCAAATGACATAACGGAGTTGTTCCAACTCTCGGAATTGCATTCCGACCCCGATATCACAAAGTCAACTGCTGGTCAAACTTCTCCATCTTCCAAACTTCAACTTTTCTAATTTTCGCCGAAATGCCTCAAATTACTCTACAGACCTCCAATTCCAAATTCGGACATGCACCTAAGCCTAAAATCACCATACGAAGCTGTTGACATCATCTAAAACTCATTCCGGAGCCGTTTACACAAAAGTCAAATTCCGATCAATTCTTACCGCCTAAGCTTCCAAAACTGAAATCTTTCTTCCAATTTGACTCTAAATCATCTGGTAATTGAATTCTACCACGCACGCAAGTCAATACACATAATACGAAGCTTCTCAAGACCTTAAGCCACTAAATGGAACTTAAATTCTCAAAACGACCCGCCGCATCGTTACATCATCCCCCTCTTAAGCAAATGTTCATCCTCAAACGTGCCAAGAATCGACTCGAAGTCATCAAATCACTGAATGCACACTTCCAACATACACTCGCATGTGACCCCACGTCAACCCAATCCACGTACGCCTGACGACATCATCTCAACTGTAATATATCTCTTTCATCAATACCAAAAAGTCTTAGATTTAAAAATTCTCACCTTTCGCTCATCTCCAAAAGATCCGATTCTGACATTCACACCCGGTATCCGTCTCAACCAGCTGCAACAACTCATGCCTAGACCCGCAAAGTACAACCACACAACTTGACACACCACACATACGCCCATAATAGCATTTCTGATCACAGTAGCTGCCCGAAATCAAATCCAGCACCGGCAATTAGCCTCATATCCATTAGAACTCTATTTCAAATCTCCACAACATTGAAAATGATACAAGGAACGCGAAGACCTCATAACTATACACCCGGATGAACAAGTCATATCTAACACCACCGGGCACACACCCCACAAGCTAAAACTCGGGGAGCACAGAACGAAAATGAGTGAACATGTAAAGAGAAACACATAAGAGAACTATCAAACAAGCCTGATAGGCACAACTCTCTATCAGTACTATCCTACAAAACAATATAACAAGGAAAGAATTAAAGCATATGAACAAATATCAAGGATCCCATCCTGATATAACTTCCACAACGGTACACATCCCGGTTCGAACACATCAAATTACATGAATTCATGAGGGTCCCACTCCCAACTCTAAATCACAAGTAGGATATACATCAAACCAACTAGAACCTTTTACTAGATCAATTATGTCAATAAAATTACAATACATACTGGCTCCTACACTGATGGAGCATAAAAAATCATAACTCGTAACCAACATATATAGGAATCACATCAAGCCTACAGTAATGGACAACAGGAATTCACTACTAGTCCCATAACTCTCAAAAATGAATAAACCCAAACGATAGACACGGACTGCCACTCATAGAATCTCCTGACAAGGCAAACATATAAATAGAATACTAAGTCATGAACTCACCCATAGGTGGAGCAACAAATTAAGGAACTTACCTCGATAAGTAGAACTGTAACGAAATACGGATGGTGCTCCTCTATAACAAATCAAAAGCATACCTGTATGACATTATCTGGAGCAATGACTTCAAGCCTACCATATGAACACATCAACACATTGGGCCTCCCCCTCTTGGGAGCCGTCTACTCGCCTGAATACCTCGCTGCAACATATCTGTTTGAAGTCTAGGAAAATCTCTCACCATGTGGCTGGTATCCCTACACTCAAAACAACCTCGCTGTTGACATGGCTGTGGGAACTGTGCGTTATGGGTACTCTAAGACCCATAAACACCTGAAACAATGTACAAAGTCGGAAGTGCGAACTGAACTAAGGACCTCTACCGTGCCGTACCCTACATCCAAACTAAGTACTAGTGGATCTCTCCGACCTACGAGGCCTCATCACCTCCCTGTACTCTATCTCCTGACCTCGTCTTCCCTCTCTCTCCTGGCCCCGCCTGTCCTCCCTCTCCTAGTCCCACATGCCCTATAACCGGCGAGCGATCCTTACCACCTATTGAAATGAAACATCCGACTTCAACCTACGAACACGCAATCTAACTGTAGCGACCAAAGCAGGTGCATGTCTGTCCAAGTCATTGAATCTAACAGCATACTCTGATACTGACATAGTGCCCTGGTGCAATTGCTAAAACTCTACGTGTCATGCATCCCAAAGGGACTGAGGTACGAACTCTCTAAAAAATATATCTAAAAACTGAACCCATGTAAGTTAAACTGCATCGGCCGGGTTACCCAACTCATACGCCTGCCACCACTGATAAGCCACTCCCTTAAGCTGGAATGTAGTAAAAGCAACCCCACTCGTCTCCACAATACCCATAGTGCGGAGAATGTGATGGCAGCCCTCTAGAAAACCTTGTGCACTCTCCTAAGCAACACTACTGAATGTAGAAAGGTCATATTTCTTGAACCTTGCAAGTCTAATTTGCTCTTCCTCAGATGTTGCTGCCTTAGCCACGGGCTTAACTGGGACCACAAGTTGTGTCACCATGACACCCAGAACCTAACCAATGTGAACTCACTGCTCTGGAGTGTGGGCGACGAGAGTCTGAGTCCCTCCCCCGGTCTGTGAAGTAGATGGTGCAACCGAAATCAGCCCCGCCTGAGCTAATGTACCAAATATGCTCAGGAACTGTGCTAAAGTATCCTGAAGTCCGGACGTAACATCAGGCGTCTCTGGTACCTGCACCCCAACTGGAGCTATTGGCAGCTCCTCAACTATTGCTTTGGTAGGTGCTCTAGTTGCGGTACGTGCTCCTCGTCGACCTCTACCTCTAACGACACTTGCTTTGGGAGTAGCGTCATCGATAACTACAGCTCATGTCCTCACCATCTGTGAGAGAATGGAATGATAAAAGTTCAGACTCAGAGATCAATAAGCTCGCACGATAGGAATGAAAGAAGTAAGATTGTCCTGATAGTTACGTAACCTCTCGAAGATAAGTAGAGACATCTCCGTACTGATCCGCAAGACTCTACTAAACTCGTTTATGACTTGTAGCACCTATGAACCTAGAGCTCTAATACTAACTTGTCACGACCCAATTTCCCCTCTGTTGGGTATCGTGATGGCACCTAGTCTTAGGGACTAGGTAAGCCTAACATTAAATGTAACAACAACAATATTTAAATAACATCTAACAATTTAAAATATAAATCTCTCTAAACTTTACAACCCCAAAACCGGTAGTACAAGTCATAATCTCTACAGAGTTTGCTACAACTTCTAAATACAACTGTTTGGAAATAAGTAAAAATAGTGTGAGTACAAAATAGGAAGGTGACTCTGAAGCCTGCGAACGTAGAAACGGTTTTACCTTGAGTCTCCTCAGCAAGAATCCGCATAGCTACTAATGAACAAATACCTGGATATGCACAAAAAAATATGCAGAAGCGTAGCATGAGCACACCTGTAACAACCAAAAATCTGTTAAAGGTCGTGATGGCGCCGGACACCACTGTCAGGCAAACCAACACTAAATAGTTAATTAAATTCCCATTTTAATATTTTTGAAATCATAGATTTCCTTCAATTTAACTAGTCAAAGATGAACTTTACAGAATAATTAACAATATCTTCAAATTTTAATATTGAATATCTCATAATCATCCCAGAACTCGGTGTCACAAGTGTATGAGCATTTACTCGGATTTTAAAATACAATACAATACTCTAAAGAAGACTCTGCTGGATGTGGATCGTCTCGTAAGATGCAGCTCACCTAAGACCCCTTATCAACCACGCCGATGCGCCTACAAGACCACTAGCCATACATTTGCATGTACATCAAAATGTACAACAAGTGTAGTTTGAGTACAAAAATAACGAGTACCCAATAAGTATCCAGTCTAACCTCGAAGAAGTAGTGACGAGAGGTCGACTCTGACACTTACTATGGACAACAATAATATACCGATAATATGATAAGTTATGGATTTTATAAGGCGACTATAAACTCAATAATATGAAGCAGGTAAACAATTCTTTTATCAATAAGAGATTTTCAAATTTGTTTTCATCTTTTAACAATTTATATCTCCGACCAATAAGGCCACATCAATTATCAAAAATTCAAAAACAATCTATTACGTCATGCGCAAATCATGTCGAGGTCGTACGGCCTGATCCAACATAATATTTAAATTGTGAACTTCCGAGGGTCGAACGGCGCAAACCATAGATGCATCTATTTACCCCGCTCGTGAATCATACATGTGACGCAGTCAAATATAAATTTAAGGAATTACCCCGCTCGCGGATCATACATGCAACATGGTCAAATACAACTTAAGGAGTTTCCCCGCTCGCGGATCATACTTGCAATGCGGTCAAATAAAAATTAATTATTAAATCATAACCCTTTCTTGATTCTTTTCAAAATAAAGACAATTCAACTTGAAACTTTTAAATCCTTAGAAATCCTCAACTTAGTTCCATTAGATACAATTAACAAATATAATCAAGTAACGGTGTCCATAAAGCATGGTGTAAACCTAAAACTACCCGAATATAAACAGGAATAGTAGCTATGTATGGACTCTCGTCACCTCGTGCATACGTAGCTCCCAAAAATAGAAGTACAAATCGAATCATTTCACCTATGGGGTACATTCCCTCGTACAAGGTTAGAAAGGAGACTTACCTCGCTCCGAAATTCCAAAACCGGCTCCAACATCACTCTAACACCTCAAACCGGTGTCTGTCACTCCAAAACTAGTCAAGCAACATTCAAACAATAAAAATATACTCTAATACTCATAATAAATTAATTTGTAACAACTCCTAACTCCGCTCGAAAAGTCAATAAAGTCAACCATCGGGCCCACGTGCCCGTATTCCAAAAGGTATTGAAAATAAATATTACCCATAAATCATATGGTCTATATCCAGAAACTCATCCAATTTCGTCCATGAATCGACCCTCAAATCAAGGATTTACCATTTTTTTAGGCTCAAAATCCCAATTTCTACAATCCAAACGGATTAAAATAGAAAACAACATAAATAATAATGGAGAAACATCAAAATAAAGGTCAGATATTTACCACCTTGTTGAGACGAGAACAACGCCGCAAAAATCACCTCAAACAGAGCTCTAGAACTCAAGATATGCCCAAAATACTAAAATTCTCGGTTTAAAACATTGTCCAGACGATTTTTCTACATCGTCTTCGTGGGAGACCTTCATGTTCACGAAGAGAAAATTTTCGCGTTGACCGGTCAACCCAAAAATCCTTCTTCGCGTTCGCGGAACCACTATCACGTTCGCGAAGAACAAATCTTTGCACCAGAAACCAGCAATTTTGTCCGACAAGGAAATGGGCATAACTCTCTCATACGACATCGAAATTCGACAATTCTCTTCGCTATGGCCACGTAATTACGATATGGATCTAATGTTTCAATCAAATCACTAATAAAAGGTCATTTTCTCAATATAGTGTCCTTTATGCCCAAATAAACGACGCCGAAACATCAAATAAGAGTGCGATATAACCCAAACACCTCCGAAACACACCTGAGGCCCCTGGACACCGTCCAATCACACAAACCAGTCTCATAACATAACACGGATCTGCTCGAGACCTCAAATCACATCAAACAACATCAAAATCATGAATCGCACCCCAATTCAAGCTTAATGAACTTTAGAACTTCCAACTTCCACATTCGATACCGAAACCTACCAAATCACGTCCGATTGACCTCAAATTTTACACAAAAGTCACATTTGATATTACGGACCTACTACAACTTCCTAAATCAGAATCCGACCCCGATATCAAAAAGCCCACTTCCTGTCAAACTCTTCAAAAACCTTCAAATTTCTAACTTTCGTCAAATGTACCCAAAATAAACTACGGACCTCCGAATCCACTTCCAGACGCACTCCCAGCACTAGAATCACCATACGGAGCTATTCCCAGACTCAAAATCCCAAACGGACAACGAGAACATTGAAATGCACTCAACCCGAATTTATGAAATTCTTCCAAAATGCTAACTTCCACAATACGTGCTGAAACTCTACCTGGTCATCCAAAACTCAATCCGGACATAAACCCAAGTCCAAAATTATCATACGAACCTGTTGGAACCTTCAAATCCCAATCCCGAGGTTGTTTACTCGAAATCCAACCTTAGTTAGAATCTTTCAACTTAAAGCTTCCAAAATGAGAATTCTCTTTCCAAATCAACTCCGAACTTCCCGAATTTCAATTTCGACCACGCGAACAAGTCGTAATACCTGAAGTATAGCTGCTCGTGGCCTCAAACTGCCGAACAATGTTCTAGATCTCAAAATGAATTGTCGGGTCGTTATATTCTCTCCCATTTAAACATGTGTTCGTCCTCGAACGTGTTATGGACTGCTCTGGAATTTTTTGAAATCACTGTTTAACACCTCGTGCACCTACACGTGCTATCACAACTCCGTTGAGCACATTAACTCTAGCTAATATGAAGATATTCCCTTTTACTTAGACAAATAGGCTTTAGATCCCAATTCCAACATCTGGAATTCTCTGCCAGGACCGCTTCAATCATACAAACACTGTATCAATCTCTATGCGATGCACCAATACATGATTGCATACCTTTGCTAAATCCACACTATGCACTGCATAATTTACATATCATAATAACATCATTTGATAACAATAGCCGAAATTTCACGAATTTGATGCTCGCAACGCACCTCATGACATATATAAGTCTTATTTCAACTCTGTCCATACAACCACGATGGAAGAGATATGTAGAAATTCATGACCAACAGCTGAATCAATAATTCATTAAGTTCGTTCTCTTGACAAGATCCATTGCCTCATTATGAACCAAATAACTATATTTGCTCCCATAATCTTGTCTCACCTAGTACAAGCTGCTCAAGCAATAAACTACCTCAGACATCTCCAAAAGTCTCATATGAAGCCACAATGTGCCAACACGCTACCAACTCGAATATGATATATAAGGAAAACGAACTCCGGAAAGGACTACTCAACCCACGTAACTAATTAGACAACTGAAAAGGTGCTATGAACCTTCCTCGGAATATGGGAAACAAAATGCACAAAAATAGATATATGGGATTGTACTCAGCATCACACTATTACGGTGCACAATCCGATCCAAACAATATACCCGTGGCGGCATTCCACCCGATCCACACATAAAATCTATATAAGGAGATACTCACCGAGCTAGAATTCTCATTACTACAAAATATCCGTATATCGGCAACAAGCATGCTAAGTGCATAATACCATCCTTGGGGAGACAGATAACGACATACGCTACAAAACCCAAGCACAACTGAGGTGTGATATATGATTTGAATCTCGAGAGCCATCCTGCTCACATAACACCATCGCTACGTGGAACCTCAACACATATGAAATTTACCAAGCAGTTTCACAACTCACACAACACAATATAATATTACACGAAATAGCCAACGACGAAATAACATCCAATGTCTGAATACTCCTCCATAAGGAGTGCTATGCTGAAATGAATACATCCAGCCTGATATAAAACCCACGTTCACATTTAGATCCATCCACAGACCTCAAGCCGATTCTGATTGTACCGCACTAGGCTAGTAACCTTTCAAGGATCCACAATAATCCTTCTTCTCATGGTACACAAGGATAATCATCGATCCGGAACAAACTTCCACAGTCCACAACCAAATAAACCGAGCGCCCTTCAAGCATAAATTCTCACATGAATGATAGTACCACAATCTCCATACTTGGTTCCAATCTTTGATCAATCAAGTGACTACATGTCACACATATACGATCTTCCAGTGGGACACGCTCCCATGACCTTTCGCACCAAGTAACAAGTCTGCACATCCATACCACCGGCCGCACTAATGCTGTAAAGAAATCAAAAATCTGAAATCAGTATTCAAAGCCTCATACACAGGACACCGATCTCAGGTGATGCTAAAGACAATACCAGCTTACTCTAACCATCTGAATCCTTTTTCCTTGCTCATCCGAGCTGGTGACATTCTTGTCGACACCAAACTGCAACCTTGATCCTCAACTTCCAAATCCCATGCTACTCGATGCACTTAATCATGCCAATGTGCAAGAGTACAAGAATTTCATCATAACTCCTGAACAACTAATAGGGTAAACATTTCATCATATAGAAACCTTTTACTTAACTTATTTCAAGAGAACCGTTGCAATACGTAACTGGATTCCTATAACTGCAGAAAATACAACCTCGAGTCATGATCTAAACCACCATAACCCTTCTAGGATCCATCTACACATAACAAGCCATAACACTTGAATGCCTTCACATAAAATCAATTACGGCGGTCGTCAATCCTCGCACGCACCGCCACCAAGCACATGTATAACTTATCACGCTGAAGGAACTGATCATTGTCACCATCGTGCCAATTCAACCATTGCTAACCGATTCGACTTCTTCTAATTTACTCTGGGCTTGACTTAGGAATAATAATATCCCCATTCAAAACATCACGAACCCAACTCTGCACTCGTCCTGAGTGACCTGATTTCATGAGACCACGTCGTCTCAAAACCCATGAACCATTTCATACCCTTATTGTGTGCATAATCGTGTCTTCAACTGGTACACCTAGTTTGACAATTCTTCTATGAATCCGAAGTTAATTTCTCCCATTCCTCCAATACTATACAACATACCGAAGATAATAGAACACTCCAAGCCCCATTCATAATCCGATGTAAAAGCTCAATACTTAACCATACCACGGACTCGAAGTCCTTAGGAACCACACTTTAACCTTTGAATCTACTAGGACAGTTGTTGAGAGTCACCTACTCTGACTTGGTCCCGAATATAATCAAAACACACAAACAAGTTCCATAACCTAAAATGGACTCGCTCGAGGTAGCATATCATATCTAACAATGCCAAAACTACGAATCACACCATGAATCGAAATTATGAACTTTCAAATCTTCCAACTTCTAAAACTCGTGCCGAAACCTATCAAATCAACCCGGAGTAATGCCAAATTTTGCAGAAAGGTCCCAAATGACATAACGGAGCTATTCCAACTCTAGGAATCGAATTCTGACCCCGATATCATAAAAGTAAACTATTGGTCAAAGTTCTCCATCTTCCAAACTTCAACTTTTCCAATTTTTGCCGAAATGCCTCAAATGACCCTACGGACCTCCAATTCCAAATACGGACGCACGCCTAAGTCCAAAATCACCATACAAAGTTGTTGACATCATCCAAAAATATTTCTGGAACCGTTTACACAAAAGTTAAATTCCGGTCAATTCTTACCGTCTAAGCTTCCAAAACTGAAATCTTTCTTCCAATTTGACTCTGAATCATCTGGTAACTGAATTTGACCACAAATGTAAGTCAATACACATAGTACAAAGCTGCTCAAGACCTTATGCCGTTCAATGGAACTTAAATTCTCAAAAAGACCGGCCAGGTCGTTACAGGATTATTTGAAGGGGGTCCGACTGGGTTGGGTTAAAGGGACGCTTGGTTTGGGCTGTGAGGGTATTGGCCCAACTTTTGGTCCGAAAACTGGCATAGTGTTTGCCCCAGATTTTAATATAAGAAATTATGGAGAAAGCAATTTAATAAAATAGCTAAATAAATATAAAATACTATTTATGAAACTTAATATTATAAAATAATAATTGAAGATTATAAAATATGTAAAAAATTATTTTGACCCTGAAATAAAATGATAAATGCAATTAATTTTAAAATATGGGCTAGTATTGCAAAAATTGCGTAAGTAGCTAAAAATGCAAATATAATTTTATGAAATGGAGTAAAATGCTATAAAACATATATGTGGGTGTAAGTAATAAATTTGGATGATTAAGTCATTACAAAATAATTTTAAAGAATAATTAATAAATAATCAAGTATTTTAAATGCAAGAAAATCAATTTTAAGGCTTTATAATTATGAAAAGAATTACAGAAAATACTTGTACAACTCTTGCAAATTATGTAATGATGCAAAATGATATTTTGAAGGTATATTTACTATTTGAAAAATATGATGGCAAAATTGGGTATCAACACTGATGACTCTGTATGGTCCTTCCCAATTCGTGCTTAGTTTCCCATCATTCGGGTTCTTAGTATGTAGGGTAACTTTTCTCAATACTAAGTACCCGACTTGGAAGTGTCTAAGGTTTGCCCTACAGTTGTAATATCTCTCCATTCTCTGCTTTTGAGCTGCTAATCGGGCGAGGGCATTCTCACTATTCGTCTGCTAAATTCAGAATTGTGGTCATGGCCTCATCGTACAATATTTCTATAGCATATTGGGACCTCAAGCTCGGTTCCCCCACTTCTATTGGAATCAAAGCCTTTGCGTCATAGACTAGAGAAAATGGTGTCTCACCGGTACTTGCCCTCGAGGTTATTTGATATGCCTATAGGACCTTAGGCTGAATTTCCTTCCACCTTTGTTTTGAATCGGTCAATCTTTTCTTCAGGTTCTACAGTATGGTCTTGTTTGTCAAATCCACTTGGCCATTCGTGCTCGTTTGATAAGGGGTCGATAAAACCTTTTTGATTTTGTGATCTTCAAGAACTTATTGACCTTGTTGCTGATGAATTGTCTCCCATTGTCACATACAATTTCGGTTGGTATCCCAAACCGATAAATTATGTGACCCCAGATGAAGTCGATAACCTCCTTCTCTCTAACTTTCTCAAATGCCCGTGCTTCAACCCACTTGGAGAAGTAATCAGTCATAAGAAAAATGTACTGAGCCTTACCGGGTGCCCATGGTAAAGGGCCTAAGATATTCATTTCCCACTTCATGAACGGCCAATGGGAAAGGACCGGGTGAAGCAAATCCGCCAGTTGGTAAAAAATCGGGGCATGCCTCTGACATTCGTCACATTTTGAAAAAAAGTCATTTGCATCATTCTCCATTTCGCTCCAATAATACCCAGTCCTGATAAATTTTTGAACCGACGATTCTGCTCCCGAATAGTTTCTACAATCCCCCTCGTGGAATTCCTTCATCACGTAATTGGTCTCCCCGAGACCCAAGCATCTTTCTAGTGGTCCAAAAAGTGATCCTCGATACAGTTGTCCTTCAACCAAGAAACATCTGGCAGCTTTAGTTCGAAGGGCCCTCCATTCTTTAGGATACAATGGTAGTTTCACCTTCTGAAGGTAGTCCACGTATTTGTTTCGCCAATCCCAAGTCAAACTTGTTGAGTTTACCTCGTCATGACCACTCTTTATTACTGTGCTCATCAATTGCACCACCATTCCGGAGTTGAATTCTTCCAAGTCCACTAACGATCCTAAGTTAGCCAATGCATCAGTCTCACTGTTCTGATTTCGAGGCACATGTTGTAGTGTCCATTCTTTGAACTGATGTAACACTATTTACAAATTATCTAAGTACCTCCGTATCCGATCTTTTAGCAAATTCTAGACCTGCAATCATAACCTCATATTCAACTTCATTGTTAGTCAATTTCACAATTCTAATTAATTGCTTTTTCGGCTACATGTGGGGGTTTTTAGTACGATACCCAACCCGAACCCTTTCGCATTGGAGGCACCATACGTGAATAGGGTCCAAACCCCCGAGATAGTCCCCAAGGCAAGTACTAATTCTTTATCGACCTTAGGGATCATGGCCGGTATGAAATCGGGAACGAAATCTGCCAATATCTGGGACTTTATAGTTGTTTGGAGTTTGTACTCAATATCGTACCTGCTAATATCTACGACCTACTTTGCTAGTTGGACTGAGAGTTCAGGTTTATGCATAACATTTCTTAAAGGATACGAGGTCATGACATATATAGGATGGGATTGAAAATATGGTTTTAGTTTCTTAGATGGGCTTAGCAAGGCAAACACCAATTTTTCTAGGTGTGGATACCTTGTTTCGACATCACCTAGGGCTCTACTAACATAATATATAGGAAATTGTGTACCTTCTTCTTCCCGAACCAGGACACCACTTATCGCTATCTCGGATACTGCCAAGTAAAGGTATGCAACATGGGAGGGCTTGATAAGTATTGTTTGAGTTCCTCCAAAGCCTTTAGGAACTCCGGGGTCCAGGCGAAGTCACTCTTTTTCTTTAGTAAAGAGAAAAATCGGTGGCTTTTATCCGACGACCTGGAAATGAATCAGCCCAATGTGGCTATTCGCCCAGTCAATCTTTGCACTGCCTTGATGTTGTTGACCACAATGATATCTTATATGGCCTTTATCTTATCTAGGTTGATCTCTATTCCTTAGTCAGATACCATGAAACCGAGAAACTTACCCTAGCAATGTACACTTCTCTAGTTCAACTTCATATTATATTCCCTTAGTATGTCGAATATTTCCTACGAATGCCTCAAATGGTCCTCTGCTCGCAGGGACTTAACTAACATGTCATCAATATAAACCTCCATTGATTTTCTTATTTGTTCCTCGAATATTCGGTTAACTAGGCATTGGTATGTGATACCGACATTTTCTTAACCCAAGGGGCATCACGTTATAACAATAAGTACCGAACCTAGTTATAAAAAGAACTTTTCACTTAGTCCTCCGAGTCCATCTGTATTTGGGTGTACCCAAAATAGACATCGAGAAAGCTCAGCGTCTCGTGCCCTACCATTATATTGATCATTTAGTCGATGTTAGGCAAAGGAAATGAGTCCTTCAGACATGCCTTATTCAAATCCTTATAATCTATACACATTCTAAGTTTAGTTCCCTTTTTAGGTACGGCGACTACATTAGCTAGCCAATCTGAGTATTTGACTTCCCGGATGGAACCTATTTTAAAAAGTATAGATACCTCGTCCTTGATTAATATGTGTTTGCCTTCGGACTGTGGCCTCCTCTTCTATTTAATTGGATATAAGTTTAGATTCAAACTCAATTTGTATGTTGTTATCTCTGGTGTGACTCCTGTCATATCTAAGTGGGACCATGCAAAACAATTGGCTTTATCTTTAAGAAAATCAATGAGTTTTTTTCTGAGCTTGGGGGTTATCCCTGTGCCCAGGTATACCTTTCTGTCCGAAAGATGCTAGAATAATATGACTTGTTCTAGTTCCTCGATTGTTGACTTGGTGGCATCGGCCATCAGGTGGTACGAAAGAACTTGGGACCCCGAAGTCATCTTCCTCATCTATTGGACATTCTTCCCATTTTCTAGCTCGGTCGAGGCTATGACTTGTGATTGTTATTTGGTGCCTTTATCTTCTATCAGTCCCTTATATTTTGATTCCGTGATCGCGGGTACTGGGATCACTTCTTCGATGACAAAAATCTCCTTTGTGATCGGTTGTTCCACGTAAACTGCTTTGATTCCGCCAGGACTTGGAAATTTCTACACTTGGTGCAAGGTCGACAGTACTGCCCTTATGCTATGAACCCATGGTCTCCCAAATAAGGCATTATACCTCATGTCCCCCTCAATCACATAGAACTTTGCTTTCTGAGTGGTTTCGGTCGTGTTGACTGGTAGGGTGATTTCTCCTTTCATTGTCTCGCACGCCATATTAAACATGTTCAGCACTCGAACTGCTGGTACGTTCTGGTCCAATAGCTCCAGTTGTTCCACGACTCTCCATCAGATGATATTGGTCGAGCTACCTGGATCAATTAACACCCGCTTAACTTGAGATTTATTAATAAGTACAGATATTACCAGTGCATCACTGTGAGGTTGGATGATGCCTTCAACATCCTTGTCTCTAAACTAGATGGAACCTTCCGGAACATAATCTCGAGTTTGTTGTTCTCTTGTGATGGAGACCTTGGTGCATTTTATAATTGGTCCTTGGGGAACGTCTACTCCTCCGATAATCATATTAATCACAAATTGGGTTTATTCCTGATCGAACTTCTTGTTGGCATCCCTGTTCTTGAAATGGTTTTTGGCCCGCTCGCTTAGGAATTCTCAAAGATGCACATTATTGAACAAACGAGCCACTTCTTCCCTTAGCTGTTGACGATCCTCGGTTCTATGCATGTGAGTACCATGATATTTGTATATAAATCATGATCCCTCTGTTCCGGATCAGTTTAGAGTGGCCTCGACCAATTGGTCTCCTTGATACGACCAATAGGTGACACTATACTCGTTGAATCTACATTACAGTTATATTCCGATAGCCTCAGGGAATCTCTCACTACGGGTGATCTGTCAAACCCATTTTTATTCACCAACCCTTAATTGCTCGAACCCCGATCATTTCTTCTGTCGTTTCTGGTCAAATAGTGAATGGGTCTATTTCCCCTTCTAGCTGAGTTGTAAGGATGGTATCGGTCTTGGGGTGGCCTCGACTCGTGGTCCACTATTCTCTTAGACTTTTTGCTCACTTTACTGGGATAAACCGATCCGGAGGGGGTCCCTAATTGGTCGTCCTCAACTCTGATCTTTGACTGGTACCTATTGTGGACATCGGCCTAGGTAACCACTGGTATTCTACCAAATCTTGCTTCATTTGTTTAGACGCAATCGAAATTTGGAGGTTGAGCAAAAAAGAAAATGCCAGAATGGCCCAATCATCTGCAACCGGTGGCAGGTCCATCCGTTCCATTTGGAATCCCGACAAAAATTTCCTGAGCATCTCGTTATCCCTCTATTTGACTTTGAACATGTCTGATTTCCTCGTCTCAACTTTAATGGCTCTAGTGTGAGCTTTAATAAAGGCATATGCAAGTATAGCAAATGAATCAATAGAGTTCTGAGGTAAATTATGATACTATATCATCGCTCCCTTGGACAGAGTTTCCCAGAATTTCTTGAGCAATACTGACTCGATCTCGTCATCCTCAGGTCGTTGCCTTTTATTGCACATATGTTAGAGGTCACATGCTCATTTGGATATGTGGTCCCATTGTATTTGAGAATATCGGGCATTCAGAACCTTATTAGAATCGGTTTGGTGCCACGCTCGGCGGGGAAGGCTTCTGAATGAACTTTTTGGAATCTGGTGTCTTCACTATCGGAGGTGCTCCTTGGATCTGATCGACCCTCGAGTTGTAAGTTTCCAGTTTCTTATCGTTTGTCTATATCTTCTTTTCACCAGGTTCTACCTTTTTTTTCAATGCCTCGAGTATCTTCATCACCTCGGAAGTTTCCCCGGATCTGGCCCCGTAGGGTTCTGTGACAATCCGTTCTTCCCATCCGAGTATCTTCTCCAACCCAATCGGGTTCAGCCGCGTTGTGTGCGAGATATTTACTCTGCAGTTGTGCTATGGAAATCTCAAACGTAAGCTAACTTCATCGCCTCTCCCTTTGGGTGCCTCACGAATCGATGGTCGAGGTACCATGTGAATGCTGTTATTGGAATCAGTCGGTAGGTTAGTGTTGACAACGACCTATGAATTGGCATCGACCATACGCCATTAGGGTTGATAGGGGTACCCTGTTGTTCGGCACCCCGCTGTTATTTTCACCGTGGTGACCTAATTCGGCATCAACACTTAAGCGAGCAGATTGAGAATTTGACATATTTAATAGTCCGAAAATCAAACTTCAAAGAACAAGTGTAAAATAACGTGTATTATCAAGATTCGTATTAAATTACCACTATTATCCTTAGTCCTATGGTGGGCGCCAAACTACTTACCCCTTAAATAACAATTAAATTTGCATGCGATTTAAAGGATATGTGGTTTAATTTAACACAAATGATCAAAGAACAAAAAATATTGAATTGAAATGAGATAAATCGATCAAACCAAAGTGACGTAGTAATTAAGCCTTGTGTTTAGCCTAAATGCTGGTGGTTGGTCTCGATTGAGCCCTCGAGATAGAGCTGGATATGATAAACAAGTGAACAATTGAAGAACACTTAAAACAATTGTTGGGAGCCAAAGAAAATTTTATTGCCTTGATATGCATGCAAAAACAGTGTCAAAAAATAAAAAGGGTCCTTTTTATATAGTAAAGGAGATTTAACCCTAATACAAGTCTAAATAAGGTAAAAATCTTTTCCTTCCTTCTCTCCAGCGAAAATATGATCTGCAGCCAATATTGAGCGTGATCCGCGCTGCAATATCCGCTAATGGCGGATATTTCGGCTCCTCGTTTGTCTCCTTTAATGGTCTTTTCTTTACTCTCGATTATTTATCTCACCCAAGCCTGATTCTCCGGGTTCGGTCATGCTGGAGACTCGTTATATCGTTCGTCCATCCCTGATTCCGATCTATGGGTACCTTCGGTCTCACTCGAACCAGTAACAAGTAACGTCGTTCCTCGTTTCACAACGGTAAATCGGGGTTAACTCTATCCTCGATTTTACCTGTATACAATACATCACATATCTGATTTTCGTGAATCAACCACTCGTCAAGAAAAGTATGTGCGCATAACAAGGATTATTAATTCCAATATTACAATCATTGCATTATAATCCGAGTATAATTTTATCTACGAAACAAATGACTCCTAGCTAAAAAATTTGCAGGACTTGTTAACCCGGTTTGGTTAGCTCGTTCAGTTATGTAACTATGCAACAAAATTTGAAAGACCGATGTTGGGTATATATATTGGTTTGTTAAATCCAAATGGCCGGGTTTATGTTCAACAAACAACAAGTAAAACAAACAAGGATCAACTGACATCAATAAAAAGAAGTAATAATAAGATCTTGCTATTATACAGAATTGGCAAATAGAATTGAATTACACTTGTAGGCAAAAAAATTCCTGATTAAACGAAGTTCTCAACTTGAAGAGGACGCAATTAATAAAATAAAATCCTGAAGTTGACGCGAAATCACTACAAAATTCAAGCGAATTACGCTCTTATCAACAGTATATAATTGGTCTGTTATAGTCTTCTCTTCTCCTTAGTAGTAGTTTGTTTTTCATTGCTAACCTCCAACATCATGACCCTTCGTTTGGTATTCCTGTGCTTTGTTCTTATGAATCTGTTGGCTTTGCGTGAATGTAAAAGTACTTTTCCATCCTCTCATTTCTTTTTTCGTTTTACTTTGAGGATCAATCAATGTACTTTTCTTTCAAAAAAGAAAAATATATAACAAAGGCATATATATCTCCCTATATTTCTGTCCTTCCTTTAAATTAGGATTAAGGTTCTGTCATGTAGATCTGATTTGTAGGAGTTGTACAAAATTGAAGTTTAGTACGTTTTTCTTTTCACTTATGTATGAAATATATAGTTTGCTTGAACGCATATTTCATTTATCAAATTTTCAAAACTCCTCCTCTTATTTCAAAATTTTAACGATTGAATAATTAAAAGAAAATAATTATTCACTCATATTATCCATTAAAAAGTGGGTTGATAATGAGCTTTTTAAAAATGGGTTAAATATGGATAAGAACCATATTATCCACTTAGAAAATGGATTATCAATGGATAATTAATGAGTTTAACTTTTACATTTGTAAAGCCTCAAATTAGAGTTCCTCAAGTTTACGAGACTAAGAATTCTCCCAAAAGTGATCATATTCAAGAAGTCATGGATAATATGGATATCTATCCATATTATCCGCCGATTAACCCGTTTTTTTATTCGTATTAAATATGGGTTAGGTCGGATAAATTATCTATTTTTTGTATTACCCGTTTTTGCCCGGCCCATATCCGATCCGACTTGGCCGTTTGCCACCAGTAAATCTGCGCGCATAATTATTTGGATAGTTCATGAATTTGTAAGTTCTATTTTCATATAGTAACGAAATCATTAAGGCTTTGTAATTTAAAGTTAGTCAATCTGACCGTCTTAAAGTAAACTTGGACACGTAAAATGTATAGGACGGTTTAGAGGCGGATTTAGGATTCAAATTTAATGGGTTTAACTTTGTACGAAATTAATTATACCATTAAAATTATGGGTTATAATCTAATAATTGTTGAGATTTTAGTAAGTTTTTACGTATATATTTATTTTTCATGTCGAAAATTATGAGTTCAGATGAACCCGTAGTCGAAAGGCTACATTATCAAGTGACGATAGATTGCTACATTTTCCCAAGATACCTAAGATTGTGATTATGTGCATAAAGAGACCAAAATGAATTAATATATTAAGATCAATTCTGATATCTTACTCTAAAACCAAATGAAAATGAAAATGAAAGAATAGGATATGTTGATTCACATTATAAAATTTCTAGTTACTAATTATTTTTTAACCAAATAAAGGACTAAGAAAATGGGTTAATGCAGGTTGGGATATATGCAGAACAGGACATGACGACCCACCAGCACCAAGGAATGGAATTAGATATGTAACAATAAGTGTATGGCCGCACCTAAGATGTATACCAGGAATAGTTCTTGGCCATAAATGCTGGTGCTGTGCTACTACTTCTGGTGTTGGATGTTTTACTAATGTCGCTGATTGTCTTAACAACAGAAAATGTGATGTTTATCGTGGCCCACCTGCTGAAAACCCCTAAAAGCTTTCTAACTGGAATTTATTTTAATTTTATGTTCAAGCTTTCACTATTTTCATGTATTTTAATTTGAGCTTGATTAGATGAATGACAAAAGTTGAAGTGGTATAAGCTTTATATGTACGCGTGGTGGGCTGATTGAGATCTCTTATCCGTAATCAAAGGGCTCGATTCTGAATTCTAAAATTTTAAAATCTTTCGACATAAGACGCTATATCACCTTGTGGGATTATCCGACACAAATTCGAATTAGCCATACCAACTTCGCACAACGAATGGTTAAACTGAAGAACGCACTCATATGTATTTGCACATCATTTGGTTTTTGGCGCAATAGTTTCATATGGGACTAGAAAAACCACAATAGAATAGATACTTCTAAACGGATTCAAGTAATATATATTCCTTGAATATTTACAGTTAAATGTTAAAGAAGTTTAATTGAGTATAACATGTCCCTTTTTAGCTAATCAACTTAAACTTATCATGAACGGTTGCTTGTAGTGATTTAGAAGTAATGATACTCACAGAAAAATATGAGTACGTAGCTTAATTGGATTGTCGCATCGGTGTAGAGTGGCGTAGCTTGAGGTTTTGGCCCAAAGTATCATCAAATGGAAATGCGACAGATTGTGGTTTTCTCTACAGAATTCATTTCATATTTACAATAAAAGAATGAAGACCTCACTTCAATTTCGAGTTGAGAATTTTATAGTACCAAAAGGAGCATATGTATGATGAGATACATACTCATGTTTATTGTTGATCCAAGTGAAGGTTAGTTTTAAACATTGACAAAGGAAGCTCAGGCATGAACCAGGTTCATCCCTTGGGTGCATAGAAAGGAGCAGATTCGAGCATATAGAATGCACGTGAAGGAGATAAACATAAATTGGTATATTTGATATCTCCTGATCGAAAAGGTTACATAATTGATAAGGAGAAGGACTCTTTACTCAAAGAAAACACTATCCAAGATAGGGAAGGAGTTAGAAGTTGAGATCAACTAAAACTCTTGCTTAGGAGAGTAGTATTAGAACTCTAGTTATTCTCTTCATCTACTAACTCTAAATCGCAGGATGTTCTCACTTTACATGGTACGCACAAAAAACAGAAGTTAAACATGAATTGAGAGCAAAATAGCAAGGTTTTTTGCAAGCAGTTCGTGTGTGATTCAAGTGTGCAAACCTGAAGCTACATGAACCAGATAGAAAAATCAGCTCCAAGTGTCTGTCTTTTATTTTAATTCAATTATAGTAGGTATTTTCATATTGTACCTTTCAGCTTTATCTAGAGGCAATTGTAATAGGCACTCAGAGTATTCAAGTTAGAGTTAACTTGAAGTTGTCGCAACAGTTAGAGGTTGTTTGCTACAACGGGATTAGAGTTAGTCCTAGGTTTACAAAAGTATTTTTTGTAAATGCAGTTTTTGGCTCAGTGATTTAGTGGAGAGTTTGGGAAAATCTCACTAGGAAGTAGGTCGTAGTTTTTTCATCTTTTAAGCCAGGTGTTTTCCACGTAAAATACTAGTGTTCTTTACTTTTCGCATTTACTATTTCTGCAATAGTAGGTTAAGGAACACTTAGAAGAACTAGGTTCTTCCATAATCAGTTTAAACGAAAAATTAGACACCACAAAAATCACCCCCCTCCCTCCCCATGTGGTATTGAAGTATAAAATAGCAATTGGTATCAGAGAAGGTTATCCTTGAAGAGGCTAATACCTTAGGAACAGATCAAGATGAGCGCACCACCTGAAAATTGGGAAGGTCAATCTACTGCTAGGCCTCCACTCTTTAATGGCCAGTACTACTCTTAGTGAAAAAACAGGATGAGAGATCACATCATCAGAAAAGACTATGAGCTATGGGATATTGTCACTGATGGTTCCCTGGCTTCTATGAAGAAGAATGCTGAAGGAGTGGATGTGCCAAAAACGAAAGCTGACTGCACTGCTGAGGATTTAAGGAAATGGGAGAAGAATGCTAAGGCCAAAAAATGGCTTGTGTGTGGACTTGGTCCAGACGAGTACAGTAGAATTCAAAGTTGTACCATTGCTAAGGAAATCTGGGACACTTTGCAAGTGGCTCATGAAGGAACACCTCAAGTGAAGAGGTCCAAAGGAACACTGTTGTATTCTCAATATGAGAATTTCACCATGAAGGAAGGTGAAACCATCCAAGATATCTATACAAGGCTCACCACGCTAACAAATGAACTTAAGTCACTCGGAAGGGTTATTCTTGAAGAAGACAAAGTTGAGAAGAATTTACAAGGGTTCTGCTAGTCTCTTGGGAAAGCAAAATCACTGCTATTAAGGAATCAAAGAACATTGCTACTCTTAAGTTGGATGAGCTAATTGGAAATCTCACTGCCTATGAACTTAGAAGGCAAACCATAAAGATGGATGCACCCAAGAAGGAAAGGAGCCTGGCACTCATAATCACTGAAGGTGCTGATCTAGAGGAGGATGAAATGGTCATGATCACAAAGGACTTTAAGAAGTACCTAATGAGAGGAAAGGGTCATTCCAGAAGTGGAAACTACAGCAAACCAAGGGTTCCTAAAATGCAAACCAATGAGGGATGTTATAACTATGGGAAGACTGATCACCACATCAAAAACTGCCCTCAATGGAAAATTGAACGGAAGAAGGAAAGAGTTGAACGCAGAAATAGGAAAAAGGAACAGGTTCATCCCTTGAAGAACAAAGGACCAACAAAGGCTATGGTTGCTGCCTGGGGAGAAAGCTCAGATGAGGACTCAGAGGATTAAGATGGAGATGAACAAGCACTTATGGCCATTGGAGAATCTGATAAGGAATCTGAGGTAAGTGTAATTCATCTAAAAGACAAGACTAAATTTTTGTCTAAAGAAAGGCTATCTGAGTTACTCCTGCATTTCATTGATGAATCTGAGGATCTAAATGAAAAGGAACAACTGTTTAAGGAGTGTGTGATTTTGAAAGCTAATCACTTTAAAAGAAAACCTATGAAAAATGAAAGATGAGTTGTACAAAAGAGATGAGCAGATAAGAGTACTAAAGAAGGATCTAAGGAAGGTCAAGCACGAGCTAGATAAAATCTATAAATGGAATAGGTCCTCTAATGCACTTTCATGGCTACAAGAACACCATAGTAGCAATAAGAGAGGACTTGGCTACGGGACCCCTGCACCTAAGTGGGATCCCAAAAGCAAGTACATCACACTTTCTGAGAACAAAATATGCACACACTGTGGTAAGACTGGTCACTACAAAAGTGAATGTATTGCAAAATAAAGGGCTAGTCAAAAAATAAAATATTTATTCAAGGGAAAAATAGGCTATCAGGATGGGCCAAAAAGAATCTAATTAACCCTTTTGCCTATAGAAAGGGACCCAAACTAGTTTGGGTTCCTAAGACTAACCCTTGATTTTCTTTTGCAGGTCCAAGTGAAGAGGAACAGCCAAATATGGTACATGGATAGTAGCTACTCAAAGCACATGACAGGAAGCAAGAACCAGTTTCTTTCACTTGAGGACCTCAAAGGAGGAAATGTCTCCTTTGGAAATAGAAACAAAGGTGAGATCATTGGGGTTGGAAAGGTAGGTAAGACAGACTCTCACTCTATTGAGAATGTCTACTTGATATATGGCTTGAAATACAGTCTAATCAGTGTATCACAATTGTGTGACAGAGGTAACTTGGCATTCACCTCTACCAATATTTTGTGATAAATCTTACCACTGACACGATTGTTTTGTAGTGAAAAAGAGTAAACAATATTTATATTGCAGGTTTGTCCACACTCTTAGAAAATGAGCTCACTTGCTTAAGTGTGTTGGAAAATGATACCCTCATGTGGCACTAGAGACTTGGACATCCAAGTCTGAGTCAACTCAACAAATTAGTCTCCAAGGACTTGGTGATAGGACTGCCTAACATCAAGTTTAAGGAAGACAAAATTTGTGAGGCTTGTGCAAGGGGGAAGCAGATAAGATCCTCTTTTAAATGTAAGAAAGTGGTAAGCACCACCAGAACAATGGAACTGGTCCATATGGATCTCTGTGGTCCAATGAGAACATTATGTAGAGGTGGTAAAAAATATGTGATGGTGCTTGTTGATGATTATTCTAGGTTTACCTGGATATTATTTTTAACATCTAAAGATGAAGCATTTGACATGTTTACTTCTTTTGTTAGAAAAACTCGAAAATAACTAGGTAATCAACTTGCATCAATTAGGTCTGATCGTGGAACTGAATTTGAAAATGCTAAGTTTGCTGAATTTTGTGATGTGCATGGCATAGATCATAATTATTCTGCTCCTAAAACTCCACAACAAAATGGAGTAGTTGAAAGAAAGAATAGGACACTTGAAGATATGGCTAGGACTATGCTTCTTTCTAGTAAATTGCCCCATAGTTTTTGGGCAGAACCTGTAAATACCGCATGCTACATCATCAATAGGTGCATGACTAGACCTCTTGTAGAGAAGACTTCTTATGAGTTACTTAAAGGGAGAAAACCAAATACATCCCATCTTAGGGCATTTGGATGCAATTGCTTTGTGCACAATAATAGTAAAGACTCCCTAGATAAGTTTGATTCTAGAAGTGATGAAGGAGTATTCTTGGGATATTCTTCACATAGTAAAGCTTATAAGGTATACAACAAAAGAACTATTTGTGCAGAAGAAGGTGTAGGTGTGTTTTTTGATGAAATTCAAAAACCAACATTCTTTCTAAGATACAGGAACATGAAGATGAAGTAATTGGGCTAGTAAAAAGTTTAAATGAAATCACAACCCAAGTTGAAGCTACACCAGAAAAAGGAATAGGTGATGGAACAGGTTCTTCTATTTAGGGCAACCTGACAGGGGGAACTGAACAAAGAGGAACTGAATCTAATACCTCGACGGAACCGATCCATGAGCATGTTCCTCAGCAACAAAACATTGGAGAAACATCAAGAGGAAACTAGTTGGTTGTGAAACCTTACAAGTACCAAAGTTATCATCCCATTGAGAACATAATTACTGATCCGACCTCTGGAATTAAAACTAGTTCTTCATTAAAGAATCTTTTTACTTTTTATGCTTTCTTATCTTTTACTGAACCTAAAAATGTTGCTGAGGCTTTACAGGATGCAAACTGGGTAAATGCAATGCAAGATGAACTCAATCAGTTTGAAAGGAGTCAAGTTTGGCATCTGGTTCCAATACCCAAAGACAAATCAGTAATTGGCACAAAATGGGTCTTCAGAAACAAACTTGACAAAGATGGAACAATTATAAGGAACAAGGCAAGATTGGTGGTTCAAGGGTATAGTGAAGAGGAGGGCATAGACTATGATGAGACTTTTGCTCCAGTTGCAAGGTTGGAAGCTATTAGACTCCTTATAGGTTTTGTTGCTTACATGTAGTTCACTCTCCATCATATGGATGTCGAGAGTACCTTCCTCAATGGCTATCTCAAGGAAGAAGTGTTTGTCAAGCAACCTCCGGGGTTTGAAAGCAAAGAGTGTCCTGATCATGTGTACAAACTTGACAAGGCACTCTCTGGGCTCAAGCAGGCTCTCAGAGCATGGTATGAAAGATTATCAAAATTCCTGCTTGATCATGGCTACAAGAGAGGTAAAATCGATAACAGTTTATTCTTGAAGGAAAAAGGTAAAGACCTCTTAGTAGTGTAGATATACGTTGATGACATAATCTTTGGAGCAACTACTGATAAGCTAAGTAAAGAATTTGCTAAACTAATGGGGAGTGAATTTGAAATGAGTATGATGGGTAAGCTTAATTTCTTTTTAGGCTTACAAATTAAGAAAAATTCAAATGGAACTATGATCCATCAGCAGAAATATGTGAAAGAGTTTCTTAAAAGGTTTACAATGGAAGAATCAAAAAAATCGATACTCTTATAGCAACATCCACAAAATTGGATATAGATGAACCTGGTTCATCTGTTTGATCAGAAGTTGTATAGGGGAATGATTGGTTCTCTTTTATATCTCACTGCTAGTAGACCTGACATTGTGTTCAGTGTAGGTCTTTGTGCTCGATTTTAGGCAAATCCAATGGAGTTCCACTTGACTGCTGTAAAGAGAATATTGAGATACTTGAAAGGCACCACTGACCTTTGTCTTTATTATCCAAAAGGTAGTAATTTTAACCTTGTGGGATATGCTGACGCTGATTATGCAGGTTTCCTTGTGGATAGGAAGAGCACCTCAGGTATGGCACACTTTCATGGTTCATGTCTTGTGTCATGGGCTACCAAAAAGCAAAATTCAGTAGCCTTATCTACTGCTGAAGTTGAGTATGTTCCTACTACTTCATGTTGTGCTCAATTGTTGTGGATCAAACAACAATTATTGGACTTTGGAATTGATGTTGGTTGCATCCCTGTATTTTGTTATAACACTAGTGCCATTAGTATGACAAAGAACATGGTACATCATAATATAACTAAGTATATAGATGTTAGGTACCATTTTTTTGAGGGACAACTATGAGAAAGATTTGATCACTATAGAGTTTTGTACTACTGACAAGCACATTGCTGACATCTTCACAAAAGCCTTAAATAGATATCACTTTGAGAGGAACAGGTTGGAATTAGGGATGATTAAGATCACTAAAAGGACCAGTTCAAGGTTAAATGAAAAAAAAAATTGAAAAAAAGAAAAGAAAATTGGTTAGAAAGTCTGTAAATTGTGTATAATTAGATTAAATCTTGCTCAGTCTCATACTTTCAATAGTATAATCTTGTGCCATGTGTTAAAATAACTCATTAATCTCTAATGGTATTTTCTCTATTTTGGCAAATTTAGACTTACACAAGAGAATTATCAGTGAAGAACCCGGTTCATCAAGATAACACGGTATGTGTTCTTCACTCTGCATAATTTGGAATAATAATATTTGGATCATGAGCAGAGTCCTACCTAAGCAAAATTTTCTTTTCAACTTATCTGTTACAAGTGAACCAGTTCCGTTCAAGACTACTAACCGTATTAAACTGCCTAGATTCTTTTAAGTGTGCTACTGAGGGGGAAAAAGTGGTTCTTCCGAAACAGAATAGGTATCTTATGATTTTAAAGTTACTCCTGAGACAATTTGGTGGGTTGAAATTGCTGCAAATTTGGAGAATAGATTTGTACGATCTATAGCATGTGTTGAGACTACAGAATCTGGAGAAGTTAGTGGTAAAAATGAAAAAGAAAAAAAAGGAGAGCAAGGGTGCTAGGACTACTGTGAGGGAAAGGGGACAAGAGTGGCTGATTCTTCACCCACTCCTGTGAGTTTAACCAAAGACGCAGGTACAATGGTTGTTTGGGGAGATGAACCTGGTTCATCTGTAGAGGAAACCCTCGCAGACCTGCTGAAGAAAGTGACTAAAAGCTATAATCCATCTCCTTGATAGAGTTATCAATGACACCAAAACTTATACTATTCCCTATGGAATCATTCTCACAACTATGCTTGCACATTTCAATGTACCTATGAAGAAGTGGGAGGTTAGTACAAGCAAGGATCATTTTGGGGTAAATACTCTGTAGTCCATGCCACTCCTAAAGAAACTGGTTCATCCAAGAAGGTACCAGTGAATAGCAAGGTGCGAGCCTTAGTGAAAGAACGTGGGGCTGAGGATGCTGAGATTGAGAGGTTGAAGAAGAGGTTGACTGAGGTAGAGACTGAGAGAGATACTCTTAGAACTGAGCTGACAAGAGAAAAAGGAGAAGAATGATAGCATCCTTCAAGATATGCTGAAACTCCTCCAAGTCAAAAACCAAGCACCTAGTTCTTCCCGACCTTAAGCCTTCTAGCCTGGTGTAGATCAACCAGTGACCCAGTTTGGGATGTTTTTCTCTTTGCTCATGTTTTCAGTATTTTTATTTCCTTTTATGCTTTGTGGAAGAATCATATCACCTATCAATGAAATCAATGAAATCTGCTGGTTTTTGCTCTAACTGTTTGTTTATATTTCTTTGATGGCTGAAATTCTTAGCTTGATCGGTGATGATTAATCCATGATTGCATTTGGGATAGCCCCAGTGGCCATGAGTAAGTTTTAAAATCTAGGTATTGCACATTTTTCATGCAACTTTTCGATGGCGTGAAAAGGGGGGAAAAGGTTGTGCTTTAGACAATTGATGTTTAGCTTTGAATAATGATGTTTATAACCTAATGAACCTGGTCCTTGATGATAAATGATTAAAAGAAAAAAAATATTTAATTTCTAACATTGTGTTGATGTTGAGCTAAGTTGGAACAAGGCTTAAGCTAATGAAAAGCACAGAGTTTGTCATCATCGAAAAGGGGGAATTTGTTGGTCCAAGTGAAGGTTAATTTTGAAGATTGACAAAGAAAGCTCAGGCATAAACCAGGTCCATCCCTTGAGTGCATAGAAATGGGCAGATTCGAGCATATGGGATGCACGTGAAGGAAATAAGCTTAACTTGGTATTTTTGATATTTCTTGATCGAAAAGTGTAATACCCTATATACTAATAAAAGAATATAAGTCTTTAACTAAAGTTTTTAAAAAAATAACAGGAGAATGGGCTAAAGCCCATCAGAAGGAAAAGAAAATGTGAAAAGGGGAAAAGGGAGAAAAGTAACGCAGCAAAGCTGCTGCTAAACAACGGAGAAAAACAACAAAAACCCATAGAGAAGGAAACAAAAGGAGAAGAATAAAGAGCCTAGAACCAAACCTTGAGAAATTTTAAATACGCACTGGTTCTTACGGGTAATACTCAAATTTCTCATCTGGATTTTTTTCTTCTGGTAATTCTTTTTATCTCAGTTCATATATTTGAAGGGTTTGATAAGGTATAAGAAATATAATACCAATAAGAGTTATTCTGGGAAAATTATGCTATTGGAAGTTAGTCAATATTACTGTATGATAGATTCACTTGGAAAACGAAGGGTATTGATGTATTTGTACTTAAACTAGTCTCATTTTATATGATCTTTGTTAGGTGTAAATTAAGCTAGGGTGCAAGAATTGAGTTTTGGTATTTAACTATATTGCAATGACAATATCTGATTTGGGTTTGAATGTGGTAAATCTAGTATTGAGTACAAAAGATAAGTAGCAATTAAGAATGAATATTATGGACAGTAAAGTTATTTCAGTTTCAATTTATGCACACGGTTAAGGAAATTGAACAATAAAGGGAATAAACCATATAAATACCTTTTTATTTAAAAGATTTTGGACTAATTTAAATTACTCATAGCATGGATAAATATAATTCGGCGAATTGATGATAAAATATAAAACTCGAAGGATTTAGTATTCTAAATTAGTGATGGATTTAGCCTAAATGAGGCAATTAACATGAGATCGATATTATGTAATTATAGATTGATTGGAGGAATTTGTACAAATTGATCGAGGTGAAGCATTTGGTGTTGCGGCATGAGTATTGTGAGTAGTAATTTTACCACAATTTGTATTTTCATAACTTGCATGATTTACACATGATTTTTAATATGAATATGTTACCGATTAATTTGAGTTTTAATGTGGGACAAGTCTTTTACTCGATATGTACCGAAATATTTATTTGAGATGATTACCATTATTTTAAATATTGTCGTTGTCACTAGATCTATCTTACTGTTATCGAAATGAAATATATGATTTGATAATATATTATTTTAAAATATTTTCCTATGAGTATATACGGATACAGAGACAAGTATAAATGTGAGTAGACTTTGAAGGATCCCGTAGCTAATGGCGGGTTTGTTAGACTTGGTGCACCTTGTATTTATCGATTATAGAGTACAGTTATAGCCCTCGCTAGTGGAAGGTAGAACTAGCATACCGTTATCGATTTTCCTTGAGTAGGGACTACCATTATATTTGACTTCTTGCGAAGAAGTCCACAGTTATACCGATTACATGATCTGTTCATTGAAACCTCCCAAAATGTTAATATTGATATTATACAGTGGTTGTCGAGCTTATTACTAAATTATCAATTGTATTATACTACAAGAAGAACATGATGAGACTGAAAAGTATTTATTGTTTCTGAAAGGGCGTTTTTATGTTATTTTCTGTTTGATATACTAGCATGTTTTCTAACTTGTCCCCAATAAAAACGGTTGTGGTTAAGTGTTATTGAGCTAGCGACTCATTCCCCGCTATTTTTTTTACAGAGACAACAGTTGACGCGGACGAGGATTTCGTTAATTAGAGCGCACAGGTTGATAGTTCTTGGTGAGCCTCACACGTGTTCGCATGGGCAGAGACTTTATTTATTATTATGGTCTTTTCTTTGAACTCTTAGAGTCGTTCCATAGTCATTATTTTAGTGTCATGAGTATTCTTTTGTTAGTATAGTCTTATGTTGTTCTCATTTATCAAAGTTGGAGATAAATTAGTATTTCTAGTAGTTAATTGGTGGTTCAGTTATGGTGGATACTTGTTTTGGTTAATTGACAAGTTGGCAATTGTTTTGTATGGTATTAGTATATTTGGTTGTTCAAAATGTTTTGGGATAATCCAAAAATAGGGGAAACTATGTCCGATTTTCTGTAAAATACCGATGAGGCTTACTTGGGGACACTTGCTCCTAAGTACTGGTCATGATCCTAAATTGGGTCGTGACAAAAAGGTTGCATGATTGATAAGGAAAATGACTCCTTACTCAAAGAGAACACTATCAAATATAGGGAAAGAGTTAGAAGTTGAGATCAACTAGAACTCTTCCACTAAGGAGGAGTAGCATTTGAACTCTAGTTATTCTCATCTACTAACTCTATAAATCACACGATGTTCTCACTTTACATGGTACGCACAAAAAATAGATGTTAAACGTGAATTGAGAGCAAAATAGCAAGGTTTTTTTAAAGCAGTACGGGTGTGATTCAAGAGTGCAAACCTGAAGCTACATGAACCAGATAGAAGAACCAGCTCCAAGTGTCTGTCTTTTATTCTAGTTCAATTGTAGTAGGTATTTTCATATTGTACCTTTCACCTTTATCTAGAGGCAATTGTAATAGGTACTCAGAGTATTCAAGTTAGAGTTAACTTGAAGTTGTCGCAACAGTTAGAGGTTGTTTGCTACAACGGGATTAGAGTTAGTCCTAGGTTTACAAAAGTATTTTTGTAAATGCAGTTTTTAGCTCAGTGATTTAGTGGAGAGTTTGGGAAAATCCCACTGGAACGTAGGTCGTGGTTTTTTTACCTTCTGAGCAATGTGTTTTTGATGTTGGGAATATTTCTAAATGTTTTGATGTTGCTTTACCCATGTTTTAACCTCTTTTTGTTGCTATTTTGTGTTAAAAATGCCCAACATGGTTTAATTATTGGTTTTATGACTAATGGAGTTGTGTGTGATGATTTAGGGTGTTTGGAGTTCAAAACTATGAAGAAAAGATGCCCCAACTAGAGGAGAAGACGCATGTTGCATCCAACCTCGGAAAAAAGGTTACATGGTGCACCCCTTAGCAGTGAAGTCGGCCCATAGCATCCCAATGGAATCCGCACCTGGGCAAAGCTAAGATGGAGGAACCGCATCCACCCTAGCATGCAAAGCTGAGAAGTGGAGGACGAGGTGGATGCAAAGCATCCACCCCAGCATCAATCCCTGAAGCTGAGTTGGACTAGGAATAGGAGAACTTGGGCCCACGACTTTTGTACGCAATATATAAGTCAAAAACACCTCTTTTAGGTCATCTAACATATTGGGAAAGGAGAAAAAGACACGACAAAGCTTGGGAACCACGAAATTCATCTTGAGATCTTACTTTTCCTTCTTTTATTGATTTTTATGTGTTCTTGGGAATTACTTCAATTGTTACCATGAGCATGTGTGGCTAAGAACCCTATTGTTCTAGGGTCATGGGTGAAACATGAATGTTGATGTTTGAAGTTTAATTTGACGAAGTTGATTTATCATATTGAATTGTTTATTTAATTCTACTTTTAATTATTTTGCTGAGTAGCTAACAGTGAAATACTATCTATGAATCTAGAGTTGAACTCGAAAGTGGGAATTCTAGATTGCATATAGAATTAAATAGAGCAAGTTCTTGAACCCGGGCATCGGGGAACGGATTCGCAATTAGGATAGACATATACTTAATTGTCTTGCTTGGTTGAAATACAGGAAGTATAAATGCATTTTCGTTAATCTTAATTCCATAGACTTATAGGCATTAAGTTAGCTTGAATAGGTGAGTAAGAATTCGACAGATTCTTATAAGCAATATCAACCCTCTCAATCAACAATCCATATAAATCAATTAGTCATTTTAAGCCAAGAATGCAGCACGATTGTTAGCTAACCCGTGACCCTGGGATATTCTCTCCTACTGATTGTTATTTGAAATTGCTATTTGTTCGGTTGATTTATAGTTAATTCATTGCTTGATAGTTTTAGGCAGTAAATTAGTCACTTCTATATTTTGTGAAAAATCTCTTGAATCGATAAGTTAATTGAGTTTGAATCAGTCAATAGTTAATCACAAGTCTTCGTGGGAATGGTACTCTACTCACTACTTTATTACTTGACGATTGCGTACACTTGCGTGAGTGATTTTAGTCGCAACAAGTTATTGGCGCCGTTGCTGGGATCGAACCTGGGTCACCCCCAGGGAAGATAAATTTTTCAATCTGCAGTAGCACATCTTCAATAACTCCCTCAGGGTGTGCTATGGACCTATCAGCCAGCTGCAACATCACAGTAGTTGGCCTTGGAGCTCCCAGACCCAATTGCTTAAACAAGGATAAGGGCATCAGATTTATGCTTGCCCCCAAATCACAAAGTGCACTGTCGTGCCCCCTTTTTCCTCCATGGAGAAAGATCAGGTTTCGACATTCATGGGGGTAATAACTCATTTCCTTTTGGGAATAAGGTATTTGAAGAGTCGCCACCTAACGGATTATGGTGTGTTTTTTGAACCTAGAGCGATTAACTCTTAGACTAGTTTGCAATATCAGAGATTAGGGTAAGGGCTCGAAATAACCTTGAGGGGAAGTTGTTAGGCATGTAGGCATGATTTCTAACATGGTAAGGCAAGCATAGCAAATATAACATCATATAGGTATGGTTTCTATCCATACCCACCCTTTTTCACTAGTTACCCCAATATTCGTTTACAAATTATTACAAACTAGATGAATGAATTACATGAATAGACAAAAAGAAAAGAAGAAGTTACACTGTAGGGAGCCTGAAGTAGTCCCAAATGATTTCCCAAGACCTCCAATAGCCTCAAATGCCAATTTCATAGACAATATCATTGTCTAAGTGCGTCAGAGTTCCCTAAGGATCTCAAGGATCCCGGGCAGTGCTCACACCTAGAATTTGTAACCAAATTGAGTAAGTGCAGGTGGAAGGGCCAGTCTTAGTATGCCAGAGTGCAGAGGGTTCTCAAGAGGATCCCAAGGCAGTACACACACTGGAGGGGGCAGAACCTAGTGACTTAGGAGTAGAGTGAGGGTGCTTGACACAGTTTGAAAGGTTTTAGTGGGAAAATAGTGTTAAAAAAAGATTTGCTTGAAATAGTTTTGTAAGAAAACACATAGGGAGTTACTAAATAACACAGTTTAAAAAGGTAAGGTGACTAACAATCAGCCAAACCAAATACAGAACCAGAAAGAGGTTCATCAACACTTCAATACATTGAGTCAAACAGGTGCACACATCCACTTAGGGGTAATGGGGGTTTGGGGTAGGCATAGGGCACATAGTAAGCATAGATGCACATAGGTACAGAATCAGAGGAGAGTTAAAGGGGGTCAAGGCTTTAAAGTATAACATGAACTGTAGAGTTAATACATAATCAATAGGCTTATGATAGCCAATTACTTCATACAGGAAGGTGCATGCCAGGGATCAGGGAAACATAGTCACATTGGGTCATACTAGAAGGGGATCTTGAGGGTTATATAGCATGCAACAAAGAAGACAGTGAAGTATACATGTTAATTGCAGGTTGAACAACAAAACCATAGATAGAAGCTTCTGTGGTTGATATTGTCACAGTGAAAGGTGTGATCACTTCTACTTCAAATGGAGTGGGGGTGGCTGCGGGCAGAGCTACTTCCACCTCGAATAGAACTGATGCAGTTACCTCAACCTCGATTGGTGCCTGAGTTTGAACCATAATAGGAGTAAGTATGACTACAACCTTAAAGTCATCGCCTTCTCGAATAATCCCGATCGACCCCTCAGGGTCCCATTCTTCATTTGTCTCTATCACATGTACATCGTCACCTTTGTGATCAGGGAGGGGATTGTTGCGGACATTAGGTGTGGCTTCCTTTGCTTGTATGACCTTGTTGTCAGTTAGCGTATGGATCTTATCCTTCAATGTTCGGCACTCAGCAGTGGTATGCCCTTTCGTATCGGAATAGTATGTACAAGTTTTGTTCGGATTGACCCATTGGGATGGATTTTCTAATGCCACAACGGGAACAGGAGTAACGTAACCTGCGACTTTCAACCTTTCATACAGTTGGTCTATGGGCTCAGCAATGGCGGTATAATGTCTAGGTGGCTTGTGGTTAAAGTTGGGTCTTGGTCTTGGATAATTTTGGCGAGCTGGTGGTGATTGGAAGTGGGATGGTTGGGAGTTATAGGTATGATGGATAGTGGCTGGTTGGGAATATCTGGGAGATGAAGGTTGATATATAGGCGGTGATGCTTGGTATGTGGGTGGAGGTGTTTGATATGTGGGTGGACGTGTTTGATAGGTAAGTGGAGATTTTGGGCCCTGGGCTACCATTACCGTACCAACATCTCTCTTTTTCGATATGCCACCTGATTGTAGTGCCTTATTCGTGGCTTGCAAGGCCTCGAAGTTTATTACTATCGCGCTTTTGATTCCTTCTTTGATTCTTTCTCTAGGTTTGATGATGTCAGAGAATTTGTGATTTTCGATAACCATCAACCTCTCATAATATTGTGACGAAGAATTTATTCATCTGTTCTTCGTCCAAAGAGGGCCTGACCTTGACCGCTTCCGACCTCCAACGAGTAGCGTATTCTCAAAAAGTCTCACTAGGTTTCTTCTTAAGATTCTGAATGTAGAAAACGTCCGGTGCATTTTACTATGTTGAACGTGAACCGGTCCATGAAATCTGATGCCATGCTTACCCAATTGGACCATTTCTTGGGGTTTTGGGTGATATACCAGGACAAAGCATCCTCAGTAAGACTCCTCATAAAGAGCTTCATCCGGATCTTTTCATCTTTCCCGACCCTGACAAGCTTGCCACAATAGATCCTTAGATGAGCCCTGGGATCACCTATGCCATCGAACGTACTTGGGAGGCTTGTACCCCTCAGGAAATTCCATATCTGGTTGTATGCACATATCTTCATAGTTCAAACCTTCTATTCCTCGGTCGCCCTCAACATCTTGAACTCGTCTTGTTAACTTCTTGAGTTCTTCAGCCATGTTTTTAATGAGCAAGTCCTTCTCGGAGGATTTCGGTGTACAAGATATTGATTGGGTAGAATGAGGTATAGTTTACACATATATAGGGTTGCTTTGATGGGTGCCAGGAACTTAGGTGTAGTGATGGTCATTGGTGGAGTTTTGGGGGTCAGGAATAGGTTGTGGTGTGTTTTGGGGAGTGTGGTAAGTGGTGGTTGGTGGGTATTGAATTGGTTACGATAGAGTTAGTATTGGCAATGGATTGATATTTTGGGGTGGAGTTGCATATTGATTTGGTGCAGTAGGATTTTATGGTTATTGGTTTTGTGTGTTCTGAGGAGGTGTTGGGTTCTTTGTGTTTTGTTGGTGGATATCGGGGACATTGAGGGTGAGTGACAAGTTTGCCAAGTTGCAAACCTGCTTAAGTTCTCCTTGCAATTCTAGTATATTTTGTTCCAATCTCAAGACTAGATCATTTGGGGCCGGAGTACTACGGCCATCTGAAGTCTCAGCGCTCTCAACATTTTCCTTTCGGATTCCACTTAAGTCGTCCATCTTTGCTTTTTCTCTGCCTTTTGTGTTGCTTGGAGAAGGAGGAGTGAAGGGCCTCTAGATCTGGTGTGGTACGCTGATGAGGCCAGTATGAGTGAATCAACCTAACAGAATGGGAATAACAATAAAAAATAAGCAAAAACAAAAAGGTAACAAGTCAGTGAGGATCCTGAAATGTTTACAGTATTTTAATACATATTGCGGAAATGTAAATTCGTGTCCTACTTTGGAGACCTCGTTGTCCCCGAGGTAGGCCTAGCGACAAATAGATTTTGAGAACTTTTAATGCCAATAAATGCTTCATTTCATAATATAAAAATAGACGAGTCCAAAAATGACACTAAGATAAAATAAGTCACTACTGGCACTTGGCCTTATTACATTTTAGAAAAAAGCAAATAAATCTAGCCTATTTGGTCCCAGAAGGACCTTCCCCAGATTCGATCTTCCGGACTCCATCATATAGATCCCCCAGCTCGCACAGTCCTAGCAGCAAGTAGGCTCTGGCCAGATGTCCTCCTTCGGCTCCTTCAGCGTTCTGGCAATTTTCAATCCTCTTTATGACTTTACCTTCCAGCTCCACTATTCCTCACTCTAGATATTCCAGTTTTCTGTAGGAAGTGACTGCTATTTCTTTCCACTCCTCTATCAACCTCACATTCCTCTCATGTATTTCTCAGTGTTCGTTCTCAGAGTCGTGGACCTTTTTGCGCAGCCTGTTGTATTTGACTTGAGCTTCAGCTTCCTCATCTATGATCCTGTTCCCTTGACCGGCCCTTGGTGTCACCTTTCCTTTCAGATTGTCCTCCAACCATGTCGGGTAGAGAGGCTCACACCCTGCATGATACCAGTCTGGATCAACGGTGTTTTTCTCCACAATGATTTTGCAGTGCCACATGTGTTGAGCTTGGTGCTTGTAAGGGACATCGTCGTCTTGAAATGACTCATCTTGACAACCCTTGGTACAACCTATTTTTTGCTTGCTTGCCTCATAACTCGCATAAGGACATATGGGTATATCCCTCTCAGCCCGATCAGCATCAAGTGCGGAGCATCCCTGGATCTAATAATAAATTCATATGTTGGGAACCATTCAAACATCTATTGCACCTGTTCCTCGGTCAGATTGTCGAAGAACTCTACCCATTCTTTCATGCTTTCTGGCTGAGCAAATCTGTCTGGAATGTAAGTCATCTGCTTGGGGTGATGGAAGGAAATATGGTCATTCCAAGCCCTTCCCGAAAATTCTTGGCGATAGCGACCCTTTTAGAAATGCTCCAACAACCATAACTACAGCAACAAGTTACAACCCTCAAAATGCTTGACCCAAGCGCTCCAGAGCCATGTAGATGTTGGCTATGATCATGGGGACTACAATATATGTTTTTCCATTAATCCCTTCCATCAAAGTCTTGGAGACCATGGCCAACCTAGCATGGATTCTTCCCTTTTTCATTGGGAACACTATCAAGCCTAGGAAGCACACAATGAATACAAACACTTTGCGATGGATGTGACCTAAAGAAGTGAGAGAGATCTCATCATGGTAAGTACGGAAAGACTTGCTATGGCCATACCTCTTGTACAGGTATTCGAAAGGTATGTAAGATTCTTTTAAGCACACTAGGTCGACATTCTTCTTCAGCCCCATCATCTTAAACAATCCCCTACCTGTACGGTTTTCTGGTACCAATAGCCCCGGACTATCCCAAGTGAATCCCGCAAGCCCTCCAATTTCCTCTAGAAGCGGTGTCATTTCTATGTCACCAAAACGAAACTCAGCCCTTTCACTATCGTAGAATAAAGTGGCAGCTTCGATCAATTTGTTGTTTGGCTCAATATCTAGTAAGGAAGGCAGGTTACCCAGGTACTTTCTCACATGTTTCTTGTCACTTGAGGAAAGGTCCTCCCACCAATCTAGCAGCAATAGTGGGATGTTGCTAACCATACTAAATCTGGGGATCTCGTGCCTCATTTTCTGTAAAACAAAAGGGTTAGACCTTACCCCCACCGGACTCGACTATTTATGATCAACATATCAGTATTTAGTTCTCCAAATTAATGCACAGAACGTGGCTGTGTCCGTTGGGATTATGGAAAACCCGATGGACTTTTGGATAAGACTTATCTTAAAGGATCATTATGTGGACAGCATATTGATCCGGTTAAGTTTGACCATGATGCATGCACAATTTTAACCAGAGTAAGGCTAATATGGGGTTTTAGACCGGTACCCTCAAGCGGACAACTTGAGGGGGAAGGCATGGAACCGTCGACTGCACCGTTGATCGACTGGTTTTACCGCAAATAAGCCTTTTCGAATTTAAGGGTAGTAAATACGAAGAGCGCAACCACTCATCTATGCGTTGCTATAGGATTTGATACGCACGAGTGGAATATGATGTGAAGCATGATATATGCAGCAATTAATAACATGTAGTCAAGTACTTGCACGTAGAAAAATAAATACAGTATTTAAATAATTGAAAGATAGTTACAGGAAAAAGAAAATAAAGAGACAAGTCAATTTTAGGGATAAAGAACCATAAACGCTTAAAAAATGGACAGCTAAATTCAAATAAGGGAGAAGGGTACAGGATAAAGCATGCTTGGACTAATTTGTAAAAGATAAGTTTGTTATGGTAAGAGCCTAAAGGTATCCCCAGCAGAGTCGACATGCTGTCGCACCCCCTTTTCCCTCCGCGGAGAAAGTTCTTGTTTCGACATTCATGGGGGTATTAACTCATTTCCTTTTGGGAATTGGGTATTTGAAGAGTCGCCACCTAACGGATTATGCTGCATTAGGGCACCTAGAGCGATTAACTCTTAGACTAGTTTGCATTACCGAAGATTAGGGTAATGGCTCGAAATAACCTTGAGGGAAAGGTGTTAGGCACCCCTCTCGGTCCATAATGGTGGGTCCCAGCCAAACTTATATTCACGAATTAGTCCATTAATAAATAAATAGTTGAATCAAATTATTTGCAAGTAAAGCACGAATAATAAGACAAAGGTCTTGAACAAGTTGTATATAAAACAAAGTTTTAAATAGAAGGAATTTGGGAAAGGAGGGGTCCTAGGTTGGCTAGCCTACAGGATCACCCCACACAATGTCCGGTAAACACTCCTCAATGAGGGGCTACACGAGACATTAGCGCGTAGTCATCATATCCCATATCTACCCTTCCCACCCCATGGTCTTAGCCTAATGCGTGCTAGTAAACTTGACGATGCCTACGCGTGCACTACCCGTCCCTTCCTTGTTGCCCTAGAGGTATTTTAGGACCTCTAAATCTAGATAGTTCTAGACGACCCCTAAGGTGCTTCAAAGGAGAAAATTCTAAGGCGATAGGCAAGAACAAATAGGACCTTAGCACATAAGGCAGAAAAGAAGCAATTAGAGGCTCAAGTTCAGCTCCACAGATAATGCATGTAAACAACACGACTCTAGCACAAATAAGGGCAATATTGTTAAACAGTATCCTATGACATGATGTCTAGGTGAATATCAGAACACATGAGATATGCAGTTTTTATTTTTATAAACTCAGAAGTAATGGCCCTATCCGTTTGCCTACTGATTTTAAAATCAGAACAACATTAAGTAGCAGAAACAGTTTCAGAGCTGCAGGATTTGAAAATGTCCTATAGGCTTGCCTACACACCGAATAACGGTGTCCTAAGAGCATGATAACTACTCTTGATATAGTAAAATAGTGGGCAGATTTTAAAACTGACTCTTGAGTCCCTATAGGCATGCTTTCTAATAGTAAATTAAAGTAGTATTTTGAGAGAATTCACTTCAGGAAAACAAACCGTTAATTAGACCAACTTCGAAGCAAACTACTCAAGAACTGGATTGACTTATTTAAACTAAACTGATTTTTGATCTAGGTAGAGTTTTTGATGTTGTTTCCTATAGGCATGACCTCTAATTGTTTAAGATCTGATGTTAGAAACTTGTAGGCATGATAACAAATGATAATACATGTAAACACTCGTTATAACTGAAGTTGAACTGGATCATATCCTATAGGCATGGTATCTACTTGTGAAGTTGATTTTAGGACCTATAAACATGATTTCTATTATTGGAACCACTTGAAACCTATAGGCATGATTTCTAACATGTTAAGGTAAATATAGCAAATATAACATCCTATAGGCATGGTTTCTACCCATTTAACCCACAAATATGTAACTACTCGCTTTTACTAGTTACCCCAATATTCGTTTACAAATTATTACAAACCAGATGAATGAATTACATGAATAGACAAAAAGTAAAAAGTTACACTATAGGGAGCCTGAAGTAGGACCAAATGATTTCCCAAGACCTCCAATAGCCTCAAATGCCAATTTCATAGACAATATCATTATCTAGGTGCGTCAGAGTTCCCTAAGGATCTCAAGGATACCGGGCAGTGCTCACACCTAAACTTTGTAACCAAATTGAGTAAGTATAGTGTGGAAGGGCCAGTCTCAGTGTGCCAGAGTGCAGAGGGTTCTCAAGAGGATCCCAAGGCAGTACACACACTGGAGGGGGTAGAACCTAGTGACTTAGGAGTAGAGTGAGGGTGCTTGACACAGTTTGAAAGGTTTTAGTGGGAAAACAGTGTTAAAAAGAGATTTGCTTGAAATAGTTTTGTAAGAAAACACATAGGGAGTTACTAAATAAGACAGTTTAAAAAGGTAAGGTGACTAACAATCAGCCAAACCAAATACAGAACCAGAAAGAGGTTCATCAGTACTTCAATACATGGAGTCAAACAGGTGCACACGTCCACTTAGGGGTAATGGGGGTTTAGGGTAGGCATAGGGCACATAGTAAGCATAGATGCACAAAGGTACAGAATTAGAGGATCCTTAAAAGGGGTCAAGGCTTTAAAGTATAGCATGAACTGTAGAGTTAATACATAATTAATAGGCTTAGGATAGCCAATTACTTCATACAAGAAGGTGCATGCTAGGGATCAGGGAAACATAGTCACATTGGGTCATACTAGAAGGGGATCCTGAGGGGTATATAGCATGAAACAAAGAAGACAGTGAAGTATACATGTTAATTGCAGGTTGAACAACAAAACCATAGATAGAAGCATATTAGAAACATGACAAATTGAAGTAATAGGAGAAGCATATTGTTTTGGGACTTGAATTAAAATTAGAATATACCAGTAAGGGGATAGTAAGCACAAAGTGAAAGAGAAACTAGTAGTTAGCCTTGGCTTGCAGTCGGCTGACTTTAGACAGTAGTAAGTAACACAAAAGAGAGCAGAAAGCTTTTAGTGTAAAAGAGAGAGTTTTTAAACCAATATGTTCGTGTTTGTGTCAATGAGAAAGTAGGTATATATAGTAGTTTGAAACTAGGTAAAATAAGGCAAGAATCACAATAGTATAGTGATTATGGAACTCAGAACTAATTAGAGCAAAATCAGTACGAGTATTCCCATAAGTTAAGGGAATTAGCTCAAACGGTAAGAATAAGTGACAAATAAGGAAAGAAATCAATGTATGACCAATAAGGAAAGATTTCAAATTTAGTAAGTATAGGGTAAATAATTAGGGCTAAGTGCAGAAAACTCTAATTAGGGAGATAATCAGTAGGAATAAAATACTAATACAGACAAGGTAAGAAAATCAATCAATTTGAATAGAAAGAGTCGGAATCGAAGGTTTAAAGGAAGGTCCTCCAATCAAACTATAAAATAGGGAATCCAGAATCAATCAAAGAGAAAGTCATGATTCAGTATTCAGTATATAAATAGAGTAAGATAAGAACAACCAAACATAGCAAACACGAAGGTTAAACAGCACTGATAGGAAGAAGCAAGTCTTGAACAGTCAAGATGGACACAAGCACATAGAAGTGATATAAGTTAGGCTAAAACTCAGTAGGAACGTATTCAAGGCAAGATAGTTACAGAAACTCAAACAAGAAACGATCAGTCATGCTAATACAAAGAACCAAATGAAGAAATCTAGAAAATTAGGGCTTTCAACATAGACGAGTTGAAGAGGTAGTAAAATCATAGAATCAGTCAAAAATATGCAAGAAATAGAAGTTTAAACACAAAGAATCAGTTAAACAAAATTTTAAAAGAAGTTCTAAAACCCTAATTTTTTAGAAGAAGGTGAAAAACACTTGAAATCAACGATTCTTGCAAAAGAGTTCCAAAGACAGTGTAAAACATTAAAGAAACAAACTCAAATCGTCTTAGATCTGTATAGATCTAAGAGATATAGGAAGAAATTAGGGTTTCAGAAAAAACCCATAGAGAGATGAAAGAACCTGTCTAGAATCCCAAGGATCGTAACAAATAAAGCATGATTTTGCTCGAAATTACACTGGAGTAGCCAAGAACAGACAAGTGATGAACCCAAAATGCATGTTGGCATGGCCCTGGGCTCTTGAAGACCTTAGAGAAGGCAGGTGTGGCATGAGAGAAACCATTAGAGGCTTAGGAGACTGTGAGAGGTCACCGGAGATGACCGGAGAAGAGAGGTCGGGGGTTGAAGGTCTAGGGTTTGGTTGAGAGTTACTGAGAGAAGTGAGGATCTTAGGGCGGCGGATTTGGAAAAATGGTTAGGGTTGGGGGGTCGTTTGGAATAAAAAAGGCGAGAATGAATGAGGGTTGTTGATCTTTTAGATCAACAGCCAGGATTTGATAGGTTTTGGGTCGGGTAGGGGTAATTAGGGCCTGGGTCGGGTTATTTAATCCAAAATTGGGTTGGGGTGTTGGGTTCAATTAAGGCTAAAATTGAAATGCAATTTGGCTAGATTCTAAATAGCCAATTTATCCCCATATAATTTATAATAAATAATAGATAATTTCTAAAAAATAACTTCATATACTAAAATGATTTAAAATAGATATTAAACATTTTAAAAATATAGAAGTTTGATTTTATGCATATAAATGTAATTATACATTAATAAGGCTAATATTACAATTATATGCAAATTAGCTTTAAAAATGCATTAAAAATATTCTAACAATATTTTGGCATAAAAATAAAATTTATATGACTAAACTACCACAATAATAATTTGAGGGATAATTATCGGAGATTTTATGAGTAAAAGGGGAGGAAGTAAATCAATTTAAAATCTTTAAAATTATAGATAAATTATAAAAACCTTGTGCATGCTTATATATTCTATTTTGAAAGTATTTATGCATATTAAAAATATATAGGGAAAAGTTGGGTATCAACATGCACGACCCACATCAATATTACCAATTTGCACAGGGATGGTGAAGCTACCAGGATCCTTAAGCTTTCGAGGGAGCTTGTTTTGGACCCTTCAAGTGCACTCCTCAGTAAGTGCAACTGTCTTAAACTCGGTCAATCTTCTCTTGTGAGCCACTATATCTTTTATGTACTTAGCATACTTTGGAATTTCACGAAGTACATCCACCAGTGGAATATTCAAATGTGGAAAATCTCTTCTCCTGCGAACTCAATCCACACTTGGGATGATCTAGAAAGGAAATTCTTAATCAAGTTTTTTCCCACTAAGAAAACAAAGTCATTGAGGAGTCAGATTCTTGGGTTCAAACAACGGGATGGCGAGACACTTCTTCAAGCTTGGGAAAGATACAAGAAGGTACTCAGAGACTGTCCACATCATTGTCAGACTGATGAGGTGTTGGGTCACACTTTTGTTGATGGGCTAGATGATACATCAAAGATAAATCTTGATTCAGCTTGTGGGGTTAGTTGTATGGCGAAACCGTACAGTGAAATCCAACTCTTGCTAAATAACTTCACTGCTAATAATCATAATTGGCACGGAGATGGGGATTCACGAAGGGCAATTAAACAGAAAGCAGCCGGATTGATTGAGCTTGATGACTTCTCAGCCATGAGAGTCGATATAGCAAAATTGGCAAATCAGATGAATAGAATGACAATGCAACCAACACAACATATGCAACATGTACAACAAATGTCTATTTACTGCGAACTATGTGGTGACAGTCATATGAGTGACATGTGCCCCACGAATCCTGAATCCATATACTATGTGGGGTAACAGAGCAGAGGTCCAATAAATCAGCATGCACAATATGGGAACACTTACAATCCAAATTGGAATAATCATCCCAACTTCTCATGGGGTAGAAATCAGCCGAATCAAAATCATTATAGACCCCAAGGAAATTTCAATCAACCTCAGAAGCCACCCCAACAAATGGAAAATAGTATGAATAACTTGATAAAGAAGTTGTTGCTTGATAATCAACAGCTCATAACTGATTTCAGAAATTTTGAGAGGCAAATGGGGCAGTTAGCAGCAAATTAAAATACTAGACCTGCAGGGGCCCTCCCCAGCGATACAGAGAAGAACCCTCAAGTTAATGCAGTTACACTCAGAAATGGTATGGATCTAGAGGAAGTGCCAAAGAAGAGAAAAGACAAGCCTATACATGACGGGGAGTTGATTCCTAAGGTAACACACGAATCAAAGAAAAATGATGCAACTTCAAAGCCAATGGAGGCTGCAAGGCCACCACCACCTTTCCCCCAGAGATTGCAGAAAAAGAATGATGATCGCATGTTGAGCAAATTTCTCTATATGTTGAGCCAGGTTCAATTGAATATTCCACTGGTGGATGTACTTCATAAAATTCCAAAGTATGCTAAGTACATAAAAGATATAGTGGCCCACAAGAGAAGATTGACTGAGTTTGAGATAGTTGCACTTACTGAAGAGTGCACTTCAAGGATCCAAAACAAGCTCCCTCAAAAGCTTAAGGATCATGGCAGCTTCACCATCCCTGTGCAAATTGGTAATATTGATGTGGGTCGTGCACTTTGTGATTTGGGGGCAAGCATAAATCTGATGCCCTTATCCTTGTTCAAGCAATTGGGTCTAGGAGCTCCAAGACCAGCTACTGTGATGTTGCAGCTGGCTGATATGTCCGTAGCACACCCTGAGGGAGTGATTGAAGATGTATTGCTGCAAAATGGGAAATTTATCTTCCCTGCAGACTTCATTATCCTAGATTATGAGGCTGATGAACTGGCTCCAATCATATTGGGATGACCTCTCTTGGCTATTGGTGATGCAATTATTAAAGTGAGAGAGGAAAAAATGATTTTGAGGGTGGATAACGAGGAAGTAGTCTTTAATGTCTACAAAGCAATCCAACTTCCCCGCCACTAAGAGGAGTTCTCGATGATATCTGTTATGGAGGCTAATGAGCAAATTCTTGACAAGAGTGTATATCTAGACGATTCTCTAGAGAAAGCACTTATGTTGTTCGATAGTTTGGAGATTGATGATGAGGTTGAGGAGATGATGCATATCCTAGATTCATCTTGTGCTTACATGTATGGGATACACCCCTTTGAGCCCCTGAATAGGCCAAGTGGGCCTCCTCCAAAGTCGTCAATTGAGGAAGCTCCAAAATTGGATCTTAAACCCTTGCCTCTTTATCTTCAATATGCTTATTTGGGTGATTCTGATACTTTACATGTTAGTGTTTCTTCTGACTTGTCTAAATTGCAGGAAGAGAAGCTGTTGAGAGTGCTACGTAAGCACAAACGATCAATTGGGTGGACAATGTCTGACATTATGGGCATTAGTCCAGCTTTTTGCATGCATAAAATCCTCATTGAGGATGGACACAATCCAAGTGTAGAGCAATGACGCCGACTAAATCCAATCATGAAAGAGGTGGTAAGAAAAGAAGTGATTAAGTGGCTTGATGCAGGTATTGTATTTCCAATCTCAGATAGCAAATGTGTAAGCCCGTTCAATGTGTACCTAAGAAAGGGGGGTGACTGTAGTGGTTAATGAAAATAATGAGTTGATTCCCACAAGAACTGTCACTGGGTGGAGAATTTGCATAGATTATAGAAAATTGAACAACGCCACCCGAAAGGACCACTTCCCCCTCCCTTTTATTGACCAAATGCTTGATAGATTAGCTGGCCAGGAATACAATTATTTCTTAGATGGTTATTTGGGTATAATCAGATAGCTATAGCCCTAGAGGACCAAGAGAAAACCACATTTATGTGTCCCTATGGTACGTATGCGTTCAAGAGAATGCCCTTTGGTCTCTGTAATGCACCCGCGACTTTTCAAAGGTGTATGATGGCTATTTTTACTAACATGGTTGAAAGATTTGTGGAAGTGTTCATGGAGGACTTTACTGTGTTTGGATGTTCTTTTGATAATTGTTTAATGAACCTTGATAAAGTGTTTGCTAGGTGTGAAAAGACGAACCTGGTGCTAAACTGGGAAAAGTGCCATTTCATGGTACATGAAAGTATAGTCATGGGGCACAAGGTGTCCAAAAATGGTTTGCAAGTGGACAAAGCAAAGGTGGAAGCGATTGAAAAATTGCCCACACTGACGTCCGTTAAAGACATTCGCAGTTTCTTAGGCCTTGCAGGTTTTTATCGTCGTTTCATTAAAGATTTTTTGAAATATCTTCTCCTTTGTGCAGGCTTCTTGAGAAAGATGTCCCCTTCAAGTTTGAAGATACATGTCTGAAAGCATTTGAGGAGCTGAAGGGAAGGTTGGTGACTGCACCAATTATCATTGCTCCGGATTAGGAGCAACCATTTGAGTTGATGTGCGATGCAAGTGACATAGCAATCAGAGCTATTTTGGGGCAAAGGAGAAATAAGATCCTTCACTCCATTTACTATGCGAGCAAAACTCTGAATCCAGCCTAGATGAACTACACAGTTACTGAAAAAGAGTTGCTTGCAGTGGTGTGGGCATTTGACAAGTTTAGATCCTATCTAGTGGGAACCAAAGTCATCATCTACACAGATCATTCAGCTATCAGATACTTGTTTAAAAAGAAAGATGCCAAGCCAAGGCTGATTTGCTGGGTCCTCCTCCTACAAGAGTTTGACTTAGAGATCCGATATCGAAAAGGGACTGAGAATCAAGTGGCTGATCACTTGTCTAGATTAGAAAATCGGGGCCATGTAGCTTAGGGAGAGTCAATCAAAGAAATATTTCCTGATGAGCAGTTATTAGCAATCACCTCAAGTGAAGCCCCGTGGAATGCAGATTATGTGAACTTAATTGCAAGTGGGGTGACACCACCAGATATGACACCTAATAATAGAAGAAGATTTCTACATGATGTGAGGTTCTACATGTAGGATGAGCCATTCATATATAAGCAGTGTGCAGATCAATTGGTACAAAGGTATGTTCTTGAGGAGGAGATGCACGCAATATTGCATGACTGTCATGACTCTCCATATGGAGGCCATCACGATAGGGATAGAACCGCCCAAAAGGTGCTACAATCCGGTTTTTATTGTCCAAAATTGTTTAAGGATGCACATGCCTTTGTTAAAATGTGTGACATATGCCAAACAATCGGAACAATCACGAAGAAGCATGAGATGCCTTTGCAGAATATACTAGCGGTAGAGCTTTTTGATGTTTGGGGGATCAATTTCATGAGACCATTCCCATACTCTAATGGTCACAGGTACATCTTGGCGGCAGTCAACTATGTGTCTAAGTGGATGGAGGCCATTGCTCTTCCTACTAATGACGCAAGGGTAGTGGTAAGCTTTGTAAAGAAGCACATCTTCACACGCTTTGGGACTCTAAGAGTGTTGATAAGTGATAGAGGAACTCACTTCTGTAATAAATTGCTGAATAATGTTCTTGCAAAGTATGGAGTTAAACACAAGGTTTCCTTTGCCTATCACCCCCAGACGAGTGGTCAAGTGGAAGTTTCAAATAGAGAGGTAAAGCAGATTCTAGAGAAAATGGTAAGTGGAAATAGAAAGGACTGGGCAGGGACATTGGACGACGCATTATGGGCATATCGTACTGCATACAAGACTCTCATAGGTACTTCTCCGTACAGGTTAGTTTATGGGAAGGCGTGTCACTTGCCCATCGAGCTTGAACACAAAGCCTATTGGGCGATTAAAAAAGCTAAATATAGGGATGGACTTAGCCGGTGAGAAGAGATTGCTACAACTCAATGAGCTTGATGAGTTCCGGTTGCACGCGTATGAAAACGCCAAATTGTATAAAAAAACGACCAAGAGGTGGTATGATAAGCATATCCAACATCATGAGTTTGAGCCGGGTCAAGAAGTTCTCTTGTTCAATTCGAGGCTAAAGCTTTTTCCCGGAAAGCTTAAATCTCAATGGTCGGGTCCTTTTGAAGTGGTAAGTGTGAAACCTCATGGAGCGATGGAATTGCGTGATACGATTTCCAATGCGACATTCTTGGTAAATGGGCAGAGAGTAAAACATTATTGGGGTAGTGACATTGCACGTCACAAGATCTCGATGGACCTGGCTGCTGCGTGAAGAGCGTGTTGCGTCGTGCCGCGACGTTAAATCAGGCGTTTTTTGGGAGGCAACCCAAGTATTTTCTTTTATTCTTGTAGTTTGTTCATTTTTACTGTTTGCTTTGTAATTCTGATTTTCTTTTCTTTTTCTAGGAGTTCCTTGATTTTTTTATTTATTTATTTTTGTAGGAATTAGTTCTTATATATATTTAAAAAAAATGCTCCAGGTATGGGAAAACAGGGTGGATGCGTCGCATCCCCCTCAGCGTATAAAAAATAATGGGATAATTGCTCAAGGCAGTGAACTCTGCTTATCGCGTCCACAGCAGCGTCCAAAATAAAGTTCAGGGATCGCTTTGGATGCATCGCGTCTAGAAAGCAAACACCAGGTAAGTGTTTTATTGCTAATACACTTCACGAGTCCTAAAACTCCTATTCCCTTTCCTACCATTTCCCCTCAAATTCAAACACACCTCTTCACACCATCACTGCTTTCAACTGCGACAGTCACATGTATGCTCTTCTTTTCTTCTTTCTCTTTTCTTTCCTCTCTTAACTCTCCTCTGTTCTCTTCTCTCTATCGTTGGTAGAAACATATTCCCCACCCCAAATTCCCCTAGGTTAGGTTTCATTAATTTGAATATAACACATGTGATTAAAGAGGGGAACTGAGGAAAGTTTAGGACTTGTGGGTGTTCTTCTTATTGTTTGTGATTATTATGAGATGATAAACTCGAATTCTCTTCATCTCGTTAATTTTGGGAGGGTAATCGAATTTTCCAATTGATAGAAAAAACTAGGCAAAATTGTTGCATACTACATGTTCGACGAATTGTCTATGAGGTAAATTTAGGCACCAGCGAAGTCTGAGTAACCGAGCGACACTAGTATATGCTAGTGAATAAGTGTGGGGTTGCTTGATGAATTATGTACATTGTTTGAAAGTGTTGGAGTTATAGGTGCTCGCCACTCCCTCAACTCATATTTTGAGGCATGTAATGACCGTGCGGCGTTAAAGTGACTAACGGCCTGATTGAATTATATACAACTAAGTTACTAAACTGCTTGTATTGTGGAGTACATTGTCCATCAGTTGCCTTATGTGCGCTCTATGCGTATTCTTATGTCTTGTGAATAAGTGTGGGTCGAGTGCGTTACTATATGTAATTGAACATGGTTTGTGAGCATCAATAGAATCACTCTCATGTTGTGCATCATAATTTCTATAAAGTGCATTCCTCACTTGTGAATTTGAATGAAGTATCAGTTGCTTTATCACGGGTAAAAGCCATGGACTGTACTTTCATGAAGCACAGAATGGCATGACATGCGATTGAGTAGAAGTGCACGCTTTTGCATAGTGCTCTATATCTAAAATGTCACTGTTTCTGCACACTAATTGTTGACTTTTTGTATCACAGGTACTTAGGTTCACAAAATGGCAGCAAAAAGTAAAACGTCCAAACAACAAGAGAGAGGTAATAACAAACAATAGCCTAAAAGCCTACTGGAAAGACAACATGTACTCCAAAGCCACCAAACCAAAGGAAGCGGACTGAGAAAGCGAAGGAACTGCCGATTAGGCAGTTAGTTGATGAATCAGAGCAAGAAGAGGAGGAACAATTAGTAATGAGGACAGTGAAGAGGGATACTACAACAACATCATCAAATCCGCCAAGCACGGGGATAGAAATCAGAGAACTTATGTCGTACCAAAGCCAATCCTCTAAGTAGAGTGACCCAAAAGATAAAGGGAAATAGAAGGCTATTGCAAAATCTGAGTCTGATTCGAATGATGAGCTCCCACATGTCAACATGAATGATGAAGATGAGGGCGAACCAATAGACCGAGCTGACTAGGAGGAGAAATTTGTTAGTGAAAAGGCATTCCGAGCTTATGAAAAGATCCTGGGTTCAAAGAAGTATATTCCAGAAAAGCCAATCAACATTGGAGAATTTAATAAAAAATATCTAGATTTTCTGAAATCCATTCAAGAGGTGAAATAATGGGGACCTATCTTGAAGGGCCATGGCAAGGCCAACCTCACTATCATCAGAGAGCTTTACGCCAATTGGCGTCACTCACAGGGCAGCATTGTGAGAGTACGAAGGCTTGATATTAGTGTCTCAGTTGAAGCTCTGGACAATTTCTTAGGGGTGCCACACACACCAACGGATAGGTTCGACTCTATATGCAAAGCACCCGATTATTCACACATTAAGTCTATTTTATGCCCTACCAGGAAAGATGCAAATTGGAAGCATGGGAGTGTGAAGTACCATTCTCTGGCCAAAGAATTCATGAGCACATTCGCACGGGCGATTCTAAATTTCCTATGCAACCGCTTGATGCCATGCCAACACAAAACTGATGTCCCTCTACACCGAACACTAGTGTTGTATGCTTTATTGGAAGGAATACCGCTCAACTTGGGGGTCATCATTCATGACCAGATGTAGTGCACTAGGATGAACTACAAGTGGAGGTTGTTCTTTGCAAACACCCTATCGGCTTACTTGATGGAGATGAGAGTAAAATGGGACAATGAGAATAATGACATTGAAGCTAAAGCTCCAGGACCATATGATGTTACTCATGCACTAGAGCCGAACAAAGGAAAGTCCTCTAAGCTCACCATTCAGTAGTTGTTTGAGCAATTGCAAGCTGATATGCAAGAGAACAGGGCTGAGTTGATAGCGACTCGGGTAGAGTTGAGTGCCACTAGAGCTGAGTTGATTCAGACGCGTGTGGATCTAAGCCAAGTCCAAACTGAGCAGGCCACGGTGATGAGGAAGGTATCATTACTCCTTTGTGCTTTGGTTCAACATACAAATATAGATATCTCACAGCTGCTTGCATCGTCCACTACTGGACCATCTACCTCAGCCCCTCCTATAGTCCCTGAGGCTCCATCCTCCATGCCTACTGAAGTCGTCGTGTTGCATGCTACAGACTCAGTTCTCCTTGGCGATGATAGGACTGTGACCGAGCTCCCTATTCAAGAGTATGTTATTGCTAGGCCATAGGGGGCCATGATAGATGTTGTGGATTCTTCGAGTACCCACTCATATGTTGATGCTACCTCCGTCCCGACTGCCCATACCACTACTATTGATGCCCTTCCGCAGACCGCAGAGGGGCCCTCCACTTGACTTGAGGGAGTTCTTCTCACCCTACTCTGCTTTATTTGTGTTCATTGGGGACAACACACGGTTATAAGTGTTGGGTGGGGGTTATTCATATTTTTGTATGGATGAATGTACGTAACTATTACAATTTTTGTTGTTTTTGATACTGTTGGGGGCTGTAATATTCACTGAATTAATGGCCTGTAATAGTTAGTAAATTTATCTATATGTAGTAACTCTTATACTCTTGTTGTGTTTAGTTGTAGTAACTAGCCGTATAATGATTTATCAACAAACAAAAAAAATCAGTAAATAGAGGACTTTTCCTGACGACGGACTACTTGGATAGTTCTCTCGAGGGATTAAGGTCCTTAGAAAAGCACAAAAAGATTTTCTTAGCCTTGAGTAGTTAGTAAATATAATCTATTAGGCAATAATCCCCCTTGGATTTTCTTTGGCCATAGGTTCTTTTTCAAGGGATGAATTTTTGAACCGGGTATTAGTTTTTCTTTTTAGAGTAGTGTAGGATGTAAAGACTCAGATTAAATTCAGCATATTCTGTGACTTGTTTGATACTAAAAGAGTTAGACCTAATCATGTGAATTATAACTTTCTCCATGAGTTTGTGAGGACTGTTTTTGCCTTTAAAAGTTGAATAGCTTCTTTATGACGCTTAGGCTCATTATCTTTACTCCTGTGCTAACTGTTGTGCTGTGTGCATTAAAAATTGGGGCTTAACTCAGTACTTGCTTTGATTGAAAGTTAAAATGTAGTCATCCTAAGTGAATCATGTGCCAATGTGTGGTGAGATTTTTTTCGTATAAGTCTCGTGTTGTACATTTGTGTCTAGAACTTGCCCGGTATGTGAGTTGAAGCGAAATCTAGGTTCTGCTCGGTTTGAAATATGATTTTAGGTCTTCTTTGATCCTTTTGAACTATAATGCTACCACAAATAAAATTTATCCCTAGTTAACCATTTTGAGCTTATATAATTTTATTTGGCACCCACATTACAAGCTTATACTCTTGTTATTCTTAATTGACACTATTTTGATCCTTTACCTCTTAAGGCACTTTAATTGTGAGCGCTAAAAGAAGTAAGAAGGGACTGAGTGTGGGGTGACTTTTGAGTGGAACCAATGAAAGAAAGAAGGGTGCATTTATTTTGTAAAATAATACACCACTAGCGAAATTTGGAAAAGAAAAAGAAAAATCTGAACAAAAAAAAAAGATATAAGGAAAAGTGAATAAATTGTTGTCCTATTCTTGCTAGTGGGGTATACATTAGGTAGTGCTTAAAGAAAAAGGGAACGCTGTTGGGAGTGATTTTAGTTGAAAAATTGAAGTTGGGATTGAAGAATTTGCGCTCAAAGTTGATTATGTGATGTGTTAAAGTGCTTAGGAGGGTGGACAACTATTCCTAAATATATCCTACCCGTCCCTTAGCCCACATTATAACCATAAAAAGTCCTAATTGATTTGAGATCGAGAAAGCTTATATTATTAGAGATTTACATTAAGGGCAAGCATATGGTACCTTTTGTGCGCATGTGAACTTCATTGAGAGAGTGAGAGAATTCTTCTAATGTTTTGAAGTCCTTAAATTACGTTCAAATTATATTTGAGTGTACGGACTACCTTTCTTGATTTTGTGATAAGGGCATATGTTTCATGATGGATAGGCGACTTTATTAAACTTTTCAGTCAGAGTGAGTAAGTTGGCCTGGAAGTAGTTATCCTAAGGAGTCAGTTTCTAAAGTTGAGATGTCCCGAATTTGCTATTTGATTGGTTTGAATTGTTCAATAGCGTACTTGGCATGTTATTAACATGGATAAGGAAGTCAGAGAATGCATATCCAAGGGGCTAATTGTTGGTATCAACCAAAGTCATGGATGCTTAAGCTTAATTGAAATGTGTGGCTTGATAGCGATAAGCTTAATTTTGTTCGATCGGTTGTGGGTTGATTCTACTTTGCTCGAGGATGAACAAAGGTTTAAGTGTAGGGTGGTGATGTTGGGAATATTTCTATATGTCTTGATGTTACTTTACCCATGTTTTAACCGCTTTTTGTTGCTATTTGGTGTTAAAAATGCCCAACATGGTTTAATTATTGGTTTTATGACTAATGGAGTTGTGTGTGATAATTTAGGGTGTTTGGAGTGCAAAAATATGAAGAAAAGATGCTCCAACTAGAGGAGAAGATGCATGTTGCATCCAACCTCGGAAAGAAGGTTACATGGTACACCCCTTAGCAGTGAAGTCGGCCCATAGCATCCCAATAGCATCCGCACCTGGGCAAAGCTGAGATGGAGGAACCGCATCCACCCTAGCATGCGAAGCTGAGAAGCGGAGGACGAGGTGGATGCGAAGCATCCACCCCAGCATCAATCCCTGAAGCTGAGTTGGACTAGGAATAGGAGAACTTGGGCCCACGACTTTTGTACGCAATATATAAGTCAAAAACACCTCTTTTAGATCATCTAACATATTGGGAAAGGAGAAAAGGCCACGACAAAGCTTGGGAACCATATAATTTGTCTTGAGTTCTTACTTTTTCCTTCTTTTATTGATTTTTATGTGTTCTTGGGAATTACTTGAAATTGTTACCATGAGCATGTGTCGCTAAGAACCCTATTGTTCTAGGGTCATGGGTGAAACATGAATGTTGATGTTTGAAGTTTAATTTGACGAAGTTAATTTTATCATATTGGATTGTTTATTTAATTCTGTTTTTAATTATTTTGCTGAGTAACTAACAGTGAAATACTATCTACGAATCTAGAGTTGAACTCGAAAGTGGGAATTCTAAATTGCATATAGAATTAAATAGAGTAAGTTCTTGAACTCAGGCATCGGGGAACGGATTCGCAATTAGGATAGACATATACCTAAATGTCTTGCTTGGTTGAAATACAGGAAGTATAAATGCATTTTCGTTAATCTTAATTCCATAGACATATAGGCATTAAGTTAGCTTGAATACACGAGTAAGAATTCGACAGATTCTTATGAGCAATATCAACCCTGTCAATCAACAATCCAGATAAATCAATGAGTCATTATAAGCCAAGAACGCAACACGATTGTTAGCTAACCCGTGACCCTGGGATATTCTCTCCTACTGATTGTTATTTGAAATTGCTATTTGTTCGGTTGAATTATAGTTAATTCATTGCTTGATAGTTTTAGGCAGTAAATTAGTCACTTCTATATTTTGTGAAAAATCTCTTGAATCGATAAGTTAATTGAGTTTGAATCAGTCAATAGTTAATCACAAGTCTTCGTGGGAATGATACTCTACTCACGACTTTATTACTTGACGATCGCGTACACTTGCGTGAGTGTTTTTGGTCGCAACAGTTTTCCACGTAAAATACTTGTGTTCTTTACTTTTCGCATTTGCTATTCTACAATAGTAGGTTAAGGAACACTTAGAAGAACTAAGTCCTTCCATAATCAGTTTAAGCGAAAAATTGGACACCATATAAATCACCATGGTATTGAAGTGTAAAATATCATTTATGAGGTTGGAAAAGGGCGTAAATTAATTCAACCTGGCACATAAGGTTATTGAACAAACATATATGGATCTTGAGGTTGACATCTTATTCTAATGATCTTTAACACGAAGATGTTGAGTTAACTAAACCAATCCAAAGACATCCTTTAACATGATATGATAGGCATTATTGCTTTGGCCGAATCAACATAGTTTTATCCAAAAGATTTTATACTATTAAAATATTTTACACCTTATATTATAGAATTTTTCTATTAATTTTCAATATGAGATTTTGTTTGTATACTCAAAAATCTTGCTCTCGAACGGAGTACTACATGATCCATCACCAAAATTCATGGATTTATCTAGAGATTCTCTATGTCTTACCCACATCATTCAAGTATTTATGGTCACTAAAGGCCACATACTTTTCATGTATGCATCTCCAACTAAGATAAAGGCAGTAAAATAGCCCAAGACGGGGAAGATGGTAAACCAGCCCATTTTACGTCTATCACTCTGATTGAGCTAGCTTCTTAGCTCTTCATGGACATGAGAACTATTCGTTGTCATCTCTTTGCTTGTCTCCTGAATCATTGTTTCTTATACCACTTCGCTAGGCTAAGTCAATTCAAAGATACTCCTAATATTATTCATATACCTTCTATATATCATATTCCTAATATGGTATATAATTTTTTTCTTATTAACTTTTAATGTAAAACTTTATTTGCATATCCAACAATTATAACTCAAAAATATTGATGAAATTCTCAAGGAATTGAATTTGGACATCTAATATCATATTCTATTGTCTTTTAAGATATGGCTTATAAGAAATACAATAAAGTTCTCTCATAAAAATGATTCTTTTAAACTTGTTTTTTTCTTTATCAATTCGCTTGTATATATTTATGTAAATATAATTACTATTTCCTACTTTTTCGCAGTATATAATAAGGTTAAAGCGCTAAATACAATATATTTCAACCATTAAAACCCAAAATTTAGTTCGTGGCTTCATCAATTCCCAAAACCTTCACCTGCTCTACTGCGTCAAATCTTAAATATGTGGAGCGTAGCGGACGATTGAAGATAAAAAATATTGTATTTGAAGTGACTTCATTTTGAAATTCACCCAAAATAGAAAGAATAGTTTGAAGTGACTTCCTATTTAAAAGCTAGCCAGCTTAGTGGCTTTTCTCCACACCAAAAAAAAAAAGTGTAAAGTTGTATTATCAAATGATTAATAATAATAAAAAAACAAATGATTAATAATGACCCAAATCTGAATTTTTTCTATAAAAAATAGAAGAAATGGTATAAAATAGATTCTACATTGGAGAAAGAATTGAATGTTCATTGATCAGATCATTCACTCTATAGTGTAACAGATCTTTTGAAAAATTGATTATTTGGACGAGAATAAATAGTCTTGTTTGACATGTCAATACCGGCAATAATAAAATTTATAGCAAGAAAGAAATCTATCTACTTTAAAAGTCATGAGCATCCAAGTCGTCCCTCTATTCCGAAAAAAACTCCCCAACTATTTATTCGCTCCCATTAATTTACTTAGCGGTTCCAAATTCTTTATCTTTCTCATTCATTCTATTCTTTTATAAATGGAATACTTGATCTTCCCCAATAGGCTGAGAAAGGTACAAGTAGAATGGAACACGCAACCACAGTTATGCAGAAAGGTGAGGAATAAAATCATTGTCTATTCCATAATGCTTTTTTCCGTGGGCAAAACTCGAAAAGTAACAAAATCTTAGGTGATGAGGCTCCTCGATTATGTCTCTTTCTTATTCTTTCCATTTTAGCCACTCTTTTACACAACGCCAACCAAATCTTCAAAGCACCCAATTCGGATTACTGATTTTCAAACTCACAGGTCAAAGTTCAAATTTCACAAGCTAAGACTAACTGTTATGAGACAGTAAATTTTTGGAGTCATCTTCTGACTAAATTCTTTAATCCTTGGTTAGCATAAATAATTGAAATATTAACCTTAACACAAACACTCCTTTATAGGTAAATATAGGGCGGCTCAACAGATCTTGTGGCCAAAGGCGAAATCATAGTGAGAGGCCCTTAAATTTATTTTATAAAATTTTTACACTAATAATAAATTTGCTTTCTAAACAATAAATTAATCATTTAAGACAGAAAATAACGAATTTTTTAAAATTAAAAAAAACAGGGGGGGGGGGGAGGGGGGAGGGGAAGAGCATAAAGAATAAAGTGTTGGATTATCGGATGTTGAGGTCCAGAACTCAAAGTGAAAATTTTGATTTGGCTATTATCACAATTAAGAAAAAGAAATAAACTTACATATCGTAATAGCTTAAGTTTTGTGTATTACCAGTGCCAAAAATATTTACTCCTTCTAATCAATTTAAACTATAATTGTAATTCATCCTATTATTAGTAGCACTTATTGATGAATATCTCAAATAAACTGTAAATAACCTAATATAATATATTGAATTACACTAAAAGAAAATCGGTGTATGAATGTTTTTATGTTCATGCAGTTCCAACGAAGATTGTCAAAGAAATTCATTATGTTGTTGTTGATGATATATGTCTTGATTCCGAAATAATTAAAAGGGTAAAATTAAAATTGAAGAGTGAAGAAAATTAAATATACTAATTGATGAGTGAGAAAATTATCATAATTTATAAAATAACCTCATTAAAATAATGAAAAAAATATGTTGTAACACTTTTTTTTAAAATAATATTTATATAAATTATATAGTATATAGTAATTATAATAATAAGAGATTAAATACATTTGGGGCCTTTAAATTTCTGAGGCCTAAGGAAATGGCCTCACTGGCGTAGCCTTTAGAGCCACCCCGTAAATATTCTGTAGCAGAAAAAGAAAACAAAGAAAAAATACAAAAAGCAACCCAAGAAGATGGAAGAGAAAAGGAGGAAAAAAGAGTAAAATTGTGTGGGGTAGTCACTTTTTAAAGTGATATTTACTTTTTATCCGGCATTTTTAATGCTGAGCAAAAGTAGTCACTGGTCTATTAAAATTAATATGAAAATGCAGTATTGCTCTTTCTTTCCCAAACAGAAATACGCCATTTTCAGATCCATTCCTTACAGCTCCACTTCTCCTTCTGCAATGGCGCTCTGGGGTTCGTATGAGTGTTTCCATTATTTTCATATATGAAACCCAATTTTGAACAGAAGAAACGAAATGCATTAATCATATAAATTTTATAAGCCTCTCATTTTCTTTTGGGTCTGCTTTCAGGAGTTGAATTGTTTGGTTTCACTCATAATAATTACAGACGTGGGAGGACGTGACTTTTGGTTTTCTAAAAGAAGTGACATTTACATTTTCTTAAACAACAGATAATTAGGAAAAATATGGTAAAAAGCCAACAAGTTGAGGACAAAGATAATTGTGTTAAGGACATGTAGTCCTGAAGTCCTAAAGTTAAATTCAAAAGTTAAGGACATGGTCCTGAACTTAGAGTTTCAAGTTCAAAAGTTAAGGAAATGTAGTCCTGAAGTTCTAAAGTTAAGTTCAATAGTTAAGGACACAAGTTCAAAAGTTAAGGACAGACAGTCCTTAATTTACAGTTACAAGTTCTAAAGTTAAGGACAGACAGTCCTTAACTTATAGTTACAAGTTCTAAAGTTAAAGACAGGCAGTCCTTAACGTATAGTTACAAGTTCAAAAGTTAAGGACAGACAGTCCTTAACTTACACTTACAAGTTCAAAAGTTAAGGACAATAGGTCTTTAACTTTGATTTCCAAGTTCAAAAGTTAAGGACAGACAGTCCTTAACTTACAATTATACGTTCAAAAGTTAAGGACGCTTGGTCCTGAAGTTTGAGTTCCAAGTTCAAAAGTTAAGGACATGTAGTCTTGAAGTCCTGAACTTAGAGTTCCAAGTTCAAAAGTTAAGGACGTGTAGTCCTGAAGTCCTGAACTTAAGTACAAAAGTTAAGGACATGAGCAAAAGGGTATTTTCATCCGGGCAGTTAAAATTTATTAAAGCAGTGGCTAAAGACTAAAAATATTTTAAACGATGGCTTAAAAATAAATATGTGTTATTAGTGGCCAACCGTGCACTTCTCCGAAAAAAGAGAGGTAAAAAGTGCATAACGTTGTAGGTACTTTATAGGTAAATATTCTATTTGTCTAGTGTAACTTATACGATATTACTCTATTTATGACAGGAAAAAAGAAGTTATCCTGATCCAAAAGGCTTAAGCATGTGAGCAGAAGAAGACTTCCCTAGTTCCCTTACCCTAAAAATATAGTAATTAGAAAGCAAACCTAAGAAAATTGAGAAAGAAAAAGAAGAAGAAGAAAAACTACCTGCTACCGAAAGTTTTCCTGTATTGTTAGAGGAAAAAGATAAAGTGATATATATTCTACATTTTTCTCAAAAAAGAAAATAAAAGAAGATATTAGTACCTACTACTACTGCATGTCTTATACTCCAATTTGCATTTCTTATATATATACTACCCTTTTCTCGAAAGAAAAACAGAAGAAAAAATAAGATAAGTACCTATGCATTTCCTGTACTCCAATTTGCATTTTTATGTTACTCCTTTCTCTTTGCTAATCTCTTTGATAATAATAGATATTATTAATATTATCTTGTACCATATAGAAAGGATAGTATTGAGATTTGGGGTGGGACCTGTTTTACCATTTTATACTCTATTAGCATAACTAAAAATCAAATGAACATCTTTAATTGGGCACGGAGTTTAAAAAAATAAAGATTTTTAAAATTTGTAGTCCTAAACAAGTCAAAAAATGATCCATAGTATTTGTATGATTATAAAAATTTTTAATTAAAGGTAGAATTATAAATTTAAACTAAATTATTTCTAAATTTAAAAAAGTATTAGTATTTATTTTTAAACGCACTAAAAGGGGATAGGTTCAAGACGGAGTAACAAGAAAAGTCAAGTCTATATAGAAAAGGGAAGTGGAGGCCAGGTTGACGCTAAACTCAAAAAACCCAAATATCTATCTAAATATCCAACAAGGCAACAACCCCATCAACCAAATCAACCGCGCTCTAGAATTCTGTTATACAGATATAAAAAGAGAAAGGAAATATAACATTACAAAAGCGGAAGAGAATCAAAGCAACCCCAGAAGTTCTGTTTCCCTTTCCCTGAATCTTGAAACCCCATATAAAAGATTGCATTTTTATTTTAAAAAGCAACCCCAGAAGTTTGTTTTTAATCTTTCTGAATCAAGAAACCTCAGGTACAATCAAAACCCATATAAGAAACCTTACAAAGATTCAAATTTTTACTTTCAATCTGAAAAGGCAAGAAATAGAAAATGGCGGAGGAGGATGGTGAGGGTGAACAGAAGGTTTTCGTTTCAAGAAAATCTGAGCCGTCCAATTGGTGGACAACTTTCAATCGAGATCTAATGGCAGGGGCAATGATGGGGGGTGCTGTGCACACGATTGTGGCACCAATTGAGAGAGCAAAGCTATTGTTGCAGACTCAAGAAAGCAATATAGCCATATTGAGTGGTCCCCACAGGAGGTTTAAGGGCATGTTTGATTGCATAGTACGTACTGTTAAGGAAGAAGGGGTTCTTTCTCTTTGGAGGGGCAATGGTAGCAGTGTCCTCAGATATTACCCTTCTGTTGCTCTCAACTTCTCTCTTAAGGTAAACTACTCTTGCCATTTTCACATTTCAACTCATTTCTTTTGTGTTTCTATAACATTTGCAAGAAATGGATTTATTTTATTGAACATTTGCTGCTTAATAACTTCTTGTGAATCCCTGGACTAATTATTCTGTGAAAATGTTTCAATAATGTATGATGATACTGAAAGTTAGCTACATTTAGTTGACTTAATATTCAGTTGGTTATTGATGTCATTTGACAGTTCTTTATATTGGTAAATGTGAGTGTTTATAGCTGATTAAGAGTTTGGAATTCTGTTCTGTCAAGGTGAATAAAGGCATACAGTCTCTTGATTTCATGAAATGGAAGCTATATTTTTCTTTGGTAGTCTTGAGAAAAAGTATGCTGAAGTTTTGAAATGTTGGCTGTATTGGAAGAAAGTAACAAATGCCTACAGAATGTGGTTCTTTTTTTGAATGGTTTAGAGGACAGGGTAGCATGACTTCTCAGAGAGACTTTTAGAGGTTGATCTCTCAAAAGTTCTCTTTGAAGTCATACTACAATCTACTGGCCGAACAAGATTCATATGGTTTTTGTTATGGAAAATAAAGATTTTCAATGCTAAAAGAGTAGGTGATTCATGGGTGGTTGGAGACCGAACAAGTTAGATGCAAGGAGGAAAAATGTTAAGACAGTTTCGTCATGCATTCTTTGGCTGGTACCAAGAGAAAGAATATAAGACCTCTGAAGGATTTGAGAGCTCTTTGTCAAAAATCAACTGCTCCCTCTCATTTAATTAATTTTTTGGTGTATCGAGGGTATCATTGTTATATAGATTGTTCGATTTGTTTCCTGGGTGTTCACAACGTACTTGTAACGTATGTATTTGTATGCTCAAAACCATTTTGGTGTATATTAATAAAATTACTTGATTATCAAGAACATAATGTTCAGAGGATAGCTGCATAGTTGAATGGAGGTACAAACTTACTGGGTGGGGGTAGGTTTTAGAGGGGCAAGCTATTATTTAGGTCTTGATTTTTGGAATGTTGAGTAGGAAAATGTCAACAATTATAAACTAATCAAGTGCCAATAAAATGCTAAGATCTCTTACTTTGAAAGTTATGCATAAATTTGTTAATTATTTTTCGTTGTTGCTTTACTATATTGTATATAGATTCTTATTATGTATCTTAATATAAGAGCTAGATAGGCACCCAGAGTGTGACCTAGTGACTAGTGTAGTGGGTGCAATCCCAGCAGAGACAAAAAAAAACAAGATGATTTGTTCTCATCTGTCTAAGCTTTGGTAAGCAGATTTACCAAGTATTTATGCTGGTGTGAAGCAGTAGATACCCGGTGAAATAGTCGAGGTGTGCCAAGCTAGTTCGGACAACACCATTATCGATTAAAATGTAAGAGCTCAATGAAAGGAAAATGTAGCTCCGCGAAGTACCCATATGGAAGGAAATATAAAAATGAAAACAAATTGAGGCTTAAATTGCATGAATGTAAGAAGATTGCAGGTAGCTTGTCATGCAGCATCATGAATTGATGCATAACCTAAAAGACATGCTATTTACCACCCTAGATGCTTTCTTTTCTTTCAAGCAGCTCAAAACTCAAGGAACAATATCTTTGGTCTATAAAAATGCATCTCAAGGTCTTTGCTCTTAATACAATATCAGGCTTTTTGCATAGCGTTGTCTATGAAAGCGAACATTGTCTGGAATCAACTGTGAGTAAGATCCAAGTTTTAGTCTTTTGTTTTTGTCCTTCTCAATAGTTATCACTAATCTGGCGCCTGCTTCCAACTCCTTCCCATCTCTCTAGATGTAAACATCAAGTCCACTCTTTGGTCATCCCTTTGTCTTTAAATTGCTAAGCAAAAAGCTGTTGTTTCTGAGGTATCAGAAAATGAAAAACCACATCAATTTTATGCTTCTGGAAACATGACGCTGTAAACAAAATCAGCTTTCGTTCAGCAGGAAATCAACTTCCTTCCATCTGATGACCTTTCCGTGTTCAAGTATAACTTTTCTAGTTGGATAGATGTCTGCTCAATCATATATAGTTTCTTTATTTTCTTAAATGCTGGGTTACTTTTTTGGAGAAGAGGCTTTTAGGTAACAATGGCAATGGGACAGTTTTGTCTTATCCCGCTTCTGTTCCTGAGGCTCGATAACTCACTATCAATCTGCCCTCATACCCTTCATCTGGAATTTCATTTAAAGACCTTTTACCAATCATTCTTGGAAGAAAGTTTATGAATCCAGCATCAACCTCCTCTAGAAACTAGACTATGTAGTTTTAGCTGTAAAATTCTTCTCATCTTTTATCAACTCTTTTCTTCTTCGGGTTGGTTGCAGCAATCTCGATCCCCTGCATTCAATTTCTTCCGTACAAGGGATTTGTCTCGGATGGTTGAAAGAGTTTGGTTTGAGGAATTTTCTATGGAGAAAAACTTGGGAAAGTGGAGGGACTTGAAGGAGAGGTTGTTAAGGATGAGGGTGGAAATAAGTGCCACCTGTGGGTGGTATTTTCGGCACAGTGGACATGCTGCTGTAAAGGGAGAGGGATGAAGCGCTAATGTGAAGAGAAACTGGAGCCCTTGTTCTGATTTTGCTCACTTCACTCTGTCCCACCTCGACTTGCCTTCTTTGAAAGGTTCTCTTCCCCTGCACCCGAGTAACATCTCCCCATCGTCGTGCCACTTTACTCTACATGTGGCAGGTTATACTCTACCCTACTCCATTCCAATCCCTTCTTTCATGTTCATTTGGAAAAGCAATGGCCATCAGTCCTCTCCAGTCTGGACTTCACCGCACTGGCTAGATTGGAAGTACCAAAGCTAAAAGTTTGCTAAATGAAAAAGCAAAACAGTAGTAATAATAGAAAGAGAAATAAGAAGTTAAAAGGATAAAGAAGGAGAAGGAAGAGGGAGGCCTTTGCCAAGTGTTAATGTTCCGCTTGCATCTGTATGTAACATTTGCCATTGGATTGAATACACCCAAGATTTATTTCAGACCGCGCGCCCCCTTTGATGTCGGTTCAGCTGTGAAGGAAGTATGATGCAGGATGTGTGGTAGGCGCATGTTACATGTTCGAACCTGCCGCTGACCAAAGTGATATTTAAGTTGGAGGAGGGTAGACTGTGGAAGGCCCATACCCCTGAGTATCAAATCTGTGTGCCAACTGGGCACGAGCCAGCTAACCCACAGGGGATTTCTTGGTTATAGAAAAGAAAAGATTTATTTTGAATCTTCTGCTTAAGTCTAAGTACCCTAATTAACACATTCCACTATCATATGAAGCTAAATTGAAAAGATGAATTGACAGCACTAAGGATGGCTCGGAAATATTTCTATATACAAAAGATAAAGTCTTTAAAGAACTTAATCCATTGCTATATTTGCTTGAGTTAGGGCTGTAAAGCTGAAATCTGTCACACTTCTTGTTCTTGCGGTTGCGGGCAAGTATCTTGATACAAGAAATCTGTGGGATGACTTTGCAAAAGGATTTTTGAGTTTTGAGCTGCATGTTTCACCTGTTTTTCTGTCTTCCGTCTTCTGGATTCTCATGTGAAAGGTCATTGGACAATGGGGATTCATGAATCTTGTTAGTACACTATATAACACGCATTTCAATGGCATTAGTTTACATCATCATAGTCTGTATTGAAAATTATTTCCTCGATTATCTGCTCGCTTAGGAATCGGAAAACAATTACACCATAAGTTACAAATCATTTCTTTGTTGAAAGGAAAGAGACCCTTCTCCTGACCTTATCAAAAAAGAAAAAGAAAAAAAGAGAGAGACCCTTCTCTACTTCATTGTTTTCTGACATGTTAAATCCATTATATACTACTCCCTCCATTTCAATTTATGTGAACCTATTTCCTTTTTAATCCGTGCCAAAAGGAATGACTCCTTTCCATATTTGGAAATAATTTACTTTATGCAATGATTTATAGCCACACAAAATATATGTGCTTCATTTTATACCAAACCTTTTAGGGGTAGTTATTACAGTCAGCAATACTATGAGATCCTGTTATTTTCTCTCCTAGTTGTCCTCTACGTGCAGTGAGCTTTGAGTCAGGAACAGTTTTTTTTTTTAAAAAAGAAAAAGAAAAAAAGAGAGACTATTTTCATCATGTGATTGACTAGGAATTTCATATCTACTGCCTATTTTCCTCTCTTTTAACACACCCATACACATTTAATAAAGAAGTGTCTTTTATAAACTTACAACCATCTCAAGGCATCTGCAACCTATTTCTGATTTTAAAGAACCAACCATGTCATATGCAAACGATGATTGTTGATAATTTTCTGCACAATATATTACTACTATGAATTACTGTAGAAATGACCCATAGTGGTTGATATGGAATTGCTCATGCATCCTGTCGTGAGGGACATGGCTATTTGTTTTAGATCTTTCATTATCTTTTCCATCAATATCCCCTAGAGCTTCTGTAATGTATTACATAACTTTGAGTGAGGATTGAAGAGATTTTGTCTCAAGAACTGATGGCATGCTTTTCTGAACACAGGATCTCTATAGGAATATCTTACACAGCAACTTTCGAGATGGTCACCTTTTGGCTGGTTCATCGGCTAATTTTGTTGCTGGGTCTGCAGCTGGATGTACAACGTTGATCATCATTTATCCACTAGATATTGCACATACACGGCTCGCAGCTGACCTTGGTAGGTATGAAACTCGTCAGTTCCGTGGCATTTACCACTTTCTGAGGACAATACACGAGAAAGACGGGATTCGAGGCATTTACAGGGGGCTTCCTGCATCTCTTCATGGAATGATTGTTCACAGAGGGCTTTATTTTGGGGGTTTCGACACCTTGAAAGACAAGATGGCCGAGAATTCTGAAGCAGAGGTACCATTATGGAAACGATGGGTGGTAGCTCAAGCTGTCACAACATCTGCTGGCCTATTGTCCTATCCATTGGATACAGTTCGGAGGCGAATGATGATGCAATCTGGCTTGGAGAAGCCAATGTACAGAAACACATTGGATTGTTGGCGGAGGATTTACAAGACAGAAGGATTTACTTCATTTTACCGTGGAGCTCTCTCGAATATTTTCAGAAGTACCGGCGCAGCAGCTGTTTTAGTGTTATATGATGAGGTGAAAAAGTTCATGAATTGGAGTGGATTATAGCATAAGGGTGTTTCAGGTCAATAGCAAAATCAATACAAAGACCAAATTAGATTAGGCTTACTTGGTAAAGATGCATTTTGATAGCCACAAAGGTAACAAACATACAATGTTGTAAACATGTCCAGATTCTTTTCACTTTTGGTTCACAATAAAAATCAAAACTTTCAAAGTTACCCACATTGTAGTTCCTTTCTCCTTACAGTAGACTATTTTCTTGCAAAATTTTTGCTTGAATGGAGGAAAATATTTTTAAGGAAATATTCTTTTTGTAGAAAGTGATTGCCCTTATGAATTTGGTTGGGCATAAACTATGTGAGACATGGTAGTGTGAAAGGTGTAATGTATGATATGATGACAATGATTAGTTGATCTTTTGGATACCAAAGATTCATAACAATGTCTGAGAGTTGAAATATTTGTAAAAGACAAATGAGGAATGAACAAAAATGACAGTTTTCACTTATCAGGAAGACGTATGTTTACCAATTTGCTACAAATAGGAATTGTCTCACATGTCAAACCAATAATATCAAAATTGCAAGTTCGTGAACCAGCTAAATTGCTTGATAAACCATTGAGCTGCTTGTTCAAAAATAGGGATTGTCGATAAATAAATAAATTTAATACATTAAACAAATGGTTTCCACAACACACAACACAAAATCTGAGGGGCTACTCAAACTACTAGTGCCCGCTAGTTTCTGCAATGCCATCCCCCTGCAATTATCAAAAGTGAAGAAATGTGTTATATAGACTAAGAGAAGGAAATATAACAAGAAAATGAACCAAAATTCAAATTTAATATGCTCTTTGACACACCAGCATTATCATAGCAGTATGGTCAATAACAAGAGGATGGACTAAAATCCAGATTTTAATATCCAACATTTGCAAGCAATCACAATAATAGCAGTAAGGTTAAACATCTAATGAAGCAACATCTCAGAATATCTTAGCACATGAGGGAGGGAAATGGGAGGTGGTGAAAGAAATATTTACCTTATTGGTGTTCTTTACATTTCTTTCATTCCCTTTCTCATTCTCATTCTCATCATCCTCTTATTCATCATTCTCTTCTACATAATATTCCTCTTCCTCATCATCACCGTCGTCATCTTCTTCTACTTCTTGTTCTTCTTCTTCATCGTCAATGGGAACAGCCTCTCCAGTAAACCAAGACACAGCATGAGGAATGATCTTTTCTCGAATGGTTGACCTACAATGACATATCACTAGAACAGCTCAGCTTTTGATCAGAAAAAATAGCCTAGCAATCAATGCATGGACATGCATCTCTAGAAACAATATGCTATTGGACAGTTCAAATATGCTAAGGATGTTTTTCCACCTGCCAATACTTAGCAGATATAGGGGACATGCTTCTTGTTCTTTTTCTTAACTGATGTTTCTAGCTGGAGATGTCATACTGGAGCTTTCTACTCATTCCTTATTCCTAAGTGGCTACTATGAGATATTACTTGAAGGACTCCGTTTTAGTCTGCACAAAGTCACTCAGCCCTGCAGGGCCGTTGAGCTGAAGTAACAAATATCCGACAGCACAAGAAGCTTGTGACCGAGCACTGTACATTCAAAGAATACAACAGTGTTTCTTCCACGAATGTTTAGCATATATCAAATAAAATATATTGCAGAAAAAGCCACATTATCAAGTATAGCAAAGTTGAGGTAGATTGTGAAATTCAGCATAGCTGTGCTTTTCATGTCATTTCAACTATTTATCTACTTAATAACTGGTTACACTATCTGTTAATCTTGTTTGGGACAGTCATTAGTACAGAACTTACCCAATCTCATAATCTTGCTCCATCTGACTCTGAAGCAATTCAGCCTTAAACACATACAGCACAAAAAGTGAGGCTAATTAGCAGTGAGAAATCAAAGGCGGCTGAGTAATATATCCCCCAAAGCCACTTACAGTTTCCTCATCAATTTCTTCTGCATCCTCTGGCAGCTGAGGTGGATCAAAAAAATGAAAGAAACTTTCACATTCCTCAGTTTTTATGATTGGCTTCGTATCGTTGGATCCCTTCTTTGGTTTCTTCTTTAGGATCTTCTGTGTCAAACTTTTCCCAGGAAACCATTCGATCTCTGTCCTAAATATATCCAATAAACACATGCATTAGAAGGAAGTAACTTGGAGAGAGTTTTCATATTTGCAAAACAATAATATAGCTGTACCCTATTGCATTCTCAAGGATATGCTCATCCTCGCTAATCATATGATATGTTTTTGTCAGCACACTGTTGCTTAAATAGGGATTTGTATCAAAAAAGAACTCAAGCTTGAAACCCTTGGCATCTTCAAGTCTACTCCATTTGACATCTTTCAGATACTGGAGCGCACCTTCATCTCGCTCAGTAATCTGATATATATATATATATATATATATATATATGCAGACCGGTTAATCAGTAGAACAAGCTATAGCTGAGAAATTAAATGGAATATCAAACTCAGGTTACCTCCTTAGCAATTGCTTCATTATTTTTCATTGCCAGCAGCCAGAAATGGGGGATACCTTTATCTGCATGCAAGACACATTATTTATCAGATACAAAACCAGAAATATAGCAAACCATAGGACTGAGAACATGATTGACTCGCAAAAGAATACCTCCTGCTGATTCATTGGTTTCTTTATCTACTGTACCCTCATTTTCAGCTTCAACCATGCCATTCACAATCTCGTATCGCTGCAAATGCACCAAAGAATATGTTTCAGCAGCTATACATATATGTATACAACACACACACACACGTACGCGCGCAAAAATCACCTTGTTGTAAAGTGGCTCATACAACTTATGGAACTTTGCTTCCAACGCTGCCCTCTCCTCAAGGAACTGTCCTTCTAATTCATCATATTGGCCCTGCATATATCATGTCAGAGATCAAGGATTGAAACGAATATGGGAAGGAAAACAAAATCTTGATATATATACCCAACTAGGCTTTGAATTCAAGCTACCAAAACAGAGAAAACAGATAGAAACAAGATGACGTAAAAACAAACGAGGCAACAACACGTCTTTTTCTTGATTGTCTCAACACCAACTATAGTTTAACCATATGTCTAACTTCACTAGTTATCAAATTAAACTCAATTAGTTGATGCAAATAATGGTTACACAATGATCTGCATAGAATAATGTTCTTGCACTGGATAACTAGAAATGCAATGAGGAATCAACTTCTTAATATGATATCTGAAAGTGCATAATTTACAAAGAATGCCGAGAAAAGAGTGCAATCAGGATCAAGCTCACTATATACAACTTCAAATTAAGTTTTATCAAGTGAGAAACTAGGTAGATGAAATTCTTTGCCATTAAGAGTAAAACCTGAATCTCTCTTAGGACATCAACACGTTTCCTAATGTTTGGAGGAAGTTTTTCAAGAAAACCAGAATGATCCCTTGCCAGATCATGAAGCTTGTTCTGCATCACATTTAACCAATAAATAAATAAATACATTGAGAAAAAAAGAAGCTAAATCACTAAAAAACATGCACTATATAGAAAGTAACTCAGCAGAGAAAAAGAGCACCTTGATGGCATTTACAAGATCTGCACGATCCTCAGCAGAAAGAACTAAAAAAACAATAATAACAGATAATAAAATCAAAATGTGAATCAGTTAGCAAATGATCTCATATTCATTAAGGTTGATAGTTTCATACCAGCAGCGGCAGCAGGGAGGTCAGAGCCTACATTATCAGCTGTATTGACCTGATCCTTTTGATCACTCATAGTTGTAACTACTAAATTCTAAGTAACACCCAAATGCTGAGAAATCCAAGAAAGTTGATTGGTGGATGTAGTGTGCAAGAACAATTGGACAGATTAAAATAAAAGTCAAATTGTAAAAATCTTTGAGGACAGAAAGAAAGCACACGTTGCTGATGTTTCTGGTGGCAGTGTAATTAGATATGTGATGATTTGTGTCAACTAGTCACTGTTGACTCCTGCCAGCACACTTGGACTGTCAGCTGTTCACAGTTCACTCCATTTCAGCAACATTTTACATTTTTCTTTTAGATAGTGTAAAAGATAGGGGAGTTTTGAAGCAAAGTTAAAGTTGTCCATGTGTGACCTATAGGTCACGATTCAAGGTGTAAAAGCAATTGCACTAGGGTAGGTTGTCTGCATTACATTCTTGGAGTGCTACCTTTCTCTGGACTCTGTGTGAATGTGGGATATTTTATGTCCTTTTAGTATAAAAGATGAGGTAAAGATAAGTACTACTCTCTCTTCCAACTAGCGTTAGAATCCGCGCGATACGCGGATAATTTGAAAGAATATTTGATTTATAAAATTATGATCTAATATATCATATTATTTTAATAATTAATAGTTGTTATTTTATTATTTAATATAGTGTACAGAAATATAACAAAATCTATACAAAATCAAAGGACACACATTATATAATAATCAAATAAATTATTTGTTCTTTATTTATTGATTATTATTATTAGATTATCAAATATTTAGTACTATATATTTACTAATATGACTTTTTATTAACTTGTCAACTTACTTAATATTTTGATACTACTTCTCTTTTAATATAATATAGATACATATTTTCTTACTCTAAAAATATTTTTATTTTTTAAAACTTATGTTATACTGTTCAAAATTCTTCAATTGTTTAAATTTATCAATAGTTTTCTTGAGTGTTATTTATTTATTTATGTTTTATTTATCAATTAATTCAAAATATAAATATCATAAAATTATCTTTATCCCCCCCTCCTTTCGTGCTTCTTTTCTAGTGTAATATTTGATTAGTTTTCTCATTTTGTATTTTTATTGAAAATTTAAATAATGTAATTTTTTTACTAAACTATAATTTTGAAATTCATCAAATGTATAAATGTATAAGCCTCTTATTATTTTTATAAAAAAAATACCAATATTTTTAATAATTATTAATTTATGTGATATATAATATACTTATCTTATGTATAATATTCGAATAGTAACTTTATATTTTTGTATTTTTGTTATGAAATTATGAGCTCTATTTATAAACTAAAATTTCCTACATGAGAAATTTAATTAGTGTCTATATATATATATATATATATATATATATATATATATATCGCTTGAAATTCTTTTATTTTTTTAGTATTCTTCGTTTATGACTAATTGTTTATTGTGATTTTAGTTATGTGTATATGTACGACTTTTCTCATCATAATTCTAATTGTAAGTCTTATATTTATATATTTTCCCATAATTTGTTTTTGTTCCTTGCTTATCTAATTGTATTATTCATTATTTAATATTATTAAATTGACATATAAATATTTAATAAATTACTAGTTTATTATAATACAATGAATATAATTTGTATTACCCTTGAAATTTAACTTGACTTTATCCTGAATGACTTTCTCAAATTATTTCGATAGTTAAATTTATCAATAATATTTTTGAGTATTATCTATTTACTTAATTTTATCAAAACAATTTAAAGTGTTGATAGAATCACATTATATCTATTCTCCTCTTTTTACATTTGTTTTGTTCGACAATATTTAATCTTTTTCATTTAGGGGTTATACAATAATATTATTATTTTTCTAAATGGGTAGTGTTGAATGAGTTCAAATTTTAAATAGAGTCGTTCTTTTATTATATGTCATAAATCTACTAATAATTATAATAGCTTTTATTTTTGTATTATTTTCAATAAGAAATTAAACTGAATTCTTCTTCCCATTTGTATTTAATGTGAAAGTTTAGTTTTTTATATTAAAATTACTACATAATAAGTTAAATTATTTCTTTATATATATTTTATTTATTTCTTGAAATTATTGTTTATGTTTTTATCTTTAGTTTTATCTATTATGATATTTTTAGTTGCATGATCTTATCCATATAGCATGACTATATGAATTATTATTCAAAAACTTTCTCATATAAAAAAAATTTAATCTTATCATTTTATATATCTCCACATTAAAGTTATATATATATATATATATATATATATATATATATATATATATATATATATATATATATATATATATTATAATAGTTTCCTTAAAAATATATAGATATTTAATTATTTTAAAATTAAATTAAAAAGAGTAACTAATTATCCTAACTAATTTTGTCTTAAAATTTGACACTTGTTGAATTTTTGTTGTGACACTTGGCATCGTCTAATTTGCTTCTCCTATTCTATATAGATAGATTTATGTGTTGTACTAACTTGGAAAGGAAGTTAGGAAGAATGATGAGTTTTTAAATTTGTGATCTTAAATATTTCATAATATTTGTTTGACTATAAAAGCTTTTGATTAATGGTAAAATCGAAAGTTTAAAGTTAAATAGTTTTCGAACAGAGGCAGAGCCAAGATTTGAAACTTATGGATTCAGGATTCTAGTTATTTTATATTACTGGGTTCTAAATTAATAATTTAAACATATTCAATGAATTTCATAAGACAAATATACGGTTTGGACCAAAGCTACTAGGTTCAGCCGAACCCCTAAGCGAAAGGCTTACTCTGCACCTATTTTCGAATACAAAAAATATATCTTTAGTTTTTTAATGAATTAATAAGGAAATAGAGTCATACAAATTGAAACATAAGAGTACAAATTACATTAAAAAATTAATAAAACGTTACCGGTTAGTAAGATATATTAGTTTCAATCACCACTTAATTGTAAAAATAATCATTATTTTTTCTATTTATTTGTAATAATCTTCTTTTTACTGCTCTTTGGAGAAAAAAATCTATCTTAAACGAGGGGAAAAAAGGGGATGATAGAGGAGACAAAAGTCATGAAGATGAGTTGGAGTGAGGAATTGACTTTCGGAAAAAGTTTAGAACGCAAACTATGTATTTTCCTTTGTTTTTATTGAATTTTAATTGTTTATGAGGGAATATAACAGCTCTAGTCCCTCGATTATTACCTTTTATGAATTTGGTCCTTGTATTAGTGGACTGTACATTTAAGCATCAAGTAAATAAAATGTGCAATTTTAGTCCTTAACCAGCTAATCGTTTTTACTTCCACCCCTTCTTTTCGAGTTTCTTACAATGCTTTGTGACCTATCACCTATCCAAAAGAAAATGTCAAAATTGTTGAAGATTTTGGGGTAAAGGGGGCGGCCCGACGAATTTTGGGGCCTAAAGCCAAATTTTATGAGGGGCCTTAAATTTTTATTTTTTCTTATTATTTATTTGAAGTCTAATTTTTTTAGCTTTTTTTAGATACAAAGTTATTAATAATTTTCTTATAATCAATACTTCTAATAAGTATTTCCCAATTAATAACATGGCTAATCCATTTAACCTTTCTTGTGACATTGATGTTCTTAGGTAAGATTTTATCAATTTTAATCTTGAAAACTTCTTTCCGCTGAAGCAATGGTAACATGAGTTATGAACATTATTTCATAAGTAATTTAGGCATTTGAAAAAGAATTAAATCTTTTTATTTAATTAAATGTATAATTTAAACTGCTATCTTCTAATTGTACCATTTTCCTTAATACTTTTAATTCATAAAATAAATCTAAACCATCAATATCAAATTGATTATTATGCTTTGAGGAACATTCAAGATTAAGGCAATATTTTTTCAAATTCCAATATCTAGTGATCTTAGTTTTTACTGCCAAATAGAAATTAAACCAAAAATATTTTCATATACTTCAAATTATTCAAAACTATTTTGAAGTGAAAAAATAGTCTTATCTAGTTTTTATAAAAGTAATCAACTCTAAAGGACTCTTCGAAAGATTTTGAGATTTTATTATCAACATTTGCATCAAATTGTTACTTCCCATATCACACGTTTCTTACAAAATTCGGGTTATATATTCATTTCAAGTGCAATTTCCTCTGTAGAAATCATAGCAGTTGCAAATTCGTTTTCTCTATATTTGTTAAAGAAATAAATCAAACTATTTTACTTTTCTGAACTCTTTTTTAAACTTATACAGAGTCTATTAGATATAACAAAAAAGGGCCCCCCACAAATATGGAGCCTAAAGTGATTGTTTTACTTGCTTTATGGAAGGGCCGCCCGTAGGTAAAGGGTAGCTCGATATTAGTATTAGTATATATGTATCTTACTATATCAGTTAAGGATTTATTATTTGCTAGTTGCTACTTTCCTAGAGAGGTTATTCTTATCTTTTATATATTGTTACAATTCAAATGAAAAAGATAAAACATCTTAAGGAACCAAGAACAAGAAGTACGGTCCGTGAACAGACTTTATGGTGAACTGGCCGGCGTCGCCGACGGAGTCGATAACAAGAACGTCACACATGAAGAAAGGGAGGATACCAATTTAAATATATATCTAATCGCAATACAAAGTCCTATTCTTCTATTTATACAAAGAACATGATAGTTATTGCTTGGTTAATTTGGCTCATAACACACACACACACACACACACACACACACACATATATATATATATATATATATATATATATATATATATATATATATAAATAAATAAATTGGTACATTTTAAACAACTTATTCAGAGCAAGAAGATTTTCGGACCAAACAATTTATGAAACAACTTATTTTTGCTAAATACATCAGTTACCATCACCATCTAATATATATTAGTCGTGAGATTATTAAAATAGCATAGAATATAGAGACACGTTAGAATCGCAACTAAGTTTCTTTGAACCAGATATTTTAAATACAGAAGATTTTCTTCTTGAAATAGAAAGAATTATTATTCAAATACAACAAGAAAATGATTATATTCAAACCACCAGGAATAAGATAAAACATATCTCATTAGGATAACATATATGTTGAGACAACATCCTTTAACTAAAGAAATAACTCGTAACTATTGGATTTTAAGTAGGAATATACAAAGAAAAGGAGAATTAAAGAACATACTACGAAAGACTAAGGCTTTATTAATATCAACTTTAGAATTAGCTAAACAAATAAAAGAATTATAGTTAAAAATAAACATAGAACCAAGTTATATAGTAAAACGTAGTGTTTGCTCAGAAACCATATCAGCTTTAGAGTGGGAAATACAATATATAGAAGGAGAAATATATTTAGAAAATCAAAGAATAAAATTCTTTAAGAACCGAAAAATTTGGATATCATTAGGTTAAAAAATAGATAAACTAAAGAACCTAGAATATTTAGATTTAAAAATATATCCAGAAAAGAAGTATAGAATATTAAAAGATAATACGATAATTAAGTGTAATTTTAGTAGTGGAGAACATATATTAAATACCGAAGATAAACAATACAATACTTTAGTAGATATAATAATCAACTTTGGAGAAAAAACTTAAGAAAATAATAAAAATATAATAAGAACACTAGAACTAGTAGAAGTATTACAAACTAAACAAAGAAAGACTTTAGAAAAATTAGAACAAAATTTGAATTTCTTAAAATCACAAGAACTAGAAATAGACAGAAAAATACAATTTCTGAACAATAAGTTTAATCTAGAAAAAATACCTAAGAAAGACGAAATAGAGAAATTAATTAAAACTATTACAGAAAAGCCTAAAGAATTAGAAATACAAACAACCAGATTAGTAAAAAAAATAACACACCAAGTAGAAGTATTAAAAAGTGAGATAAATACCTTAAAAGAAAAGATAGACACAATAAAAGAAATCGCTCTTTCATGAGTGAGTTACAACTAGAACTAGATCCAGTATATGAAGAAGCATTAAAGTTTACAGAAAGAATTCAACTCAATCCAGAGGGACTGATTAGTTATACTCCCCAGGGGAAAGCAGATCAAACAATAATAAAACAGAATAATACTATAATAGTATTACTTTTAGAAATTAATAAAAAGCTAGATAAAATTATTAAAGAAAAGGAGATAAAGACTGAAATCCCAAAAGTAGACGATCTAATAGAACAATTAAAAAGAGTTGAAATAACACCGCAAAAAGATAAAATTAAAATAAGAAAACCACAAAAATGGACCTTTTTCCAGGTGGGTCAAGAACAACAAACCAAGAAAGATCACGAATAAGTTTTTCAGCTAATAGAATAGGTAATAACATGTTAGCCAGAATTCTAACTAGAAAAAGACAAGAAGAAAATCAGAAATTAGACGAAATAATAGATATAGACAAAGATATACAAATCTTTCAACAAAATCAACTAAGGTTACTCAATCCGAGAATACTATATAATACATGATATTTTTCAAATAACTCTCAACTATATAGACATTATAGAAAAGAGCAATTATCAGCTATAGGAAATAAGGTTGCAACATTAAATTTAATTAATCCAGAATCAGTACGACAAATTAAAAATTATAAAAAGAATTTAATGTATATGGGATTAATAGTAATCAGATTAAAAGGACTAACTAGAAAGAATTTAGGAACTAAAGTACTAATAGTAGTATATGATGACAGATGGTCAAATCAAAAGAAATCTATAATAGGTTTAACAGAAGTAGACATGACAAATAATGGAGGAATATTTTATATTAGCCCAGATTTCATGATAAATCTAGCAGAATTTGGAAAAAATATCAAAATAGGAATACAGACTAAGGGATATAAAGAAATGAATAATGGAAATAATTTACTGATATGTGTAGGTTTCATAGAAAAAAATGGCAACAAATAGTAATACAAAATTTAAAATTAAGGTAGACGATGTAGTTGAAGTAATGAGAAATAAAGGGATAAAATTAATAAAACCTATTAAGATAAACCCGGAAGAATATGCTGGATTAGAATGGAATCTAGAAGATTTCGCAAAGCCAAAAATATTCAAACCAAAATCTCATTTAATGTATACAAACTCTAAAGGAGAAACATCAATTAGGTTTACCAATTATAACTATTCTACTCAAAAAGAAATAGATGATGGAACTGAAAGTATGATGGAAGATAATGATATTGAATTTATGAATATTGAAATAATACAAAACGAATTCGAAGGAGACATAGCATTAGAAAAAGAAAGAAGGCTAGTTAAAGAAAATATAAATAAGACTTTCCAATGTAAAGGGTGTAAACTTGAAAAATTAACTTTAAGCAAAGTAGAAGAGTATTTTAAGAAATGTGAATTAAGAACAGATAATTGGGGATATATAAAAGAAAATATTTCACAGAAAACATCAGATAAATTCGATAAAATTTTTGAAGAGATACAAGATATTTATGAAGAACAGAAACAAAATCTCTAATAAGTTTAAAAGAATTAATGGAATCAACTAGTTATAGCCCAAGCCCATTTCAGAGAACAACTTACCAAAGTACCATAGATACTAGCACATGAAATGTACCTAGAAAAAGAGTATATAGAATAGATCAAGAAACAGAAATAGAAAATGTATAACCATCAGGAAAAAGAATGCCTATAGAAGAACCTATAAGACTACATGAAGGAGGAAGTAAGGGTAAAATATTAAATATAGCAGCTCATGATCCACAAATGTGGAACTCAGTAATAGACCTATGGAAAGGAATAGTAGTAGCAAACTTTATAAAAACTTATAATGACACAGACGCAGAAACAATGTATAAATATATGGAGACCTTCTTAGGAGAATCAACAAAGGGCTTATGAGAAGCCTATAAATAAGAATTTCCACAAGATTTTTAAATGTTAATAGCAATGGGACCAAATCCTTATAATTTTACAAATAAAATACATAGCTTGATCACAGGCGAAGATCCATATAGTGGATTAGTAGTATTACAAAAGAACGCTTTAATAAAATTAGAACAATTAAGTATAAGCAGTTGGTTTCATATAAAAAAAAATTAAATGATTATTTTTATTATTGTACTATTAGTGAAAATGCTTTTGATCAAGATCTAAGAAAAAAGTTATTTAATAAACTACCAGGAGTCTTAGAAAGAGAAATAGAAGAACGATGGTATAAAAGAGAAGGTATAATACAAAATCCACATGCAAAATGGTCTATAGGGAACAAAGTACAACATATAATGGAAATACTACAAGAAAAATGTACCAATTTACAGATACAAAAACAACTAAAATAGAACAATATGAGTTTTTGTAGATTAACTGTGTATACAACACAAAGTTATGACAAAAATGACTATAGAAAGAAGAAATATAGAAAATATAAACTTCAATATAACAAGGGATACAACAGAAAAAATTATTATCTTAGAAAATCATCATCTAGAAAACCCTACCTAGATAGGAATAGACATGTTAGAAAGTATAGAATAGATAGGAACTATAAAAACAAACTAGAATGTTTTACTTGTGGTAGTGTAGAATACTTAGCAAATACGTGCCAAAAAAGAATTAATAATAAAACAAGAAATTCAAAGTTAATAGAAGATTTTTAAGAAACCCTAATAAATGTAGACGAATATATGTTAGATAACGAAAGTATATACTCTATAGTAAGCGTAGATATAGATGAAAAAACTCAAATAGATACCTCAGAATCAGAAGAGGAAGAATTAATAAATGAGATATGATTAGAAAAATTAGATTTAGAAGAAAATACCTTTGTAAACATATCAGAGGAATGTACCCATAAATTTGAAAGAAATAAAGGATTAGATAGTAATCAGTGTTTCATATGCAAATGGTACCCTAGTAGAAATAAAAGAGCTAAATGTAAATTATGCTATCTAAAAGGATGTATTTCATGTATAGAAAAAAATTTTGAAACAAAAATAAATAAAGAAGAAAAATATCAAGAAGTAAATGATCATACCATGAATTTGAGAATAATGACATTAGAAGCTAGAATAAATAAACTAGAAAAAAGAATACAGAAAATGGAAAAGGGAAAAGAGAAATTAGAAGATATAAAAGAAAACATAACATCAATAGAAGAAGAACTAATGAGTATAGAAAATTATGATACACTAATATGTAATGAAGATAAAAAATTAAGTACAATAAAGATTTTAGCAAGAATCAAAATAGAAGATTATGAAATAGAAACGTTAGCTCTAGTAGATTTCGGGTGCACAAGATGTATAATAAATAAAAAATAGTTCCCCCAAATCTAATCAAAACCTTAGATAAGCCAGTTGCAGCTATGCAAATGGATGGAACCCATAATATATACAGACATTATATAGATAAATCACATATTAGCTTTATAAATACATGTTTAGATTTCTATAAACCCAGCTACAAGGTAGACAAAATCTGGGTAAGAGACTTAAACATAAATGTAGACTTTGTACTAGGATTAAGTTTTATATTACATAATAATGGTAGTTGTCTACTCAGTAGAGATGTAGTAATATTCTTTAAAAATATTACACAAACACCAGTACAAACAATAGAAACTGCAACCAGGATAAGAACACGACTGAACGCAAGCCAGAAAAACCTACAAGAAAATAAAAAAGAATGTTGTAAAGAGTGTAAAGATAAAAATACATGCTGTAAGATTAAAGAAGAATCTAAAACCTTAATACTTGAAGAAAATGAAGATAGAGATATATTAGAAAAAGACTATACTTTAATAGATATTGAAACAAAATTATACAATTTTAAAACAGGACTACAAAAAATAGGAATAATAAAGAACGAAAAGGATCTAGATAATATAATAAAAATATTAGATGAAATAGAAATAATAGGAGAAAAACCTTTAAAACATTGGGAAAACAATAAAGTTATGTGTAAACTAGATATAATTAATCCAGAATATATAATTAAAACAGCCTCAATAGAAGCTACAAATCAAGATCTAGAAGACTTCAAAATTCAAATTAAAGAACTTATAAATTTAGGAGTAATAAGAAGATCCACTTCTAAACACAGGTTAACATCCTTTATGGTTAGAAACCATAGTGAGATAGTAAGAGAAAAACAAGAATGGTAATAAACTACAAAAAACTTAATGATTACACTAGAACAGATGGATATAAGTTACCTGATAAAACAGAACTAATAAATAGAATATAAGGAAAAAAGATATTCAGCAAGTTTGACTGTAAATCAGGGTATTGGCAAGTAAAACTGCATGAAGAAAGCATTGAGTAGACTGCATTTACTTGTCCAGAAGGACACTTTGAATGGTTAGTAATGCCGTTCGGACTAAAAACAGCTCCACCAATTTTTCAACGAAAAATGGATAGTATATTTGGAGAATATAAGAGATTTGTTTTAGTATATGTAGATGATATATTAGTATTTAGTAAGATATTAAAGAATATTTAGGACATTTACAGACAGTATTTAGATTATTTGTAGATAATGGAATAATAATTAGTAAAAAGAAAATGGAACTATGTAAAAATTATATAAATTTTCTAGGAGTAATCTTAGGGGATGAAAAAATTAAATTACAACCCCATATAGCTAAAAAGGCCCTAAGAATGCTAGATAAATTAGATAGTACCAAAGAGCTACAAAAGTTTTTGGGTATAGTAAATTATGCGAGAAATTTTATGAAAGACTTAGGAAAAATAGCAGGACCATTATATACTAAGACAGGATCTACATGACAAAAATATTTAACACAGAAGATATTAAATTAGTACAAAATATTAAAGAAAGAATAAAAAAATTCCTGATTTAAATATGTCACTAGAAACAGACTACTTGGTAATAGAAACAGACAGTAGTTTTGAAGGATGGGGAGCAGTTCTAAAAGCAAAACCAAATAAATACAGTGATAAGAGCACAAAAAAAATATGTGCTTATCAAAGTGGTAAATATAAAGAAAAAGGAAATATGAGTAGTATAGATGCAGAGATATTAGCTGTAATTTACGAATTAAATAGTTTTAAATTATATATATTGAATAAACAAGAAGTAACAATTAGAACTGATTGCGAAGCCATAGTTAAATTTCACCAGAAGATAAACGCAAAGAATAGTAGTAGAAGAAGATGGTTAAATTTTATTGATACTATATCAATATATAATCTGATTTTTGAACATATTAAAGGAAAAGATAATAATTTAGCATATCAGTTAAGTAGGCTTAAAATTACTGTCAATTAATAAACAAGTATTTTACATGTACAGCATGAGACCAACAGTTTTCAAGACTGAAGACAAAGGGAAGGGCATTCAAGCCTCACCCTCAGACAGATACTTGCAGACAATATTAGGTAATCTTCATTTTAAGCCGCATCCTTTAGGAGAACAGACTAATATGAAAAGAATAAATTTTGGAAAATATAATTTAATATTTTTTCCACCATCAAACATGTCATTTAGAGTCCTACCAGAATGTATCATAGACAGACCTCAACGGTGTTTAATTGATAACTTATGGATATCTTATAACAAGAAAGACACTAAATATTTTATAGCGTCTCTTAATGCCTTAGGACAATATTTTACAGATAAAAACCAAGACAAAAGATTTAAGTATTATGTGGTTATACATGGTAAGACAAATGGTATTTTTCAGACATTGTTAGAAGTACTGGATTCCATTAAGGATATAGAAAAACCACTTTTCAAAGGTTTTAATGATTTTACTGAAGCATTAGATTATGCAAGAGGAATACTTGGACCAAACTACTATATCTCCCCAGCACTCAGACAAAACCCAGAAAAAACCCCTCAATACAACATCCGAAAAGACAATGACAAGATAATATTCTGTGATCATTGCTCATCAATGACAGAAGCCTTTAAACGAATAAACCAGAAAAATAAAACTCTGGCACAAGAGAAGACAAAGCTTATGGAGCAGCTAAAAGTATTAGAACACAGGGTACAAGCGTTGAGATTTGAATTATCCCAGACTCAAGTTATTTCTCAACAAGATACAAAGATGAACAACCCAAAACAGAGTTCTCCATCTCAAACAAAAATGGATGAGAAGGGTGTGCATTCCCCAATGAATGCAGCAAGATCCACTATATCGGATAATGATACAGCTAGTCCGGTTCAAACGATAACCGGTAAAGACACATCAAATCCATTTATGGCTGTCACTTTACCAAAAAGTAAAGATGAAGGTCCATCGAGAAGAAGACTACCCAGAACATTAACACAGGGAGAAGTGTTAAAAAGAAGAGTATAATTTCAAAAAAGAAAAAAAATGAAAAAATAGAAAATATAATCAAACAGACATTGAAATATTTTTTCAAGAAAAGGAAGAACAAGACAAACACATGATTAAGAATCCAAGTCCAAGTCTAAGTCCATATCCAAGTCCAAATCCAGAAAGGACCCAAAGTTTAGAAGAAGATGATAACTATGAAGACAACCTAAATTATCAAGATGCCCAAGATCTATATGAAGATGAGTCATAAATGAGTTTTGATTCAATAGCTATACATAATTTAGACACATAAAAATAAAGTCCCAGTTAAACAGCAATTAAAGAGCACCAAAGACAAAGGAAAAGTAACAAGGCTGGTATACAGAGCAATAATGTTAGCGTACCAATGAGAAAAGCAAGAAGGTAAAGAAGATGTGACAGGAAGAAATGCTAGCTGTGCTAAAAGATAAAAGTGACAAGTGACAAGTGACATAAAGTAGAGAAGATATGACAAGAGGTAATGTTAGTTGTGCTAAAAGACAAGTTAAAGTTTTGAGTGGAAGAAAAAGTTACAAACACGGAAGGAATCTCCGACCAAGCCATGTGAAGATGGGGCCCAATGAAGTACCCTGCAAGGCTGGATAAGATAGATTTCAAAAGAGTTTGGAATCCATTTTTCAAATCCGTTCCAAAATTTAGCTATAAAAAGGAGAAGAAAGCAGAAGAAAAAAGAAGATAGAAGAAGAAGAAAAACACTCCGAAGAAAACCCATCCTACCAACCTTTTCATCATCAACCCCCTTCCAAAACACTTTGTAAAATATTTCCTTATGAATACTTCAGTAGTTCCTCCTCTAAAGCTTGTAAAATAAATAAGTCCTTATGCTTATGTGTGATCGTGTTTAATTCCCAAAGCTCAGTAGACTTTTTTGGGTTTCCCCAAAGGGAAATCTCTCTCCTATAAGCATGTAAGTTACTCATCTTTATTTTAATTATGTTTCTGCTAGATATTACCCCTGTTTATTTTAAAACTTTTTGTTATTCTGTATAGTTTTATATTTCATGTTCATATGATCGATTATTAGATATCACTCTTAGTATATGGTTAGTTTCCCAATTTCTTAACAATTATGATGGATTAACCTGTAAATTCCTAGGAGAAACTGGTTAAGTAAAACTTGAAAACAACTAAGAAGGGTATAAGTGATTAACCAAGGCCGGGGTGAGGTTAAAGAAATAAGAGTTAAGAAAAGTGTTAAAATCTTTAAAAGATTGGGAAGAAGAGATGAACAGAGAAAAAATAATAGTAAAGGGGTAATCTCAGTTCATAATTTAGATAATATGGTAACTATACAAGTCTATAGAATAAGAGAGAGAGAGAGAGTACCGAGTAGGATTTTCACAACATAAGAGTTTAATCGCAAAAAATAATTTTATTGTTAATGTCCAATAATCGTAATAACTATACAAATCCAGAAAGTTTTTCTAGGAGCCTTACTCAAAGTTTGGAAGAATTTATATTAGACATAGAAACCGGATTCTATTCGATAGTATATTTGGCCGTGCATTTTATATATTTACAATATAATAGTAGTATCTGTTCATATATATAGAAAACAACTGCATTTGATATTGTTAATATTATCATACCATCAATCATATCATCTATACCATCTAAGAAGACGATTTTAATTTTTAACCCTAAATTTTTAGACGACTTTAACTCTATACCCCTCTTATATATATATTAATACAAGGATACATTATTATGGTGTCATTGCCAAATCTGATAAGCTCGCTTCCAGTACAATCTTCTTTATACATATTCTATGGTTTTGTGCTTCTATTTCGCAACTTAACCAATCTTTTAAAATGTATTATTAACGAATTACACAACAAAGCAATGGCTGAAAACCCACGTGGAATTGCTATAGCTTGGAACTTCAAGAATAAATTTTTGACCAAGAATTTATGTGATGATGGAGATTAATTACCTTTAAAAAGATATAGACATTCTTTACCTAAAAAGAGCGTAATTGAGAAATCACCTATGATTAGTGGCGCAGGATCCCATACTCAATAGATAGTTCCCCGCCCCTCTATCCTACTAAAAAGGAGAAGGTAATGTGAAATGCCAAACTCTCTCACGTAAGAGAATACTTTTTAACAAAAAATTCAATTATTAAGTTATCAACTTCGATTGCTCTTGACTATCTCTTATATATTTGTTAATATGAAATTTGTTATTGTTTCACAATTTTCCTTTCAGAAGTAAATATTATATTTTGTTGTATATTAGAAATCAAATAAGTTAACCAGAAAATATCAATCAGATTAACTCATAACTCGAAAAGAAAAAAAGAAAGAGAATTGAAATTTCCATATTTTCTTAAGAGGTGCTCTTGATAAAATTTTAACAAACAACAAAAAGTCAATCAAACAATATGGGAGAGTGTTCTACATATGAACAAGTCCCATTTTAGTTGAACAAGATGATAATGAAACTAAAGAGGAAGACCAACTTTTTTTTCTCAAAAAGATTAAAAATAAATAAATTTAAGGTCTTCTATTTATTAAAAGTTTGGCATTTGATCACCAATTTTATTGAGACACCTCGGCATAAAAGCATACTCCATAGACCGTTCCAAGTCTTGTCTTGTAAGGAATTCAATGACGCATCTTCTGATAGCAGCAAAGACAGTTTTGAGAACCAATATCATCTTCTAGGCAAGGAGGCACAGTTGTTCCAACCTGGTACCATTTTTCCCTCTCCTGCATTAAATCCTTGAAGAAATTGTCTATCGTTTCTCTGCTGATGCCTGGCATAACCACAACGTGTGCCATATCTCTTGTGCAAGACAGTTGCCATTGACGAGTGAACTTAGGGTCATTAGGTCGTTCGAAGACGACGATAATGCTAAACTCAATGAGCATAGCGCTAATTCCTGCTTTATGAAGCCGGTCTTTCAAATATCGAGCATTTTCATTGCACATTCTGGCATCCTGTTGCAATCCGGCATGGCCTTTCATGCATAAATTGTACCATAAGAGTATTGGTGTGAAGCCATTTCGACTGCCAGAAATTGTAGCATCAGTGGAAGCAATATACTCGATTTTTGTTGACAGACTAGTCACTAATGTAGCTTTTCATTGTCATCTGAATGCCGCAAGGCATTGGACTTCCCAAGAATTCGTGGCCTGAAATTGAAACACTGCCTATTGGCTTCTTGAAGGTAATTGTTTTCGCCTGTTGTCGAATACAATAGAGAAGTAGGTCATGATTTTCTATTTGCTCCCTAGATGGAAAGTTCCTTATTTAAGAAAACATAATGGATTAAATTAATCTTACATGTTGGATAAATGGGATAATTAGCCCATATAGTGCAGCGTCACAATGGATGTAATACCTATCATTGGAATAACCACATTTTTGAAGTATTTGTAGGATCAGATCAAGATCATCAATAGCTCCTTTGAAGGTAGTTCCTACAAATATGTTAAATATTAGTACTCCGATCCACATATGAGAATCAGGGCAGAGGTACAATAATAGGTACGAGTATGAATGAAGTCAATACCTTTTGCTTAGACTCTATATTTATATCTGAAATCTATATATTAAATACGTATAATAACTAATTGCGATCCAACCAGCAACTAAATAAGCTATGAATTCAGTGGCAAATTAGAACTCATAAACTTTAAATCCTGGCTCCTTCAGAAGCTAAGAATTAATATTATTACCAATATTGACTTTGATGATGGCTGGTTTGTTCTTGTTGAGAAGTAACTTTGATCTCAGATCTGCATAATCAATCTCTCCATTAACTAAAGTGTTGATTGTTTCTAGTTCCATTCTGTACATTCTTGCTGCTTTAAAAACCGAGTAATGTGAATCCTTTGATGCATAAATTATCCCAGTGGGATGGAGTAATTACTCAAATGGTCACTCAACTATTTCAAATTATCTCCTAAAGTCACTTTACTTTCGTTTGTAACAACAAAGTCACTGAACTATGCCTATTGCACTCAGAAGGTCACTCAACTAGATTTTCCAAATTTTGGATTGCCAAATACCTATTTTACCCTCTAAATTATAAATATTTATCTTCTTTTTAAAAAAAACTTTTTAATATTATGATTTTCTCTTTTAATTTATATTATGGATATAGAATAAATAAATATTATTTATAAATTAAAAAAATAGAAAGTATTTAAGAAAATATAATGCTGGAATAACAAAATAATGAGCATATTAAAAAAATAATTAGAATAATATGTTAGTAATAATAATTTTAGTATTAACAACAAAAATTCAAAATTTATTTGCACAATTCAGAATGAAAGAAAATAAATATTGTAAAATATATATTTCATGCACATAATACAAAAATAATTATTTAAATGAAGGTATTTTTATAATATACATTATATATTCTTGAAAATTATGCTCAATTATATTATATATTTTCCATGCACGACTTAACATAGCATATTTTACCATATACAGATAGTTCCTCTGCTTTTCGGTGATATAACTTTATGTCGTCGGAAAGTTGGTAGAAATATAATAATATAATTGAGCATAATTTTCAAGAATATATAATGTATATTATAAAATACCTTCATTTAAATAATTATTTTATATTACGTGCATGAAATATATATTTTACAGCCTTTATTTTTATTCATTTTGAATTGTGTAAATAAATTTTGAATTTTTGTTGTTGATACTAAAATTATTATTACTAACATATTATTCTAATTATTTTTTTACTATGCTCATTATTTTGTTATTTCAGCACTATATATGCTTAAATACTTTCTATTTTTTTAATTTATAAATAATATTTATTTATTCTATAGGTAAGTCCATAATATAAATTAAAAGAGAAAATTAGTTGAGTGACCTTCTGAGTGCAGTTGTCAACATAGCATCTTATTTAAAAAAAGAAGATAAATGTTTTATAATTTAGAGGATAAAATAGGTATTTGGCAATTCAAAATTTGGAAAATCTAGTTGAGTGACCTTCTGAGTGCAATAGGCATAGTTCAGTAACTTTGTTGTTACAAACGAAAGTAAAGTGACTTTAGGAGATAATTTGGGATAGTTGAGTGACCATTTGAGTAATGGACTCCAGTGGGATGTAGCTCTCTTCTGCACAAATATTTATTCAAATGGGTAAAAGTGAAATACATCATTTGGATCTGAGGTCTCTAAATATATAAAATACTCTTTCTTGCTCCTTCATCTTAGTTTCAAATGAAGATGGGGAAATTAAAGTGAAACCTACCCAATCAAAAGGCCATGAAGATTTCCCTCTGTGCCACCATTGGTAATGTATCCCCAATATTCATCCTTCTCAATTTCCCAGAGTTGTGCAAACCAATCTAAAACAGCAACTTCAAAATCTTTTGAATGGAAATCGATAGGGTTCTCAGTGAAGGGATCTCCACAGTTGTTCAAGTGGAATTGCAAAAGTGGAGCTAAAGCAGCATGATGCTCGTAACATACATTCATTGGATAACCTGTGAAGGAAACCAATTTAAAGAGGCTAAGTTTACATATTTCGAGAAGAAGTATGACTAAAAAGGTTTTTTTTCCTTGAAATAGTGTCTCTAGTTCACGTTGAGAAATTAATTTTGGAACATGTATGAAATTAACTAACAATTTATATTTTTTTTAATGGCAAAGGGCATAAGTACTCCTCTATACTATGGCTGAATTCTCAACTACACATCTATTATTTTCGGGATCTTATTACCCCTCCCCTCCCCCGAACTTTTTTTAAAGTGAAATTAGTACCATCATCGTGAAATGCCACTACCATGTTTTTTGTTTTTGTTCCCATCTACTTCTTTTTTCACCTTCTTTTCTATCTCAATCCATTTTTCTAGCACATACACGACACACAAGTTGCTATAAAATATAAGTTGTTCAATTTAACCAAACCCGAGAAATAATTTTAATATGATAATTATAACCAAAATAACTCAATGCATATCTCAAAATTTTGCTTCAACCAATAAATTTTTTTCAATAAATGTCGACATCATGGTTCTGTTTTGTGGGTGGTCAAATCACGAAGATAATTTTGTGGGCTTCTTCTAGGTTTAATTGGAAGTTGACTTTGGGACTAGATTTTTTTCATTCCTTGCTATGAGAAGCAACTACAATTGAAAACTTAAAAGTGGTGCGCGAAGAGATTAAAAGTAACAGTAATCCTCTATAAAATATGTAAAATGTGGAGAGGAAAGAATAAAATCTACAACTCGATCTCGCGAAAGAATATGGAGAATGCTGGAACTAATTTCCGGCCAAATTTATAAGTAACGAAACTGGAGGAAAGAAAGAAAAAGAAAAACAAGAGAAAAGAAAAAAAAAGAAAAAGAAAATAATGTATTTTATAAAAATGTTGTACAAAATAAAATTTCAACATTCTCTCTTTCTTACCCTCCTAATGGGTGATATACACTCTCTTCTGCCACATTAGTATTAAGGGTATGCAAAATCCATTTAAAATTTATTTTAGCAGTAATAGGATCCCTGCAAAGAATGAATGTGCGGCGAAAAATTTGACCATAGGATAAGGGGTACTTATGCCCTTTTTCTTTTTTGATTAATAACTCGAGACTTCAAAATATATTGCACGCCTGATCCATTAGTTGTCATTGGTCCTGTTAGTTGTCGGAAGTATACGTAATAGTAAAAGTTGTACACGTATATACAAATTGTGGAATTGAGCCATTAGAAACATGTGCAGAATAAGGCACATTATTGTTATGGCATGAGGGCGAAGGACAGAAGGTAGCTAGGGTGACATAATATGAGAGAGATATTTAATTATCCTCATCCCTGAAAAGTTCGTCACACTTTCTCTTTTCATGACATGTTACATGTCCTTGTTTCATTTGAAAAGCTATGTTCTTTTATTCCAAAAATATCCTTCAATTATAGGCAAATAGGTATGATTGGTACGAGGGTTCTAGTAACTCTAGGAACAGTTGAATAAATATTAAAAATATTAATTTTCTGTGTGTTCACCCTGATGAAGAGAGAGGTTGAGACAAGGGCGGATCTAGTACAAATATTATGGGTTCACGTAAACTCAGTAACTTTTGCATAAACCTTGTGTTTGTACTAAAAAATTATTAAAAATACAAAAATATTTAACTTTGAACTCAATTTATTGGTCCGATTATATTATATTCTAACAACGGCAAATCAAACAAGAAATTATTTGATGAGCAAATGTGTTAATTAAAGTGACTGCATTACTATATGTTTAGGTAAGCACTTACCCAAATTAAGGCCAAATTAGGATCCACAGTCTCTTTTATGTGGATATATGTGTTATCCCTTCCGGTTCCTTCCGAGCTCTTTCGGAGGGATAGCAAAGAACTTTATCGTACTTCATGCAGCTGTACTACTATATAGTTGTTGATCTCGCGTCTATCTAATGATATTTAGCCTTACATAGCTTACTAGTCTTTTAATTTTATTTTATTAAAATTGTCTGTAAAAGTTAAATTTGATGACTATATTTATAGAAAAAGCCACTGAACTTATACTTACCTAAATGATATTCTTTCCGATGGGACAATGTCTCTAAATATTGAGTCAGAATTCTGTCCAATTTTTGGGAAGATATTTTAATATTTTTTTCATCAGGTTCCACCACACTGACACTCAAATTCTTCCGCGGTGGCGGTGGCGGTGGCGCGTTGAAAAATTTCAATTAAAAATTTGTTGGTACAACCAACAAGTCAAACTCCTATCTCATAACCACAAAAGAAAAATTTCAATTAAAAATGTATTTTATGATTTAACATGAAAGAATGAGTATGCGGTTAATAAATAAATTTATCATAAAATAATACTAGTGAGTTGGAGATAGCATTATGTAAATTTTTAATTCTCGATTGTTAAATCATGTCATTTCTATATATTCTACTTTTTGTTCTTGACGTATGTATTTAAGATAAAATTTTATACTTTATTTCTATGGTTGTGATGGCCTGATGGGTCATCTCATGTTTTAAAACCTAATTCTGCACTTTGAAGCCTTAAAATTTTATTTTTACCCTCTTCGATTTGCATCCGTAATCCATGCGTGCACATTATTAGGAGTAATTGGAGATAGCATTATGGTAAATTTTTAATTCTCGATTGCTAAATCATGCCATTTCTATATATTCTACTTTTTGTTCTTGATATATGTATTTAAGAGAAAATTTTATACTTTATTTCTATGCTTGCGATGACCTGATAGGTCATCTCATGTTTAGAACCTAATTTTGCGCTTTAAAGCCTTAAAAATCTTATTTTTATCCTTCTTAATTTGCGTCCGCAGTCCATGCGTGCACATTATTAGGAGTAATTCGAGATAGCATTATGGTAAATTTTTAATTCTCGATTGTTAAATCATGTTATTTCTATATATTCTACTTTTTGTTCTTGATGTATGTATTTAGATAAGATTTTATACCTTATTTCTATGGTTGTGATGACCTGATAGGTCATCTCATGTTTTAGAACCTAATTCTGCGCTTTGAAGCCTTAAAATTTTTATTTTTACCCTCCTCAATTTGTGTGCGTAGTCCATGCATGTTTCCGGAAAGTCTTCATGTTAAAAACTGATAAAAAATGAAATTCTTGCTTTGAAAACTATTTGAATTGACTTTGGTCAACGTTTTAAGCAAACAGACCCGGATTCATGTTTTGATGATTTCGTGAGTCCGTATCGTGATTTGGGACTTGGGCGTATGCCCGGAATCAAATTCGAAAGTCCCTAGCCCGAGATATCGGACTTTATTGAAATTTGAAAGTTAAAGGCTTAATGAATTTGAAATGGTTGACCCATAGTTGACTTTTTGGATATTGGGTCCGTATTTTGATTTCGGTCTCGGTATAGGTCCAGTACCATATTTATGATATGTCTGTGAAATTTGGTGAGAAACGGAGTTGGTTTGACGTGATTCGAATGTCCGATTGTGAAAATAGAAGTTTCAAAGTTTTCTTGAAAATTTCAATTGATTTGTGTGACGACACAAAGGGTCATCACCGTAACTCTTCCTTGTTCCGTGCTTCCGAGGCCTTGGAAACCTCGCTTTTAGTTACCTCGATATTGCGTGCGCAATCCGGGCGCGAAGCCGAAAAGCTTTTATGTTGAAATATGCGAATGTTGCGAGAAATTTGATGAATTTTGATATTTAATACGCATAATATTGACATCGGTCAACATTTTGGGTAAACGGATCCGAACTTGTGATTCGACGGTCCCGGAGGGTCCGTAGAAAAATATGGGACTTGGGTGTGTACCCGGAATTAAATTCCGAGGTCCCAAGCCCGAGAAATGAATTTTTGTGTGAAATTATTTTCTGAAATTAATTAAGGAAAATGAAGAAGAAAATTGATCAGAAAACTGTGGTATCGGGCTCGTATTTTGGTTCTGACGCCCGGTACGAGTCTTAAATATGTTTTAAGCACTATCTGTAAAGTTTGGCTAAAAACGGACGTCATACGACGTGTTTCAGACATAAAATGGGAAATTTGAGTTTTTATGAAAGTTGAAAGAAAATCATGTGTTTGAGGCTTAATCCTATGTATATGATGTTATTTTGGCGATTTGATCGCACGAGTAAGTCCGTAAGATGTTTTTAAGATTGTGTGCATGTTTGGTTTGGAGCCCCGAGGGCTCGGGTGAGTTTTGAATGGGGCCCGGGAGGTCTTGGACTTAAGAAAATGCAGGTTCGGGTGTTGCAGACACCAGCGCGGCCGCGGTCATTTCCGCGCGGTCCGCGCTGGTGCCGCGCGGCTGCGATGCCTTTCTGTGCGGTCCGCGTGGCTGAGTCTGAGGGCTAGGGTTCAGGTTAACCAGCGCGGCCGCGCACCAAAACAGTGCGGTCCGCGCTGGAAGGGTTCAGAGAAGCCCCAATTTTTCTCCCACTCGGCGCGGCCGCAACACATTCTTGTGCGGTCCGCGCCAGGTCCTCAGAAAGGTATAGAAGTCCGGAAAATCCCAGTCATTTTTCACTTTTCAAAAACCCAAAACCTAAGAGGCGATTTTCCAAACAACTTTTCTTCTTCAAAACGATTGGTAAGTGATTTCTAACTCATTTTCTTCATGTCTTAACATCTTTTAACATGATTTCAACGTCAAATCAAAGATTTTCAAGGGTGAAATTGGGTGTTTTGGGTAGAACCTAGGTTTTCTACAAATTGAGGAGTTAGACCTCAATTTGGGGTCCGATTTCAAAACAACTCATATATTTGGTTTCATGGGGGAATGGGTAACCGGGTTTTTGTCCGAACCTCAAGTTTCGACCACGTGGGTCCGGGGGTATTTTTGACCATTTTGGGAAAAACCTTGTAAACTTTATTTTCATGCAGGGGGAGTGATTCATTTAGTAATTATTAATGTGATTAAGTAACTTATGACTAGATTTGAGCGGATTGGTGGTGGAATCAAGAGGTAAAGCTATACTAGAAGCGTGAGTTGAGTTTGGAGCACTCGAGGTAAGTGTTTGTTCTAACTTTGGCTTGAAGGATTAGGATTTGGATGTTATTTGCTACGTGTTAACTGTGGAGTACGGTGTATAGGCATGGTGACGGTTATCTATGCACTGGAGTCTAGCATGACCGTGAGTCGTAGTTGCTTTTAAATTCGAAAGATGTGAAATAGTTGAGCTAATTACTTGCTAATATAATTATGAAGTGATAGCTGAGAAGCAGATGAGTTAAAGAAGGAAGTGTGGTATTTTTTTCTTCCCTTGTCGGGACTTATTGTTGATTTGTTCTCCCTTGCCGGGGTGTTTAATCTTGTTGTGTATTCCCTTTCCCGATTGGTTGTGGCTGTTGATTGGGTGAGGAAGAGCGATTATGCACGAAGGGTCTTTCCGTGCCATGTTTTGATAATTATGCACGAAGGGTCTTTCCATGCCATGTTTTGATAATTATGCACGAAGGGTCTTTCCGTGCCATGTTTTGATAATTATGCACGAAGGGTCTTTCTTTGCCATGTCTCTAATTATTTGAGCATGAAGGGTCATTCCGTGCCTTGATGTGAGAGTTATGTGAGGAAAAGCGCGAAGGGTGATGCCGTGCACTATATTTGACAGTTTTGGTGAGAATTGAGAGTAAAAGCACGAAGGTTGGTGCCGTGTAGTTGTTGATTCACTTGTTCTCTTTCATAGATGTTAATTATTCAGTTTCCATCTCTCTATTCGTTGGTCTTATATCCAAATGGTTACACCCCACAGCATGTCCCCTCCCTATTATCTGTTTAAATTATGTATATTTTTCCGTTGTTGCACATATATTTGTACAAGTTAATTGTGGTAGGTCCGGTCTAGCCTCGTCACTACCTTGCCGGGGTTAGGCCAGACACTTACCAGCACATGGGGTCGGTTGTGCTGATGCTACACTTCTGTGCCCTTTTTGTGCACAGATTCGGGAGTAGCTTACGGACCGCAGTAGCAGTAGATTGGGAGCATGCCTTCAGTCTAGAGACTCCTAGGTAGTTCGCTGGCGTGCGTGGGCCCTGAGTCTCATCTATTTCATTCCTGTTTGTTTTCATTGTATCGAAGCAGACTCCTTATGTATTTCTTTCAAACTCTTGTTTGTAGTATCTTATACTAGCCCGTGAGTATTGTGACACTAAATCTTGGGTAGAGGATGATGTTAATTTTTTTTTCCCGCATTTTCGTTCATTTATTATTAAATTAAGACTTCCGCTTGAATTTATTGTTTTATTATTATCTTGTTGAAAGTTAGTTAAAAAGGTATGTTAAGGTTGACTTGCCTAGCTCCGACAGTAGGCGCTATCACGACTCCCGATGGGGGGGAGGGGGGAATTTGGGTCGTGACAAGTTGGTATCAGAGCGCTAGGTTACTTAGGTCTCACAATTCACGGACAAGCTCAGTAGAGTCTGAGGGATCGGTACGGAGACGTCTGTATTTATCCCGCAGAGGCTAACGAGTAAGGAAAACTTCACCTTGTTCATCCTTGTCGTGCGATTCTGTTTCTCAAGTACTGGTTGTCTTTCCACTCTGTTCTTTCGCAGATGGCGAGAACACGTGCTTTCTCTTCTACCGCGCAGCAGCCCGAGCTCCCAGCAGCAGCTCCTATTAGGGGCAGAGTACGAGGCCGGGGCAGAGCTTAGCCCCGAGCGGCAGACCCAGAGGTGGAGCCTCATGTTGACTACGACGAAGGGGTTCCAGCTCCAGCAGCTCCGGTGGGCCCACCTCAGGTCCTAGAGGGTTTCATAGCCACTCCAGTGCTTCAGGATTCTTTGGTCCGACTGGTAGGCTTTATGGAGGGCATTTCTAGGGCGGGTCTGCTTCCCGTAGCTCCAGCCACATCTCAGGCTGGGGGAGGAGTTCAGACTCCCGATACTCGTACTCGAGAGCGGGTAGCTCCTCAGGCTCAGGTTCCAGCAGTTCAGCCAGTCGTGGCCGTTCAGCCAGTTGTGGTAGCCCAGCCAGGTATTGCAGCTTAGTCTAGTGATGGTGCGACTATGTCCGTGGATGCTTTGTGGAGGCTTGATCGTTTCACCAAGCTCTTCACAACTACATATAGTGGCACTCCCTCAGAGGATGCTCAGGATTTCATATTCAGCTGTCATGAGGTTCTACGGACTATGGGCATTGTAGAGACCAATGGGGTCGATTTCGCCACTTTTCGCCTGGAAGGATCCACCAAGACTTGGTGGAGGGATTTTTGTTCAGCCAGGCCAGCAGGGTCGCCATCATTGATCTGGGATCAGTTTTCAGAGTTATTTCTGGGGAAGTTTCTTCCAGTTACTCAGCGAGATGCTTTTCGCAGGCAGTTTGAGCGTCTCCAGCAGAGTCCTATGATGGTTACCCAGTATGAGACCCGGTTCATTGATCTCGCTCGTCATGCCATTGTGATACTCCCCACCGAGAGAGAGAGGGTGCAGAGGTTTTTTGATGGGTTGGCCCAGTCGATCCGTGTTCAGATGGCCATGAGTGCCGGTAGTGAGATTTCATTTCAGGAGGCGGCAGATGGTGCCCGCCGGATAGAGATGGCACTTGCTCAGGGAGGTGGTCATGGGTCTGATAAGAGGCCCCGTCATTCTGGTAGATTCAGTGGTACCTCATCTAGAGGTAGGGATTCTTATGGTAGAGGCCATCCTCAGAGGCCCTTCCAGTCGGCACTTCAGGTTTCTCATGGTACTCCAGGCGGTGGTGGTCCTCAGCAGTATTATTCGGATCAGCAGACCTTCAGCACACCACCAGCCCCCATCAGTGCACCGCCACTTCAGAGCTTCAGGGGAGGACATACAGATCGATAGGGCCAGCAGTCCCAGCAGCCGAGGGCATGTTATGGTTGTGGTGACCGGAGTCACATTGTCAGGTTTTGCCCCCGAGCCTCGGGTAGTTCTCAGCAGCAGGGTCCTTGCCCACTAATCCAGGCACCAGTTGCCCCACAGCCTGCCCAGCCAGCTAGAAGCGGGGGTAGAGGACATAGAGGTGGAGGTAGAGGTCTTAGAGGTGGAGCTCAGACCGCTAGAGGTAGGGGTCAGCCAGCAGCAGATCATCCCAGGGATATGATTTAGGGAGGTGGGGCCCAGCCCCGTTGTTATGCTTTGCCGGCCAGGCCAGAGGCCGAGTCATCAGATGCTGCGATTACAGATACTATTCTGGTCTGTGGTAGGGGTGCTTCTGTGTTATTTGACCCGGGATCTACGTATTCATATTTGTCGTCCTATTTTGCACCCTATTTGGTTATGCCTAGTGACTCGTTGAGTATTCCTGTTTATGTGTCAACACCGGTGGGTGATTCTATTGTGGTCGACCAAGTTCATCGTTCTTGTATCGTAGTGTTTGGGGGTCTTGAAACCCGTGTTGATTTGTTGCTTTTGGACATGGTCGACTTCGACGTTATATTGGGGATGGATTGGTTATCCGCGTACCATGCTATCTTGGATTGCCATGACAAGACTGTGACCTTAGCCTTACCGGATTTACCCCGTTTAGAGTGGAGAGGGACTTCTGGTCATTGTACCCGCAGTGTTATCTCGTATGTGAAAGCTCGACATATGGTCAAGAAGGGATGTTTGGCCTACTTGGCGTATGTTCGCGATTCTAGTGCGGAGGCCCCTTCTATTGATTCTGTGCCCGTTGTTCGGGAGTTTCCTGAGGTTTTCCCTTCAGACTTGCCGGGTATGCCGTCCGACAGGGATATCGACTTTCGTATTGATTTGGCCCTGGGCACTCAGCCTATTTCCATTCCGCCATATCGCATGGCCCCGCCAGAGTTGAAAGAGTTGAAAGAGCAGCTTCAGGACTTGCTTGATAAGGGTTTCATTAGAACCAGTGTTTCGCCTTGGGGTGCGCCGGTGTTGTTTGTTAAGAAAAAGGATGGTTCGATGAGAATGTGCATCGATTACCGGCAATTGAACAAGGTTACAATTAAGAATAAGTATCCACTGCCGAGGATTGATGATTTATGCGACCATCTTCAGCTACGGAGATTCGGAGTTTCCTTGGGTTAGCAGGTTACTACCGTCGGTTCGTGGAGGGGTTTTCATCCATTGCAGCCCCTATGACCAGATTGACCTAGAAAGGTGCCCAGTTTAGATGGTCGGATGAGTGTGAGGCGAGCTTTCAGAGGCTCAAGGCAGCTCTGACCACGGCACCGATGTTGGTTTTGCCCACAGGTTCAGGGCCCTATACAGTCTATTGTGATGCATCTCGTATTGGACTTGGTGCAGTGTTGATGCAGGATGGCAAGGTCATTGCCTATGCTTCGAGGCAGTTGAAGGTTCATGAGAAGAACTATCCAGTGCATGATTTGGAGTTGGCAGCCATTGTTCACGCATTGAAGATTTGGAGGCACTATCTGTATGGTGTGGCGTGTGAGGTGTTCACGGATCATAAGAGTCTTCAGTATTTGTTCAAGCAAAAGGAGTTGAATTTGAGGCAGAGGAGGTGGTTGGAATTGTTGAAAGATTATGACATCACTATCTTATATCACCCGGAAAAGGCCAATGTGGTGGCCGATGCCTTGAGTAGGAAGTCAGCCAGTATGGGCAGTCTTGCTTATATTCCGGTCGGTGAGAGACCGCTTGCTTTGGACGTTCAGGCTTTGGCCAATCAGTTTGTGAGGTTGGACATTTCTGAGCCTAGTCGAGTATTAGCTTGCACGGTCGCTCGTTCTTCGTTATTGGAGCGTATCCGTGATCGGCAATTCGATGATCCCCATTTGTGTGTCTTGAGAGACACGGTGCATCGTGGAGGTGCCAAGAAAGTAACCTTAGATGATGATGGCGTATTGAGATTGCAGGGGCGAGTTTGTAGGCCCAATGTTGATGGGGTTCGAGAGTCGATCTTAGCGGAGGCCCACAGTTCTCGGTATTCTATTCACCTGGGCACCGCGAAGATGTATCAGGATTTGAGGCATCACTATTGGTGGCGTGGAATGAAGAAAGACATTGTTGCATACGTGGCTCGTTGTTTGAACTGTCAGTAGGTTAAGTACGAACATCAGAGGCCCGATGGTTTATTTTAGAGGATTGAGCTTCCCGAGTGGAAGTGGGAGAGGATTACTATGGATTTTGTTACTGGACTTCCGATGACTCGGAAGAAGTTTGATGCGGTTTGGGTTATTGTTGATAGGCTGACCAAGTCGGCGCATTTTGATCCTGTTGCAGCCACCTATTCGTCTGAAAGGTTAGCCGAGATTTATATCAGGGAGATTGTTCGCCTTCATGGGGTGCCGCTATCTATCATTTTGGATCGGGGTACGCAGTTTACCTCGCATTTCTGGAGAGCGGTTCAGCGAGAGTTGGGCACCCAGGTTGAGTTGAGTACAACATTTCATCCCCAGACGGACGGTCAGTCCGAGAGAACTATTCAGATCCTTGAGGACATGCTCCAAGCTTGTGTCATTGATTTTGGAGGCTTGTGGGACCAGTTTTTGCCTTTAGCAGAGTTTGCCTACAACAACAGCTACCAGTCCAGCATTCAGATGGCTCCGTATGAGGCTTTGTATGGTAGGCGATGTCGGTCTCCAGTTGGATAGTTTGAGCCGGGAGAGGCTCGATTATTGGGTACGGATCTGGTTTAGGAGGCCTTGGACAAGGTCAGGATTATTCAGGATAGACTTCGTACAGCTCAGTCCAGACAGAAGAGTTATGCAGACCGCAAGGTCAGAGATGTTGCTTTCATGGTTGGTGAACGGGTATTGCTCCGTGTATCGCCTATGAAGGGCGTGATGAGATTTGGGAAGAAGGGCAAGCTCAGCCCTAGGTTTATCGGTCCATTTGAGATTCTTGATCGTGTGGGAGAGGTGACTTATAGACTTGCCTTGCCACCTAGCTTGTCAGCTATGCATCCCGTGTTTCATGTATCTATGCTCCGGAAGTATCGCGGAGATCCATCGCACGTGTTAGATTTCAGCACTGTCCAATTGGACAAAGATCTGTCATACGAAGAGGAGCCGATGGCTATTCTAGACCGGCAGGTTCGACAGTTGAGGTCAAATTGCAAATACGATCCAAGTAATAAATGCCCAAGTTTCTTTTGGGTCCCAATTCCAATACGACCCCACATTTCTTTATTTTCCGATCGCTTGGAAGGGACAAAAGAAAGATCTTGTTGTTTTTTCAACCTTTTTGGCAGCTATCTGGCATTGGGTGTATTGGGATCTAGAAATATTTTGTGATGCATCCTTCAGAGACTACGAGTGTAATAAGAGCATCCGTCGACAAAAGGATCACCCTAAGATGATCATCTCGTGGCTATTGAGAATGAATTAAATCAGATGGTTCTATTTCTCAATCTTTCTGACTTGCTCCTACGAAACCAAGGTCGAAAAGATTGAAAAAATCAGTCCATAAATCTCATAAAAAGTACCTAAAGATTCATAGTGAACTTCGATGGGACAAAGATCTGTCATACGAAGAGGAGCCGATGGCTATTCTAGACCGGCAGGTTCGACAGTTGAGGTCAAATTGCAAATACGATCCAAGTAATAAATGCCCAAGTTTCTTTTGGGTCCCAATTCCAATACGACCCCACATTTCTTTATTTTCCGATCGCTTGGAAGGGACAAAAGAAAGATCTTGTTGTTTTTTCAACCTTTTTGGCAGCTATCTGGCATTGGGTGTATTGGGATCTAGAAATATTTTGTGATGCATCCTTCAGAGACTACGAGTGTAATAAGAGCATCCGTCGACAAAAGGATCACCCTAAGATGAGGTGGAGAATGTGACGACCCAAAGGGTCATCACCGTAACTCTTCCTTGTTCCGTGGTTTTGAGGCCTTGAAAACCTCGCTTTTAGTTACCTCGATATTGCGTGCGCAGTCCGGGCGCGAAGTCGGAAAGCTTTTATGTTGAAATATGCGAATGTTGCGAGAAATTTGATGATTTTTGATATTTAATACACATAATATTGACATCGGTCAACATTTTGGGTAAACGGACCCGGACCTGTGATTCGACGGTCCCGGAGGGTCCGTAGAAAAATATGGGACTTGGGCGTGTACCCGGAATTAAATTCTGAGGTCCCAAGCCCGAGAAATAAATTTTTGTGTGAAATTGTTTTCTGAAATTAATTAAGGAAAATGAAGAAGAAAGTTGATCAGAAAACTAAGGTATCGGGCTCGTATTTTGGTTCCGACGCCCGGTACGAGTCTTAAATATGTTTTAAGCACTATATGTAAAGTTTGGCTAAAAATGGACGTCATATGACGTGTTTCAGACTTAAAATGGGGAATTTGAGTTTTTATGAAAGTTGAAAGAAAATCATGTGTTTGAGGCTTGATCCTATGTATATGATGTTATTTTGGCGATTTGATCGCACGAGTAAGTCTGTAAGATGTTTTTAAGGTTGTGTGCATGTTTGGTTTGGAGCCCCGAGGGCTCGGGTGAGTTTTGAATGGGGCCCGGGAGGTCTTGGACTTAAGAAAATGCAGGTTCAGGTGTTGCAGACACCAGCGCGGCCGCGGTCATTTCCGCGCGGTCCGCGCTGGTGTCGCGCGGCTGCGATGCCTTTATGTGCGGTCCGCGTGGCTGAGTCTGAGGGCTAGGGTTCAGGTTAACCAGCGCGGCCGCGCACCAAAACAGTGCGGTCCGCGCTTGAAGGGTTCAGAGAAGCCCTAATTTTTCTCCCACTCGGCGCGGCCGCAACACATTCTTGTGCGGTCCGCGCCAGGTCCTCAGAAAGGTATACAAGTCCGGAAAATCTCAGTCATTTTTCACTTTTCAAAAACCCAAAACCTAAGAGGCGATTTTCCAAACAACATTTCTTCTTCAAAACGATTGGTAAGTGATTTCTAACTCATTTTCTTCATGTCTTAACATATTTTAACATGATTTCAACGTCAAATCAAAGATTTTCATGGGTGAAATAGGGTGTTTTGGGTAGAACCTAGGTTTTCTACAAATTGAGGAGTTGGACCTCAATTTGGGGTCCGATTTCAAAACAACTCATATATTTGGATTCATGGGGGAATAGGTAACCGGGTTTTTGTCCGAACCTCGAGTTTCGACCACGTGGGTCCGGGGGTATTTTTGACCATTTGGGGAAAAACCTTGTAAAATTTATTTTCATGCAGGGGGAGTGATTCATTTAGTAATTATTAATGTGATTAAGTAACTTATGACTAGATTTGAGTGGATTGGTGGTGGAATCAAGAGGTAAAGCTATACTAGAAGCGTGAGTTGAGTTTGGAGCACTAGAGGTAAGTGTTTGTTCTAACTTTGGCTTGAGGGATTAGGATTTGGATGTTATTTGCTACGTGTTAACTGTGGAGTACGGTGTATAGGCATGGTGACAGTTATCTATGCACAGGAGTCTAGCATGACCGTGAGTCGTAATTGCTTTTAAATTCGAAAGATGTGAAACAGTTGAGCTAATTACTTACTAATATAATTATGAAGTGATAGTTGAGAAGTAGATGAATTAAAGAAGGAAGTGTGGTATTTTTTTTCTTCCCTTGCCGGGACATATTGTTGATTTGTTCTCCCTTGCCGGGATGTTTAATCTTGTTGTATATTCCCTTCCCCGATTGGTTGTGACTGTTGATTGAGTGAGGAAGAGAGATTATGCACGAAGGGTCTTTCCGTTCCATGTTTTGATAATTATGCACGAAGGGTCTTTCCGTGCCATGTTTTGATAATTATGCACGAAGTGTCTTTCCGTGCCATGTCTCTAATTATTTGAGCACAAAGGGTCATTCCGTGCCTTGATGTGAGAGTTATGTGAGGAAAAGCGCGAAGGGTGATGTCGTGCACTATATTTGACAGTTTTGGTGAGAATTGAGAGTAAAAGCACGAAGGTTGGTGCCGTGCAGTTGTTGATTCACTTGTTCTCTTTCATAGATGTTAATTATTCAGTTTCCATCTCTCTATTCATTGGTCTTATATCCAAATGGTTACACCCCACAGCATGTCCCCTCCCTATTATCTGTTTAAATTATATATATTTTTCCGTTGTTGCACATATATTTGTACAAGTTAATTGTGGTAGGTCCGTTCTAGCCTCGTCACTACCTCGCCGGGGTTAGGCCAGACACTTACCTGCACATGGGGTCGGTTGTGCTGATGCTACACTTCTGTGCCCTTTTTGTGCACAGATTCAGGAGTAGCTTACGGACCGCAGTAGCAGTAGATTGGGAGCGTGCCTTCAGTCCAGAGACTCCTAGGTAGTTCGCTGGCGTGCGTGGGCCCTGAGTCTCATCTATTTCATTCCTGTTTGTTTTCATTGTATCGAAGCAGACTCCTTATGTATTTCTTTCAAACTCTTTTTTGTAGTATCTTATAGTAGCCCGTGAGTATTGTGACACTAAATCTTGGGTAGAGGATAATGTTAATTTTTTTTTCCCGCATTTTCGTTCATTTATTATTAAATTAAGACTTCCACTTGAATTTATTGTTTTATTATTATCTTGTTGAAAGTTAGTTAAAAAGGTATGTTAAGGTTGGCTTGCCTAGCTCCGACAGTAGGCGTCATCACGACTCCCGATGGGGGGGGGGGAATTTGGGTCGTGAGAATTTGGTGCTCAATTCGTAGTTATATGTGTTATTTTGGCGATTTGATCGGGCGAGCAAGTTCGTATGATTTTTTATACTTGTGTGCACTTTTGATTTAGAGCCCTGATGGCTCGGGTGAGTTTCGGATAGGCTACAGAGTGAAAATTTCACTTAAAACATTGCTGGTTTTTCCAGTTCTGGTGCATGTGCAATGCGAGATCAGGCATCGCATTTGCGAGATCAGGCATCACATTTGCATCCTCTGAGGGTTTCGCATTTGCGAGATACCCCTTGCATTTGCGAAGAGTAGCTGGGCCAGATAGAGTTCGCATTTGCGAAACCTTCTTCGCATTTGCGAAGTGAGTCAGGGGAAGGCAGTGATCACAACTGCAATCATATGGTTACAATTGCGGAAGGTCAGGTTCGCACTTGCGAACTATTCTTCGCATTTGCTAAGAAAGCATAGGTGTGAGGATCTTCGCATTTGCTATGGATACTTCACATTTGCGGGGTTCGCAATGTCGCAAATGCGACACCTGCAACTGATCAAATATGACTTAGACAGGATTTTTGATTCATTCTTCAAAGTTTCTAACTCAAGAACCCTAGAGGCGATTTTCAAAGAACTCTTCTTCCCTAAATCATTGGTAAATAATTCTAAACTAGTTTCTTTCAATCTTTCACTACTTTTTCTAAGATCTCAATCTAAAAGCTAGAGTTTTCATGATGGAAATTGGGGGTTTTGATAGAATTAGAGATTTTTGAAAAATAATGATTTATACCTCAAATTGAGGTTAGATTCCAAAACAAATTATATAACCGGGCTTGGGGGTGAATGGGTAATCGATTTTTGGTCATAATTTCAGGTTTGGACTGAGCGGGCCTGAGTGTTGACTTTTTCAATATTAACCTAATTTGAATTCTTTGCAATCATGCCAAGACGGTGACCTTAGCCTTGCTAGGGTTGCCTCGATTAGTGTGGAGAGGGACTCCTGGCCATTCTACCAGCAAGGTTATCTCTTATGTGAAGGCTTAACATATGGTCGCAAAAGGTGTCTAGCGTATATGGCTTATGTCCGCGATTCTAGTGCGGAGGTTCCTTCCATGGATTTAGTATCGGTTGTTATTGAGTTTTCAGAGGTATTTTCTGCAGACCTACCGGGGATACCACTCGACAAAGATATCGACTTCTGTATTGATTTGGCCCCGGGCACTCAACCCATTTTTATTCTGCCATACCGTATAGCTCCGCCAGAGTTGAAAGAATTGAAGAAGCAGTTGTAAGATTTGTTTGATAAAGGCTTTATTAGACTTAGTGTCTCGTCCTGGGGTGCGCCCATGTTATTTATGAAGAAGAAGGATGGATCGATGAGGATGTGCATAGATAATTGGCAGTAGAACAAAGTCACCATCAAGAACAAGTAACCATTTCCAAGGATTGATGACTTATTTGACCAACTTCAAGGTGCCAAGGTGTTTTCAAAGATCTATTTGAGGTCTGACTACCATAAGTTGAGGATTAGGGCATCCGATGTCCCTAAGATAGCTTTTCGGACTCGGTATGGGCATTATGAGTTTCTAGTGATGTTATTTGGGTTGAAAAATGACCCAACATGATTTATGGATTTGATGAATCAGGTGTTCAAGCCCTATTTGGATTCCTTTGTGATTGTGTTTATTGATGATATCTTAATCTACTCCCGCAGTCGAGAGGAGCATGAGAAACATCTTCAGATCGTTCTTCAGACTCTGAGAGACAATCAGTTATATGTTAAATTTTCAAAATGCGAGTTTTGGTTGAGCTAAGTCATTTTCTTGGGGCATGTTGTGTTAGCAGAGTGTATTCAGGTGAATCCTAAGAAGATTGAGGCAGTTCAGAACCGGCCTAAACCCACTTCAGCTATAGAGATTCGGAGTTTCTTGGGATTGGCAAGTTATTATCGTCGGTCTATGGAGGGATTCTCATCTATAGCAACCCCATTGACCAGGTTGACCCAGAAGGGTGCCCCGTTCAGATGGCCAGACGAGTATAAGGCGAGCTTTTAGAAGCTCAAAACTACTTTGACTACAGCGTCGGTGTTGGTATTGCCCACAGGTTCAGGGTCTTATACGGTATATTATAATGCATCTCGTATTGGACTTGGTGCGGTATGATGAAGGATAACAGGGTGATCATATATGCATCACGACAGCTGAAGGTTCATGAGAAAAATTACCCTGTTCATGACTTAGAGCTGGCAGCCATCGTTCATGCGCTAAAGATTTGGTGGCACTATCTTTACGGCATGTCGTGTGACATATTCATAGATCATCGGAATTTGCAGTGCTTGTTCAAACAAAAATAGCTCAATTTGAGGTAGAGGAGGTGGTTGGAGCTATTGAAAGACTATGGTATCACCATCTTGTATCATCTCGGGAAGGCCAAAGTGGTGGCCGATGCCTTGAATAGGAAGTTAGTAAGTATGAGGAGCCTTGCGTACATTCCAGTCGGTAAGACACCGCTTGCATTAGATATTCAGGCCTTGGCCAATCAGTTTGTGAGGTTGGATGTTTCTGAGACCAGTTGTGTTCTAGATTGTATGGTCGCTCGGTCTTTCTTATTTGAGCGCATCAGGGAGCGATAATATGATGACCCTCATTTGCTTGTCCTCAGGGACACAATGCGATACGGTAATGCCAAGAAGGTTACGGTTGGAGATACTAGAGTTTTGAGGATGTAAGGTCATGTTTGTGTGCCTAATGTGGATGGACTTTGTGAGTTGATTCTAGAGAAAACCCATAATTCCTGGTATTCTATTCATCCTGGCGCAACCAAGATGTATCAGGACAAGCGGCATCATTATTGGTGGAGGAGGATAAAGAAGGATATAGTTGCATATGTAGCTCAGTATTTAGATTGTCAGCAAGTAAAGTATGAGCATCAGAGACCTGGTGGTTTACTTCAAAAGATAGAGATTCTTGAGTGGAAGTGGGAGCGTATCACTATGGATTTCATTGTTGGACTCCCACGGACTCAGAGGAAGTTCGATGTAGTTTGGGTCATTGTGGACAGGCTGACCAAGTCAGCGCCTTTCATTCATATGGCAGATACCTATTCTTCAGAGCGGTTGGCTGAGATTTACATCCATGAGATCATCCGTCTCCACAGTGTGACTGTGTCTATCATTTCTGATAGAGGCACGCAGTTCACCTTGTATTTCTGGAAGGCAGTACAAAGTGAGTTGGGTACACAGGTTGAGTTGAGCAGAGCATTTCATCCTCAGACGAACGGATAGTCCGATCACACTATTAAGATATTGGAGGATATGCTCCGCGTTTGTGTCATAGACTTTGGAGGTTCATGGGATCAGTTCTTAAAACTTGAGGAGTTTGGCTCCCTATGAGGGATTATATGGTAGATGGTGTCGATCGCTGGTTGGATGGTTTAAGCCGGGGGAGGCTCGGTTATTGGGTACAGATTTGATACAAGATGCCTTGGATAAGCTCAGGATTATTCAGGATTGATTTCGCACAGCTCAGTCCAGGAAGAAGAGTTTTGCTGGCCGTAGAGTTCTTGATGTTGCATTCATGGTCGGAGAGTGAGTGTTGCTCTGGGTTTCACCCATGAAGGGTGTAATGAGGTTTGGAAAGAAGGGCAAGTTGAACCCTAGATATCGTACCTTTTGAGATTCTTCGGAGAGTGGGTGAGGTGGCTTACAAGCTCGCATTGCCACCCAGTATATCAACAGTTCATTCCGTATTCCATGTGTCCATACTCAAGAAGTATCGCGGAGATGCGTCCCACGTGTTAGATTTCAGCTCTGTCTAGTTGGACAAAGATTTGACTTATGAGGAGGAGCCGGTGGCTATTCTAGCCCGGTAGGTTCGTCAGTTGAGATCGAAGAGTTATCCTTCAATTAGAGTGTAGTGGAGAGGTTAACCCGTCGAGATTGCTATTTGGGAGTCCGAGTCGTACATGCGGGGTAGATATCACCACCTTTTCACCAGCCTAGGTACTTTTCTATGTCCGTTCGAGGATGAATGGTTGTTTTAGAGGCAGAAAATATGATGACCCGATAGGTCAGCTCGTGTTTTAGAACCTAATTCTGTGCTTTAAAGCTTTAAAAATCTTATATTTACCCTCCTTGATTTGCGTGTGTAATCCGGGCGTGTTTCCAAAAATCTTTCATGTTAAAAATTGATAAAAATATAAAATTCTTGCTTTGAAAACCATTTGAGTTGGCTTTCGTCAATGTTTTGAGCAAACAGACCGTATTAGTGTTTTGACGGTCCCGATGGGTCCGTATCGTTATTTAAGACTTGGGCGTACGCCCAAAATCGAATTCGGAAGTCCCTAGCCCAAGATATCGCACTTTGTTGAAATTTGAAAGTTAAAGGCTTAATGAATTTGAAATGTTTGACCCATAGTAGACTTTTTGGATATCAGGTCCGTATTTTGGTTGCGGTCCCGGTAGAGGTCCATTATCATATTTGTGACTTGTATATGAAATTTGGTGAGAAACAGAGTTGGTTCGACGTGATTCGAATGTCTGGTTGTGAAAATAAAAGTTTTAAAGTTTTCTTAAAAATTTCAATTGATTTGATGTTAAATCCGTAGTTATATGTGTTATTTTGGCGATTTGATCACGCGAGCAAGTTCGTATGAAATTTTTAGACTTGTGTGCACTTTTGGTTTAAAGCCCCGAGGGCACGGGTGAGTTTTAGATAGGTTACAAAGTGAATATTGGACTTAGAACATTGCTGGTATTTCCAGTTCTGGTGCTGTCACGACCCAAAATCCCAACCCGGTCGTGATGGCGCCTCTCGTGAGGACAAGGCCAGCCAATCAACAAAACAATACATCTCTTTATAATTACTTAGCAAGAATAAGTCTAAATCATGGGCAATATAATCTTAAATGTGAAATAAACGTGATAGAACAAGGAAAACCCTCCCAACTCAGCCCGAAATCGGGGTGTCACAAGTCATGAGCTACTACAGAGTTTACTAATATTTTACAAAGTCTGGAATTATCATAAATAACAAAGATAAGGGAGAAAACGGGGCTGCGGACGTCAACAGCTACCTCGTTACTCCTAGTCACCGCCTGGTCTGGAAAGAATCAGCGCTCAGGAGCGAACTCAGCTCTGCCTGTATCTGCACACATGGTGCAGGGAGTAATGTGAGTACTCCGACCCAGTGAGTAATAAAAATAAATAACGACTGAAAACATGAAATCTCATAACGGCACAATATAGCGCTATCCCAAGCAGTAAAATCAGTTATACAGTAAAATAGTGAGTATCAGATAATTCTTCTTTTAAAACAGTAAAGACAAATAATTTCCACAGTAAGGATAAATCAAAAGCTTGCCCCTCGGGCTCAATATGTAAATCTCAGTATAGTATCAGCCCCTCGGGCTCACTCCCAACTCACCAGCACACAACATCAGCCCCTCGGGCTCACTCCCAACTCACCACACACAAGCAACGGCCTCTCGGGCCCACTCCCAACTCACCTGGGTACCCTGCGCTCACTGGGGGTGTGTACAGACTCCGGAGGGGCTCCTACAGCCCAAGCGCAATATCAATAGGCCTGAAAGCCTTCACACATCACACACGAGGCCTGAAAGCCTCCTCATATAACACTCGAGGCCTGAAAGCCTCCTCACATCACTCAACATATCCTCACGTATGGCCCTCGGCCTCAATCAGTCCAGAAAATAATCATAAGCCTCTTGGGCATCAGTAAAACAATAGTGCTCAGCTCAACAGCATTATAAATATCATTAAATCTCGAGTTGAGTATAAATGTAGCTGAGTTCACAAAATAATATAATTCAATTGGACTGAGTTCAAATAATATTTCAATTCGTGAGGAAAATAGTGATGTAAATTCACAAAAGATTTCAGATAATTGGCACGAAGCCCAAATATGGCAATAAGCCCAATCATAGTGAAAAACAATAAATCTTTATCAATTACGCGGTAAAAATATCAACTGGGATGGACCAAGTCACAATCCCCAATAGTAAATGACCCCGCGCTCGTCATACAACGCGTGTCTCATCTCAACATAGCAGTATGTTGTGCAATCTGGGGTTTCAAACCCTCAGTGCATCATTTAAAATCATTACTCACCTCAAGACGATCCAATGTCTACTCCGCTATGCCCTTGCCTCTCGAATTGACCTCTTCGCGCATCGAATCTGGTCAAAACCACAACGAATACATTACAATAGGCTAAGGGAATATAACCCAATCGAAAAGACTCGAAAAATATCGAAATTCACGAAATTCGCAAAACCCGAGCCCCGGGCCCACTTCTCGAAAAATTACGAAAGTCACATCACCGGATTCCTCGTCTCGCCACGAGTCCGTACATATAAAATTTACCAAAATCGGAGTTCAAATGACCCCTCAAATCTTCAAATCTTATTTTCAAATCCCTAGGCCTAAATCTTCAATTTACTCCTCAAAAACATGTAATCTAGTCGGATTATTTGATGATAATTCAATATTATGGAGTAGAAATAATCATAAGTGACTTACCTCAAGATTTCCCAAGATTTCTTGCTAAAAATCGCCAAAAATCCGAGCTTGGAAGTCAAAATAAAAGACCAAACTCGGACTGCTGGACATTAAATCTGTCTAGAAATTTCGGTACTGTTCATGCGGGGGCACTGTTCATGCGTGTGAGGTCACTGTTCACTGTTCACCCGCGCGGTTACTATTCACGCACGGGTACTGTTCACTGCTGCAGAAAATACAACAGTTTTTAAGAAATTTGCAGCACAACCATTTTTCACTAAAATGGCTCTAACTCCATCATACGAACTCAGAATTAGACGATTCTTATTCCTATGAGTCACAAATAATAATACGAACACAACCCTTCAATCAAAACTCAATTCGGAGCTTGTTTGCTCAGTTCAATACCCATTTCGCTCGTTAAACAATTAACTCACATTTCACGTCAAAAACCCAATCGCGACTTGATGAAATTAAACCAAAATTTCCAGATCAGTCTTATAATTCATGATTTAAATTCTGGAAGTCTCGAAATCAAATTTGGATCTCTAGAACTAAAAATGAACCTTTAGATCATTACATTTATGCTCAAAACGGCAAAAATCTTCCAAAAATGACCCGTTGGGCATCCGAAACACACCCGAGGCCCCCGGGACCCCGACCAATAATACCAACCAGTCCCAAAATACATTACGGACTTGCTCGAGGCCTCAAATCACATCAAACAATGCTAAAATCATGAATCAACCTCCAATCCAAGTTTTATGAACTTTAGAATTTCCAACTTCTATTTCCGATGCCGAAACCTATCAAATCACGTCCGATTGACTTCAAATTTTGCACACAAGTCCAAAATGACATAACGAAGCTACAAAAATTCTCGGAATTCCATTCCGACCGTCGGATCAAAATTTCACCTATCAACCGGAAATCGCCAAAATACTAACTTCGCCAAAATCAGCTAATTTCTTCACCGGACCTCCAAAATTAATTCCGATTGCACTCCTAGGCCTTAAATCATCCCCCGAAACTAATCGAATTATAGGAATTTAATTCCGAGCCCTCTAACTCAAAAGTCAACGTCCGGTTGACCTTTCCAAACTAATTCTTCCTTAAAGAGACTAATTGTCCCATTTCATACCAAACTCGATCCGAATTGACTCAAATTCACCAAGTACACATATTGAAACATGAATAAGCATTTAACGAGGAATACGGGACGAAAATACAGGAAACGATGGTTCGGGTCGTTACATTCTCCCCAACTAAAACAAACGCTCGTCCTCGAGCGAGTTAAGAAACATACCTGGAGTTTCAAATAGGTGCGGGTACCTACTCCGCATCTCCTGCTCGGTCTCCCAAGTAGTCTCCTCCACGGGCCGACCTCTCCACTGTACTTTCACTGATGCTATATCTTTTGATCTCAATTTTTTGAACCTGTCGACTCAAAATAGCCACTGGCTCCACATTATAAGTCAAATTTTCATCTAACTGTACTGTACTGAAATCTAAAATATGAGATGGGTCCCCAATGTACTTCCGGAGCATGGACACATGGAATACCGGATGAACACCCGACAATCTAGGTGGTAAAGCAAGCTCGTAAGCCACCTCTCCAATCCTCCTAAGTACCTCAAATGGTCTAATAAACCGTGGACTCAACTTCCCTTTCTTTCTGAACCTCATAACACCCTTCATCGGCGAAACCTTCAGCAAAACCTTCTCGCCCTCCATAAATGACACATCTCGGACCTTTCGGTCCGCATAACTCTTCTGACGTGACTGAGCTGTGCGAAGTCTTTTCTGAATCACCTTCACCTTTTCTAAGGCATCCTGGACCAAATCTGTCCCCAACAACCTAGCCTCATCAGGCTTAAACCAACCCACTGGAGTTCTACACCGCCTCCTATATAAGGCCTCATACGGTGCCATCTGAATACTGGACTGATAGTTGTTGTTGTAGGCAAACTCTGCAAGTGGTAAAAATTCAACCCAAGAACCTCCAAAATCAATCACGCAGGCATGCACCATATCCTCCAATATCTGAATAGTACGCTCGGACTGTCCGTCTGAGGATGAAATGCTGAACTCAACTCCACCTAAGTGCCCAACTCGTGCTGAAAAGTCCTCCAAAACTGAAAAGTGAACTGAGTACCTCTATCCGAAATAATAGTAACTGGAACACCATGCAACCGCACAATCTCCTGAATAAAGATCCTAGCCAGCCGCTCCGCAGAATATGTGGTACACACCAGAATGAAATGCGCTGACTTGGTCAGCCTATCCACAACGACCCAAATCGAATCAAAATTCTTCAAAGTCCGAGGAAGGCCACTCACGAAATCCATAGTAACTCTCTCCCATTTCCACTCAGGAATAATCATCTGCTGAAGCAAACCGCCCGGTCTCTGATGCTCATATTTCACCTGCTGACAGTTGAGACACCGAGCCACATATCCCACAATGTCTTTCCTCATTCTCCTCCACCAGTAATGCTGTCTCAAGTCCTGATACATCTTCGCAGCACTCAGATGGATGGAATACCGCGAACTGTGGGCCTCCTCAAGAATCAAATCTCTAAGCCCATCAACATCGGGCACACAAATACGGCCCTACATCCTCAATACGCCATCATCACCTATAGTCACATCTTTGGCATTATCATGCTGAACTCTGTCCTTAAGGACAAGCAAATGCGGATCATCATACTGGTGCTCTCTGATGCGATCATATAAGGAAGATCGAGAAACCACACTAGCCAATACCCGGCTAGGCTCAGAAATATCTAACCGCACCAACTGATTGGCCAAGGTCTGAACATCAACTGCAAGAGGCCTCTCCCCAACTGGGATGTAAGCCAAACTCCCCATACTGACTGCCTTTCGGCTCAACGCATCAGCCACTACATTGGCCTTTCCCGGATGATATAGAATGGTAATATCATAGTCTTTAAGTAACTCAAGCCATCTCCGCTGCCTCAAATTAAGATCTTTTTGTTTAAATAAATGCTGAAGACTGCGATGATCAGTGAATACCTCACAAGATACGCCATATAAATAGTGCCTCCAAATTTTTAAGGCATGAACTATAGCAGCCAACTCCAAATCATGAACAGGGTAGTTCTTCTCATGGGGCTTCAACTGACGAGAAGCATAAGCAATAACTCTACCCTCCTGCATTAGCACACAACCAATCCCAACTCTGGAAGCATTACAATATACCGTGTATGAACCTGTAGCTGATGGTAACACCAACACTGGAGCTGTGGTCAGAAGTGCCTTGAGCTTCTGAAAGCTCTCCTCACACTCGTCGGACCATACAAATGGGGCACCTTTCTGAGTCAACTTGGTCAAAGGCGATGCAATAGAAGAAAACCCCTGAACAAATCAGCGATAATAGCCTGCTAGCCCAAGAAAACTCCGAATCTCTGTGACTGAGGACGGTCTAGACCAACTCTGCACTGCTTCTATCTTCCTTGGATCAACCTGTATACCCTCGCTGGACACTATGTGTCCCAAAAATGCCACAGAACTTAGCCAAAATTCACATTTGGAGAATTTTGCATAAAGCTTCTCCTCTCTCAATCTCTGCAACACTACACGCAAATGCTGGGCATGCTCCTCCTGGCTACGCGAGTACACCAGGATATCATCAATGAATACAATAACAAATGCATCCAGATAAGGCTGAAATACACTGTTCATCAAATGCATGAACGCTGCTGGGGCATTGGTCAGCCCGAAAGACATAACCAAAAATTCATAGTGACCATATCTAGTCCTGAAGGCAGTCTTGGGAATATCCGACTCCCTGATTTTCAACTGGTGATAGCCCGAACGGAGATTCAATCTTAGAAAATACCCTCGCTCCCTGAAGCTGATCAAATAAGTCATCAATGCGAGGCAAAGGATACTTGTTCTTCACTGTTACCTTATTCAACTGCCTATAATCAATGCACATTCTCATTGTGCCATCTTTCTTCTTCACAAATAAAACAGGTGCACCCCACGGGGACACGCTAGGCCGAATGAACCCCTTATCTAGGAGTTCCTGAAGCTGCTCCTTCAATTCTTTCAGCTCTGCTGGTGCCATACGATATGGAGGAATAGAAATGGGCTGAGTGCCCGGCACTAAGTCAATGCCAAAATCAATATCCCTGTCCGGTGTCATGCCCGACAGGTCTGCAAGAAATACATTGGGAAAAATCCCTCACAACTGTGATAGAATCAATACTAGGGGTCTCAGCTCCAATATCTCGCACAAAAACTAGATATGATAGACAACCTTTCCCAACCATACGCTGGGCTTTCAAGAAATAAATTACTCTGCTAGGAACATAATCAGTCATACCACGCCACTCAATCCGCGGTACACCTGGCATAGCCAAAGTAACTGTCTTAGCATGACAGTCTAGAATAACATGACACAGAGATAACCAATCCATGCCCAATATAACATCAAAATCCACCATGCTCAATAGCAAAAGATCAACTCGGGTCTTCAGACCCTCAATAATCACAACACATGACCGGTACACACGGTCCACAACAACAGTATCACACACTGGGGTAGATACATGAACAGATAAAGAAAGAAATTCCAGGGGCGTACCCAAATAATGAGCAAAATATGAGGACACATAAGAATAGGTGGAACCGGGATCGAATAATACAAAGGCATCTTTGTGGCAGACTGGAACAATTCCTATAATGACATCATCTGAAGCAATAACATCTGTCCTTCCTGGAATAGCATAAAAATGGGCACGACCACCGCCTAATCGACCTTAAATCTCCGTAAGCCATAACTGACTCACCAACACACCTCAAACTGGAACCAATATAGCACATAACCGTGCAATCGACTTAATTAATAACAAACTCCCCAACTTGGCTCAAAGCCGTAGATCAAAACGCACTCAATAATTCACAACGCATATACTCTATTGCTGCCGTAATACCATAGTGAGATTAAACTCACTCCTTCATAAGCTTGTGGAAACACGAATCATCTAGAATTTTAACTCTTCTGCAATTCTTGCATTCACTCACACAAGAGTTAAGCCCACTCTTTAGGAGGCCCAATTTAGATTTCAATGCATATTCTTCACTTGTAAATGAGATCTTCTAATAGACAACATAAGGATCGCACCACCTTAGGACACTCCTCAGGAGATAACCCACCTGCTTCACCTCCAATTAACATTTTTGTATACCTTCCACGGTCATACACATTACACAATCACTTAATCTTTCTGAGTCTAAACTCATACTGTAACATGAAATTCACTTCACTCCAAATAGGAGACATGAAAAGATTCTCCAGGCGCCCATAATTCGGGGCTACACATCTAATCACAATGAAAATCAAACACTTAATAGTTCATCTATCATCCTGCAGCCCTTCCTCGTCACTTCCAAGTCATATAGATACATCTCGCAGTACTAACATAATCCTCACGTATCTATCCAACCATCATTCCCACTAATAGGGACAATACCAGACATATAAGTTCAAAACACTTGCTCGCACAATTAGCACCTCGGTGCTCAAGCCATAGGCAAAGATCCGTCCTCAAGTCCTTCAGACTAGCCTAACATCAACTCACAGAGGTCACATCTCTCCCTTCGATCAGGTAATCACAAGCCATCAAGGCACATCTAATACTGAGTGCTCGTTCGCGCATACGAACACGTGGAAGGAATTATAAGAGTCATTTTTTCAAGCTGAATCAAATACGCACGATAAGAATTCAAGAATATGAAGTCTTTCCTAAAGGTGTTGCAGCCTCTCGAGGATAAATACAGACATCTCCATACCGATCCACGAGACTCTGCTAAACCTGCTCATGACTCGTGAGACCTATGTAACCTAGGCTCTGATACCAACTTGTCACAACCCAAAATCCCAACCCAGTCGTGATGGCGCCTCTCGTGAGGACAAGGCCAGCCAATCAACAAAACAATACATCTCTTTATAATTACTTAGCAGGAATAAGTCTAAATCATGGGCAATATAATCTTAAATGCGAAATAAACGTGATAGAACAAGGAAAACCCTCCCAACTCAGCCCGAAATCGGGGTGTCACAAGTCATGAGCTACTACAGAGTTTACTAATATTTTACAAAGTCTGGAATTATCATAAATAACAAAGATAAGGGAGAAAACGGGGTTGCGGACGTCAACAGCTACCTCGTTACTCCTAGTCACCGCCTGGTCTGGAAAGAATCAGCGCTCAGGAGCGAACTCAGCTCTGCCTATATCTGCACACATGGTGCAAGGAGTAATGTGAGTACTCCGACCCAGTGAGTAATAAAAATAAATAACGACTGAAAATATGAAATCTCAAAACGGCACAATATAGCACTATCCCAAGCAGTAAAATCAGTTATACAGTAAAATAGTGAGTATCAGATAATTCTTCTTTTAAAACAGTAAAGACAAATAATTTCCACAGTAAGGATAAATCAAAAGCTTGCCCCTCGGGCTCAATATGTAAATCTCAGTATAGTATCAGCCCCTCGGGCTCACTCCCAACTCACCAGCACACAACATCAGCCCCTCGGGCTCACTCCCAACTCACCACACACAAGCAACGGCCTCTCGGGCCCACTCCCAACTCACCTGGGTACCCTGCGCTCACTGGGGGTGTGTACAGACTCCGGAGGGGCTCCTACAGCCCAAGCGCAATATCAATAGGCCTGAAAGCCTTCACACATCACACACGAGGCCTGAAAGCCTCCTCATATAACACTCGAGGCCTGAAAGCCTCCTCACATCACTCAACATATCCTCACGTATGGCCCTCGGCCTCAATCAGTCCAGAAAATAATCATAAGCCTCTTGGGCATCAGTAAAACAATAGTGCTCAGCTCAACAACATTATAAATATCATTAAATCTCGAGTTGAGTATAAATGTAGCTGAGTTCACAAAATAATATAATTCAATTGGACTGAGTTCAAATAATATTTCAATTCGTGAGGAAAATAGTGATGTAAATTCACAAAAGATTTCAGATAATTGGCACGAAGCCCAAATATGGCAATAAGCCCAATCATAGTGAAAAACAATAAATCTTTATCAATTACGCGGTAAAAATATCAACTGGGATGGACCAAGTCACAATCCCCAATAGTAAATGACCCCGCGCTCGTCATACAACGCGTGTCTCATCTCAACATAGCAGTATGTTGTGCAATCCGGGGTTTCAAACCCTCAGTGCATCATTTAAAATCATTACTCACCTCAAGACGGTCCAATGTCTACTCCGCTATGCCCTTGCCTCTCGAATTTACCTCTTCGCGCGTCGAATCTGGTCAAAACCACAACGAATACATTATAATAGGCTAAGGGAATATAACCCAATCGAAAAGACTCGAAAAATATCGAACTTCACGAAATTCGCAAAACCCGAGCCCCGGGCCCACTTCTCGAAAAATTACGAAAGTCACATCACCGGATTCCTCGTCTCGCCACGAGTCCGTACATATAAAATTTACCAAACTCGGAGTTCAAATAACCCCTCAAATCTTCAAATCTTGTTTTCAAATCCCTAGGCCTAAATCTTCAATTTACTCCTCAAAAATATGTAATCTAGTCAGATTATTCGATGATAATTCAATATTATGGAGTAGAAATAATCAAAAGTGACTTACCTCAAGATTTCCCAAGATTTCTTGCTAAAAATCGCCCAAAATCCGAGCTTGGAAGTAAAAAAAATGACCAAACTCGGACTGCTGGACATTAAATCTGTCCAGAAATTTCGGTACTGTTCACGCGGGGGCACTGTTCATGCGCGTGATGTCATTGTTCACTGTTCACCCGTGCGGTTACTGTTCACGCGCGGGTACTGTTCACTGCTGCAGAAAATACAACAGCTTTTAAGAAATTTACAGCACAGCCATTTTTCACTAAAATGGCTCTAACTCCATCATACGAACTCGGAATTAGACGATTCTTGTTCCTATGAGTCACAAATAATAATACGAACATAACCCTTCAATCGAAACTCAATTCGAAGCTCGTTTACCCAGTTCAATACCCATTTCGCTCGTTAAACAATTAACTCACATTTCACGTCAAAAACCCAATCGTGACTTGATGAAATTAAACCAAAATTTCCAGATCAGTCCTATAATTCATGATTTAAATTTTGGAAGTCTCGAAATCAAATTTGGATCTCTAGAACTAAAAATGAACCTTTAGATCATTACATTTATGCTCAAAACGGCAAAAATCTTCCAAAAATGACCCGTTGGGCATCCGAAACACACCCGAGGCCCCCGGGACCCCGACCAATAATACCAACCAGTCCCAAAATACATTACGGACTTGCTCGAGGCCTCAAATCACATCAAACAACGCTAAAATCATGAATCAACCTCCAATCCAAGTTTTATGAACTTTAGAATTTCCAACTTCTATTTTCGATGCCGAAACCTATCAAATCACGTCCGATTGACTTCAAATTTTGCACACAAGTCCAAAATGACATAACGAAGCTACAGATCTCGGAATTCCATTCTGACCGTCGGATCAAAATTTCACCTATCAACCGGAAATTGCCAAAATACTAACTTCGCCAAAATGAGCTAATTTCTTCATCGGACCTCCAAAATTAATTCCGATTGCGCTCCTAAGCCTTAAATCATCCCCCGAACCTAACCGAATCATCGGAATTCAATTCCGATCCCTCTAACTCACAAGTCAACATCCGGTTGACTTTTCCAAACTAATTCTTCCTCAAAGAGACTAATTGTCCCATTTCATACCAAACTCGATCCGAATTGACTCAAATTCACCAAGTACACATATTGAAACATGAATAAGCATTTAACGGGGAATACAGGATGAAAATACAGAAAACGACGGTTCGGGTCGTTACAGGTGTAGGCCTCTAATCCCGTATTTGCGAGATCAGGCATCGCATTAGCAATCTCTGAGGGTTTCATATTTACGAGCTACCCCTCGTATTTGCGAAGAGTATATGGCCACATAGAGTTCGCATTTGCAAAACCTTCTTCGCATTTGCGAAGTGAGTCAGGGGAAGGCAGTGATCGCAAATGCGATCATATGGTCGCAATTGCGGAAGTTCAGGTTCGCATTTGCGAAGAAATCAAGGGTGTGAGGATCTTAGCATTTGCGATGGATACTTCTCATTTTCGGGGTTCGCATTTGCGAACCCCAAGTCACAAATGCGACACCTGCAACTGATCAAATATGACTTAGACGAGATTTTTAGTTCATTCTTCAAAATTTCAAACTCAAGAACTCTAGAGGCGATTTTTCAAAGAACTCATCTTCCCCAAATCATTGGTAAGTGATTCTAAACTAGTTTCTTTCAATCTTCCACTACCTTTCCTAAGATTTCAAGCTAAAAGCTAGAGTTTTCATGGTAAAAATTGGGTTTTTTTTTGGTAGAATAAGGAATTTTTGAAAAATAGGGATTTAGACCTCAAATTGAAGTCGGATCCCAAGATAAATTACATAACTGGGCTCGGGGTGAATGGGTAATCGGGATTTGGTTCGAATTTTGGATTTGGATCAAGCGGGCCCGGGTATTGACTTTTTCAATAATAACCTAAATTGAACTCTTTGCAATTGTGGGTAATTCCTAAGACTTAATTTGAATCGTTTGGTTGGTAAATTGCTTGATTCTATAGGTTCAGAGGCTTGTTTGAAAGGCAAAGCGGCAATTGAGCTTTGAGTTTGGTCTTTGGAGCGAGCCAAGTGTCGTGGTTAACTTTGACTTGAGGGATTATGACTTATTTGTCTATTTGCTATGTGTTTAGAGGTTAGGTGCAATATATATGTGAGGTGACGAGTAATTATACGTTGTTGTTGGGTTATATCATGCGGGTATGACTTGTTCTTGAAATTGTTGCTTTTTTTGATCATACTATCCATGTTTAGACTAGTTAATTGTTAAATTGATAGTTCTTATCATGCTTATGAGCTTTGGATATAATTGATTATGGATTGCGAATTGAGATTGGTATTGTGGGACTGTTGTCGAAGTAAGGCTTATACTTATTGACTATATCTCCCCCTTTTTTTACTTGTTTATTTTTATGTGGTAAGGGAGAGTGTTAATGCACGAAGGGTGATGCCGTGCCATATTGTAAGTGCTAATGCACAAAGGGTGATACCATTCCATATTGTGAGTTTAATGCACGAAGGGTGGTGCCGTGCCATATTGTGAGTGTTAATGCACGAAGGGTGATGCCGTTCCATGCTATGAGAGTTAATGCACGAAGGGTGATGCTGTGCCGTTTTTGTTGATTTATATGGTGAGGTTGAGAGTAAAAGCATGAAGGGTGATGTCGTGCACTTTCCTTTATTGTGCTTAATTGTTTTCACTGGTTCAAGGCATATTAACTGTTCTGATTATCATTTCTACTATGATTCTCTTATCTTGTATCCGTCTCAGCATGTCCCCCTCCCGATATTTCTTGTCTAGCTTCTATTTGTTGTTATTTTTGTACATATACTATTAAATTACACAGGTTTATAATGTAGGTGTCGTGTCATAGCCTCGTCACTACTTCGTCGAGGTTAGACTCGACACTTACCAGTATATGGGGTCGGTTATACTGATACTACACTCTGCACTTATTGTGCGGATTTTTGTACCGGCCCTAGCTGATCGTGAGGTTAGCAGCTGTTCTTGCTTGTCGGAGATCCAAGGTAGATCTGCTGGTGTCCGCAGACCCTGGAGTCTCTTCCCAGTCTTATTATTTTAATGTTTCTTTTGTTTCAGAACAGTGTACTTTTTTTTGAGACTCTGTAAATCGTAGTAGCTCATGAGTTGTGACTCCAGATCCTAAATGTATCAGATGTTATAGGTTTATGTTATTCCGCAAATCAGTTTTAGTTTCTGTTTAGCTTAATTGTTCTTTGTTGAAATTGGCTAAAATTGGCATTAAGAATCCTCTAACGTTGGCTTGCGATTGGAATGACTTTAGGTCTCCCCTACGAAATTATCCGATTAAGTATTAACACTGTGTACGTTTATATTTTCCAATGAATATAGTCCACTAAAGTTATGATATTTGTCTCTCATTTGTTTTTTGTTTTGGGATTTTTTTTGGAGAATTCCTATCCATAATTATCGGTTATCTTTACAGCTTGTTTGGATGGTTGTTACGCATCGTTTCATAATGTATCGTATTGTATTGTATTATATTGTATCGTTTGATAAATATAATATTTGAATAGATTGTGTCGTTTGCCATCGTTTCATGATATCACACACCAACAATGAATAAACTTGCAATATTATAAAGAAAAATTATGATGCAAGGTAAAGTTACTATATAAAAAAGTACGGTAAATGATAAAATAAAATAATTTAATAATAATAAAAGGTGAGATTAAGAGAAAAAGACAAGGTAACGACGCGACCACACCAAATCGGTCGTTACATAAAGTGACACATTTCGTCGTTATGTAACGACATATTTAACGATATGATGCAATAAAATTTAAGCAACAATCAAAACAAACATTGTATTTAAAGTAACAATACGATACGATACAATGAGTAGCAACCATCCAAACAAGCTGTTAGTTATATTAATTAATTTACTCTTGTAAGTATCTTCATTTTTTTTTAAATTTTATTCAATCTATTTACACTAATTAAAAAAAGTCCAAACACGATGTTGATAGACTTTTTTTTTAAAAGAAAATTATTCTTCCCTTATTGAATTAGCGAAATTATTAATAAAAATAATAAATAGTTCAACAAAAAATACTCTCTCCGGTTCAAAATAAGTAATTTTTTGGTTGTTTTCACACATATTAAGTAATTCACCTGTTAACATTAATTAACAATGAAATTGACCATATTAACCTTTACTATCTCTTCACATAAACACTCCTAACACATTCTCCAACATTATTTACTCCAAGGGCAATGTAGAAAAAAAATTAATTCATTCTTGAAATCTGAAAAAATCACTTATTTTGGACTATAATAAATAGGCCAAAAAAATACTTATTTTGGTCCGAAGGGAGTATTTGATAAACAATTAAAAATATTTTAATTTCTACTCAAATAGTATGTTTCTCTCCATTGAACTTTTTGCACAATATTTAAAAATTATACTCAATAACTAAAAATAATTAATTAAGAATATAAAGGAGAATAGAAAAAGGGAGAGATAGAGATAGAGATAAAATAAATTGTAGCAATTGTAGACAACGCAAAAAATCATAATAAGATACCTTTCCTAAATAGGATCAACATTAATCTTTTTCAGAAATTTACACTATATTATCTAATAATATTTATGCATTTCTTTTAAAGATTGTAACTTTGACAGGGATACACGCATGTTATTTATTAATGTGAGGTACACGTACAATACGTGTATCCTAAGACCAATTGGTTCTATAGTACGTGGTGCTCAATGACATAAATCTTGGGGAAAATCTTTAAACTCGTCTTTTGCCTACTGATAAATAGTTTAATATATATTATTCTATCCGTCTAAAAAAGATTGACATGATTTTATTATTAGTCAGTTAAGAGTGATACATTTTTAAATTAAGAAAAAATTGATTTGAACTTTCTATTTTAACTTTAATGACAAATTTTTATAGCCATAAAAATGTTATGACATATTTAAAATTACAAGTTTTAAAAGTTTTATATTCACATAAATGTCATAATGTATTTAAGATTACAAGTTTAAAAAATCTTTCTTTATATTTTAATTTCAGTATTCAATCAAATTGTATCGTATAAATTGAATCGGTGAAACTACATAACTTTGATGAAAGTGTGACATCAAATATTAATGTTGCAACTTGCATGCATAGTCAAACTAACCATTAGGGCAGAAATGGCATTGATTTTCTTTGCCAATCGGACTGCTCTTTGCAAGAATGATTATATTTCTTGGGGGGGGGGGGGGGGGTGTGAAAAAGTGGGCGCGCAGTGTGCTATAATGGCTCACATGACATGCTAGCTGTTCATACAGCTATATGGCTATTAATCAGCTGACTCCTCAACTTGTTGTAATCTGTTGTATTTATTTTATTTTAATTCATGTGATACACATTTCCTTTTTAATACGTTACAATCGTCACATAAGATTTAAGTATTGGTATTGGTATTGGTATTGTTAGGGTTTTCCCATCCCTCACCTTCACGGGTTTCACATTGTATTGGTAGGGTTTGTGCCAAAACCCTCCGTACGTCATTGCAAGATAATACGAAAAACGCAAGAGAAAGGTGAACTGTGGTCCTTTTAAAATAGAGAAAAATTCACAACTAGCTACAGGACTAAAATAAGTTAAGGAAAACTATCCAAACTGTCCGTCCATAAATAATTTCAATCAAAATTAGCTCAAAATAAATTTTTTTATCAAAAATAACCAAATGTCATTTGTAACACATCTATTTTGCTAAATTACAATGATAGTTCAAACTTTTTGAGACTTTAACAATATTGAAATATTCTAATTTCTTTAAGTTGAAATCCTTAGAATCGAGCACCTTAACTCGATTTAAAAATCATTATTAAACATTAGTTTGTTGGATTTGATTGAAAGATTAAATTGAAAATGCCATGGACAACTATTGAAGCTTGTTTAAGCTTGAATTCAAAATCTTGGATTTACGAAATTGGAATTTATTTCGATTGGGGGTTATTGAAATATATTGGGTATATCTTAAGGAGAGCAAATCTCATTTTTGCCTAATTGTTTTAATATTATTTGTCATTGATAATTAATTTTAACTCCAAGCTAGTCTAAGTCACCTTCAAACTTCGTTAAATATTGTATTGCCTCATCTATGTGTTTTCAACTGTCACAACCCAAATCCTAACCTGTCGTTATGACGCCTAACGTGGTACTAGGAAAGCCGACATTTACGAATAACTCCAACGCTTTTAATAGGGAATTGATTTAAAGTAGTTTAAATAGTAACTTCTCATAAACAGGATAGAAAGATCCAAAACACAACGCGGAAAACTCCCAACTCGAGGTGTCACAAAGTACATGAGCATCTAAATATCACAAGTCTGGAATACACTGTCTAAGATAGTCCGAAACTAAATACAATAAAAGGAAAGATAGGGAAGGAGAAACAAGGTTTGCGAACGCCGGGTAGCTACCTCGAAGTCTCCAAAAGGATAAACTACGCAGAGTGTCAACACCCACTGTGTCCAGAAACACCTGGTCTGCACATGAAGTGCAGGGTGTAGCGTGAGTGCAACCAACTCTGTCACAACCCAAAATTCCTCCGAAGGAGTCGTGATGACACCTAGTCTCTAAACTAGGTAAGCCTAACATTTACAGAAATAACATTAACATTTACTGACTTCAAATTAAATAACTTTCAATAAATCACAATTCCCAAAATCGGTGGTACAAGTCATAAGCCTTTCTAAGAGTAGTTATACAAAATAAATACAATACTATTCCAGAATGAGAAGGAATCAATGGAACGTAAATACAAATGAAGGTGACTCCGAAGCCTGCGAACGCATAAACAGGTTATCGTGAGTCTCCACCGCGACGACCCGCACAGCTACTATCGATCGATACCTGGATCTGTACACAAAAATATACAGAAGTTTAGTATGAACACACCACGGCGGTGCCCAGTAAGTATCAAGACTAACCTCGGTGGGATAGTGATGAGGAATAGTCAAGACACCTACTGGTCAAATAAAATAAACAGGATATGACAATAAAATATCGAGATAAAGATAACGAGGTAATACCAACATCAGAGAGAAATCAAAATACAAGCAGTAGAAACAGTAAAGGGAAACCACGTGTAGTAACGAATGATAACCAAATAAATCAGATAACCAAGTAAAATAGATAACCAAGTAAATCAACACTGACATAATAGGAATAGAGACAAGTACGGATGTATTCAAATAAAGAAGGCAATGCCAACTCAATCAATCACATCATGTCTAGTATACAATTCCGACCATTTCAACCCTCGATTTCTCATATCATAATCTCAACTTCTGAACCTTCGGCACACATGGCACCTTGTGCCCCCATATTTTTCCATCTCACTTTTTAACAACAAAATCCGCATGCTATACAATAAATGTCCGTACAATGCACTCAATATGTTCAAGAAGTCCCATTTACCTAATATAAGTAAAATTACAATTTCTAAACTAATTAGAAAAACCAGCGAGAAAAGACAAAGTTATTTCTTTTGAAATCATTTGAGTAAAGAAAGTACCCCTTTTAATTTAAAATAAAACATCGAATGTATTTATTACCTTTAACATGAGAGTTAATAACTTAAGTCTTAATAGAAATTCTTTTTTAAGTAAAATACAACCTCAGACGGTTTAAGGGGATTTAATTGAGAAACTAATTGAATTAAAAATGTAACAATTATTGAAGTTTGAAGTATTGGAATGTATATATATATATATATATATATATATATACACGGTGAGTTATTGAAAACACTATAGGTTCTAACACAAAAGATCACAGCAATAAAGGAATTTAAATGGTTTAAATACTTGAATTGATAACAATAAATAAACACAGCAGCAGAAAGTGTACGGCATCGCCCTTCGTGCTTTTACTGTAGTTCTCACCATAAGAATTAATATTCACTTTTATTCTTCCTTGTTGTGGCGTGCAACCCGATCCCAATCATATAGTACTGTTGCAGCGTGCAACTCGATCCAAATCATATAATATTGTTGCGGCGTGCAACCTGATCCAAATCATATAATGATGTTGCGGCGTGCAACCCGATCCCACCTGTCCACCATTATTACTCCTTGTTGCGGCGTGCAACCCGATCCCATATAACATTGTTGCGGCATACAATCCGATCCCAATATATAAATCAACACCAATCACAAAAGAATCCCGGCAAGGGAGTCAACAACAAGAATAAACACATCCCCGCAAGGGAACCAACAGTAAGAATTAAATATGTCCCGACAAGGGAATCAACTATAAGCAAACTTGTACCAACAATTAACTTCACAATGAAACCTCAAATAAATAACAAGACATAATAAGTACGTGATAACTGCACCGATAACCACAACAATTGGACATGTAACCTATTTGCACGAAGTCATAGAGGAACTCACAATCAAGAAGTATCAAAACAATAAGGAAGACAATCCCTTCAATTAAGGCAATTAAGGGTCAATGCAACATGTAAGAATTAGAGGAAAGCTAACAACATCATATGGAGCATATTGAGACAATTTAAGCAATTATTAAACTCAATCATAGCGGAATACTTTCCACATATTGAACATAAGGACCTAAGAACCCTTGAGCATATTTCCCACAAATAAGTCCGAACACACACTCGTCACCTCGCATGCACGGACTATAATTAGCAAAGAAGACTCAATTCTAAGGGAAAGTTCCCCACACAAGGTTAGACAAGATACTTACCTCAAAGACAACAAACTGATACTCTAAAATGCACTTCTCAGGTGAAAAAACCTCCAGACGATTCAAATCTAACCAAATTAACTTCAAAGCACAAATAAAACACATAAGAACTATTTCGGATCATAAAGTCTCAATCTTTAACAAAATCCAAAAATTGGTCCAAAAGTCGACCCCTGGGCTCGCGCATCGAAACCCGACAAATTTTACAAAAATCGAATACCCATTCCAATATGAGTTCAACTATATAAAATTTATTAAATTCCAATACCATTTGGCCCCTCAAATTATGATTTTTCATTTTAGGAATTTTCTCCAAAAACCAACATCTTTCTCAACCCAAACCACAAATGCACACACTTCACATATGACAACCAACAATACCAACACTTTATTAATTTCAGATACCGATTTAGGAGAAAACCGCAATGTACCACATTTTCTTTATGTCCATAGAAGACACCCAACTCAAGCCGTTGTCAGACCATCGAGAACCTTCCGAGATACGCTCGCACGCAACTAAGCCATTAGGACTGCACCTCCCCAACTCAACCGAGTCACACAAACCGTCCAATCCAAGAGTGCTGGCACAAATGCCAGTAGAGAATTCCCATTCAAAAGGACCATTTACTTCCATGGCTATGCTGACCCAACATTACTGAACTGACTCATTTCTTTGGATAGTTGATATGCATAATATGAAGCTGCTCGTGATCTCAAACTGTCGAACCGGACGCGATTGCTAAAAATGACCAGTCGGGTCACTACATCCTCCTCCACTTAAATATACGTTCGTCCTCGAACGTGCTCGGAGTCGTTCCAAATCCATCGAACCACTGCATGAGCTCACCATACATACACCCGGGGGTGATTCCCCATCATCCAACCTAAGCAGAACTGACAATGCAACTTAACTGAAGGTCTCATCTCCTCCTTAGCCCATAATCTTAGAACAGAACCCATGAGTCACAGGTCGTGGCCGATTATATGGGATGCGATTTTGAATAACCGGTCTACACCCGAGTCATGATAAAGCCCCCAATATGCCACGACCCTAAAGATGGTCCCATATAATCGGTCACGACCTGGGTCCCAGCCTTGGGTAATAAAATAACTGGGCAGACACAAGCATATGGGAGAGGTTACACGAGCAGTTGGGACAAAATTTGTCTTTTTTATTTGGCCTTCGTGATGGATGTTAGTGCAGAGACTTCTACCATTGATTCAGTTCCATGGTGAGGGATTTTTCGAATGTGTTTCCTGCTGCCGAGCATGTCGCCGGACAAGGTTGTTGATTTTGGTATTGATTTGGTGCCGGGCACCATATCGTATGGCACCAGTGGAGTTAAAGGAATTGAAGGAGCAACTTCAGGAACTCCTTGATAAGGGGTTCATTAGTAGGCCAATATGGATGTATGTTCTACATCGGGTCGGCTTGGTTGACTCCGAGTTGTATTGTTGAGGGATGTGTTGATTTAATTGTTATTGAGCTTATTAGTGATATGAGGATATGTATGAGTTACCTTTCCGTATTGTGAGGCATTGAGATTTGTTGGTTATAGGCACATGTGGTGCAATTTTATTGGGATCTCTCAGTAGAATTCGAGCGAGAGGACTATTGGGTATTGCTCGGCGGATGGCAAATTAGTTGTGTCCTTTCGAGTTTGTGCAATGTTAAGTCAATTTCTACACAGTGGTTTTGATGATTTGCTTTGGTTCTAGACACCAAATTGCACGTGGTTGTTGATTTGAGCATAGTGACTTGAGGTGTTTCATGTTGGACCAGTGTCGATTTGAGCATAGTGACTCAAGGTGTTTCATGTTGAACGCGATGAAGGCCTGCCCACTTATTTTAAAACAGACTCCAACGCGGACATGACTCATTTTTCTTCATATTATCGAACTCCCAAGGCCTAGAGGCGATTTTCTTCACACAAACTCATTCCCAAAGTGTTGGTAATCAATTCTAAACTTTACTCTTTCAATTACCCAATGTTTTTCATCATTTTTAATCAAAAATCAAGGGTTTTCATGGTAGAAATTAGGAATTTGGGTAGAGTTAGGGCTTTTTGAATAATTGGTATTTAGACCTCGTTTTGGGGTCGGATTTCGAAACTAATTACATATTTGGGCTCGTGAGTGATCGGGGTTTTGTCCGAACCTCGAGTTTTGACCAAGCGGGCCCGGGGTTGATTTGTGACTTTTTGGGAAAAATGGTAGAAAATCTATAATTTAGCACTGGGTATGAATTCCTTAGCATTTATTGAAGTTGTTAAACTAATTTGGACTAGATACAAGTAATTTGGAGGGGAATTCTAAAGGAAAACAGTGTTTGAAGCTTGAGTTGGCCGTGGAAATTCGAGGTAAGTGTTTGGTCTAACCTTACCTTGAGGGAATAGGTATCGTTCTTTATTTGCTACGTGCTAGTGTAGTGTACGACATATAGGTATGGTGACAAGTATCTATACGTCATTGTCAAGCATGCCCATGCGTCTTGAATTGAAATCGTTGTGTTCTTAATAAGTACTACAAATGCCTAAGTTGTTGATTCTCGGTGTTGGGTAAAAATTATGATTATTCTTGTGGTATTTGTTTATGGTTAAGTATTGGTTCTACTTGAGGTTTCTTTTGTAAAGTTAAATATTGGAACAAGTTTGGTTATAGCTCATTTCCTTGCGGGGACGTATTTACTTCTTACTGTTGGTTCCCTTGCCAGGATGTGTTTATTCTCATTGTTGATTCCCTTGTCGGGATATTGTTGTTTCCTTATTGTTCCCTTGCTGAAATTCTTTTGTGATTGGTGTTAAATTGTATATTGGGACCGGGTTGCACGCCGCAACAACATAATATGGGATCGGGTTGCACGCCACAATATGGAGTAATAAGGGAGGACAGGAGGGGTCGGGTTGCACGACCGCAATAATAATATATGATATGGATCAGGTTGCACTCCGCAACAGAGATATATGATATGGATCGGGTTGCATGCCGCAACAGTGATATATGATATGGATCAGGTTGCACACCGCTACAGTGATATATGATATGGATCGGGTTGTGCACCGCAACAATAAAGGATAAAAGTGGATATTGTTTATTACTGTTTCCTTATTCTTACTGATGAGAGCTTTAAATTGTTCTTTATGCTTTTCTCCTGAGTTACTATTGGCATTTGATATTCCTCTGCATCATGTTTCCCCTTCCCATCTTTAACTGCTAGTTCCCGTTATTATTTTTTGCCGTATATTCTTTAACTGCATAGTTTTATTTGGTAGTCTTGTCCTAGCCTCGTCACTACTTCATTGAGGTTAGGCTCGACACTTACCAACACATAAGGTCGGTTGTGCTGATACTACACTCTACACTGTGTGCAGATCTCGATACCGAAGCTCTTGGACCTTAGAGTGGTTGCTGCCTTCAATCCAGCGGAGGCCTGAGGTAGTCATGTAGATGTCCGTAGGCCTTGGTGTCCCCATCTAACTTTTATGTTCTGTTTTCATTTACTTTAGAGACAGATTGTATTTTTCTTTCCAAACAACTCTTTGTAGTATTCGTAGACAGTCAGTCATATTATGACAACAATTCTTGGTAGAGATGTATTGTGCATTTTCGTACTAGTATTTGGCTAAGTTATCAGATTTTGTCTTCCGCATTTCTTTAATTATTACTCCCTCTATTCCAATTTATGTGAACATGTTTGACTAGACATAGAGTTTAAGAAAAAATGAAGATTTTTGGGATTTGTGGTCCTAAACAAGTCAAAAAGGGGCCCAAAGTATTTGTGTGGTTATAAATGCTTCACATTAAGGGTAGAATTATAAGTTTAAGCTAAATTGTTTCCAAATTTAGAAATGGGTCATTCGTTTTAGAACGGACCAGAAAGGAAATAGGTTCACATAAACTGAAACAAAGGGAGTACTATTATTCCGCTGTGGATCGCATGTTAATTTTAAATTGTTAAAAGGTTAAGGAAAAGAGTAATAAGATATATAATACTCGGCTTGACTAGCTTTCATGAGTAGGAACCATCACGATTCCCGAGGATGGGAAATCCGGGTTGTGACAAGTTGGTATTAGAGCTCTAGGTTGCTTAGGTCTCACAGTTCATGGACAAGCTTAGTAGAGTCTGAGGGATCGGTACGGAGACGTCTGTATTTATCCCTTAGAGGCTGTAGAGTTAGGAATAGTTTCACTTCTATTCATCTCTGTCATGCGGTTTGGTTTCTCAATGCTAATTGAATTTCTACTCTGTTCTTCCGTAGATGGCGAGAACACGCGCTTTTTCTTCCACTAACCAACAGTCCGAGCCCTCAGCAGCAGTTCCCATGAGGGGCAGAGGACGAGGTCGAGGCCGTGCTAGGGGCCAAGGCAGGGGCAGAGCTCGACCTAGAGCAGCAGCACCAATGGCGGAGCCTTAGGTAGAGTTTGATGATTAGGTTCTGGCCCAGACAGTTCCGGTAGGCCTATCTCAGGTCCTAGAAGGGTTCATTGCTATCCCAGTACTCCAGGATGCTCTGGTCTGTCTAGTGGGCCTTATGGAGAGTGTCACCCAGGCAGGCTTACTTCCTGTAGCACTAGCTATCTCTCAGGCTTAGGGGAGGAGCATAGACTCCCGCTACCCGCACTCCGGAGCAAATGGCTCCCCAGTTTTAGACTCCAGCAGCTTAGCCAGTTGGAGCAGTTTAGCCGGGTGTAGTAGCTCAGACCGGTGATAGAGCAACTATGTCTGCCGATGCTTTGTGGAGATTGGACAGGTTCACCAAGCTATTCACTACTACTTATGGTGGTACATCTTCAGAGGATCCCTAAGATTATTTAGATAGTTGTCATGAGGTTCTTCGGAACATAGGGATAGTAGAGATCAATGGGGTTGACTTCGCTGCTTTTCGCCTGTCAGGTTCTGCCAAGACTTGGTGGAGGGATTATTATTTGGCTAGGCTAGCTGGGTCGCCTTCCTTGACTTGGGATCAGTTCTCTCAGCTATTCTAGAGAAGTTTCTTCCTATCACTCAAAGGGAGGACTATCGGAGGAAGTTTGAGCGTCTCTAGCACAGTTCTATGACCATCACTCAGTACAAGACCAGATTCATTGCTTTGGCCCATCATGCTCTTATCATACTTCCCACCGAGAGAGAGAGAGAGAGGGTGAGTGTCACAACCCAATCCCCGAACCCGGTCATGACGACACCTCTCGTGAAGACAAGGCTAGCCAGACCAAAACGGAACACCTTCTTTAAATAGTTAATCATCATAAATAGTAATAACATATAATATAATACTCATAAATTACGGAATTTAACGATAATAACCGCAAGAACCATCCCGACACAACCCTAACCGGGGTGTCAGAAGTCACGAGCATCTACTAGGGTATAAATACAACTGAAAGCCTGGAGTGTACATATACAGACTAATTAAATGAGGAGATAGAAAAGCAGTGCTGCGAACGTCGACAGCTACCTTGCTAAACTCTGATCACTCTGCCCCCGATTAGCCAAAACATACCTGAATCTGCACACAAGGTGCAGAGAGTAATGTGAGTACTCCGACTCAGTGAGTAATAATTATAAATAATGGTTGAAAGTATGAAAACTCGTAAAGGCACAAAGCAATTCCATATCAAGCAGTAAAATCACTTAAAGCAGTAAATCAGTAAAGAAATTAAATGATATTCCTTTTAAAATAAGTAAAATCAGTAATTTAACAGGTAAATAACAAGTAGAAATCTGCCCCTCGGGCACAATATCAATCGCTCAGCATAGTATCAGCCCCTCGGGCTCACTCTCTATACAGTATCAGCCCCTCGGGCTACCTCACAATCACTCATATCAGCCCCTCGGGCATAACATCAATCACTCAGAACAATGGGTACCCGCGCTCACTGTGGGTGTGCAGACTCCGGAGGGGCCCCTTACGGCCCAAGCACTATATCAAGCCACCTCGTGGCATCATCACTCAGCATATCCTCACATCACTCAAGCCACTGCGTGGCATATAAAGTATCTCAGGCCCTCGGCCTCATATCACTCGGCCTCACATCACTCAAGCCACCGCGTGGCATAAATAGTAACTCAGGCCCTCGGCCTCATATCACTCAGCATATCCTCACATATGGCCCTCGGCCTCACTCAGTCCGGAAATCATCATAAGCCCCTTGGGCATTAGTAAAACTGTAGTTCTCAGCCCAAAACATGATGTAGAAATATCATTTTAGTTTCAAAACTGAGTAAAAGTGGTTGAGTTTGTAAAACAATAGATATCAACAAGACTGAGTTCAAATAATAAGTCAAGCAGTAAGGAAACAGTGATAAAAATCCCCGAAGGGTTCAAATAGTTGGGACGAATCCCAAATATGGAAATCAGCCCAAATCATGATGATAACAAATGAATTTCAGTCAAATATTCGGTAAAATCATCAATTGGGATGGACCAATTCACAATAACCTAAACCTCGGGCCCATGTCTCGGTATCGGGTAAAATTTACATTTTTAGAATCTTCATACCCTCACGAGTCTAACCATACCAAAATTATCCAATTCCAATACCATTTGGTATCAAATCATCATTTTACATTTTTGAAAGGTTTCACAATTTTCTTCCCAAATTCCATCCCAAATCACGAATTAAATGATGAATTCAGTGATAGATTCATGTATTCTAGCCAAATCTGAGTTAAAACCACTTACCCCGATGAATTTCTTGAAAAACCTTCGAAAAATCGCCAAAATTCGAGCTCTCTAGGTCAAAATATTAAATAAAACCCAAAACCTTGTATTTATAGGGTACCCCTCAGGTTTCAGCCTCCGCGGGCCACACCAAAACGACCGCGGTCCGTGCAAGTCAGTGCGATCCGCGCAAACACAACCGCGGCCGCATAGGCCTTTTTTGCAGTCAAAGGCTTTAGTATTTTGGCCATAACTTTTGCTACAGATGTCTCAATTGCAATGTCTTTACCTTTCTGGAAACTAGACACGAAGGGCTACAACTTGTGTTTTTAAATCATCTCAAAATTCTTTGTGGATCAAAAGATATGAGTTTCTGAAGTTGGACCGACGATCTACAGATCTTCATGACCGCGGCCGTGGTCACTTTTACGCGCCCAACACTAAGCCAGCGCGCCCAGTGCTAAAAATTCTGCCCCATCTATTTTCTAAGTTCCGAAATGTTTGTATTCGCTCAAAACTCACCCGAAACACACCCGGAGCCATCAGACCTCAACCCAAACACACCAACACCTCCCATACCATCATTAACACCTAGTCGAGTTTTTGAATCACTCCGAACAACATCAAAACACAAAATCAACTTCGGATTCAAGCCTAAGAACTCCAAGAACTATTAAATTATGCTTTCGATCAAAAGGTCTATCAAATCTCGTCCGAATGACCTGAAAATTTGCACGCACATCCCAAATGACACAACGAAACTACTGGAACTCTCGGAATTCAATTCCGACCCCTATATCAAAATCTCACCTATCGACTGGAAAGCGCCGAAATCTCAATTTTGCCAATCCAAGCCTAAACCTTCCACGGACTTCCAAAATGCATTCCGATCACGCTCCTAAGACCCAAATCACCTAACAGAGCTAACCAAATCATAAAAATTCCCATCCAAGATCAAATACACATAAGTCAAATTTTGGTCAAACTTTTCAAATTTTAAGCTTTCAACTGAGACTGTTCTTCCATATTCATTCTGATTAACCTGAAACCCAACACCAACGATTTACATAAGTCATAATACACCATACAGGGCAAGTCATGCCCGAGAACTGGCGAGCGAAATGTAAAAGTTCAAAGCGACCGGTCAGGTCGTTACATCCTCCCCCCCACTTAAACATACGTTCATCCTCGAACGTGCCAAGAGTTGTTCCAAAAGCCAACCAATTGCTGAATAACTTCACCATGCATATGCCCGGGGGTGATCCCACGTCACCCTATCTCGCATAGGTTCGATAACACAATATAACGGAAATTTTGACAATCCATCCTAGTCCATGAACTATGGAACCACATTTCCTCTTCTAAAATCATCGACACGAACAGAATTTCACATTTATACTGTGAATAAGTCCGAACAAGCGGTAACAAACCATATATGCTACCTCCGGTGCAATCACATGATATACCACATAACTCAACACTTGTAGTGATAACTTCTAACCACAACAACTGCACACAACATCTGCATACCGATAGAAAAACTCTTATCAACTAGGTTCTCATCCCAACACTTTCATATACTGCCAATGATCACTAAGACACGCGGTAAGCCATAACCATTTTCCAGATCAACCATTCATGAAGCCACTTCTTCCTTGGCAAATACCACAACAAATTTCCAAACCGAAGCTCGATACCATCCTTCCAACATGCTGAAATCACATCCGTTCGTATTTATTAATGATCCCCAATGATCTCCTCTAATCCAACACATTACTCTGGTGACATGACACATCCATACAGGCCTAAGACACAACTTGCACAATACACGCATTGATACGCAACAGTCCGAACATACTCAAATCATGAAAATGACTCAAATGAAAGAGCTGTACCTCAAGCTCACCGGTACCACCACAACACAAGGCTGAGAACCCGTCTCAGATCATAGGAACAAAACACACGAATCTAACCCACAAGGTCATACCTCCACATAACTTTGCTACGATGTGCGATCCTATCCAATACTGCCCCACATGAACCACCTTAAGTCACTATCTCGAAATCGACAACCACACACAATTTGATATCTGGAACCAAAGCAATTCATCATACTCACGGTGAAGTAAATAACATACACCATGCAAACCCGAAAGGACATAACCGATACGCCATTCACCGAGCAACACCCAATTACTCTTCCCGCTTGACTTCCACTACGAGACCCCAATAGAACCGCATCACATGTACCTATAACCAACAAATCATAACATCTCGCAACACAGAAAGGTAACTCATGGATCTCCCCAGATTACTAATAAGCTCAATAACAATCGAATCAATACACCCCTCAATAATACAATTCAGAGCCAACCAAGCCGACTCAAATTAAAACACGCATCCACATTGACCTGCAACGAGCTCCTTATCACAAAATCCTGGAGTTGCTCTTCAACTCCTTTAACTCTACCGGTGCCATACGATACAGTGCACGACATCAAATCAATACCGAAATCAACAACCTTTTTCCGACGACATGCCCGACCACAAGAAACCTATCCGAAAAGTCTCTCACCACCGGAACTAAATCAATGGTAAGAGCCTCTACACTAACATCCATCACAAAAGCCCAAATAAGGAAGACAATCCTTCCCAGTCGTTCGCTGGGCCTTCAAAATATAAAACCACTCCACTAGGGCATAATCCTACGAACCTCGCCACTCAATCCGTGGCATTTTCGGCATTGCCAACAATGTCGCCTTAGTGCAATAGTCCAGAATGACACAATACGGAGACAACTAGTCTGAACCCAATATCACATCCAAAATCTAACATACCAAGCAACAAAATATCCGCTCGGGTCTCTAAATTCCGATAATCACTAAACAGTGCCGATACACACGACTCATAACCTCCACATAGCCTCAATATGAGAACTTCCCGTTTCCAACCCCATATGGCCTATGAATCCACATATATGGTTCCAGTTCTGCCGTCTGAATGCATACCACACCTCGAATACTCAATCATTTCACGAGAGATAATCTAGAATTCCTTTGTGCCACCAAGCAAACACGAGTATCAGCAGTCGTTCTAACCAGAAAATGCCGCAATACTACCGATGTATCACCATCTTAATCACATTTCCCTTTCTGAAACATATGCCCTCATCAAATCACCCCAAATTAGCAATACCATTTCCTTAATCATCCGAAGACCCTTCCTCTAATTATCTGAAGCTCGTTCCTCTAATTATCTGAAACTCGTTCCTCTAATTATCTGAAACTGCCCGTGTTGCCTAAGAATTATATGACTTTCCGTTCAAAACTGAACCGCAACCTCACACACACACTTCCCAATCATTTATAACATACTGCATAACCCATACTATTCTAGGATACCCATGAGAACTTCATATCCCTTCCGAACCGCAAGACACTATGCATTCCACTAGCCAAGAACTTTCCATTGATCCCATCTAGCAAAGAACCACTATACATCCCATGCTCCTTATGCCCATAGAAAATATACATCTCCAACAAAGGTAGAAACCATCAAGGACTCTCCGAGTTCCCCTTGCAAACTAGACCTGCCAGGACTAAATCTTCTAACTCGACCAAGCTACGCAAGCTATCAAAACCTAAGAGCATTGCCGTGAAATACCTGTAGGAACTCATTACCCCGTACACACCCAAGGAACTAATCATATCCTTGCCATACTGATCCAACCTACTATCAAGCTATCTCATCTATCTAAATTTCCTTCAGATTCATTTTCATCTTGATATTCTCTCTTAAATATTCCCAAAAGCACTACATTCAAAATACTACGCTCTGAAGGACTTCCTGCGGATTTAAATCCGTTAACTCCTAATATTAATACATAGCATCCCACAATTAATATAGAAAACACCACAAGTCTTGACGTCTTCCAAGGAAAACTCAATTCCTAACCATACATACAACTTGAAAATATCCAAGTGGTACATGTAAAATTTTGAACACAATAGGACCATTCTCTAGAGGCCTCCACTCTACTCAAACCGCAATTAGATTGATTAATTAAACCGAACAACCTGTGCTTCATTTGCGCTCTGACACTGCAGAATGTGACCTTATTTTGATATAACCAAGCAACTTCCTGCCCTATGCACCGAGCATTCCTTACCAACCACAACTCAAGTCTTTCCCCGATTCTCGTACACCCATAAGGCATAACATAACATTTATTGAAATTTCCTTTACTCGAGCCATAACTGATTCACAAATACGCCTCAAACTGGAACCATTAGAGAACATAACCGTGCAATCAACTATTCAATAGCGGACTCCCCCACTTGGCTCAAAACCATAGATCAAAACATGCACCATAACTTATAACGCGTATACTTTGTTGCTTCCATAATACCAATGTGAGATTAGACTCAGTCCTTCATAAGCTGTTGAAACATCGGCCATCGGGTACTTTAACTCTATGCAAATCTCGCATTCTCTCTCGTAACTGTTAAGCCCACTCTACCAAGTGACCCAAATTTAAATTTCAACACATATGTTTCACTTGTGAATGAGATCTTCTAACAGACATCATAAGGATCACACAATCTCAGAACACTGCAGGAGACAACCCGCCTGCTTTGCCTCAATATAACATTTCTGTATACCTTCCACCGTCATACACATTACACAATCACTTAATTTTTCCTGAGTTTGAACTCATACCGCAACATGAAATTTACTTCACTCCAACTAGGAGACATGAAAAGATTCTTCACGCGCCCATAACTCGAGGCTACACATCCAACCACAATGGAAATCAAACACTTAATAGTTCATCTATCATCCATCATACCTTCCTCGTCACTTCCAAGTCATATAGATACCTCTCGCAGTACCAACATACTCATCACATAGTTGTCAGCCATCACTTCTACTAATAGGGATAATACCGCACATATAAGTTCAAAACACTTGCTCACACAATCAGCACCTCGGTGCTCAAGCTATAGGCAAAGATCCGGCCTCAAGTCTTCCAGACTGGCCCAACATCAAATCACAGAGAGAACATCTTGCCCCTCGATAAGGGAATCACAAGCCATCGATGCATATTTGATACTGAGCGCTCATGCGCACATACAAACACGTGGAAGGAATTCAAGAGTTACTTTTCAAGCTGAATCAAGGTCGCACGATTAGAATTCGAAAATGTGAAGTTTTCCTAAAGGTTCTGCAACCTCTCGAGGATAAATACAGACGTCTCCGTACCGATCCGCGAGACTCTACTAAACCTACTCATGACTCGTGAGACCTATGTAACCTAGGTTCTGATACCAACTTGTCACGACCCAATCCCCGAACCCGGTCGTGACAACGCCTCTCGTGAAGACAAAGCCAGCCAGACCAAAATGGAACACCTTCTTTAAACAGTTAATCATCATAAATAATAATAACATATAATATAGTACTCATAAATTGTGGAATTTAACGATAATAACCGTAAGAACCATCCCGACACAGCCCTAACCGGGGTGTCACAAGTCACGAGCATCTACTAGGGTATAAATACAACTGAAAGCCTGGAGTATACAAATACAGACTAATTAAATGAGGAGAGAGAAAAGCAGTGCTGCGAACGCCGGCAGCTACCTTGCTAAACTCTGATGACTCTGCCTCCGATCAGCCAAAACATACCTGAATCTGCACACAAGGTGCTGGGAGTAATGTGAGTACTCCGACTTAGTGAGTAATAATTGTAAATAATGGCTGAAAGTATGAAAACACGTAAATGCACAAAACAATTCCATGTCAAGCAGTAAAATCACTAAAAGCAGTAAATAAGTGAAGAAATCAAATGATATTCCTTTTAAAATAAGTAAAATCGGTAATTTAACAGGTAAATAACAAGTAGAAATCCGCCCCTCGGGCACAGTATCAATCGCTCAGCATAGTATCAGCCCCCCGGGCTCACTCTCAGTACAATATCAACACCTCGGGCTCACTCTCAGAACAGTATCAGCCCCTCGGGCAACCTCATAATCACTCATATCATCCCCTCGGGCATAACATCAATCACTCAGAACAATGGGTACCCGCGCTCACTGTGGGTGTGCAGACTCCGGAGGGGCCCCTTACGGCCCAAGCGCTATATCAAGCTACCTCGTGGCATCATCACTCAACATATCCTCACATCACTCAAGCCACTGCGTGGCATATAAAGTATCTCAAGCCCTCAACCTCATATCACTCGGCCTCACATCACTCAAGCCACCGCGTGGCATAAATAGTAACTCAGGCTCTCGGCCTCATATCACTCAGCATATCCTCACATATGGCCCTCGGCCTAACTCAGTCCGGAAATCATCATAAGCCCCTCGGGCATTAGTAAAACAGTAGTTCTCAGCCTAAAACATGATGTAGAAATATCATTTTAGTTTCAAAACTGAGTAAAAGTGGCTGAGTTTTTAAAACAGTAGATATCAACAAGACTGAGTTCAAATAATAAGTCAAGCAGTGATAAAAATCCCCGAAGGGTTCAAATAGTTGGCACGAGGACCAAATATGGCAATCAGCCCAAATCATGATGATAACAAATGAATTTCAGTCAAATATTCGGTAAAATCATCAATCGGGATGGACCAAGTCACAATCCCTAGTAGTGAAAGACCCCACGCTCATCATCCAGCGCGTATCTTGCCTCAATATAGCACTACGATGTGCAATCCGGGGTTTCAAACTCTCAGGACATCATTTACAACCATTACTCACCTCGAACTGGCTAATTCTGTAGCTCGCGACGCCTTTGCCCCTCGAATTGGCCTCCACGCGCGTCGAATCTATCCAAAATCAGAACGAATACGTCACAATATGCTAAGGGAACAAAGCCCAAGCGAAAACATTCAAAAAATATCAAAAATCTCGAAATTAGTAAAACATGAGCCTCGGGCCCATGTCTCGGTATCGGGTAAAATTTACATTTTCAGAATCTTCATACCCTCACGAGCCTAACCATACCAAAATTATCCAATTCCGATACCATTTGGTCCTTCAAATCATCATTTTACATTTTTGAAAGGTTTCACAATTTTCTTCCCAAATTCCATCCCAAATCACGAATTAAATGATGAATTCAGTGATAGATTCATGTATTCTAGCCAAATCTGAGTTAAAATCACTTACCCCAATGAATTTATTGAAAAACTTTTGAAAAATCGCCAAAATCCGAGCTCTCTAGGGCAAAATATTAAATAAAACCCAAAACCTCATATTTATAGGGTACCCCTCAGGTTTCAGCCTCCACGGGCTGCACCAAAATGACCGCGGTCCGCACAAGCCAGTGCGGTCCGCGCAAACACAACTGCAGCTGCACATGCCTTTTTTTTGCAGTGACAGGCTTTAGTATTTTGGCCATAACTCTTTCTACAGATGTCCAAATTGCGATATCTTTACTTTTCTAGAAACTAGACACGAAGGGCTACAACTTGTTTTTTTGAATCATCTCAAAATTCCTTGTGGATCAAAAGATATGAGCTTCCGCAGTTGGACCGATGATCTGCAGATCTTCATGACCGCGGCCGCGATCACTTTTACGCGCCTAGCACTAAGCCAGCGCGGCTAGCGCTAATTCTACCGCGGCCAGCGCTAAAAATTCTGCCCCATCTATTTTCTAAGTTCCGAAATGTTTGTACTCACTCAAAACTCACACGGAGCCATCAGACCTCAATTCAAACACACCAACACCTCCCATAACATCATTAACACCTAGTCGAGTTTTCGAATCACTCCGAACAACATCAAAATACAAAATCAACTTCGGATTCATGCCTAAGAACTCCAAGAACTCTTAAATTATGTTTTCGATCAAAAAGTCTAACAAATCTCGACCGAATGACCTGAAAATTTGCACGCACATCCCAAATGACACAACGAGACTACTGGAACTCTCGGAATTCCATTCCGACCCCTATATCAAAATCTCACCTATCGACCGGAAAGCGCCGAAATCTCGATTTCACTAATCCAAGCCTAAACCATCTATGGACTTCCAAAATGTATTCCGATCACGCTTCTAAGTCCCAAATCACCTAACGGAGCTAACCAAATCATAAAAATTCCCATCCGAGATCAAATACACATAAGTCAAATTTTGGTCAAACCTTTCAAATTTTAAGCTTTCAACTAAGACTGTTCTTCCAAATTCATTCTGATTAACCTGAAACCCAACACCAACGATTTACATAAGTCATAATACACCACACGGGGCAAGTCATGCCCGAGAATTGGCGAGCAAAATGCAAAATCTTAAAGCGACCGGTCGAGTCGTTATAGTGAGGAGGTTCATTGAGGGACTCGCTCAGCCGATTCGATTGCAGATGGCTAAGGAGACTGGGAGTGAGATTTCTTTTCAAGATGTGGCCAAGAGAGTTGAGATGGTTCTATCATAGGGTAGTGGTCAGGGGTCTAACAAGAGGCCATCATTCAGGCAGGTTCAGTGGTGCCTCATCTTGAGGAAGGGATTCTTTTGGTAGGGGCCATCCTCCCAGGCCGTTTCATTCAGCACTTCAGGCTTCTCATAGTGCTTCAGGTGGCTGTGGTTCTCATATGCAGTATTCTGATCAGCAGTCTTACCGTGCACCATCATCTCCTATCAAAGCACCTATTATTCGGAGCTATTCTTATGGTCAGCCAGCCCGCCAGGGTCAGTCTTCATTCCCTCCACCGCAGCACTCAGGTAGATGCTTTGAGTGCAGTGAGTATGGTCATATCCGGAGGGCTTGTTCAAGACTAGTGGGTGTTCAGTCGCAACAGAAGGGTTCCCACGCTATGGTTCAGGTACTAGGTGTTCCACCGCCCACTCAGCCAGCTAGGGGTGGGGGTAGAGGTGCTAGAGGTGAAGGTAGAGGTATTATAGGGGGAGGTCAGGTCGCTAGAGGTGAAGGCCAGCTAGCAGGATGCTGTTCCTGGGACGTAGCTCTGAGTGGTGGGGCCCATCCCCGATGGTATACTCTTCTAGCCAGGCCCGAGGTTGAGGCCTCCGATGCAGTTATCACAAGTATCGTTCTAGTCTGTAGTAGAGATACTTCAATTCTATTTGATCCAGGGTCTACATACTCCTATGTGTCATCTTATTTTGTGTGAGGCCCCAGAAAATTTTGCCAAGTTTAAGATTTCGTGGTGCCAAGGTAGGCTAATTATTGTATTTTGTGTGCAAATGAGGATCATGATATAATGGATACCAATTGGATATGTTAATAAGTGTATACGTCATATTATAAGTGAATTGGGATCTAAGGAGAGGCCTAAGTCTAAGCCAAGTTGGAAAATTTCATAATAGACTAAAGTTGTAAATGAGTGCGCACAATACCTCACTTTGGACAATCATATCTCCAGTTATATAAGGAGTTGTGTGATTCACAACCTATCAAATTAAATATCTTTGAGTCTAGTTTCGAACTCATCAAACCGTTCGTCATTTGGAGGTGTATACAGAAAGTTACAGCTATTTTACTGGGCATGTGTCATTAGCGCGGCCTTAGCATGGCCATTAGCGCGGCTGTGCATATTGCGAAGTATTCTGCCTTGTTAGCATGGGCTTAGTGTGGGCACGCTAGTAGCAGACCCCTAAATACACCTAAGGCCGGGAAAGGAGAGGATTTAAGTCATTTTTCAAGACTAGGGCATCCTCTCCATCACCCATCCGGTCAAGGCTTCAATTACATACCTAAGGTGAGTTTTTTAGTGTGTTTTCATGGTGATTTCACTTCTCAATCACTAGTTACAACATGATTTTGATTGGATTTCATAGGATTTCTTCAGAATCTCAAGAACACCCCAAAGTTGTCTTTCAAGATTTGGTCTACAAGAGGTAATCTTTTACCCTTAGACTTACATATATGGAGTTATTATGGAATTATGAGTATAAATCAAGTATTGTAACTCATGGGATGGTGATTGGAAGCCATAGGTGCCTAACCTAGGTTGTGTTGGTGTTGTAGAGATTGTGAGATGGGTTATTGAGGTATGATTCTTGGGTGTAATAGTATTATCTATACATGCATGTACAAATTAGGTTTGTGGGAAGATTATTGAACATAAATAAGTAAAGATTGGGTTGGAGAAATGAAAGAAATCTTTCTAAAGAGATTTGAAATCAAGATGCTCAACTAGTGTTTGATAAAATTCTCAAATGAGCTAGAATTATGAATATCTTCCTAATTTGTGTTCAATTTTGTTATGTCTCAAAATAGATTGAAGTTGCTAGAATTTCCGGAATATCGAAGTAATTAAAGGAAAGCTCAGGAAAGGTATGTAGGCTAAACTTTCTCTCTCGGAAGTGAATTCCATATTGTTTCATAAGTTTAAATGTGGTTTGTTTACCGAAATGGTATGACCTTGAGTCACATTTTAAATGGAAGTAAGTATACTTATTGGGTAAGAAGAACTCGATCTGCTTAATGCTCCTAGTTGCTCTTATGTGTACAAAATGTCTTGATTGAATATGTCTTGTTGTTGATAGCCTATAAAGATGCTTGAAAAATGAAATAAGTGAATTGGGAATGTGTTAAAGATTATGTAATAGGCCTCGACCCGACAGTTATGAACTAACTTCAAAGATAGAATTTCCTAAGAGCTCTTGTGCTCAATTCACTCCCATAAGTGGCTATTTATCACTATTGCTTTGATTTATAAGTATATCCGGTGTGATTCGAGATCTTACATATCTATGTGTTTAAATTGTGCATATCATTTCTGGGAAGGAGTATTGCAAGATAAAATGGTGAATTGTTGTTAATGATTTCAATGTGAGTTTTTATTGCTTGTTGGTGTGCCCCATTCCTTTGGGAAGAATCCTTTGTGTTTAAAGTTCCATTGCTAATAAACTTGAGGTGTATGGTTTCGAAAATACTCTATATGCCCATGATTCATGTTTCCTCTCATGTGTACTTGACATCTTGACTTGCATGGCTTGTTGTTAAAATTGATATCGATGTGAAACATGTGAAATATAAAATACGGCCACCGTGCTAGGAATAAAGAATCTTTTGAATGGCCAAATGAGCCAAGGAAATACTGTTGTTGTTAGTGACTGAAAATACTAATTGGAATCTATAAAATGTGAAAGATATTGAGGTAAGCATAATTGTATTCATGCTATATTTGAATACTTGTATTTATAATACAATTGTGTACGATGTCCAATCAAATAAAAAAAATATTTTTGGGAGTATCATTAGCAAAACCGAGGAAGGGTAGGTCATAAGGCTCATACCTGAAACTACACGTGCCGGTGTAGGGGTGGATTGTGGTTATTCCCCTTAATTGGGATGAACTTGGTAATATTTGTGAATTGGTAACGCCAACCCACACGGCATATGGGGGAAGGCAGCCTAGCCGATCGGGCTGTGATCGTATGCCATGCCGCACACATGGTGGTATTGTGCTGGGAATCAAAAACTGGAAATTTAAAACTAGAAATTGTGATTGTGGTACATGTCTCCAAAGAGACGACCTAGCTGATCGGGCCGTGATTGGACTCTGTGCTAACAAAGACGGTGGTATAACTCTTATCAGTGCTAATGATCTCCCAACAAAAAAAAAATTATATATATTATTTTATTTTATTTTTGTAAACTAGAAGACTTACATGTTGCAAATTGGAAGCTTGTATGTTGTTGACTCGACTTTTTTTGTTTCATGTTTCTTTGTTTGTATGGTTATTCTATTCTGGAAAAGGACTTTTAGCCTTACATACTAGTGCTATTCAACGACGCTAACGTCCTTTTGCCGGGGGCGCTGTATCATTTAATGATACATGTGGTTCCAGAGCAGGCGACATTGTCCAGTGATAGCGGTATTCTCTTCCCAGCAGTTTTGGTGAGCCCCATTCCACTCCGGGGTCATTTCACGTATCTTTTGTTCATTTTCCCATCACGTTTTGAGGTATAGCCGGAGCCTTGTTGCCGGCGTTTCCCTATTACTCGTCTATTGTATTTAGAGGCTCCGTAGACTGTTTGTGGGTGGTGGTTGATGTTGTGAGTACAGACTAGAAATGTTAGTACTTGATAAGCATGTTTCTCATTAAACTTGTAATATTTTTGAAAACTTTAAACGAAGTCATTAACGTAAATGAAATGAAAGTTTCTAATGGAAGATTGCTTAATGTTTTGATAAAGTGGGTTAACATTCCCTCTTTATTCATGAACTAGTTTGGGTAAAATGAAATCTAATAGGTTTGCTCAATCAGGTTTACTCGGTTGAGCGTCGGTCGCGTTCCACGATTTTTGGTGTCTGATATTTTGCCCCGTATCTAGTCATGCCTAGTGATTCTTTGCGTGCTCCTGTATATGTGTCTACACTGGTGGGTGATTCTATTATGGTGGATCATGTACATCATTCATGTATAGTTGTGATTGGGGTTTTTAAGACCCGAGTAGATCTGTTACTTTTGGATATGGTTGATTTTGATGTCATATTGGGGATGGACTTGTTATCACCTTACCACGCTATCTTGAACTGTCATTCAAGACTGTGACCTTAGCCTTGCTCGGTTTATCTCATTTAAAGTGGAGAGGGACTCTTGGATATTCCACCCATAGGGTTATCTCATATATGAAGGCTTGGCGCATGGTTGAGAAGGGATATTTGACCTATTTGGCCTATGTTCGCGATTCTAGTGCCGAGGTTCCTCCTATGGATTCTATGACTATTGTACGTGAGTTTCCAGAGGTATTTCCTACAGACCTACCGGGTATGCCGCCCGATAGAGAGATATTGACTTTTGCATTGATTTGGCTTGGGGCACCCAGCCCATTTCTATTTCGCCGTATTGTATTGAAAGAATTGAAAGAACATTTACAAGACTTGCTTGATAAGGGCTTCATTAGACCTAATGTCTCGCCTTGGGGTGTGCCGGTGTTGTTTGTTAAGAAGAAGGACGCATCGATGAGGATGTGTATAGATTATCGGTAGTTGAACAAGGTCACAATCAAGAATAAGTATCCATCGCCGAGGATTGATGAATTATTTGATCAACTTTAAGGTTCCAAGGTGTTTTCGAAGATTGATTTGAGATCTGGCTATCATCAGTTGAGAATTAGGGCGTCTGATGTCCCTAAGATAGCTTTTCGTACTCGGTACGGGCATTGTGACTTCTTAGTGATATCATTTAGGTTGACAAATGCCCCAGCAGCTTTCATGGACTTGATGAATCGAGTGTTCAAGCCTTATCTGGATTCCTTCGTGATTGTCTTCATTGATGATATTTTAATTTACTCCCACAGTCGAGAGGAGCACGAGCAACATCTTCGAGTAGTTCTTCAGACTCTGAGCGATAGTCAGTTGTATGCCAAGTTTTTGAAGTGTGAGTTTTGGTTGAGTTCGGTTGAATTCTTGGGTCATATCGTATCAACAGAGGGTATTCATGTGCATCCTAAGAAGATTGCGGTAGTCAAGGACTGTCCTAGACCCACATAAGCTACAGAGATCTGGAGTTTCTTGGGTTTGGCGGGTTATTACTGTCGGTTTGTGGAGGGATTTTCATCTATTGCAGCCCCGATGAATAGGTTGACCCAGAAAGGTGCCCAGTTCAGGTGGTCGGATGAGTGTGAGGCGAGCTTTCAGAAGCTCAAGACAGCTTTGACTACGGCGTTGATGTTGGTATTGCGTACAAGTTCAGGGCCATATACATTTTATTGTGACGCATCTTGTATTGGACTTGGTGGGGTGTTGGTACAGGATGGTAAAGTCATTGCTTATGCTTCGCATCAGTTGAAAATTCATGAGAAGAATTATCCAGTTCATGAGTTGGAGTTAGCAGCCATTGTTCACGCGTTGATGATTTGGAGGAACTATTTGTATGGCGTGTCATGTGAGGTGTTCACGGATCACAAGAGTCTACAATATTTGTTCAAGCATAAGGAGCTAAATTTGAGGTAGAGAAGATGGTTGGAGCTATTGAAAGACTATGATATTACCATCTTATATCATTCGGGAAAGGCTAATATGGTGGCCGATGCTTTGAGTAGAAAGTAAGCTAGTATAGGCAGTTTTGCGTATATTCCAGTCGGTGAGAGACCGCTTGCTTTGGATGTTCAGGCTTTGGCCAATCAGTTCATGAGGTTGGATGTTTCTGAGCCTAGTCGCGTGTTAGCTTGCATAGTTGCTCGTTCTTCATTATTTGAGCGTATCCGAGGTCGGCAGTATGATGATCCTCATTTGCTTGTCCTTAGAGACACGGTGCGGCACGGAGGTGCCAAGCAGGTTATAGTTGGAGATGATGGAGTTTTGAGGATGCAAGGTCGTATTTGTGTGCCCAATGTGGATGGACTTCGAGAGTTGATTTTAGAGGAGGCCCATAGTTCCCCGTGTTGTATTCATCCAGGCACTGCTAAGATGTATCAGGAATTGCGGCAGCGTTATTGGTGGAGGAGGATGAAGAAGGACATTGTTGCGTATATGGCTCGGTGTTTGAAATGTCAGCAGGTAAAGTACTAACATTAGAGACCTGGTGGTTGGTTTCAGAGGATTAAGCTTCCTGAGTGGAAGTGGGAGCGTATCACTATGGACTTTGTTGTTGGACTCCTACGGACTCAGAGGAAGTTTGATGCAGTGTGGGTTATTGTTGATAGGCTGAATAAGTTAGTGCATTTTATTCCTGTGGCAGTCTCCTATTCTTCGGAGAGATTAGCTGAGATCTATATTAGGGAGATTGTTCGTCTTCATGGTGTGCCCGTGTCTATCATTTCTGATTGAGGTACGCAGTTTGCCTAGTATTTCTGGAGGGCAGTCCAGCGTGAGTTGGGCACACGGGTCGAGTTGAGCACAACATTTCATCCCCAGATAGATGTACAATTCGAGCGTACTGTTCAAATTTTGGAGGATATGCTCCGATCTTGTGTTATGGACTTTGGAGGTTCATAGGATTTGTTCTTGCCTTTAGCAGAGTTTGCCTACAATAACAACTACCAATCGAGGATTCAGATGGATCCCTATGAGGCACTATATAGTAGGCGGTGTCGGTCGCCAGTTGGATGGTTTGAGCCGGGAGAGGCTCGGTTGTTGGGTACAGATTTAGTCGAGGATGCCTTGGATAAGGTGAAGATTATTCAGGATAGGTTTCGTACAACTCAGTCTAGGCAGAAGAGTTATGCCGACCGCTCGTGACGTGGCATTTATGGTCAGAGAACGGATGTTGCTCCGGATGTCGCCCATAAAGGGCATGATGAGATTTGGGAAGAAGGGCAAGCTAAGCCCTAGGTTCATTGGTCCTTTTGAGATTCTTGATCGAGTGGGAGAGGTGGCTTACAGACTTGCATTGCTGCCAAGTTTATCAGCTGTGCACCCAGTGTTTCATGTGTACATACTTCAAAAGTATCACGGTGACCCATCCCACGTGTTAGACTTTAGCACTGTCCAGTTGGACAAGGATCTGACCTATGAGGAGGAGCCGGTAGCTATTCTAGACCGGCAGGTTCGTCAGTTGAGATCGAAGAAGTTCCCTTCAGTTTGTGTCCAGTGGAGAGGTCAGCCTGTCGAGGCAGCTACCTGGGAGTCCAAGTCCGATATGCGGAGCCGATATCCCCATCTTTTCCCCGACTCAGGTACTTCTTTTCTCTGTCTGAGGACAAACGGTTGTTTTAGAGGTGGATGATGTGATGACCCAAAAGGTCACCACTTGATTTACAAGTAAATTCTGTGTTCCTATGTCTTAAAAGCCTCCTTTTATCTCACCTCGATTTGCGTATGCAGTCCGAGCATATATCCGAAATGCTTCTATGTGAAAATTTGATGAAAATGCTAATTTGGCCTTTAAAATTAAATTTAAGTTGACTTCGGTCAATATTTTGGGTAAACGGACTCGGACCCATGATTTGATAGTCCCGAAGGGTCCGTAGAAAAATATGGGACTTGGGCGTATGCCCGCAATTTAATTCCGAGGTCCCAAGCCCGAGAAATGAATTTTTGAAGAAAATCGTTTAACTGAAATTTTAAGAGTTTTTGGAAATTTGAATGTATTTGAAATTAATGGTATCTGGCCCATATCTTGGTTTCGGTGCCAGGTACAAGTCTTATATGGTATTTAAGTTGAGCTATAAAATTTGGTAAGAAACAGACTTGAAATGACGTGAATCGGGCCCTTGGTTGTTAAAATTTGAACTTAAGAGTTCTTGAGATTCTTCTTTGATTTTAATGCTAAATTCGTTGTGAAAGGTGTTAATTTGGCGATTTGATCGCACGAGTAAATCCATATGATGTTTTTGAGTTAGTATGCATGTTTGGTTTGTAGCCCCGATGACTCGGGTGAGTTTCGGATAGGTTTCAGGATGTTTTTACACTTAGAAAAGTTGCAGGTTTTGCTGTCTCAGGTGCTCAGTGATTTTGTTCTTCGCGTTCGCGTGGCTTCTCTCACAAACACATAAGCAAGTTCCTCAGGTGCCAGATTTGTTCATCGTGAATGCGGAGCTCAGGATGCGAATATGAAGCTTTGGGGGGGGGTTATCCTTCACGAACGCGGGCCTACTATCGCGAACGCGAAGGCCTTTTTGGCCGGGGGTTGGGGGAAGGGCTTTTGTTCTACACGAATGCGACCACTCGACCGCGAACAAGAAGGCCATCTGGGCCTGACCCATCGCGAATGCGATGAAGGCTTGCCCAGTCATTTTAAAACAGACTCCAACGCGGACAAAACTCATTTTTCTTCATATTTTCGAACTCCCAAGGCCTAGAGACGATTTTCTTCACACAAATTCATCCCCAAAGTGTTGGTAATCAATTCTAAACTTTACTCTTTCAATTACCCAATGTTTTTCATCACTTTTTAATCAAAAATCAAGGGTTTTCATGGTAGAAATTAGGAATTTGGGTAGAGTTAGGGCTTTTTGAATAATTGGAATATAGACCTCGTTTTGGGGTTGGATTTCAAAAATAATTGCATATTTGGGCCCATGGGTGAAAGGGTGATCGATTTTTGGTCCGAACCTCGAGTTTTGACCAAGCAGGCCCGAGGTCGATTTTTGACTTTTTGAGAAAAATGGTAGAAAATCTATAATTTAGCATTGGTCATGAATTCCTTAGCATTTATTGATGTTGTTAAATTAATTTGGACTAGATACAAGTAATTTGGAGGTGAATTCTAAAGGATAGCGGTGTTTGAGGCTTGAGTTGGCCGTGAAATTCGAGATTAGTGTTTGGTCTAACCTCAGCTTGAGGGAATAGGTATCGTGCTTTATTTGATATGTGATAGTGTAATGTACGACGTATAGGTGTGGTGACGATTATCTATACGTCGTTGTCAAGCATGCCCATGAGTCTTATACTGAAATCGTTGTGTTCTTAATAAGTACTACAAATGCCTAAGTTGTTGATTCTCGGTGTTGGGTAAGAATTATGATTATTCTCGTGGTATTTGTTTATGGTTGAGTATTGGTTCTAGTTGAGGTTTCTTTTGTGAAGTTAAATGTTGGAACAAGTTTGGTTATAGCTGATTCCCTTGCCGGGACGTATTTACTTCTTACTGTTGGTTCTCTTGCCGGGATGTGTTTATTCTCATTGTTGATTCCCTTGTCGGGATATTGTTGTTTCCTTATTATTCCCTTGCTTGGATTCTTTTATGATTGGTGTTGAATTGTAAATTGGGATCGGGTTGCATGTCACAACAACATAATATGGGATCGGGTTGCACACCACAACATGGAGTAATAAGGGAGGGCAGGAGGGGTCGGGTTGCACACCGCAACAGTAATATTTGATATGGATTAGGTTGCACGCCGCAACACTAATGTATGATATGGATCGGGTTGCAAGCTGTAACAGTGATATATGATGATGATCGGGTTGCACGCCGCAATAGTGATATATAATATGGATCAGGTTGCATGTCGCAACAGTGTTATATGATTTGGATCGGGTTGCAAGCCGCAACAGTGTTATATGATTTGGATCGGGTTGCGCGCCGCAACAATAAATGATAAAGGTGGATATTAATTTGTTACTGTTTCCTTATTCTTATTGATGCGAGCTTTAAATTGTTCTTTATGCTTTTCTCCTCAGTTACTGTTGGTATTTGATATTCCCCTGCATCATGTTTCCCCTTCCCATCTTTAACTGCTAGTTCCCGTTATTATTTCTTGCCGTATATGCTTTTACTACACAGTTTTATTTGGTAGTCTTGTCCTAGCCTCGTCACTACTTTGCCGAGGTCAAGCTTAACACTTACCAGCATATGGGGTCTATTGTGCTGATACTACACTCTGCACTGTGTGCAAATCTATATACCGGAGCTCTTGGACCTTAGAGTGGTTGCTGCCTTCAGTCTAGCGGAGGCCCGAGGGAGTCCTGCAGACGTCCGCAGGCCTTTGCGTCCCCATCTATCTTTTATGTTCTGTTTTCATTTACTTCAGAGACAGATTGTATTTTTCTTTCCAGACAACTGTTTGTAGTATTCGTAGACGGTCTGTGATATTGTGACACCAATTCTGGGTAGAGATGTATTGTGCATTTTTGTACTAGTATTTGGCTAAGTTATCAGATTTTATCTTCCGCATTTCTTTAATTATTACTATTATTCTGCTGTGGATCGCATGTTGATTTTAAATTGGTAAAAGGTTAAGGAAAATAGTAACAAGATATATAATACTCGGATTGCCTAGCTTTCACGAGTAGGCACCATCACAACTCCTGAGGGTGGGAAATTCGGGTCGTGACAAGACGATCGCCTTTGATTTACAAGTAAATTCTGTGTTCCCAGAATCAACCTTTCTTCTGTGACCGGAATCTGGACCAGGCCATGGCCCATATAACAACCCTTATGCTGGCGCCCATATGTTGGCATGCAGAATAAAACACCTCAAGTCACTGTGTAGGCCATGGCTGTGTTGGGACCTCATCCAACTTGTTATTTGGACAAGTTGGGAATACCGCCAGCATGCGGGTAGCTGAGAACCACATTTTATTCTACCGCTAGAGCACGGGCACTAGAATAATGGTCCGACTCTCGAGACCTCTTGGTCTCCCTCTCCTCTATATCCCATGCATGCATACCCTCCACTCTTCTAGGAATGCTCACCAACTGCTGATAAGAAATATGCATCTCCAACTCACGAGCCATGCTAGATCTGATGCCGGGAATGAGCCCCTCAATAAACCGGTGAACCCTCTCGCAAATAGTAGCAACCAAGGCTGGTGCATGTCTATCCAAGCTAGTGAAATGGACAACATACTCTGAGATAGTCATAGCACCCTGGCGCAAATGCTCAAACTCTTCACGCCATGCGTCCCTGAGGCTCTGAGGAACATACTCTCTCAGGAACATATCTGAAAACTAAGTCCAGGTCAGGGAAGCTGCCTCATCTGGACTGTCTAACACATAGGTACGCCACCACTCATAGGAGGCTCCTCAAAGCTGGAAGGTAGTGAAGGAAACCCCGCTCGATCCGGATATACCCATGGTACGGATGATACGGTGGCACTCTTCTATAAATCCCAGAGCATCATTGATGCTAGACCACTGAATACAGGAGGCTTGTACTTCTTGAACCTCTTAAGCCTCTGCTGCTCATCCTCGGAAGTCGCTATCCTATCCTCGGGCTGATCTGGGACTGCAGGCTGTACAGGAATAATCTCTGGGACCTGATCAACATGCACTCGCTACTCAGAAGTGCGGGCGGCGGGAGTCTGTGCTCCTCCCCCGGCCTGAGATGTAGCTGCAGTAAGGGGAAGCAACCCTGCCTAAGCTAGAGTGGTGCACATGCTCATGAACTATGCAAGAATCTCCTGGAGAGCTGGAGTAGTAGTAGTAGTAGGTGTATCAGGTGCCTGGACTCCGGCTAGAACTGCTGGCAGCACCTCGGTGGCAGCTCGCGCGGGTGCTCTAGCTGCACCACGTGCGCGTCCTCGCCCTCTACCGCGGCCTCGACCTCTGACGGCTCTAGTAGGGGCGCGGGTGCTTGATCATCTCTGGTAGCACGTGTCCTCACCATCTGTGAGAGAATAAAAGACAAAACTTTAGAATTGTGATATCAAAAATCTTGCACGACAAGGAAATCAAATGAAGTGTAATTTTCCTAACAATTACATAGCCTCTCGATGATAAGTACAGATGTCTCCGTACCGATCCGCAACACTCTAATAAACCGGCTTGTGATTTATGACTCCTATGAACCTAGAGCTCTGATACCAACTCCCTAAGACCGGTTCACTGAAAACGAGTGAATAAATAGGCGCCATATAATATTGTCACAATCCTAATACCGACCCGGTCGTGATGACGCCTATCATGAAATTTGGCCAGCTGACACAACTCCCGAATTAACCATTAATCAATAAATATCATTTTAAAACCTTTAATTAATCAAATATCTTATAATGTAAGTCTAAATGAATAGTGCAGAATAAATATACAAGCCCGACATTGGGGCATCACAAGTCACGAGCATCTACTAAGGTCTAAAAATGTACTAAATACAATCTAAGGAAGACAAAATGGAGAAAAGCAGTGCTGCAAACGTCGGGCAGCTACCCTGCTAACTCCGATGACTATGCCACTGAGAAATCAACACCTAAATCTACACACAAGGTATATGGAGTAATGTGAGCACGCCAACTCAGTAAGTAATGAAGGTAAATGAAAGCTGAGCAGTAAGAAAACACGTAAACCATGCCAAAATGCTACAACAAAACCAGGACATTTCCAACACAGTACAGAAATCATTTACTTCAAAAATCATGCTCAGTTTTAGTAAAAACCTTTTAAAACAACTTTCAATAGTTTCAAATGAGTGATAAGACAGTGAGTAAAATTGATAGAAAATGTAAACAGCCCCTCGGGAAAAATATGTATCACATACCGCCCCTCGGGTATATCATCAATAGAACTAGCCCCTCGGGGCTACCTCACAATCACTCGTAATTAGCCCCTCGGGCATAACATGAATCAAGAACCACCCCTTGGGCAACAATATGAATCAATAATAGCCCCTCGAGCAACAGTATGAATCAAACAACAGCCCCTCGGGCTACATCACATCACTCACACTAGGTCCCCGCACTCACTGGGGGTGTACAGACTCCGGGAAGGGCCCCTTACGACCCAAACGCAATATCAAGCCATCTCGTGGCATAATCAAACAGGCTCTCGGCCTCATATCAAGCCACCTTGTGGCGTAACAACTCAGGCCCTCGACCTCATAATCATGAATTAGTACAATACCACTGCGGTGCGCAGCCTGATCCCATAATTACCTCACAATACAGGCCCCCAACCTTTCTCAGTTAGAAATCTCTCAAAGCCACTCGGGCACAGTAAAAATATGATTCTCAGCCCCAAATATCATTTAAGATGTCAAAATAGAGTAAATATGGCTGAATTATGAAAATGGAAGAATACAGCATGACTGAGTACAAATATGAAGTCAAATCAGTGAGGAATAGCAGTAAAAAGCCCCTAAGGGTCCAAAACAGTTGGCACGAGGCCCAAATATGGCTTTCAGCCCCAAAACATAGTAATAATTTCCAAAACACATTGACATCAAATAGATTTTAATCAAATACGCGACTTAAGAGTCATACGGGGCAGACCAAGTCACAATCCTTAACGGTACACGACCCCACGCTTGTCGTCTAGTGTGTGCGTCACCTCAAGTAGCACAACGATGTGAAATCCAGGGCTTCATACCCTCAGGACAAACATTTACAGTCATTACTTACCTCTATCCGGTCCAAACTCTAGCCCGCGATGCCTTTGCCTCTCGAATCGGCCTACGAATTCTCCAAATTTATCCTAAAATAGATTTATACCATCAAAATATGCTAAGGGAACAAAGCCCACTCTAAAATAACCAATTTACATTAAAAATCCAAAAATTGGCCAAACCCGACCCCCCGGGCCCATGTCTCGGATTCTGATAAAAGTCATAAAACTAGAATCCTTGCACTCTCACGAGTTCATACATATCAAATACATCAAAATCCGACCACAAACGACCCCTCAAACCCATAGATTCAGGTCTCCAATTTTCAAGCCCTAACTTCTAATTTTTTTGGGCTTTAGATTCCACAAATTCCATGATTAATTAGGTAGAAATCACATTAGGATTGAGTATTAAGTCCATAAATCTTACCTCCAAGTGTTTTCCCTTGATTCCCTCTTCAATCCTCCTCAAAAAGCTTTAAAATCGCCCAAAATGGTGAAACTTGGACCCAAAATCGCGGATATGGCCTTTTAAAACATTCTGCCCAGCACTCAAAATCTCTTCTTCGCGAACGCGGCCAATGCCTCGCATTCGTGAAGCACAAACTTATGTTGACCACTTTTACCTTCATCGCAATCACGACCCCATGCACGCGAACGCGAAGCCTTAACTTCAAAACTCATCGCGGACGCGGCTACCCACTCGCGAATGCAAAGAATAAATTGACCTAGACCCAGCTGCTCTCCTTTTCTCTACGCTAACGCGGCAAAGCCCTCACGAACGTGATGACCACTGGCCTCAGCCCTTCGTGAACGGGGGACCACCTTCGCGAACGCGAAGGCCAATTCCACTGCCTCACATCCTAGCCCTTTGCGATCGCGGGACATCCAACGCGAACGCAAAGGTCAAAAACCTGCAACACCAATATCAGTTTTTCTGCAATTTCTTTCAACATGAAATGATTCGTTCAACCACCCGAAACGCACCTGAGGCCCTCGGAACCTCAACCAAACATGCCAACATATCTCATAACCTCATTCAAACTTGTTCCAACCCTCAGAATGCTCAAAACAACATCAAAACACCAAAATCACATCGGATTCAAGCCTTAAAATTCCAAAAACCTCCAAATACCGATTTCGATCAAAAAGTCTATCAAACCCCGTCCGAATGACCTAACATTTTGCACACACATCACAATGACACAACCGACCTACTCCAACTTCTGGAATTCCATTCCGACCACTATATCAAAATCTCACCTATCAACTGGAAAACGTCAAAATTTCAAAATTTGCCAATTCAAACCTAAACCTTCCACATACCTCCAAAACACATTCCGATCATGCTCCGAAGTCCCAAATCACCTAACGAAGCTAACCAAATCATAAAAATTCTAATCTGAGATCATATACTAAAATGTCAAAACTTGGTCAAACCTTTCAAATTTTAAGCTTCAAACTAAGAATTATTCTTCCAACTTCATTCCGATTATCCTAAAAACCAAAACTGACGATTTACATAAGTCATAATGCATCACACGGGGCTAGTCATGCCTGAGAACTGGCGAGCGAAGTGCAAAAGCTCAAAACGACCGGTCGGGTCGTTACATCCTCCCCACTTAAACATACGTTCATCCTCGAATGTGCCTAGAGTTGTTTCGAAAACCATCAAATCGCTGTGTAACCTTACCATAAGGCTGTATTGTGGCCCAGGACCGCGGGCCTAATGAGCCGGTTCAACCGGGCCTGGGCTCTAGTGGTGTAAAAGCCCGTGGGGGGCCGGTTCAAGACATTTAGCCCGTGAGCCCGGGACCGTCCTGGGCCGGTTCAACCGGGCCCAACGGGCCTAACGGGCTTCAACGGCTAATTTTTTAAATTTTTAAAAAAAAGACCAACGGTCAGATTTTTAAAATCTAGCCGTTGGCCTTCAAAATTTATCCGTTGGCCACTTTAAAAAATAGCCATTTTGGCCCCCAAACTTTGCTTTAACCCCAAACGTTTTATAATTACACTTTTTCCTAATTCTCAACTATAAATACCCCCCCCATTCTTTCATTTTTACTCACAAAATCATCAATCTCTCTCTAATTTTCTTCTATAATTGCTTGCTTTATTATTGCAATTTCGTGAAAAATTGTGAAGTTGGTGAATTGAAGTATTCAAGTCTTCAAGTCTTCAACGATATTCAATTTTCAAGAAGTTGTTTGTCAATTCGGTAAACGCGTTCCAACTCTTAAGTTTTAATATTATAGTTTTGTTAGTTTTAGTTAGTACAATTATAATTAATATGGCATTTTCTTTGAAAAATATTTTTGGAGGTAAGGGTAAGGGAAAATCTAAAATTGGTGAATCTAGTAGTCAAGCTACTACTCTTCCCCCGGCTCCCCGACCCAGACCTGTTACCCGTCCTCCTCCACCTATTATTCTTGATAGTGATGACCCTTGTTTTCAATTTTTCGATAGTCAATTTTGCCATGATGTTGCACCGGGTTAACAATTAAATAAAGAAGTTATGAATGCTCTTTATCCTAATGAAACTATCTTTGAAAATGATGAGGAAAATGATGATTTAGATGAAACGTAACCGGATTTAGATGATACACGTACTAGTCCTGTTAATAACCCAACTGATGCCCCGCCTGACCCTCCTATAGTAACCCCTACTTTTAATAGACAACCTTCTAAACGGCCCGAAACATCTCTTGTTTGGCATTTTTTTACTCAACTAAGAGAAAAAAATAAGGCTAAGTATAACACTTGTGGGTCTCAACTAGTTCATAAATTTACTAGAGACCGTAGCGGTACGGGCAGTTTGATTAGACACATATTGAAACACCCTAGAGATAAAGCTAGATTTTTACAAATGAAAGCTGCGCAAGAGGGGACACGTGTAGATAGTACGGTTAACCCTAGTACAAGTTCAAATCTAGTTCAACCGGGAATTAGCACTGTTACCGGTGGCATTTTATATTGTGATCCAAATAAAGATCGTGAAGAATTGGCAAAAATGGTTACTATTATGTGCTTACCCTATAGTTTTCCTTCTCACCCTCATTTTGTGCATTATATTAGAAGAGTTTTTAATCCTACTTATAAAGGATGGTCTCGCGCAACTGTAATGAGCGATATTTATAAATATAAACATGAATATGAACAATATTTGCGCTATTTATTTACTCATATAGATTGTCGCATTGCTATTACTACTGATATTGGTAGAAGTGGTAATGACTGTGATTATCTATTTGTTACAAGTCATTGGATAGATGAGGAGTGGATAATGCAAAAGTGCATTATTGCTTATAGAATAATTAATTCACGCCACACAGGTAAGTTTATTGCTAACACAGTTACAGATATTTGTAGATATTTTTGCATTAGAGATAAAATTATGTCGATTTTAATGGATAATGCTTCTAGTAAAACTAATGCTATAGGCTTGCTTACAACTACACTAAATCCTGCATTTAGTAATATTTTTCATGTTAGATGTATTTGTCATATTTACCCTTTAATTGTCAGTGCTGGTATGAAAGTTTTAAATGTAGAAATTGAAAAGGTTAAAATGGCTCTTAATTGGCTTTTTTATTAAAACCGTAGAAGTAGACTTAGAGACTATTTTAAAAAATGTGATGAATTTGGCCTTAGAGAAAGAAAGGTTCCTAAACCTTGTCCGACTACCGGAGATAGATGAAGCTTATGAAGAAATGCTAGCGGAACTTGCGCAGGATGCTGCTTCGCCCGGAAGCGGTGATGAACAAGCTTCTTTTCCACCACCACCAACGGAAATTCCTCTGGACCTTCAAGGATTTATGAGATTTGTTAGAGATAATACATAGACTAACATGTAACTTGTATTTTGACACATCTTCCTTAGTTTTTTTCCTTTTAATGGTGGTATTAGTACCTTGTTGTGCTCATTCCATTAGGGGGAGGAAGACTAAGAAAGATATTGTCATTCTTTGTTAATGTCATAATAGTAAAATATATAAAACATTCCCTTGAATATTTCTTTGCAATTTATTTTGTGTTTAAATTTGATATAGTATATATATTATATATCTAATACATATAAACTATATATATATATCTAATACATACTATATACACTATATTTACTATATATATTTATATAGCTATATATAAGCAATTTATACTAGTATATACATATATAGTTTACAAGAAAGTGCTTTACATAAAAAAAATTTAAAAAATAGCCTATATATATGTGTGTGTGTGTGTATGTATATATATATACACACACACACACACACACACACACACACACACATATATATATATATATATATATATATACATACACATATATATAAGGCACTATATATATCTCTAATACATATAAACTATATATATATATATCTAATACATATAAACTATATATATATATATATATATATATATATATATATATATATATATATATATATATATATATATACATATACATATACATACATATATATAAGGCAATATATATTACATAAGGTAATATATAATTATATATACACATAATACACCCTTATATATACATACTATACATACTATATATACTATATGTACTATATATATTTATATAGCTATATATAAGCAATTTATACTAGTATATACATATATAATTTACAAGAAAGTGCCTTACATAAAATAAATTAAAAAAATAGCCTATATATATATATGTGTGTGTGTGTATGTATATATATATATACATACTCATATATAAGGCACTATATATATTTCTAATACATATAAACTATATACATATATATATAGGCCCGTTTGGCCCGGGCCCGGACCACAATACAACATTACCTTACCATGCACATACCCGGGGGTGATCCCACATTACCCTATCTCATATAGGTCCGATAACACAATGTAACTGAAAATTCGCAATCCAACCTAGCCTGTAAACCTTAGAACCACATTTCCACTTCTGAAATCATCTACAAGGTCAGAATCTCACATCTATACTCTGAATAAGCACGAACAAGCTGTAACAAACCATACCTGCAACCTCGGATGCAATTACATGATATACTACACAACTCAATGCTCGTAGCGATGACTTCTAATCACAGCAGTTGCTCCAAAACATCCGAATTTTGATAATAAGCCTCTTATCAAATAAAGCCTCATTCCAACACTTCTGTATACTGTCAATGATAAAAGAAACATGTAGATTCGTAATCATTTCTCAGATCAACCATTCGTGAAGCTCCCTCTCCTTTGGCAAGAACCATAGTAAATTTCTAAGCCGAACCTCGATATTATCCTTCCAACATGCTGAAACCGAATCCGTTTGTATTCATTCTAGATCCCAACGATCTCATCTAATCCAACACAGCTGCTCTGGTGAAATGACACATCAATACCATCTAAAGCCACAACTCATGCAACCCGCACACCAATAAGCAACAATCCGAATGTACTCAAATAATGAAAATGAATCAAATGAAAGAGCTATACCGCAAGCTCACCAGTACCACCACAACACAACGTTGAGAACCCATCACACGTCGTAGTACCAGAACACACGAATCTATCCCGCAGGATTATACCTCCACATAGCTTCGCTCCAATGCGCAACCTCATCCAAACACTGGTCCAACACGAAACACCCCAAGTCACTATGCTCAAATCGACAACCACGCGCAATTTGATGTATAGAACCAAAGCAAATTATCATAACCACTACGAAGCAATTGACATAACATTACACAAACCCGAAAGGACACAGTCGATATGCCATCCACCGAGCAGTACCTAATACTCTTCCTGCTCGAATTCCACTGAGAGACCCCAATAAAACCGTACCACATGTGCCTATAAACAACAAATCCCAATGCCTCGCAACACGGAAAGACAACTCATAGATCTCCCCAGATCACTAATAATATTAACAACAATTGAATCAACTCATCCCTCAACAATACAACTCAGGGTCAACCAGGCTAACTCAAGTTAGAACACACATCCACATTGTCCCACCAATGAACCACTTATCAAGGAGTTCCTGAAGCTGCTCCTTCAATTCCTTTAACTTTGCTAAAGCCATAAAATACGGTGCCCGACACCAAACCAATACCAAAATCAACAACACTGTCCGACGACATGCCCGACAGCAGGAAACACATCGGAAAAATCCCTCACCATTGGAACTGAATCAATGGTAGAAGTCTCTATACTGACATCCATCACGAAGGCTAAATAAGAAAGACAACCCTTCCCAGCCATCCGCTGGGTCTTCAAAAATGAAACCACCCTACTGGGTACATAATCCGTCGAACCTCGCCACTCAATCCGTGGCATCCCCGGCATAGCCAACGTCGCTACCTTAGCGCAACAACCCAGGATAACATGACACAAAGACAACCAGTCCATACCCAATATCACACCAAAATCTAGCATTCTAAGCAATAAGGATCCACTCGGGTCTTCAAACCTTTAATAGTTACCACACAAAACCGATATATGCAGTCCACAACCACGACCTAACCTATTTATGAGAACTCCCAGTCTCCAAATCCATATAACACGTGAATCACCATATCTGATCCCAACTCCACCACCCGAATATACAACACATCTTTAATACCCAATCATACCATGAGAGGTACTCCTATAATTCTTTTGTGCCACCAAGCAAACTCGAATATTAGCAGTCGATCCAACAAGAGAGTGCCGCAATACTAATGAGGTATCCTCAACTCAAACACATCGCCCTTTCTAAAATGTGTACCCTCATCAAGCCACACCAATCAGTGATCTCATTTATCTAGTCATCTAAAACTGTCCATGCTATCTAAGAATTTGCAACCTTCCTTTCAAATCTAAACCGTGACCTTACACATGAAAATCTCACTCCTACACAACATACCACATATACCATACCATCCTAGGGTAAACATGAGAACTTCATATCCATTCTGAGCCACAAGCAACTACGTACTCAACTAGCCAGGAACTCTCCCATTTGATCCCATCTAGGATAAAATCACTATATATCCCATGCTACTCATGCCAATAGAAAATATACACCTCCAAACCGTGGTAGAAACCATCAAGAATTCTCCGAATTCCATTTGCACAAAACTAAACCGTCAGGACTGAATCCTTCTGACTCAACCAAGCTATGCAAGCCACTAAAACCCAAGAGCATTGTCGTGAAACACCTATAGAAACTCATTACCTCGTAAGCATCTAAAGAACTAATCATATCCTTACCATGACGATCCGGCCTACTACCAAACTATCCCATCTATCCAAGTTCCTTCACTTTTTCTTGCTATAACACGTCAATTCCTCAACCCAGACTCACCACACGAGACCCAAGCATAAAACCATATCGTCTAAGGCTCATAAGCCGCTGAATACTCTCTTAAATATTCCTAAAAGCACCAAATTCAAAATACCTACCCTGAAGTGACTCCCTGCAAACCCAAAGCCATTACCTTCACCTTCCTCATACTAATATATAGAATCCCCTAATGATATAGAAATACCACGAGTCTTGACACCCTCCAATGCAAACCTCAGTTTCTAGCCAATTATAAAACTTTTAAAATCTCCAATTATTATATGTAAAATCTTGAACCCACTAGAACCATTCTCGAGAGTCATCCACTCTACTCAAATCACAATTAGACCGATCAAATGGACCGACGACCCGTGCTCCATTAGCACTCCGGCACTGCAGAATGTAATCTCACCTTAATACAACCGAGAAACTTCCTGCTCTATGCACTGTACATTCTTTACCAATAACAACTTAAGTCATTCCATGATTCTCATACACTCATAAAGCGTAACATAACCTTTATTAAAATTTCCTTTACTCGAGCCATCCTCGGTCTCATCCTCCGTAAGCCATAATTGAGTCACCAGTACGCCTCAAACTTGAACCAACATAGCACATAAGTGTACAATCAACTAATGAATAGAAGACTCCCCCACTTGGCTCAAAGCCATAGATCAAAACACACAATAACTCATAATGCATATACTCTATTACTGCCATAATACCATAGTGAGATTATACTCAATCCTTCATAAAGCTCATGTAGCACAAACCATCTAGTACTTCAATTCCTTTGCAACTCTCGCATTCACCCTCGTACAGTCAAGCCCACTTTCTTAAGCGACCCAAATTCAAATTGTAACACATATATTTCACTGGTAAGAGAGATCTTCCAACAAATCACATAAGGATCACACAAACTTCAAAACACACCGCAGGAGATAACCCACTTGCTTCGCCTAAAATTGACATCTCTTTATACCCTTCCACCACCATAAACATTATGTAGTCACTTAATCTTCCTGAATCTGAACTCATATCACAACGTGAAATCTACTTCACTTCCCAACTAGACAACATAAAAAGGTCCTTCAACACACCCACAACTCGGGCTATATATCAAATAACGATGAGAATCAAGCATCGAATACTTCTTACTACCCCCAAGCAGACCCTTCTTGTCTCGTTCAAATCATATATACACATCTCGCTATCACATCACTCATCACATAGCTATCCAGTCATTACTCCCACAAATAAGGACACTATCGGACATACAAATCCAACAGCACGTGCTCACACAATCAACGCCTCAGAGCTCAAGCTATAGTCAAAATCCGGCCTCAAGTCCTCCAAACTGGCCCAATATCAACACAAAGTGATCATATCTTGGCCCTCGATCAGGGATTCACAAGCCATCGATACACATCTGATACTAAGCGCTCATGCGCGCATACAAATGCATGGAAGGAATTCAAAGAGTTACATTTCATGCTAAATCAAGGACGCACGATAAGAATTTAAGAATGTGAAGTTTTTCCGAAAGGTTCTACAGCCTTCCAAGGATAAGTATAGATGTCTCCGTACCGATCCGCAAGACTCTACTAAACCTGCTCATGACTCATGAGACCTATGTAACCTAGGATCTAATACTAACTTAAGCTTATAAAAGTGATGACTAATTGAATCGGGTCGGCAAGGCATATAGGTAGCAAGAAAATCAAGTATATGGAAGTGTGCAACCCATATGCACGTGCAACCTCTCCCATATGGGCATAGAAGAAATTATGGGTAGAGATCTATGATTCTGTGACCGGGTTCCGGGTCGGAAAGGCTTAAAGGAAATCCGGTGACAAACAGTTTTAGAGATTATATGATATGGATGTGACAATTTGGGTCACAACCCAGATTTCCCACCCTCGAGAGTTGTGATAGCGCCTACTCGTGAAATCTAGGTAAGTCGGGTATTATATGTCTTATTAATCTTTTCCTTAACCTTTTAATAATTTAAAATCAGCATACGATCTACAACGAAATAATAGTAATAATTAAAGAAATGCGGAAGACAAAATCTGATAACTTAGCCAAACACTAGTACGAAAATGCACAATATATCTCTACCCAGAATAGGTGTCACAATATCACGGACCGTCTACGAATACTACAAACAGTTGTCTGGAAAGAAAAATACAATCTATCTCTGAAGTAAATGAAAACAGAACATAAAAGATAGATGGGGACGCGAAGGCCTGCGGACATGTGCAGGACTACCTCGGGCCTCCGCTGTACTGAAGGCAGCAACCACTCTAAGGTCCAATAGCTCCGGTATCATGATCTACACACAGTGTAGATTGTAGTATCAGCACAACCTACACCATGTGCTGGTAAGTGTCGAACCTAACCTCGGTGAAGTAGTGACAAGTCTAGGACAAGACTACCAAATAAACCTGTGCAGTTAAAGCATATATGGCAAATATAATAACGGGAACTAGCAGTTAAAGATGGGAAGGGGAAACATGATGTGGGGAATATCAAATACCAATAGTAACTCAGGAGAAAATCATATAGAACAATTTAAAGATCGCATCAGTAAGAATAAGGAAATAGTAACAAATCAACATCCACTTTTATCCTTTATTGTTGCGGCGCGCAACCCGATCCAAATCATATAAGACTGTTACGACGTGAAACCCCATCCATATCATATATCACTATTGCGGCGTGCAACCCGATCCATATCATATATCACTGTTGTAGCATGTAACCCAATCCATAACATATATCACTGTTGCAGCATGCAACCCAATCCATATCATATATTACTATTGCGGCGTGCAACCTGACCCCTCCTATCCTCCCTTATTACTCCATATTGCGGCATGCAACCCGATTCCATATTATGTTGTTGCGGAATGCAACCTAATCCCAATATACAATTCAACACCAATCACAAAAGAATCCCAGCAAGGGAACAATAAGGAAAAAACAATATCCCGGCAAGGGAATCAACAATGAGAATAAACACATCCCGGCAAGGGAACCAACAATAAGAAGTAAATACGTCCCGGCAGGGGAATCAACTATAACCAAACTTGTTCCAACATTTAACTTCACAAAAGAAACCTCAACTAGAACCAATACTTAACCATAAACAAATACCACGAGAATGATCATAATTCTTACCCAACACCGAGAATCAACAACTTAGGCATTTGTAGTACTTATTAAGAACACAATAATTTCAATTTAAGACTCACGGGCATGCTTGACAGCGACGTATAGATACTCTCCCCACACCTATAAGTCGTATACTAAACTAGCATATAGCAAATAAAGCACGATACCTATTCCCTCAAGCTAAGATAGACCAAACACTTACCTCTAATTTTCACGGCCAACTCAAGCCTCAAACACCGCTTTTCCTTAATTATTACTATTATTCCGCGGTGGATTGCATGTTGATTTTAAATTTTTAAAAGGTTAAGGAAAAGAGTAATAATATATATAATACTCAGCTTGCCTAACTTTCATGAGTAGGCGCCATCACGACTCCCGAGGGTGGGAAATTCAGATCGTGACAAGTTGGTATTAGAGCTCTAGGTTGCTTAGGTCTCACAATTCATGGACAAGCTTAGTAGAGTCTGAGGAATTGGTATGGAGACGTCTGTATTTATCTCCCAGAGGCTGCAGAGTTAGGAACAGTTTCACTTTTATTTATTTCTGTCGTGCGGTTTGGTTTCATAATGCTAATTGAATTTCTACTCTATTCTTTCGCAGATGGCGAGAACACGCGCTTCTTCTTCCACTGACCAGTAGTCTGAGCCCCCAGCAGCAGTTCCCACGAGGGGTAGAGGATGAGGCCAAGGCTGTGCTAGGGGCTGAGGTAGGGGAAGATCTCAGTCCAGAGCAACAGCACCAGTGGCGGAGCCTCAGGTAGAGTTTGATGATGAGGTTTCGGCCCAGACAGTTCTGGTGGGCCCAACTCAGGTCCTAGAGGGGTTCATTGCTATCCCAGTTCTCTAGGATGCTCTGGTCCATCTTGTGGGCCTTATGGAGAGTGTCACCTGGGCAGGCTTAGTTCCTATAGCACCAGCCATCACTTAGGTTGGGGGAGGAGCACAGACTCCCGCTACCTGCACTCCAGAGCAGATGGCTCCCCAGTTTCAGACTCCAGCAGTTTAGCTAGTTGGAGTAGTTCGGCCGGGTGTAGTAGCACAGAACGGTGATGGAGCAGCTATGTCTGCCGATGCTTTATGGAGATTGGACATGTTCACCAAGCTATTCACTACTTCATATGGTGGTACATCTTCAGAGGATCCCTAGGATGACAGTTGTCATGAGGTTCTTCGGAACATGGGGATAGTGGAGACCAATGGGGTCGACTTTGCTTCTTTTTGCCTGTTAGGTTTTGCCGAGAGTTGGTGAAGGGATTATTATTTGGCTAGGCCAACTGGGTCGCCTGCCTTGACTTGGGATCAGGTCTCTCAGCTATTTCTGGAGAAGTTTTTTCCTATCTCGTAGAGGGAGGACTATCGGAGGCAGTTTGAGCATCTCCAGCAGGGTTCTATGACTGTCACTCAGTACGAGACCAGATTCATTACTTTGGCCCGTCATGCTCTTATCATACTTCCTACCAATATAGAGAGGTTGAAGAGGTTCATTGAGGGACTTGCTCAGCCGATTCAATTGCAGATGGCTAAGGAGACTGAGAGCGAGATTTCTTTCCAGGATGTGGCCAATGTGGCCAGGAGAGTTGAGATGGTTCTATCGCAGGGGAGTGGTCTGGGGTCTGACAAGAAGCCCGATCATTTAGGCAGGTTCAGTGGTGCCTCACATGGAGCCAGGGATTCTTTTGGTAGGGTCCATCCTCCCAGGCCGTTTCATTCAGCACTTCAGACTTCTCATGGTGCTTTAGGTGGTTGTGGTTCTCATATGCAGTATTCTGATCAGCAGTCCTACCGTGCACCATCATCTCCTATCAGAGCACCTCCTATTTAGAGCTATTCTCATGGTTAACCGGCCCACCAAGGTCAGTCTCAGTTCCCTCAGCTGCACTCAGGTGGATGCTTTGAGTGCGGTGAGTATGGTCATATCCGGAGGGCTTGTCCTAGATTAGTGGGTGTTCAGTCGCATCAGCAGGGTTCCCGTGCTATAGTTCAGGCACCATGTGTTCCACCGCCCGCTCAGCCATCTAGGGGTGGGGGTAGAGGTACTAGAGGTGGAGGTAGAGGTATTAAAGGTGGAGGTCAGGCCGCTAGAGGTGGAGGCCAGCCAGCAAAAGGTCATCCTAGGGATGTAGCTCAGAGTGGTGGGGCCCAGCCCTAATGTTATGCTCTTCCAGCCAGGTCCGAGGCTGAGGCCTCTGATGCAGTTATCACATGTATCATTCTAGTCTATGGTAGAGATGCTTTAGTTCTATTTGACTCAGGGTCTACATACTCCTATATGTCATCTTATTTTGCCCTGTATCCGGTCATGTCTAGTGATTCTTTGAGTGCTCCTGTATATGTGTCTACACCGTTGGGTGATCTATTGTAGTGGATCGTGTCCATCCTTCTTGTATAGTTGTGATTGGGGGTTTTGAGACCCGAGTAGATCTGTTACTTTTGGGTATGGTTGATTTTGATTTCATATTGGGGATGGACTGGTTATCACCTTACCATGCTATCTTGGACTGTCATGCCAAGATTGTGACCTTAGCTTTGCCGGGTCTACCTCGTTTAGAGTGGAGGGGACTCCTGGTTATTCCACCCATAGGGTTATCTCATATATGAAGGCTCGGTGTATGGGTAAAAAGGGTTTAATGAATCTATAATTCTCGGCTTGCCTAGCTTTCACGAGTAGGTGCCATCGCGATCCCCGTGGGTGGGATATTCGGGTCGTGACAAGTTGGTATCTGAGCTATTAATTCAAGAACTCAACCTAAAACCGCAGATCAACAGCCGATTATGCTTCCCATAACATAACACCGACCCTAACATTGCATCCCATATTAAATATGGGTAGGGTGTGGCGCCCATATGGGTTGTACGACTCCTTCGGAGGGATTTAGGGTCTGTGTCTTTTGGGAACACAGACCTGGGTCGTGATAGCATAGGGTGGACGGGTCGTGAACCCACCCGAGGTTAGTCTTAATACTTACTAGGCATCGTCGTGGTGTGCTCATACTACACTTCTATAAATTTTTGTGTACAGATCCAAGTATTGATCGATAGTAGCTGTGTTGGTCATCGCGGTGGAGACTCACGATAACCTGTTGCTGCGTTCTCAAGCCTCAGAGTCACCTTCATTTGTATTTACGTTCCATTGATTCCTTCTCGTTCTGGAACAATATTGTATTTATTTTGTATAATTACTCTTATAAAGGCTTATGACTTGTACCACCGGTTTGGAAATTGTGATTTATTGAGAGTTATTTAATTTGAAGTCAGTAAATATTAATGCTATTTCTGTAAATGTTAGGCTTGCCTAGTTTAGAGATTAGGTGACATCATGACTGTTTCAGAGGGATTTTGGGTTGTGACAAGTAATAATACTAAATAAAGAACTGAAAGTAGTGACCAGCTTTATAATTATAGTTCAATTTCAGTAATCTCAACATAGGAAAGTAGACATGCTTTCAAGTTCGACAATTTAAGTTCAATCAGTTTCTTCATGACAAGTTTAAGTGAAAACAAAGTGTAATATCTTTCAGAAATTTCCACGATAGTGATGCATGGCAGCTAAGTGCAACAATAATGAAGTCAAATGCATCCTCTTAAGGCAACAGTCAATTAGCCATCCCATTCACTCAGGACTCTTCACTCGACACTCAGCAATCGCACTCAGTAGGTACCAACGCTCACTACAGGAGTATACAAACTCCGAAGGGGATCCTTCAGTCCAAGTGCTATATCATGCCAAGTCATGACATAAATCAATGAAACATGCTGCGACGTACATCCCGATCCCATATATATAGCTATAAGGCTCATTGCAGCGTGCAACCCAATCTATGCATATATAGCCATAAGCCTTGTTGCATTGTGCAACCTTATCCATACATATACAACTATAAGGCTCATTGCAGAGTGCAACCCGATCCACATATACACATATTTCACTCATAGATCGACACTTAGGCCCCAACTCAGTCACAAACCTCTCCAGTCTCTCGGGCTCTGAGATATCATGAAAATTAGCCTAACACAGAAATAATGTAATGTATCAACAAGGAACAAAAGAGATTGAGATATGATATGCAAGTAAAATGGAGACTGAGTACAACAACAATTTAGTAGATAATTAACATGCAATATGACCTCTGAGGGTCCCTTCGGTACCAACACATGGTCTAAAAGTGATTTCTAATAGGGCTTGCAGCTCGATTTCTATTTTACATGAAAAATTTATAGATATCAATAGATTAATTATTTATACAGTTCAATGGAATAAGCCAAATCCCAATTCCTACGGCGCACGCTCACACACCCGTTACCTAGCATGTGCATCACCTCAAAACCAATTACATGACACAAAATCCTGGATTTTCATACCCTCAGAACCAAAGTTAGAGCTATTACTTATCTCAATCCAAGCCAATCTCTACTCAAACAAACCTTTTCCTCACGAATCGGCCTCTAAATGTCCCGAATCTAGCCAAAAATAGAACAATTCAATCAACACGGGCTAAGGAATCAATTTCACTAGAAAATACGAAGTTATTAATCAAATATCCGAAATCGGCTCAAAGCCGGCCCCCGGACCCACATCTTGGAATCGGGTAAAAGTCACAAAATCCGAACACCCATTCGACCACGAGTCCACCCATACCAACATTACTCAAATCCGATATCAAAATCCCAAATAAAACCTCAAAAATCTAGCGTAAGAACTTCTCTTAATTTTTTCCAATTTTCCAACTCAAATCACAAATTTAATGATGGAATCAAAGGCATAATCATGGAAATTAACCAAAACTAGATACGAATCACTTACCCCAAACACCCACGTGAAAATCTCTTAAAAAATTGCTTTCTATCGAGCTCCCAAATCAATTTTGTGTTATGAACTCAAAACTCTCATTTTTAAAACTTATAATCTGTCCAGGTAAGCCTTCATTGCGAACGTGACCTTCACCTCACAATCACGTAGCACAATTAAGTCTGCTTCCCAAAACCTCCTACGCCATCGCGTTCAATCACTTGCGAACGAGATGCTTCGTTGACCCCTTACTTCGCGAACACGACCTCCCTTCTGCATGGGGTCCTAGCTGCCTACTCTCTTTTTCGCGAATGTGTCACCCTTCTCGCATTTGCGATGCACCCACTGCCCAAACCTTTATGAACGTGTCCCCCCTCTTTGAGAACGAGAAGAACAAATTTTTATCTGCCACCAACTACCCTTCACAAACACGAGACCTTTCTCGTGAACGCATAAGAGGAAACTAGTAACAACAAAAACCAACAGTCTTTAGCCAAAATGCCAAGTCCAAAATTGATCCGCTAACCATCCAAAACTCACTTGAGGCACCTAGGACCTCAACCAAACATACCATCAAGTCCCAAAACATCATACGAACTTAGTCATACCCTTAAATCACCTCAAACAACATCAAAAACACGAATTGCATATAAATTCAAGCCTAATGAACTTTGAACTTCCAATTTCGACAAACGATGTTGAAACCGATCAAAGCACGCCCGATTGAGACCAAATTTTGCACACAAGTCATAAATGACACCACAAACCTTGTCCAACTTTCAGAATCAGAATCCACCCCGATATCAAAAAGTTCACTCCCGGTCAAACTTCCCAAAAAATTAGCTTTCACTATTTCAAGCCTAATTCAACTACGGACCTCAAAATTACCATCCGGACGTGCTCTAAGTCCAAAATCACCCAAAAGAGCTAACAGAACCATCAAAACTCCATTCCAGAGATGTTTACACATAAGTCAACATACAATAAACCTTTTCAACTTATGCTTCTAACTTTGAGACTAAGTAGGCGTTTGGCCATGAATTCCAAAATAAATTTTCAAATTTGGAATTTCACTAAAATTTGAATTGAAGATGAAGTTGTGTTTGGTTATAATTTTTGCAACATATTTGATTATCTTTTTTTGCAAAACCATGAAATATGATTTATATCCCCTAACTTGTAAAAAATATCAAGACCGTCCCAATTTAATTATACTACTTGAAATAAATAATCAAACATGCTATTGTTTAGCAACATGGTAGTCGTTACAAGAAAAGGGTTCATTATCCGCTGCATTAGCTTCATCTGATAGTCGAGGGAAACATGTGGGTAGTTGTAGGTTAATAATTGATGGGGTCATTTTATAAATTGTAAAAGTAGAAGGGTAGATTTGTAAAATTAAAAACTAGAGAAAATGCATTTTCAATTGGAAAATTGGAAAAATTGGTAAGATATGGATAACCAAATATTATTTTCAATTTTTTTTGGAAAAGGCAAAAATTTTGTATGTCCAAACGGGCTCTAACTGTCTCAATTCATTCCGAAATCTCTCTGGACCTGAACCGGGTAACCTGGCAAGTCACATAACAACTATAAATTATAAAATGAGCAGTGAATTGGGGAACATGGCTACAACTCTCAAAATAATCGGCTGGGTTGTTACATCCTCCCCCTCATAAAAAACGTTCGTCCTTGAACGAGTCTAGAAACATACCTGGAGTCTAAAATAGGTGTGGATATCTGCTCCGCATCTCCTGCTTGGTCTCCTAAGTAGCCACCCCAATTGGCTGACCTCTTTACTGCACCTTCACTACAACTATGTCCTTTAGCCTCAACATTCGAACATGCCGATCCAAAATGGCCACCGGCTCCACATCATAAGTTAGATCACCATCCAACTGAATCGTGCTGAAATCTAGAACATGAGACAGATCATCGACATACTTCTAGAGCATAAAAACATGAAATACTGGATGCACACTCGACAAACTAGGTGGCAAGGCAAACTTGTAATCCTCCTCTCCAATCCTCTGAAGTACCTCAAACAACCCAATATACTGAGGGATCAACTTGCTCTTCTTTTCGAATATCATAACACCCTTCATGGGTGAAACCTTGAGCAGAACCTTCTCCACAACCATGTGTGATGACTCGATAGGTCATCTAGAGTTTTGAATCATAAATCTGTGTTTTGAAGACTTCGATAGCTTCTTTAAGCCCTCCTCAAATTGTGTGCACAGGCTAGGTGTTTTTCCGGAGAGCTTTTATGTTAAAAGTTAATAAGAATATGAAATTTTGCCTTAAAAATCTATTTGAGTTGACTTCGGTCAATGTTTTGAGAAAATGGACCCAGATCCATGTTTTGATGGTCCCGCTGGGTCCGTATCGTGATTTGGAACTTAGGCGTATGCCCGGAATCCAATTCGAAAGTCCCTAGCTTGAGTTATCACTCAATGAATTGGAAGGTTTGACCAATATTTAACTTTATTGATACCTGGTCTGCATTTTGCTTCCGGAACCGGTATAGGTCTATTACTATATTTATGATTTATCTGTCAAATTTGGTGAGAAACTGAGTTGGTTTAACGTGATTCGAACGTTCGGTTGTTAAAATAGGAATTCTAAAGTTTCTTGAAAATTTCATTTCATTTGGTGTCCGATTCATAGTTCCAGGTGTTATTTTGGTGATTTGATCACACAAGCAAGTTCATATGATGTTTTTGGACTTGTGTGCATGTTTGGTTTGGAGCCCCAAGGGCTCGGGTGAGTTTCGGATAGGCTACAGAGTGAGTTTTAAACTTAGGAAAATAGCTGGTGTATCTGGTTCTAGTGCTGGTACTGGTATCTGATCGCGCAATTGCTAGGTTAGTGTTCGAAATTGTGAATATTCAAATCCCTATCAGGTTCGCATTTGCGAACCACTTCTTCACATTTGCGAAGAATGCTTGGGTCAGCAAGGGATCGTAATTATGATCAATAGGTCGGATTTTTGGGGGACCAGAGTTCAAATTTACGAACATTTCATCGTAAATGCGATGAAAGCAAAGGTGCGAAGGCTTCACAATTGTGAGGTATTTTCGCATTTGCGGGGGTTCACAATTGAGAACCCTAGGTCACAATTGCGACATCTGCAACTGATCAAAATATGAGTTAGACGGGATTTTCTCTCATTCTTCAAATTTTCAAAACTAGAAACCATTGAGGCAATTTTTCCTAGAACTCTTCATCCCGAATTCATTGATAAGTGATTTTAACATATTTTCATTCAATATTCCATTACATTCAAAAGATTTCAACCTAAAATCTAGGATTTTCTTGGTGGAAATTGGGGGTATGGGAAGAATTGGGAATTTTTGTAAAATTGGAATTTAGACCTCCAATTGAGGTTGGATTTCGAAACAAATTACATAGCGAGGCTCGGGGCTGAATGGGTAATCGGGTTTTGGTCCAAATTTCGAGTTTGGCCCAAGCGGGCCCAGGAGTTGATTTTTTTTGACTTTTTCAATAATGACCTAAATTCAACCTTTTTCATTCGTGGGCAGTTCCTAAGGCTTATTTTGAATCTTTTGGTTGATAATTTTCTAAATTTGGTTGGTTCGGAGGCTTGTTCGAAAGGCAAGGCCGTGGTTGAGCTTTGAGTTTGTCTTTGGAGCAAGGTAAGTGTCGTGATTAACCTTGACTTGAAGGATTAGGACTTGTTTGCCTATTTGCTACATGTTTAGATGTTGGGTACAATGTATTTGTGAGGTGACGAGTACTTATGCGTTGTTGTTGGGTCAAAGCATGCTGGTGGGACTTGTTTCTTGTAATTTATTGCCTTCTTAGATCATGATATCCATGATTACACTAGTTTAACTACTAAATTGATCGTTCATTCTACATTTATGGACTATCTATGATAATTGAGTTTTGTTTTTTAAGTTGAGGTTGGTTTTGTGGTACCACTGATTACGTAAATTATGTCCTAGTTTATTTCATCTCCCTATTGTTATATGTTCATTGTTATATGGTAAGGGAGAGTGTTAATGTATGAAAGGTGTTGTCGTGCCATTTTTGAGAGTTAATGCATGAAGGGTGATGTCGTTCCATGTTTGAGAGTTAATGCACGAAGGGTGATGCCATTCCATATTTGAGACTTAATGCACGAAGGGTGATGCCATATCGTATCTATTGATTTATGATGAAAGTGAGAGTAAAAGCTCCAAGGGTGATGTCGTGCCGTTATTATTGTTTTATACTGATGTTGAGGATAAAAGAACGTTGAGTATGTTTATTTGTTTTGCTGGTTAATGGCTTATTGACTATTTCTTGTTATAATTCCTTGCTGTATTTATTGTATCTTGTACCCCTTTCGCATGTCCCCTCCCAATAGTACTTGTAAATTTTTTATTTGCTGTTATGTTGCTCGTATATTTCTGTCCATACAGGTTTATTTACGTGGGTGTCCTATCATAGCCTCGTCACTACTTCATCGAGGTTAGGCTCAAAACTTACGAAGTACATTGGGTCGGTTGTACTCATACTACACTCTGCACTTCTTGTGCAAATTTTGGTGCTGGTCCCAGCTATCCGTGAGGCAGTTTAGCTTGGATTTGCTTTTGGAGACTCGAGGTAGATCTGGCATCCGCAGACCTTAAAGTCCCCTTCCACCTTTCCCCTATTTACTGTTATTATCATTCGAGACAATTGTTCTTATTTCAAACTCTGTATGTAGAAACTCTAGAAGCTCGTGAACTTGTGACTCCAGATCCGGGTTGTGCTTAGATATTATTAGTTTTTATGTCATTCCACACTCAGTTTTAGTTTCATTTCGGCTTAATTGATATTTTTATTGAAATTGATTAAAAATTTGCTTAAAGATCCTCTAACGTTGGCTTGCCTAGCAAGTGAAATGTTAGGCGCCATCACGGTTTCGAATGTGGGAATTCCGAGTCATGACAAGTTAGTATCAGAGTACTAGGCTGCCTAGGTCTCATAAGTCACGAGTAGGCTTAGTAGAGTCTGGAGGATCGATACGGAGATGTCTGTACTTATCTTCCCGAGGCTATGAAATTTAGGAACAAATTTCACTTCTGTTCTTCTCTATCGTGCGAATTTATTTTTTCATTGCTGATTGAACTCTGCTATTCTTGTCCTCCCATATATGACAAGAATACATAATGTATCTTTAGCTGGACAATACTCGGAGCCCCCAGTGGTAGCTCCTACTAGGGTAGAGGTCGAGGACGAGGTTGCCCCAGAGACCGAGGCATGAGCAGAGCTCATCCTAAAGCTCGAGCAGCAGCACCAACAATGGAGCCTTAGGTGTATTTTGATGAAGAGGTTCCAGATCAAACTGTACCTATCGGACCAGCTCTCGTCTTGGAGCGGTTCATTGCCACCCCAATACTGCAGGACGCACTAGTCCGTTTGATGGCACTTATGGAGAGTGTGGCCTAGATGAGTACCTTCGCGATGGCACCAGTCGTGTCTCAAGCTGGGTGAGGAGTACAAACTCCCACTATCCACACTCCGGAGCAGATGGCTCCCCAGTATTAGACACCAGCAACCCCGCCAGTTGGGCTAGTTCAACCGATTGTTGCGGCACAGGCCGGTGACATGCTCGCCATGTCTTCTAAGGCTTATTGAGATTGGACAAGTTCACCAAGCTCTTCCCAGTTCACTTAGTGGTGCACCTTCTGAGGACCCAAATGATTATATTGACCATTTCCTTGAGGTGCTGCAGAACATGGGGATAGTTGAGACCAATGGGATTGATTTTTCTTTGTTTCAGATGATGGGTTTTGCCAAAAAGTGGTGGAGAGATTATATGTTGACTAGACCAGCTGGGTCGCCTGCTATTACTTGGGACCAGTTTTCTCAGCTCTTCCTAGAGAAGTTCCTCCTTATCATATTGAGAGAGGATTACTGCTGGCAGTTTGTCCGTCTCTAGCAGGGAAGTATGACTGTTGCTCAGTACGAGACCCGTTTTGTGGATTTAGCTCGCCATGCTCTTCTGTTGCTTCCTACTGAGAGAGAGAGAGAGAGAGAGAGACAAAGAAAGAGAGGGTGATGATGTTTATTGATGGACTCGCTAACCTTATTAGGCTTCAGATGGCCAAGGAGATTAGGGGTAATATTTCTTTTTAGGTGGATACTAATGTCGCCAGGCGGATCGAGGTGGTTCTTGCACAGGAGAGATGATAGGGGTCTAATAAGAGGGCTCGCCATTCCGGTGGTTTTAGTGGTGCCTCATCCGGAGACAGGGGTACTTTTGGTAGAGGCCATCTTCGTAGGCCATTTCATTCAGTGCTTCAGGTGGTCGTGACCCTCATATGTTTTATCCCGACTAGCAAGCCTACAATGCACCACCAACTCCTATTAGTGAACCTCCGCTCTAGAGTTTTCAGAGTGTTTACTCAGGTCGACAGGGTTAGTTTTGGGGCCAACAACCATAGTAGTTGGTGCCTGTTATACTTATGGTGACCCAGACACATTGCTAGATTTTGCCCTCGAGCACCGGGCGACTCACATCAGCAAGGTTCTCGTGCCATGGTTTCGGCACCGGGTGCTTCACCATCGCTCAGCTAGCCAGAGGTAGGGGCCAAACAGCTAAAGGTGGAGGTCAGGCCACTAGAGGTGGAGGTCAGGCCGTTAGAGGTAAAGGCCATATAGTTAGAGGTTGTCCTAGGGACGTGGTTCAGAGTGGTGGGGCCCAACTCCGATGTTATGCTTTGCCAGCCAGGGCTGAGGCTGAGTCATCTAACGCTATTATTACAGACATTGTTTTAGTTTTCCATAGGGATGCTTCATTTCTAATTAATCCGAGCTCTACTTATTCCTACGTGTCATCATATTTTGCTTCATATCTGCTTATGCCTCGTGATTCTTTAAGTTCTCCTGTGCATATGTCCATACCTATAGGAGATTCTATTGTTGTAGATCGTGTCTATCGTTCATATGTGGTTACCATTTGGAGATTTGAGACTAGCGTAGATCTCCTACTTCTCGATATAGTTGATTTTGATGTCATCTTGGGTATGGATTGACTGTCACCGTATCATGCTATATTGGATTGTCATGCCAAGATAGTGACCTTAGCCTTGCTAGGGATGCCCCGATTAGAGTGGAGGGGGGCTTCTGGCCATTCTACCAGCAAGGTTATTTCTTATGTGAAGGCTCGACATATAATCGAGAAGGGGTGTCAAGCTTATTTGTCTAGGTCTGCGATTATAGTGCGAAAGTTCATTCCATGGATTCAGTACCAGTTGTTTGTGAGTTTCCAGAGATGTTTCCTACAGATCAGCCAGGGATGCCATCCGATAGAGATATCGACTACTATATTGATTTGGCTTCGGGCATTTATCCCATTTCTATTCTGCCATACCATATGGCCCCTTAGAGTTGAAAGAATTGACGGAACAATTTCAAGATTTACTTGATAAGGGCTTTATTAGACCTAGTGTCTCGCTCTGGGGTGCACCCGTATTGTTTGTGAAGAAGAAGGATGGATCGATGAGGATGTGCATAGATTAACGGCAGTTGAATAAAGTCACCATCAAGAACAAGTATCCATTGCCGATATTGATGACTCATCTGATCAGCTTCAGGGTGCCAAGGTCTTTTCGAAGATTGATTTGAGGTCTTGCTACCATCAATTGAAGATTAGGGCATCCGACGTCCCTAAGATAGATTTTCGGACTCGGTACGAGCATTATGAGTTCCTCGTAATGTCATTTGGGTTGACAAATACCCAGGAACATTTATGGATTTGATGAACCGTGTGTTCAAGCCCTATCTGGATTCTTTTGTGATTATATTTATTGACGATATTTTGATCTACTCCCACAGTCAAAAGGATCACGAGCAATATCTTCGGATTGTACTTCAGATTTTGAGGGATAGCAGGCTAAATGCCAAGTTTTGAAAGTGCAAATTTTTGTTGGAATCAGTCACTTTGTTGGGTCACGTCGTATTGGCATAGGTCATTCAGGTGGATCCTAGGAAGATCGAGGCAGTTCAAAACTAGCCTAGGCCCACTTCAGCTACGAAGATCTGGAGTTTCTTGGGATTAGCAGGTTATTTGTGGAGGGGTTCTCATATATAGCAGTCCCATTGACCAGGTTGACCTAGAAGGGTGCCCCGTTTAGATAGTCAGACGAGTGTGAAGAGAGCTTTCAGAAGCTCAATACATCTTTGACTTCGGCGCCAGTGTTGGTGTTGCCCACAAGTTCAGGATCTTATATGGTGTATTATGAAGCATCTCGTGTTGGGCTCCTAGCAGTATTGATGCATGAAGGCAGGGTGATCGCATATGCATCACAACAATTGAAGGTCCATGAGAAGAATTACCCTGTCCATGACTTGGAGCTGACAGCCATTGTTCATGCACTGAAGATTTGGAGGCATTATCTTTACGGTGTGTCGTGCGAGGTTTTCACGAATCACCAGAGTCTAAAATATTTGTTCAATTAAAAGGATCTCAATTTGAGGCAGATGAGGTGGTTGGAGCTATTAAAAGACTATGATATCACCATCTTGTATCATCTTGGGGAGGCTAATGTGGTGGCCGATGCCGTGAATAGAAAGGCAACGAGTATGGGAAGCCTGGCGTACATTCCAGTCGGTGAGAGACCGTGCATCAGATGTTCAGTCTTTGGCAAATCAGCTCGTGAGGTTAGATGTTTCCGATCCCAGTCGTGTTCTAGCTTGTGTAGTCGCTCGGTCTTTTTGTCTAAGTGGATGATTGGCTCCTACCCTATACCATTACAGAATGACAAGAGTGGTCGATGCAGCTTTTACCTGAAAGGTCGGGATCGAATCCACAAAGAGCTAATATTGGTTTGGAATTGGGTTTCTATCTAATCTAGCTATGTGCGATGTTCTTAATTGCACTTCCAATCATGATTTGTTTGGTTATTATTCTACTTTTAACACTAATGAAGAATAAAAATAAGCTAAGTATGATATTTTTGTAAAGTTTTCTTCAATTGGTAAAAAGGAACTAGGGAAGTGACTTACACCTAGGTGAGTATCTAACGAAGTCTAAAACTTAGGGAAAAATTGTTGTAATTGGGATCATGATATAACCATTGCACATGGTTAGTCACTCTATACCTCATGGTAGTTTGAGTGACTTTGCCCTAATTGACTTTCTCAAGCGCAATTGGGTGTTTACACAATGCAAGCAAAATTGGCTTAACTCGGGTATTACTATCTCTAGGTTTAATCCTTTAATTGGGGCTACCAATCTTTTGAATGCACCCCAATTCCTTGTTAGCCTGAATTTCCTTGACTTAGTCTCTCTTTCTCAAGAAGAGCCTAAGTGAAAAATGCACAAATCAGTGTTTGCAACCACCAATTTAAAAATTAAAGCATAAATCAAGCTAAATATCATTAACCCATTAACATTTAAGCCCTAAAATTGAAGACCCATTGAATACCCACACTAGGGTTGGGTCACAACCCTAGCTAATGGGTTTAGCTACTCATAATCAAAGAAGAAATCAAAGATGGAGATGAAATATAAGCCATAAAAAGTAATTACAAGATTAAAATCTTAGATTAATTGCTAAAGATGTTCTAAAATTACTCAAAAAGGCTAAAAACGACTACTCACATGCTCTACCAAACAACAGATGACCTAAAAATCTGAAAAAGAACTGCTTATACATAGCTAAATTTTTCGAACAAAATTGCCCTTACGGAGATTCCGCTGACAGCGAAAAATGGGCCTCCTTAGTCTTGATACCCAATTTTTCCCTATAATATCTTTCAAAATGCATATACACCTCCAAAACTATACATTAGCATCAGTTGGTATTTTTCCATAATTTATGCATTTTTAAGGGTTTTAATTAATTTATCCCAGTATTTTTATTTATATAAATAATTACTAATTGCATCACAAATAGTTTTATAATAATTTTATGGCTTAATTTTATCATTTTCATTTGTACTAAGTTTTAATTATTTCACAAATAGCCACATTTGCATTTTTGGGGTAATAATTGCAATAACCTTGCAATTATAGCCCATGCATGCATTATTATGTTATTTTACCAGAAAATAGCTTTATGTATTTTTTAAAAACCAAATAATTTTTTTAAAACATTTCTAGAAATGAAAATTATTTTTTATAATTTGTTAAATATTTTTAAAAATTATTTTTATCAATTAAATGGGTATTTAACAAATGACCCTTTTTATTTAGAACCTAGCCTAATTAAATGACCCAATTTCAACCACAAATCCCTAACCCACTAAGACCAGGCCCAAACCAATCAAACCCAACCCCAATTAAACCTAACCCGGCCCAGGCCTCTCCTAATCCTGACCGTTGATCTTTGAGATCAACGACCCTTATTTGTTCTTACCATTTTTAACCAAACAAACCCCCTAACCTAATTCATTCTCACAAAACGGCCACCCTAAAATCCCTAATCCTCTCCGTCTCTCTGAGACCTAATCCAAACCATAGCTGCCGCCACCCAAAACCAACCCTAATCCTTTCAATTACTGTTCAATCCATGGATTTCCATAACTGTTTGAGACTTCTACTTGTCTCCTACGTCTTCTGGTTGCTCGTTTTTGTGATTTTATGGAAAGATATCGAAGAGATCTAGTCCAGATCTTGTTCAATACCCTCTGAGTGTCCGTCAATGGTCTGTGAGTGCTTTTTGTATCGATGTTTATAGTTTAAATCTCTGGTACTAGATTTATCTTTACCCTTACCTTTTTTCTTCAAAAACCTAATTTTGGGACTTAAATCGGTTCAGATCTTTGTAGATCTGGATAGATTCTGAGTTCATCACTAATTTTCTTTAAGGTTCTCTTACTTCCTTATTGTTAATCAATTTTCAGCACTGTGTTATTCTAAGGCATTTTGTTTCTCTGTTATTTGTTGTCCGAATCCCTGCCTATTTGAAGTATTTCAAGTTTCCATGGCTGTTTTATTTAAGGGTCCTTTGATTTCGATAAAGTCAATCAACCTTAAGTATTTTCAAATTAGGGTTCTTCCCAGACTTTTCTTCAAGAGGTTTTTTTACTTTCAAATGTTTAATGTAGTCATCTCTTTACGTGTTTGTTAATTTTCATATGCTCGAACCCTAGAGGTAGATGGTAACACTGATTACTTCATTTTTTTCATTTATTATGTTTATGTCTGTGAACAAGTAGTATTAACTGATTCTATTTAGGAATTTGAATGATTTTCCTGTTAATTCCAGCATTCTTTGGGATTTTCTTTTGCTTAATTAATTTCTATTTAGGGAATTTGAATATTTCTTTCTTGTGAAAATCAGTATTTACCGGAATCATTACTTGTTTCCCTATTTTTGACTAACTATATTTGCCTTAATTAGTTATCAGTAGTTTAGGGATTTGATAGACTCCTTATATGGCATGGTGTTGATTTACTACCTTATTTGAGTCACAGTTCTGACTGTTAACTGACTCTCACCAATTAAATGAGCCTTTTCTGGATTTATCAATTTGAATTGATTCCATAATTGGTTGATTGCTTCTAATTGATTGAACTGTGATTCACTTTACCTTATTTGTTTTACTCCCTAAAGTGCTATATATACACTCTCATTCTGCTCCTTCAACACACGAAAAATATTCAGAATACACACACATACATTCAAACTCTCTCTTCTTTCTTTGCTACTTGTGCTGACTATTGGTCTAGCCAGCTGAAAGCCAAGGTTAGATAGTGGAATTGCACCTATTTTTTTACATTCTATATTCCCTTACCCCCTCCCTTTAATTGGTATGGCTATGTAGTTGCTTAGTTTTCTAGTGCATTCGATTGATCCTGATTGTATGTCCAACTCTGTTCAACACATCTCTGTCTTTAACATGATCCTGCTACATTCCTTCTCTATGTCTTAACTGTCTATTACCATGATTAACTTGATTCATTAGACTCCTAGTGGTTTTATACCTTTATTGTATCAAATGTTTCCCTGTTTATCTGGTTTCAACCCTATGCATTCCCAATCCCCTTCACCCCCTTGTTTGTAAGTCTGCTTGTTAAGGAAATCTGGGTATCCTATGATTAATTGGGTCGTTTGCTGAGTATGCTTTCCTTAAAGAATGATTTCAAAACTGCTGCTCCTACTCCTAGCATTCTTTTCAAAACTGGTCAAAACTGATTTCAAGCACTCTCACCCTACTCTTAGACTATTAAGTTTTGCCCCTCTGGTAAGTGTACTGCTTTGGGATCCCTGAGATCTCTCTAAACTCTTGCATACCAGGGCTGACCGTTCGACACTACACATAACCAATCCCCATTTGAGAAATAGTCTTGGTGTGAGCACTGCTCGTGATCCTTGAGGTCCTTAGGGAACTCTGACACACCAAGACATACATTATTGGTTGTGAGATCTTTGGCTTCTGAGATTCTATTGAAGGTCTGGTATTACTAGATTTACTTTGGGCCTGATTTTGGCTGCCTATAGTATATTTTCATTTACTTATGTAATTCATTTGATCCTGGTCTGTAATAATATTTTTCGCAAACATATGTTGGGGTGATTAGTAAAAAGGGAGGGTTCCTATATGATGTTTGTGGGAAGCTGGGTAGATATCATGCTTTAGGTTGATGCATAGTAGAAATCATGCTCTTAGCTTATATATCTATTTGCAACAGAAATCTTGCTTTGAGTTTATGTTATGATAGAAAACATGCTTTAGGCCCATATGCTATGTTACTTGGATCAAAACATGTCATAAGTCTATAATATTTGCATTAGAAAACTTGCCTTAGGACACTCACGTTTATATTTTGCATATTATAAACATGTTATAAGTTCATCATTTCTTTCTCTGACTCTGCATAAGTTATTCTCACCTGGAAATCATGTCACTAAACTGCTGCTGTAATCATGCTTAATAAAAATGATCACCTCTATGTGCATTAGAAATCCTGATTTAAGACTTTGTCTGCATTGGTTCTAAATCATGACTACGTCGTTTGACTAAATAACTGTCTATAAAATGTTTTAAAAATAGTCCAACACATAGATATCATATCTTAGTGTAAAAATGCATGAAATCAGTTTTGTAATATTAGTCGCCTAGATCAGCATGCTTATAGGATTGGGTAACTTCAAGTTATTTCAATTAGCTCTCAGAATTATGATCGCACAGCCTATACCTAGGCAAGCCTTAGGTAATTAATGGTCTAAAAACTGTAAAGTTATACTTTGCTTATTTGTAAAGTTTCCCAGGTTTAACAGGTTATAAAACCAGTAGGCAAGCTGATTAGGATTCTACCACTTCTCTTTAAAACAAATGCTACATATTCTGTGTTTGTGATGTTCATCTAGATATCATGTTCTAGGACCTTCTGAATTTCTTTAAAATCAGTTGTTTAAGACGTGCTATGTATCTGTTTATGTGTGGAGGCAAACATGAGCCCCTAATTGCTTTCCTATTTGAAAGTCCTATGTGTTCTTTGTTGTCGCTTAGATTTTACCTTTTAAATACCTTAGGAGTGTCTAGAACTGCCTAAGTATAAAGGTCCTAAATGCCTTCGGGACCACTAGGAAGGGACGGGTAAAGCACGCCGAGAGTTCGTTAACTAAATTCGCTTATATAACCACTAAGGGGAGTGTAATGGGTAATAAAAAGACATGATGACCTGCGTGCTAATGTCACGTGTAGCCCCTCTAGTTGAGGAGGATTACCGAGCATTGCACATATTGATCCTATAGGCTAATCAACTGAGGACTTCCCTTCCCCAAATGACATATATGTGCTTAGATCGCCTAAACTTCCTTGGTTTATGTATGTATTCTTGGACTATTCAAACCTCCTTAATTTACGTATGCTTAGACCATCTAAATTTTCTTCATTGTACATGTGTTTAGACTGCATAAACTACCTTTATTTTCAAACATGTGCTTAGACCGCTTACTTGTTAAATGTCTAATTCGCATAACTATGTTTGGCCGGGACCCGCTGTTGTGGACCACGAGGGGTGCCTAACACCTTCCCCTGAAGGTTATTTCGAGCCCTTACCCTGATCTCTAGTAATGCAAACTGGTTACATGAGTTAATTGCTCTAGGTGCCCTAACGCACCTTAATCCGTTAGGTGGTGACTCTTCAAATACCCAATTCCCAAAAGGAAACGAGTTGTTCCCCATGAATGTCGAAACCCGGACTCTGCAATGGAAAAAGGGGGCGCAACAACATGGCGACTTTGTTGGGGATATTTTTAGGCTCTTACCATAACAAATTTATTTTTTGAATTAGTCTTAAGCATGCTTTATCCCGTGCACCCTTCCCCTTATTTGGATTTAACTGCTTATTTATGATTTCTTTTATTTCCTGAAACTAACTTGCCTCTTTGTTTTCTTTTTCCGTAACTGTCTTATAATTATTTAAATATTGCATTTATCATTTTTTTAACTTGAAAATACTTGACAACATGCTATTTATTATTGCAAAAATCATGCTCAGCATCATATTCCACTCGTGCGTAATCAATACTATAGCAACGCTTGATGAGTGTTTGTGCTCTTCCTATATATCACCCTTTTTAAATTCAGCAAGGCGTATTTGCGGTAAAACTAGTTGATCAGCGGTGCGTTCGACGGTTCCGTGCCTTTACCCTTCAAGTTGTCTGCTTGAGGGTCCCAGTCTAGACCTCTATAACAACCTTACTCTGATTAATTGTGCATGCATCATGGTCAAACCTAGTTGGGTTAATATGTTATCTGTATAATAACCCTTTAAGACAAGCCTCATCCAAAAGTCCATCAGATTTTCCATAATCCCAATGGACGCAACCACGATTGTGTGCATTAATTTTCGAGAAATAAGTGCCAATGTGCTAATCATTATTGAATAAATAGACAAACTTGGAGGAGGAAAGGGCTTAACCATCTTTTGTTTTACAGAAAATGAGGCACGAAGTTCCCAGATTCGGTATGGTCGGTAGCATACCTCCACTTTTGCTAGATTGGTGGAGGGATCTTCCCTCAAGTGACCAAAATCATGTGAAACAATCTTAGGGAATTTTCCTTCACTGTTGGATCCTCAACAAAACAAAATGATGATCGAGGTTGCCACTCTGTTTTGGGACATGGAAAGGGTTGTGTTCCCTTTTGAGGACATGGAAATGATTCCCTTTCTTGAAGAAATAGGAGGATTTGCTGGGTTGGATTGGGATAGCCCTTGTCTGTTAGTACCTGAAAATCGCACCACATGAGGATTCATTAAAATGATGGGGCTGAAGAAAAATGACGATTTGGAGTGCCTGAAGAATTCCTACATATCTTTTGACTTCCTCTATGAAAGATATGGTCACAATATTTCTTACTATATTTTTGATGATGAGTTCTCAATCACCTCCTTAGGCTGGGTTCATCGTAGGGTCATCGTGGTCATTGTGTGTTTCTTGGGCATGTTGGTATTTCCGATCCAAAGGGATAGAATCCATACCAGGCTGGGCATGGTGGTCAAAACTTTGATTGATGGGATCGAGGGGCAGACATATACCATTGTCCCTATGATCATTGCAAATATGTACCGGGCCTTGGAACATTGTTAGAAGGGGTCCAGATTTTTTGAAGGTTGCAATTTGCTGCTACAGGGTTGGTTGTTAAAGCATCTCCAAAGGGGTCAATACCGACAGGAGTTTCCACGAAGGCCATGGAATGACCACATAGCTTTCCATCACCCTAAGTGAATGACTTACATTCAGTACATGTTTGCTCAACCTAAGGTGCTATAGGATGGGTGCAATTCTTCAACAAGTTGACTAAAGACCAGGTTCAGTGGATGTTCAAGTGGTTCCCTACCGACGAGTTCATCATCAAATCCAGAGACGTCCCACACTTGGTGTTGATTGGGTTAAGGGGGATATACCCTTATGCTCCCCTCACGGTTATAAGACAGGCAGGCATGAGACAAGTCATACCAAGGGTCACTAAAATGAGTCACTTCATAGCTAATTTCCAGGGTGACGCCATCCCATATAAGAAGGAAGCACAACATATGTGGACTTTGAAGATTATTGTGGAGAAGGATACCATCGAGCTGGACCGATATCATGCGAGCCACTTATAGTTTTACCCCTCATGGTTGGATGATAATCTATCAGGAATCTTCGAGCCAAGGGTTGGTCCAAGAAATAGGGTCATAGATGAGTTTGCCGTAGCAGAGGTAAAGTATAACAAGCTGTGTAAAAGAGTTTGAGAGTCTGAAGCTGAGCATATGGCGCAACATAAGGCTGATATGGAAATGATTAATGAGTGGAAAGAGAGAGCTGTTAAATCCAGCAAAAGGCTGGAATATCTGGAGTATAGTTTAATAGAATTAAAAGGGAATATAAGAAAGATGGTCACTGACTGCTAGAACGCTGAGGGAAACGAATGAGGGAATTTGGAAAGGGAATTCTTAGTGCTAAACCTACTCGAGCTGGGAGAGTTGCTAGACAACAACATCCAGTTTGGAGAGGGTCTTTCTAGACCAAGTAGATAAGGTTTACTTGCTTTTCTTTTAAATGTAATAAGGCCAAGTGCCATTAGTAACATTATTTAGTGTCGTTTTGGGTCGTTTATTTTTACATTAATGAAATGAGGCAATTATTGGCACTGAATCTCTCCAAATCTATTTGTCGCTAGGCCTACCTCAGGCATAACGAGGCTCCCAAATTAGGACACGAATTTACTGCAATATGTATTTAAATACTGCAAACATTTCAGAACCCGTACTGACTTGTTTACCTTTTACTTTTTTCTTTATTATTTATTCCCATCCCCTAAGGTTGGTTGGCACATACTGGCATCATCAGCATATCACACCAGATCTAGAGGCCCTCCACCTCCTCACCCTCTAAGTAATACAAAGAGCAAAGGGAAAACTAAAATGGATGACTTAAGCGGTATTCGAAAGGAAAATGCAGAGAATGCAGAAACTTCAGAAACTTTAGATGGTCGAAGTACTCTAGCAGCAAATGATTTGGTTTTATGGTTGGAACAAAAGATACTATAGCTATAGGGAGAACTTGAGCAGGTCCGCAACTTAGCAAACCTATCACTCACCCTGAATGTCCCCGATGTCAACCAACAAAAACACCAAAAACCCAGCACCTCCCCAAAATACACTAAACCAACATCCACAAAACCCTCATGCACCACATCAATATGCAACTCCACCTCAAAATCTCAATCCTTTACCGATACCAACTCCACCACAACACCATCATCAACCAATCCAGTATCCATCAACCGCTACTTATCACACTCCCCAGGACACACCACAACCCATTCCCAATCCTCAAAAACTTAACCAATGACCACAAATACACCCAAGTTCTTGGCACTCACCAAAACAACCCTATATATGTGGAAACCGTACCTTACTCTACTCAACCAACCTCCTATACACCAGAATCCGCCGAGAAGGACCTGCTCATAAAAAACATGGCTGAGGAACTCAAGAAATTGACAAGTCTGGTTCAGCGTGTCGAAGGAGGCAAAGGGATAGAAGGTTTGAATTATGAAGACTTATGCATACAGCTGGATGTAGAACTGCCAAAGGGTTACAAACCTCCCAAGTTTGAGATGTTGACGGTACAAATAATCCCAGGGTTTATCTAAGGACCTATTATGACAAGCTTGTTGGGGTCGGAAAGGATGAAAAGATCCAGATGAAACTCTTTATGAGAAGTCTTAAGGGAGACGTTTTGTCCTGGAATATCAGCCAAGATCCTAAGAAATGGTCCAAATGGGTGAGTATGGCGTCTGATTTCATGGACCGATTTAGGTTCAACACAGAAAATGCACCAGATGTTTTCTACATTCAGAACCTTAAGAAGAAGCCCACCGAGACTTTCTGCGAATATACGACTTGTTGGAGGTCAGAAGTGGCCAAAGTCAGGCCATCTTTGGACGAGGAACAGATGAACAAATTCATCGTCAGAGCATATGATCCGCAATACTATGAAAGATTGATGGTTATTGAAAGCCATAAATTCTCTGATATCATCAAACTTGGTGAAAGGATCGAAGAAGGCATCAAAAGTGTGATAGTAACAAACTTTGAGGAACTACAGGCCATAAACAAAGTATTATAATCAGGCGGCATATCCAAAAAGAAAGACGTCGGGGCAGTAATGGTGGCTTAAGGCCCAAAATCTCCACTCACATACCAAACATCTCCACGCACATACCAAACACCTCCACCCACATACCAAATACCCCCACCCACATACCAACACCTCCACCTACATATCAACCCTCATCTCCTAGATATCCCCAACCAGCCACTATACCATCTCATTTTCAATTACCTCCAACTCTTCAAAACTACCCAAGACCGCGACCCAATTTTGACTGTAAACCACACAGACAATACACCACTATTGCTGAACCCATCAACCAGCTATATGAAAGGTTGAAGGCCGCTGGTTATGTCACTCCTATTCCCGCTGTGGCAGTGGAGAACCCGTCCCAATGGGTCAACCCAAACAAAACCTGTGCATACCATTCCGGTATGAAGGGATACACCATTGACGAGTGCCGAACATTGAAAGATAAAATCCAGACACTGATTGACAACAAGGTCATACAAGTAAAAGGAGCTGCACCCAATGTTCGCAATAATCCTCTCCCGAATCAAAGGGTCGGTGGAATACATGTGGTTGATATAGATGAAGAATGAGATCCTGAGGGGTCAATTGGGTTTATTCTAGAAGGCGATGACTTTAAACCTGCAGTCACAATTACTCCTATTGTAGTACAGACTCAGTCAACAGTCGAGGTTGAGATAGTTACATCACTTCCATTTGAGGTAGAGGTAGCTCCACGTGCAGCCACCCCTATTCCATTTGAAGTAGATGTGGCCACACCTTTCATAGTGATAGTATCAACCATACCTCCTTTCGATTCAAAAGAAATACCCTGGGATTACATTGCCGAAGCTAGGAGAAAGAGAAAGGCAAAGATGGATGGATCTAATGCTGCACAAGGAATGACCAGTACTGGAAGAATCTATACATCTAAACACTTGGTAAGACCAAGTAAGGATGCCACTACCAAGCAATCTATCATCAAAATAGGACCAAATGACTTTTGGAGGAAAGTACAGGCGAGGGAATACTCCGCCATTGATCATTTGAACAAAACTCCAGCTTAGATATCCATCCTATCACTGTTGCAAAATTTAGAGGCGCACAAGAATGCTTTGATGAAGGTGTTAAGTGAAGTTACATACCAAATAATATCACCTGCGGAGAAATGGTCAACATGGTTGGATAGGTACTAGAAAGTCATAAGATAATCTTCCACGAGGATGAACTACCGCCTGAAGGGTTGAATCATAACCCAGCATTGCATATCACGGTACAATTTGAAGACAAATTCATTGCCAGAGTCCTGATCGATGGAGGTTCAAACCTTAATATTTGTCCGTTGGATACTCTGAAAAGATTGGGCAAAGGTTTCCATGAAATACGGGTAGGAAGCATGAACGTAAAAGCCTCTGATGGATCTCAAAGGGCCACGATTAGGGAGATTAATATTTGTTTGCAGATGGGTTCAACTTGGTTCGACGTCGAATTCCAACTACTTGACATATCAGCTTCATACAATCTTCTGTTAGACCGACCTTGGATACATGCCACTAGGGCTGTGGCCTCCACACTATACCAGGCCGTGAAGTTTGAATGGAACCATCAGGAGGTGTTCATTCATGGGGACAGGAGTAACCCTATTTATACCAGTCAAACCATTCCGATTATCGAGAATAAAAGAAGGCTAGGAGGGGAAACCTATCATCACATCGAACGTGTCAATGCCGTTGAGAAAGACAAATGGTGGAGTAACAAAATAGAAAGCATACTAGCATGGTCTGGGTATGAACCTAGCAAATGGCTTGGGAAGAATCTCCAAGGCATCACCAAACCAATACAGCTAAAACGTCATGGTACTACCTTCAGGATTGGATACTAGTATACATGGCAAGAGTATTATAATTGGTCGCCTCCATGACGTGGACCTTATTACCCTCTCGAGCAACCAGTGCCACATCTGGGTCAGACTTTTCACCAAGCTGATACAATACGGGGAACTACAGAAGAAGAAGCATTAGCTAGGCTGAGGACATGGATTGCAGTGCAATAATTGAGGAGGAGGGGGAGGAAGAGGAAGGCCTTACTATTCAAACTGTGGAGAAGGGAGTTGTTCTCAGGAACTGGGCTACCACACCATCCCAGGCCCACGAGTCCCTAGGTAGCTTGGCAATTAACTTAATTTTATTTCTATAGCCATGCTAGGCATCTAAGATATTTTCAGTAATTTTGTTTTAAAGACTCACTTATTTCAAAATAATTGCTCGATTCATCGATCCGTACTTGTTTTGGATGTTTTTTAGTTTTTAATTAATGCATTGCTATTTATTATTCATTATTATCTTCCATATTTTTCTTCCACAGTGTTACTATTACTTTTCCTGATGAACCAGTGAATGTGACATGTAATGAGACAATGTAATATAAGGATAGTGACTCGGAGGAAGAAGATGAAATACCTGAGGAGGTTGTCAGAGAGGTGGAGAATTTTGAGAATAAGCCTAAGTCCAACCTAGACGAAACCGAAGCAATAAATTTGGGAGACGCCGAAACCGTCAAGGAGACTCGCATAAGCATTCAATTATTGCCGCCAGAGAAAGAGGAGTATATTCGTTTCTTGAAGGAGTATGAGGATATATTTGCATGGTCATATGATGACATGACCGGTTTTAGCATGTCCATAGTGGCTCACAAGTTGCCTACAAATCCCATGTGTTCGCCGGTGAAGCAGAAACTCATAAAATTCAAACCAGATATGATCCTGAAAATCAAAGAGGAAGTTACTAACCAGATCAAAGCCAAAGTCCTTAGGGTAGTTAAATACCCAACCTAGTTAGCCAACATTGTACCAGTTCCGAAGAAAGATGGGGAAAGTCAAAGTATATGTTGACTATCGAGACTTAAACAGAGCAAGTCCCAAGGACGACTTTCCACTACCAAATATACACATCTTGATCGAAAATTGTGCCAAGCATGAACTCCAATCCTTTGTAGATTGCTTCGCGGGTTATCACCAGATCTGTATGGATGAAGAAGACACAGAAAAAATAGCTTTTATTACACCATGGGGGTATACTACTACAAGATGATGCCATTCGGACTAAAGAATGCTGGGGATACTTACATAAGAGCCATGAAAACCATCTTCCATGATATGATACACAAAAGAATAGAGGTGTATGTGGACGACGTCATTATCAAATCCAAGAGGGCCGCAAATCACATAGCGGACTTGAGAAAGTTCTTTGACATGTTAATGAGGTACAACTTAAAACTGAACCCCACAAAGTGTGCCTTTAGGGTTCCCGCAGGAAAGTTACTGGGATTCATTGTCATCCATCGAGGGATCAAGCAGGACCCGTCTAAAGTTAAGGCTATTCAGGAGTTACTGCCACCTAGGAGAAAAAAGGACGTGATGAGCTTCCTAGGACATCTCAACTACATCAGTCGATTCATAGCAAAGTCCACAATTATGTGAACCCATCTTCAAGATGTTGAGGAAAGATGCCAAAACAAGCTGGACCGAGGATTGTCAGAAAGCTTTCGACAAAATCAAGGAGTACCTATCCACACTACCGGTCTTGGTCCCACCAGAGCTAGGTCAAATTTTGCTACTCTATCTATCTGTATTAGATGGAGCCTTCGGAAGCATTTTGGGACAACATGATGAGACAGGGAGAAAGGAGCAAGCCATATACTACCTGAGTAGGAAATTCACACCTTATGAAGCATGATACTCTCTGCTGAAACGCACTTGCTATGCTTTGACCTGGACAACTCAGAAATTGAGGCATTACTTCTATGCCTACACTATATACCTTATATCTAGGATGGACCCTCTAAAGTACATATTTTAGAAGCCCATGCCGACTGGGAAGTTAGCCAAGTGGTAGATACTGTTAAGTGAGTTGATATCATCTATGTAACTCAAAAGGCGGTCAAAGGACAAACATTGACAGACCATCTTGCTGAAAATCCTGCGGGAGGAGAATATGAACCCTTGAAAATGTATTTTCCTGATGAAAAGGTGTAATTCATAAGAGAGGACATTACTAAAGCATAAGACAGCTGGAGGATGCTCTTCGATGGAGCTACAAATTTCAAAGGAGTGGGCATTGAAGCGGTTTTGGTATCAGAAATAGGTCAACACTACCATGTATTTGCAAAGCTTAGATTTCTATGCACTAAAAACATGGTAGAGTATGAAGCCTGCATACTAGGGCTCAACATGGCATCCCAGTAAGGATTCATACAGAAGAACTTCATCGATCCCATCCCAGTAAGGATTCATAACCAGCCGACGTATTGTGCCCATGTGGAAGAGGAAATAGACGGGAAGCCTTGGTTTCACGATATCAAAGAATATTTGGCAAAAGGAGAATATCTGAAGCATGCGAACCATACTCAGAAGCGTACGCTTCGGAGGTTGTCCAACAATTTCTTCCAGTATGTCCGCAAATGCTACCAATGTCAAGTGCATGCCGATATGATAAAAGTGCTACCAAATGAGCTCAATGCAACAAGCTCACCTTGGCCATTTGATGCCTGAGGAATGGATGTCATCAGTCCGATCGAGCCTACTGCTTCAAATGGGCACATATTTATTCTAGTGGCCATTGACTACTTCATAAAATGGGTGGATGCTGCATCCTACAAAGCTGTAACCAAGAAAGTCGTCCCAGACTTTGTCAAGGATTGTATTATTTGTCGATTCAGAGTTCCGAGTCCATTGTCACTGATAATGCCGCCAATCTCAATAGTGATTTGATGAAAGCCATGTGTGAAACTTTCAAAATCAAGCACAAGAACTCCACAACGTACAAACCTCAGATGAATGGAGCCGTAGAAGCCGTCAACCAAAACATCAAGAAGATACTAAGGAAGATGATAGAAAACCACAAACAATGGCACGAGAAGCTACCCTTTGATTTGTTGGGATACCACACTATAGTTCGCACATCAACCGGGGCAACTCCCTATATGCTAGTTAATGGTACCGAAGTTGTCATCCCAGTGGAGGTAGATGTTCCTTCTTTAAGGATCATACATGAAGCTGAACTTAATGATGCAGAATGGATAAGGAGCTGCTATGAGCAATTGGCCCTTATTGATGGAAAAAGAATGAACACAGTATCTCACGGTCAGCTTTATCAGAATAGAATGTTCAGAGCTTTCAACAAAAGGGTCAAACCAAGAAAGTTTGCACCAGGATAGCTGGTGCTGAAGAAGATCTTCCCACATCAAGATGAAGCGAAAAGAAAATTCTCTCCCAACTGGCAAGGTCCCTACATGGTTCATAAGGTGCTAACAAGAGGAGCACTCGTACTTGCAGAAATGAACGGAGAAGTCTAGCCAAAACCAATCAATTTAGACACAGCCAAAAGATACTATGTTTAGACTATTTACTTTTCTTTATCAGATGTAATTAAACTACGCTTGCCCGTTTAAGAGGGGATGCGTAGGCAGCCCTGTGGGTTCGGTCATATCATAATAAAATTTCTATTTTCCCCCAGGATCAGAAACTAGGGCAGAATATTTAGGAGGACCCTCAAAATGCCGGAGCAAGTCCAGCCGACGCCAGCATATGGCACACAGTCAGAAATTGGTTAAGAAACTATGGTAAAATTTTGAAAGGATTCTTAAAATGCCAAAGAAGGTTCAACAAGTTTCATTACTCGCAAATGGCCGAAGGATCATCTACCAAATTGGGGCAGAATGTTGAGAAGGACCCTTTAAATAATAACACGAGAAGTTGCAATGTCTCTGAAATGTGTTACAATCACTAGTTCATATGAAATTACTGGACATTTCACCATGTTTATAAAATAACTCTACTTTCATCAATAATTGCACATTTTCAAAAAACTCTATTTCTGTAACATCCAGGTGTTACCCAGGGAAACTCAAACAAGGCATCCATAACGGAAGGGGCAAGGTGAGCAGACGAAGGCACGAACCAACCTCCCCTTACAAAACTTACAATTTTTTCTTTGAGCGCAGGTACATCTAACGTAATAGTAGCATTCACAAATATATGCATGCAGTGGAATTACCATCAATCAGGACACCAGACACCAAACATATCTCTAGCTAAGAAACATGCTACTCTTATTTGCTATCTGTTCTTTGCGTGGGACTAAGCCTTGTCCCACACCTTGCATGAGGCTAAGCCCTACATCTATATTTACATAAGTCTAAGCTTTGCCTTTCATTTGCATGGGACTAAGCCCTGTACCGCATCCTGCATGAGACTAAGCCATGTCTCCATCTTGCATGAGGCTAAGCCCTACCTCCTTATTTGCATAGGGCTAATCTCTGCCTTTCACTTGCATGGGACTAAGCCCTGTCCCGAATCTTGCATGAGGCTAAGCCCTGCCTCCATATTTGTATAAGGCTTAGCTCTGCCTTTCATTTGCTTGGGACTAAGCCCTGTCCCACATCTTGCATGAGACTAAGCTCTGTCTTCATCTTGCATAAGGGTAAGCCCTGCCTCCATATTTGCATAAGGCTAAGCTCTGCCTTTCACTTGCATGAGGCTAATTCCTTCCTCTATATTTGTATGAGGCTAAGCCCTGCCTCCATGTTTGCATAAGGCTAAGCTCTGCCTTCTATTTGCATGTGACTAAGCCCTGTCCCGAACCTTGCATGCAGCTAATCCCTTCCTCCATATTTGTATAAGGCTAAGCCCTGCCTTTCATTTACATGGGACTAAGCCTTGTCCCGCATCTTGCATGAGACTAAGCTCTATCTCCATTCTGCATAAGGCTAAGCACTGCCTTCTCATGGGACTAAGCATTGTCCCTTTTTGCATAAATGTTGCTCTATTCTAGCACTATCTATTTGCTCCTCTTTCGGGCTAACCTCTACCCTCAACCTCACAAGACTAAGCCTTGTCTTGTTAATTTAAGCATCATATTATTACATCTCATGGGCTAAAATATCGCCAACTTGTCCGAAGGTGTCATTGTCCAAAGGCATCATCCTCATAGCTAGAAGACACCATGCCATGGCCTGAGGATCTCTCGAATTTGCATATCATTATTCAACATTGTCATGGTTCAGAGGCACTATTTCATGGACCGAGAACATCATTTCACGGCCTGCAAATCTCCTATCTCACAACTCATGGCCCAAGACATCATAGTCTAAGGACGTCATACATACCGTCCAAGGGCAATCTTTCATGGTCCAAAGGGAATTTGCATCACGTTTAAATTTTCACAGTAATCTACGTACTTGCATGCATCGTGTCTTGAGTTTGCAGGTGATCTCGAAGGTAACTGTTCTTCAAACAGGAGCAACCTTCGCTCCGGTTTCTGCTCATACCATTTTCACTTCACCATTCATAACCGATTCTCATCAGTAGCCCATCCTACCTCGTGATATCCAGCTATATGCCCTATAATACCTCCGATTCACTCCAAACCCAAAGTCATAACTCCATCCGACATTACCCTCCACAAAAGAACCTTTGCTGAAATTTGCTACCATTCCTATAACAACTCCATCAGCTTCATTCACCGGTGGATCCAGAACTACACATGGCTTGATTCCTGTAAAACCAGGGATATGTAGACAGCCCAAAGACCAGGGTTCGGCCTCTATTTTTCAAAACATCCCATTCGGTCAAAATTGGTCATCCTTTCTTTACCTGAAAACTCTTTCATCCTTCCCGGGTAAAGAGGGGCAACTGTTGATACCCAATTTTTCCCTATAATATCTTTCAAAATGCATATATACCTCCAAAACTATGAATTTGTATCAATTGATATTTTTTCATAATTTATGCAGTTTCTAAGGGTTTTAATTAAGTTATCCCAGTATTTTTATTTATATAAACAATTACTAATTGCATCAAAAATGATTTTATAATAATTTTGTGGCTTAATTTTATCATTTTCATTTGTACTAAGTTTTAATTATTTCAAAAATTGCCACATTTGCATTTTTGGGGTTATAGTTGCAATAACCTTGCAATTATAGCCTATGCATGCATTAATATATTATTTTACTAGAAAATAGTTTTTTGTATTTTTTAAATACCAAATAATTGTTTTAAAATATTTCTAGGCATGAAAATTACTTTTTATAATCTGTTAATTATTTTTAAAAATTATTTTATCAATTAAATGGGTATTTAACAAATGGCCCTTTTTATTTCGGACCTAGCCTAATTAAATGGCCCAAATTCAACCCCAAATCCCTAACCCACTAAGACTAGGCCCAAATCAATCAAACCCAACAACAATTAAACCTAACCCGACCCAGGCCCCTCCTAATCCTGGCCGTTGATCTCTAAGATCAATGACCCTTATTTGTTCTTACAATTTTTAACCAAACAAACCCTCTAACCTAATTCATTCTCACAAAATGGCTACCCTAAAATCCCTAATCCTCTCCATCTTTCTTAGACCTAATCCTAGCCCTAGCCGCCTCCACCCAAAACCAACCCTAATCCCTTCAATTCATGTTTGATCCATAGATTTCAATGGCTATTTAAGACTTCTACTTGTCTTCTACGTATCCTGGTTGCTTGTTTTTGTGATTTCATGGAAATATCTCGAAGAGATCTAGTCTAGACCTTGTTCAAGACTCTCTGAGAGTCCGTCAATGGTCTGTGAGTGCTTTTTCTATCGATGTTTACGGTTCAAATCTCTGGTTCAAGACTAGATTTCCCTTTACCCTTTCCTTTTTTCTTCAAAAACCTAATGTTTGGACTTGAATCGGTTTAGATCTTTGTAGATCTGGTGCAGTTCTAAGTTCATCACTGTTTTTCTTTAAGGTTCTTTTACTTCCTTACTGTTAATCGATTTTTAGCACTATGTTATTTTAAGGTTTTTGGTTTCTCTGTTATTTGTTGTCTGAATCCGTGCCTATTTAAAGTATTACAAGTTCCATGGCTGTTTTCTTTAAGGGTCCTTTGATTTCTATACTATCAATCAACCTTAAGTATTTTCAAATTAGGGTTCTTCCTAGACTTCTCTTCAAGAGGTTTTTCTACTTTCAAATGTTTAATCTAGTCATCTCTTTACGTGTTTGGTTAATTTTTGTATGTATGCTCGAACCCTAGATGTATCTGATGGTAACACTGATTTCTTCAATTTTTTCATTTATTATGTTTATGTTTATGAACCAGTCGTATTAACTAATTCTATTTAGGGATTTGAGTGATTTTCCTGTTAATTCTGGCATTCTTTGGGATTTTCTTTTGCTTAATTGATTTCTATTTAGGGAATTTGAATAATTCTTTGCTTTTAAAATCAGTATTTTTCAGAATCTTTACTTGTTTCCCTATTTTTGACTAACTATATTTGCCTTAATTAGTTATCAGTAGTTTGGGGATTTGATGGACTCCTTATATGGTATGATGTTGATTTACTACCTTATTTGAGTCCTAGTTCTGATCGTTAACTGACTCTCCCCAATTAAAGGAGCCTCTTCCGAATTTCTCAATTAGAATTGATTCCATAATTGGTTGATTGCTTCTAATTGATTGAACTGTGATTCACTTTACCTTATTCGTTTTTACTCCCTAAAGTGCTATATAGAGTTCCTTCAACACACGAACATTGTTAAGAATACACACACATACATTCAAACACTCTCTTCTTTCTTTGCTACTTGTGCTGACTGTTAGTCTAGCCGGTTGAAAGCCAATGCTAGATAGTGGAATTGTACCTTTTCTTTTGACATTTTGCATTTTCTTCTTTAACGGGTATGTCTCTAGTTAAATTTTTAAACTCAACCTTATGTGTTCCATGTCTATACATCCATGATTATTCCTGTATTAGTTATTCTACTTGTTTCTCTGTTTGCTATTATTAAGCATGTTTAAATTATGCCTTATGTGTAATCGGCATGTCTGACTTCACTTAGTTCTTTGATACCTGCCCAACATGTTTCCTTAGTTCCCTTGCCCCCTCCCTTTAATTGGCATGACTATGTAGTTGCTTAGTTTTCTAGTGCATTAGATTGGTCCTAATTGTATGTCCAACTCTGTTCAACACATCTCTGTCTTTAACATGATCCTTCTCTATGTCTTAACTATCTATTACCATGATTAACTTGATTCAGTAGACTCCTAGTGGTTCTGTTCCTTTGTTGTATCAAATATTTCCCTGTTTATGTGGTTTAAACCCTATGCATTCCCAATCCCCTTCACCCCTTGTTTGTAAGTTTGCTTGTTAAGGAAATCTTGGTATTCTATGATTAATTGGGTCGTTTGCTGAGTATACTTTTCTCAAAGAATGATTTCAAAACTGCTGCTCCTACTCCTAGCATTCTTCTCAAAACTGGTCACTCCTAGTATCTTTAAAAACTATTTCTGAACATTTTCACTTCTGACTGTTTTTACTAAGTCTTTCAACATTATGTCAAGCACTCTCACCCTACTCTTAGACTATTAATTTCTGCCCCTCTGGTATGTGTACTGCTTAGGGATCCCTGAGATCTCTCTGAACTCTGGCATACCAGAGATGACCCTTCCACACTGCACATAACCAATCCCCATTTGAGAAATGGTCTTGGTGTGATGCCCAGGATCCTTGAGGTCGCTAGGGAACTTTGACACACCAAGACATACATTATTGGCTGTGAGATCTTTGGCTTCTAAGATTCTATTGAAAGCCTGGCATTCCCAGGTTTACTTTGGGCCTGATTTAGGCTCCCTATAGTATAGTTTCATTTACTTATGTAATTTATTTGTAGATGTTGGAGTGATTAGTAAAAATGGAGAGTTCCTATATGATGTTTGTGGGAAACTAGGTAGATATCATGCTTTAGGTTGATGCATAGTAGAAATCATGCTCTTAGCTTATATATATATATATATATATATATATATATATATATATATATATATATATATATATATATATATTTGCAACAGAAATCTTGCTTTGAATTTATGTTATGATAGAAATCATGCTTTAGGCCCATATGCTATGTTACTTACATCAAAACATGTCATAAGTCTATAATATTTGCATTAGAAAACCTGCCTTAGGACACTCACATTTATATTTTGCAAATTAGAAATAAGTTATAAGTTCATCATTTTTTTCTCTGACTCTACATAAGTTATTCTCACCTGGAAATTATGTCATTAAACTGCTGCTGTAATCATGCTTAACAAAATGATCACCTCTGTGTGCATTAGAAATCCTGATTTAGAACTTTGTTTACATTGGCTCTAAATCATTTCTGCGTCATTTGAATAAATAACTGTCTATAAAAGGGTTTAAAAATAGTCCAACACATAGATATCATATCTTAGTGTAAACATGCATGAAATCTATTTTGTAATATTAGTCGCCTAGATTAGCATGCTTATAGGATTGGGTAACTTCAAGTTATTTCAATTAACTCTCAGAATTATGATCGCACAACCTATACCTAGGCAAGCTTTAGGTAATTAATGGTTTAAAAACTGTAAAGTTATACTCTGCTTATTTGTAAAATTTCCTAGGTTTAACAGACTATAAAACCAGTAGGCAAGCTGATTAGGATTCTGCCACTTCTCTTTAAAACAAATGCTGCATATTCTGTGTTTCTTATGTTCATCTAGATATCATGTTCTAGGGCCTTCTGAATTTCTTTAAAATCAGTTGTTTAAGACGTTCTATGTATCTATTTATGTGTGGAGGCAAACATGAGCCCCTAATTGCTTTCCTATTTGACAGTCCTACGTGTTCTTTTTTGTTGCTTAGATTTTATCTTTTAAATACCTCAGGAGTGTCTAGAACTGCCTAAGTATAAAGGTCCTAAACGCTTCCGGACCGCAAGGAAGGGACAGGTAAAGCACGCTTAGAGTTCGTTAACTAAACTCGCTTATATAACAACTAAGGGGAGGGTAATGGGTAGTAAAAGGATATGATGACCTGCGCACTAATGTCACGTGTGGCCCCTCTAGTTGAGGAGGATTACCGTGCATTGCACAGATTGATCCTATAGGCTAATCAACTTAGGACTTCCCTTCCCCAAATCACATATATGTGCTTAGACCGCCTAAACTTCCTTGGTTTATGTATGTATGCATGGATTGTTCAAACCTCCTTAATTTACGTATGCTTAGATTATCTAAACTTTCTTATTTGTATATGTGTTTAGACTGCATAAACTACCTTTATTTGCAAACATGTTCTTAGACTGCTTACTTGTTAAATGACTAATTTGTATAACTAAGTTTGGCCGGGACCCACAGTTGTGGACCATAAGAGGTGCCTAACACCTTCCCCTAAAGGTTATTTCGAGCCCTTACCCTGATCTCTGGTAATGCAAGCTGGTTACACGAGTTAATTGCTCTAGGTGCCCTAACGCACCTTAATCCGTTAGGTGGCGACTCTTCAAATGCCCAATTCCCAAAAGGAAACGAGTTGTTCCCCATGAATGTCGAAACTCGGACTCCGCGAAGTAAAAAAGGGGTGCGACACTTATTGCTTGGACTACCGCGGCCGGAAAAAGCAAACGCGGACCGCGGTTCTTTCTTTTGGCTGGTTCTGAATTTCAGTCTACTGGGAGCGGAAAATCTACCGCCTCAGTGCTCCTCCAACTATGACCGCGAAATATGAGTGCGGACTGTGGTCTTCAATTTGAGATCCAGACTTAGTTCTCTGATTCTCACTTCCGCTGAGGGAGAGAACTTGACCATGGCCGTGTCCGATGACACCGCTGCCACACAATTTTACCGCGGGCAGTGGTACCTTGTTAAATTTCAAGAGCACTTCTCTGATTCCTCAATCTGCTGAGAGCGGTATCAGGACCGCCTCAACGGTAGGCCCTCCGCGTCTACTGCTATTTCTCGCTGTCAGCGGCCTTTGATTTCAACTTTTAACTTGCAGGTTTTAACTCCTTTTGAGCTGGTTATGACTTCCTTGTCTCTTTTTGACCAAACACTACAAACAAGCACAATAAATTAGCTTTCAGGAATACTTGTACACACGTTTAATCCAAAACCTAAGCAAAAAGGAGCATAAAATAGGCTAGAATCCACAGTTATCAACTCCCCCAAACTTAAGCTTTTGCTTGTCCTCAAGCAAACAAAGTAATTCCCACCTCCTCAAGATAAAAGAAAGAAAAATTTTAGTTGTCCTCAAGTAACCTCATCAAGAACCAATTGGGACTAACAATTACCCTCAACTCAAATGCATTATTAAAAATACACAACCTTTTAAGCTCCGTGGTTTTAGTGCGATACAAAAGCATCAAGAGTTGAGTCAACTCATCAAGGAAACTCTTTCTACTACTTTGGTCATTGTGAAACCGAAACTCATACTTCTTGACTCTCCATATGCAAACCTCACTTTTAGATCGTAGCACTCAGAACGAGGATTGTGGAAAACACACTCACCTCTCTTAAAGGAAGGTCACAAGTCCGGCTCTAAGTACCATATGCTTGCCCCTCATGTGAGTCACCACTAATGAGTGAACTCAAGATCATATTGGGTTTTTGCGGGAATGTCATGAAGGCTTTTGGTTCATGGTAGGAAATATTGGTCTATGAAGGTTCATCTTTCCTTAAGCACTTCATTTTCTTCTTTTTGGCTCACATTTTCTTGACTCTTTGAGTCATTTACTTCTTCCTTAGGGGCTAGAGAGACACACTGTCACTCTTTCTTGTTCATTTCAATACTTTTTCTCTTTTCTAATCTTTCCAAGGCTTTCATCTTTACTTTTATTGAATCCCTTCATTTCTTCCACACTGTTCACTTTCTTTTTGACTTTTTCGCTTTTTTTTGCTTCCCTTTTCTTCATTTTGTACCTTTTATCACTTTTGCATTCCTCGTCTCTCCCCCCAAACTTAAGCTTTTGCCTTGTGCTAAGGAAAGATCGGGTGCCAAAAGAGGATCATTTTAGAACGGATAAAGGCTTGTATCAAGGTTATTGAAAGAATAAGGGTTATGGCTCAACAGGGTTGGCTAAGGATATCATTCTTGGTTGGCTATTGATGTTTTCAAGTTTCAATTTGGATCAAGGAGAGCCTATAATCACTTCTTAAGTCAAGCTACACATAGGATTTCGCCTAGACAAACATTCAGGGCAAGTTCTAGATCTATTGGCACAGGACTTGGACTTGCAAATCAATACCTCACCACACAAGCTACAAGATTGTTGAAGAGACAGAGTCAAGGGCTCACAACAACCTGAGCTAAGATTTGAGCAACACAAATTGTTTCGCGAAACCACTCTATGATTGTTTAGTCAACATAAGAGTCTCAAGGTCACAACTATCACCATCCTTTACACACCAATTTGTTTTTAACCATAAGGTCAAAGATAAATGTGTTAGGCCTAAGTGAAGCTTTGCCTGAGGCACTATTCCTCACTAGCTACTATTTACACAAAAAATTAAAAGAAAATAGACTCAAACCCTTAAGAAGGCTGTCATGCCATCCATCATCGGGAACACCCACCCAGTTCACACAAACTCCATCTTTGGAAAGAACCGTGGCATTAAGAAAACCAATGGCTTATTGATTACAAAACATGTAAAAATAAGAAGCTAAGAACTGACAAAGAAACTACTAAATGAAATAAGAAGCTATGCTATTAAGGAAAATTGCAAAAGAAGTTATGAAATAAAATATGGAAAGTAAACTGAATATATACAATAGGGGATTTAGACGAATATACATAACGGGGAATGAATACATACATAAGAAAGTTACTTTATATAGAAACCGAGATTGAAAAATAAGAAAAATTGAAATAAAGGATAAAGTTATATACATACCAAAAGAGAAAAATAACAATAAAAGAAAACTAAGTGTCATATTTATATACCAGTATCACAAATCATAGTAGGACCATCCCCCCAAATAACAACTAGCATTGTCCTCAATGCTAATAGCAAAAAATAAGATCAAGGAAGGGGTTAGAGAGTAAACAAAACTCCCTATGGGTCCTCTGTCTGCATGGGGTCCTGTGGCTGGGTTCCTGGATCACCTCCTCGGGGTCCTGTGGCTAGCCTGAAGTACCTCTCTCGGGTTCCTCCAGCCGAATCTCCAAGTCATCAGCTTGAGGAACACTCGTCTCCTCCTAGACTCGCCATCAGCCTCCAGCTCTGGTATCTGCTTTGTCTGAGTTGCTGGAATCTGGTCTGTAATAATAGCTCGAATGGTAGGTTGCCAGCTGACTTCATCTTCTCCACCTCTCCTCTCAACAGCTTCACAGACTCCTTTGAGGCCCGAGTCTTTTTCAGCTTCTTTGTCTGCTTGCTCAACTTCTTCATTGTTTTACCCTGATTTGCCAGAGCATCCATGATGAGCTTTTGGTTGTCTAGAAGCTTCTTGTGGTTGTCAAGAAGCTCCTTGAGAGAATCCTTCACTGAAGCTGGCACCTGGGGCAGTGCGGGAATTGACTGGGCTGCTACTGAACTGGATAGTACAGACAGCTTAGAAGTTGTTGCTTGCATCCAGTTAGTATGCTGGAGAGAGTTTAGCTAAGCCTATGTGTAGTCAAAGGGTATGATGATGAGGAGGGCACTGAGGAAGCCATGGAAGTAGATGGTCCGGGGGCAGGATCCGATATAGCAGTGGGAGGCTCAGAAGCAGTGACCACCACTACTGGCTCTTCAGACCTGACAGTAGAAGTACTCGCTTTGCCTTTTGATTTTTGGTTGCCTGGACCCTGAGAAGGGATTCTTGGGTTTAACCTTGATATCAAAATCCTTTTCTCGACCTCCTAATCCTCCAAGTACATGGTAAGGAAGTTCAGAAAGGGGTAGGATCTATCACCCTCGTTGACCACTCTTGTGATCACCCTAGACATGTTATTCCCGACATTGTTCGGGAACCCCGCCATGATATCCACCACTATAATCGCCCGAGAAACAGACATGTCACTGTCATGAGTAGTGGGGTCTAATTTGCTGCAAACAAAAGTCTCCTAACCCTTTGCCTCGAAGTTCAAGGTGTTCCTATACATAGGGACCCCCACTGCCAAAAAATCTGGAGTAGTATCCAGGAGAGCAAGTAGTGATGTTAACCACGGGCGGGCCACCTCATCCATTGCCACCTTCTCTAAGTACAACACCTCATCTTCATCATTGAAACCAATATAGTCATTTAGAGTCATTCCATCAAACTTGACCTTCAGGATCCACACCTTAGTCACAAATGTGCCCTTTTTGATTTGGGACATTTGCATAAAATTCCTTGACTAGGTGCTCATTAGCATCCGACACCCTGCCTGTGAAGTATTCCCACCCCACTCTTTCATTAAAGTGCTACTTCACATTGGGGTTATGGGGAAAACGATGCCGCTATATAAACTGCCCCTTATGTATGAGTGGCCTTTGAGGCCACCACTCCTTGAATTTGTGATATGCCTGCTCACTGACAAACCTCTACTGCCACACCTACGGGTTTCTTGTCCTCTCCAAGCCTCTAGTTTGGGTACCCCCCTCTCCCATCATCTGGTGTCTTGGAATCTACATCAAAGGTCTCCATTCTATGTGGGTAGACACTAGGAGAGGCTAATTCTGAAGACTCACTACTCTTCACTGAGCCATCAGACGGCTCAGAAGAAGTAGGAGAAGCTTGAGGTGTATCTCTCAGTCGAAATCTCTCCAGAAAGTCTGGTACATATGTGGACACAGAGTCGCACTCTGAGGCCTCCCGGGAGGTAACATACTCATTCCCCTCGGAGTGGGATGTAGTTCTGTCAGCAACTCTGATACTTTTCCTCATGTTCCTAATTGATTGCCAGACTGCTAGGGGTAACTTGATTTGTCCTCGTCGCCTACCCCAGGAGGACTCTGCTTTCCCCTTTTGTTTGTCATTGCCACCTTTTTTTTAACCATTGTCTACATATATAGTCAGTGAAAACTCGTTAGTATTGGTGTTAGAAGAAGTGGTAAAGAGAAGTAGATGACCAATTGACAGTGCTTGAAAAAGTTGCATACCACTAACAACAGATAAAGAAGCGCGGCCGCAAAATGAGCACCGCTGACCACGGAAAATGTAGTGCAGCCGCGGAGGTGTGGGGATCAGACTCCCACCCTCTAATTCCTTGGTACCGCTGAGCACAGAAAATTGTGCGCGGCCGCGGAGGTTGCACTACTGTCCGTAGAAAAATAACTACGGCCGTGGACCCTTATTGTTTACTTCTTTGAACCTGAGTACCACTGACCGCAAGAAATGCAGCACGACCATGTAAAGTGGACCGCTGTTAGTAGAATTTTCCACTGCTGATCGCCGTTTTCAAAGCATTCCAACTCAGCTTTTGCACAGGAACGCTGACCGCGGAAATACATCTGTGGCCGCAGAATTCAAAATCGGCCTGAGCAATCCTAGGGTTCATTTTTTTATGCATTTAGTGGTTATTATCTATACTATTAACCCCAACTAGCTATTAATTAATCAACCATAACTATTTAAGCCTAATTTAATTAACATCAATGAACCCTAAGTTAAAATTAAAAGAAAAGAGGGAGAAGATTTAAAAACTAACAGAGAAAAGAAAAATAGGTACAAATCAAAGAACAATTAGGAAGTGAAATTACCCGATGTGTAATGAGTGACGAGAATAAACTTTAATCTTGTGTTTGTGCAGATTAGGACTCAGATGAACAGTGAAAATTTTAGCTTGAGAGTAAAAAGATCGAAAAGGGTAAAAGGTCACATGACCTCCTATTTATAGAAAACACACTAGGACCAACGAAACTCACCTAGTGCGGCCGCAAAATGTTACCGTGGTCCGCGCTTTTGACGAACAGAAGGGATACATTATTGAGACTACCACTAAGAGAGAAAAATGGCATGCAAAGGCACCGTTGACCGCAATAAATGCACCACGGACGTGGATGAAACTTCAGAGAAGTCTCATTATGGACTTTTCAAGCCCGCGTCCGCTACCAAATTTTTCCTTCACGATATGGCCATCACTGACCGCGAAAAATGGAGCACTGTCAGCGGTTAAACATCAGACTATTACAAAATTTTTCCAGCTTAGTCCTACACTGCATCAAACATTCCTACACACATCTCACAACCAGTTAGTTCAAAACAAAGCCTACACTAAGAAGAAAAATAAAAAATAAGAAAAACACATGGGTTGCCTCCCAAGAAGCGCCTGATTTAACGTTACCACACGATGCAGGTTAACATCAATCATTTGAGATGGATTATTTCCACCATGTAGATGTCATCAAACTTGCCAAGATACTGCTTCACTCTGTGTTCGTTAACTCTAAAAATTTCACCATTTTTGTTTTTCAAATCAAGAGCACCAAATGGAGTTACAAGCACCACCTCAAAAGGTCCACTCCACTTTGACTTGAGCTTTCCCAGGAACAGTCGTAACTGGGAGTTGAATAGGAGAACCAATTCACCTTTCTTGAATTCCTTGTTATAGGCATACTTGTCATGTAAGTACTTCATCTTGTCCTTATACAAAGATGAGCTGGAATAGGCATGAAATCAGAACTCATCAAGCTCATTGAGTTGCTCCACTTGGAGATTTGCTGCAACATCCCATTCAAGATTTAACTTTCTCAAAACCCACATAGACTTGTTCTCTAACTCAACTGGTAGATGGAAAGCTTTCCCAAATAACAACCGGTACGGAGACATACCAATCGGAGTCTTGTAAGTAGTCCTGTAAGCCCACAAAGCATCATCCAGTTTCTTTGACCAGTTAGTCCTATTTGCATTGACAATCTTTGACAATATGCTCTTAATCTCCCTATTGGAGATCTTAACTTGCCCACTAGACTGAGGATGGTAAGGGGTTGAAACCTTGTGATTGACACCATACTTTGCAAGCAATGTGTCAAATGCCTTATTGCAAAAATGAGAACCTCCATCACTGATGATTGCTCTAGGAGAGCCAAATCGAGTAAAGATATTCTTCTTGAGAAAAGCCACCACACTTCGTGCCTCGTTGTTGGGTGAAGCCGCGACCTCAAACCATTTGGAAACATAATCAACGGACACCAGAATGTATGTGTTGCCATATGAACTCACAAAAGTTCCCATGAAGTCAATGCCCCACACGTCAAATATTTCATCCTCAAGAATAGTGGTGAGAGGCATTTCATCCTTCTTTGAAATTCAACCTGCTCGCTAACACTCATTACATCTCTTCACAAGCTCACTGGCATCCTTGTACAATGTAAGCCAGTAAAGACCACAACTAAGCACCTTTGAAGCTGTCTTTGCCTTAGCATGATGACCACCGTAGGGAGAGGAATGACAAGCATCCAGAAATACTCATTTGCGCCTCTTCCCGAACACATCTCTGGATCAGACCATTATTACAAATTTTATACAAATAAGGCTCATCCCAGTAGTAGTCCAAGCTATCCCGTTTAAGCTTCTTCCTTTGGTTAGAAGAGAGATCACACAGAATAATACCGGTCACAAGAAAATTGGCAACATCCGCGAACCAAGGCATGCTATTCATAGATACAGAGAAGAGTTGCTCATCAGGGAATGAATCATCAATTTTGAGGCCATCACAGGGCCTCCCCTCCTCCTCCAAGTGGGACAAGTGGTCCGCCACTTGGTTTTCACTCCCTTTCCGATCAACAATCTCAAGGTCAAAATCTTGAAGCAATAGAACCCATTTCATCAACCGAGCCTTAGAATCCTTCTTTGTCATCAAGTAGTGGAGTGCTGCATGGTCAGTATGAACTATCACATTGGCACCCATGAGATAAGGCCTAAACTTCACCATTGCAAACACAATTGCTAGCAACTCTTTTTCCATCATCGTGTAATTAACCTGAGCATTATTCATTGTTTTGCTTGCATAATACAGTAGGTGAAACATCTTGTTTATTCTTTAACCCAAAACCACTCCTACCGCAACATCACTTGCATAACAAACGAGCTCAAAAGATAAGCTCCAATTGGGTGCGGTAATAATGGGAGTGGTTGTCAATTTGTACTTGAGAAGTTCAAAAGCCTTCATGCATTCATCATTAAACACGAACTTTGCATCCTTTTCCAATAATTTGCACAAAGGATTCACTACCTTAGAAAAGTCTTTGATGAATCTTAGGTAGAACCCCGCATGCCCGAGAAAACTCCTAACCCCCTTGACTGAAGTAGGAGGAAAAAGCTTTGAAATCACTTCAATTTTTGCTTTGTCCACCTCTATTCCGTTCTTTGAGATCTTATGGCCGAGGACAATGCCCTCCTCGACCATAAAGTGGCACTTTTCCCAGTTAAGCACAAGATTTGTCTCTTCACACCGGGCTACCACTTTGTCAAGATTCTTCAAACACTCATCAAAGAAGTCACCCACAACACTTAAATAATCCATGAACACATCCAAGCTGTCCGCCACCATGTCGGAAAATATAGCCATCATACACCATTGAAAGGTAATTGTTGCATTACACAAACCAAATGGCATTCTAGAAAATACAAAAGTGCCATACGGACATGTGAAGGTGGTTTTCTCCTAGTCTTCCAGAGCAATCAAGATCTGGTTGTAACCTGAGTACCCATCCAAGAAACAGTAGAAGGCACGCCCAACAAGTCTTTCTAGCATTTGGTCAAGAAAGGTCAATGGAAAATGATCTTTGTGGGTCACTTTATTCATCTTTCAGTAGTCCATGTACACCCTCCATCCAGTGACAGTCCTGGTGGGAATCAACTCATCTTGCTCATTAGTGACCACAGTCATACCACCCTTCTTCGGCACATATTGCACTGGTGAAGTCCAAGAACTATCCGAGATGGGGTACACAACCCCTGCATCTAACCACTTGATCACTTTCTTTTTGACAACCTCTTGCATAGCCTCGTTCAACCTCCTTTGATGTTCCATGGATGGCTTGGCATCATCTTCAAGTACAATCTTATGCATGCAAACGGCTGGGCTTATTCCCCAAATATCAGCTAAAGTCCATCCAATTACCTTTTTCCTTCTTTGGAGCACCTCCAATGTGGCATCTACCTGCACGTTAGTAAGACAAGAAGAAAGAATAACATGTAAAGTTGAACTAGGGCCTAATAATTCATACCTGAGGTGTGAAGGCAAAGGCTTCAACTCCAAAATGGGAGGTTCCTCAATTGAGGGCTTTGTTGGTGGAGTCTTTCTGTTCTTAGGATCAAAAGACAGCTTACGGGGCTCATAGGAATAAGAACCCATTCCTTGCAAAGCATTGACACACTTCACCCTAGCCTCATCCTCATTCACATCAAGGTTCAACAATACCGCTTCTAGAGGATTCTCTACATTGATCATGGCACTAGTATCATCAACTATCACCCCTGTGACAAGATCCACAAAAGAGGAAACTTCAGTACTATTCGGCTGCCTCATTGATTTGCACACATGAACGACAACTTTTTTTTCACCCATCCGGAAGGTGAGCTCCCCTGTTCCACATCAACCAATGCCTTCCCTGTTGCAAGGAAAGGTCTTCCCAATATTTTTGGCACATCATAGTCGACTTCACAGTCTAGAATCACAAAGTCAGCAGGCAAAATAAACTTGTCCACCCGGACAAGAACAACATCAATAATACCAAGCAACCTCTTCATTGTTCTATTCCCTATTTGCAATATCATTGAAGTAGCGCTCGCTTGACCAATACCCAAAGTTTTGAACAGGGAGTAAGGCATCAAACTGATAATTGCTCCCAAATCACACAATACCTTTGCAAACTCCGCACTACCAATGGTACATGGAATGGTAAAAGTGTCGGGATCTTTAAGCTTTGGAGCCATCGATTGCACAATTGCACTTACTTGATGGGTCACTTTGATGGTCTCACAATCCATAGATCTCTTTTTAGTCACCAAGACTTTCATAAACTTGGCATAACCCAGCATTTGCTCAAGAGCTTCCAATAAAGGAACATTGATCGACATGCTTTTCATCATCTTAATAAATGTTTTAAATTGGTTTTCATTCTTTTTCTTCGCAAGTCTTTGCGGGTAAGGTGGAAGAGGCCTTGGCAAGGCAGCCTTAGCCTTGGGCACTACCATTTTCGGTATGTCTATTACGTGTTCCCTAGATATGTTCACGTCATCTTGAGTCTCTACCTCATTATCATGAATATCAATTCTCACTTCAGCATTCAAATTCTCTTCAGTAACTTGCGCATCAACTATAGGAACATCATTATCATGAACTTCAACCTCATCACTCACAACTTTCTTTTGCTTGGAGGTATTCACTTCACCACCTCTACCACTTCTTGTGATCACCGCCATTGCATGCCCGGTATTATTCCGACCCTTCGGGTTTACTATCGTATCACTAGGTAGAGCCCCCTTAGGGTGAGTGTTAAAGGATTGTGAAATCTAGCCAACTTGAACCTCCAAGTTTCGGATTGAAGTATTATGGGATGCCAACTGGCCATCAGAGTCGACATTCTTTTTCATCATTTGTTCAAACATCATCTCGATCCTTCCATCTCATTTTTTGACGAACTAGGACCTTGGGATGTAAATGGATACGGGTTGTTTGGTTGTTGATACATCGGAGGTCTTTGAAAGCCTTGCCCCTAATTTCCTTGATTTCCATTATTCCAACCCCCTTGGTTATTGTTTCCTCCCCAATTGTTGTTGTTGCCAGCCGAGTTTCCCTGGTTGTTCTGATTGCTTCTATTTCGATTATTTTCCCCTAGTTGCTATTTCCCTGTTGGTTTTGATTTCCCCAATTTCCTTGGGATCTCCACTGTTGTTGTTGGTTAGGAGAATTGCCCCTTTGTCCTTGGTAATTGTTCATGTACTGGACTTCTTCACTTTACTCATCATACCCATCATTTTGGTTGGAACCACTGTTACCTTGCTCATATTGATATGGACTACCTTGACCTTGTTGACCTCTTTGTCGCCTCTTGTTAAAAAACATGTTGTCACCTTCCATAGCATTTACTTGTCTCGGCGCTTGAACTTGCTGCAATTGAGCTTTTACTAGTTGGTTCTTTGTTGTAGCTAACTCTGCTATTGCATGGCCATGGTTGTGGAGCTCTTTATGTAGGTGAATGATAGTAGGATCACCCTGTGTCACATTAGCTCGACTTTGCCAAGCTGAGGAAGTATCTGCTATCTCATTCAAGATCTCACACTCCTCAGCATAAGGTGTGTTCATAAAATTTCCCCCTACTAGCTGGTTTACTACACACTGATTGGTCATGTTAATGCCACAGTAGAATGTCTGTTGGATCATTGCTTCGGTCATGTCATTGTTCAGACATTCTTTCACCATTGTCCGATACCTTTCCCAGATCTCATGAAGTGGTTCATTAGGTTCCTGTTTGAAGGCCAAGATCTCATCTTTCAATGTCTCCATATGCCCCAGAAAGAAAAATTTAGCTATAAACTTCTCTGTCAACTCATCCCACGTAGTGATAGAATAGTTGGGAAGCCTTTCGAGCCAGTCCAATGCTTTCCCTCTAAGTGAAAAAGGAACAATCTTAATCTCAATTCATCCTACGACACATTTGTCTGTGTGCTTCCCCAACAGGTATCCACAAAGACTTTAAGATGTTTATATACATACTGATGGGGAGGGCCTATGAAGTACCCTCGCTGCTCCAATAAAGTCAACATCACATTTGTAATTTGGAAATTGCATACCTAGATCTGGGGTGGGACAATTTCACTTGCATACCATTCATTTGGAAGCACCCGAGGAGCGACTCTTGGAGGAGGCGGGGGAGGGTCTGGAATGTTTTCATTGTCCTGGCGGTCTCTTCTTTGTCCTTGAGGTACTAGAGTCACCTCATCTTTGCCATTATCATCTACCTCCTCCCTCGGGAGAACATTTCCAAGAGGATCATTGTTTGCCAGGTTGTACCTGAATCAATTGAATCAGACAAGTTAGTAAAATAGAAGGAAAAAAAAAACAAGACACAAAACTAGTCAGATAGATAGCCAAAACCATTTAGCTCCTCGGCAACAACGCCAAAAAGTGATCGGCTCCTACCCTATACCACTATGAAATGGCAAGAGTGGTCGATGCAGCTTTTACTCAAAAGGTTAGGATCGAATCCACAGAGAGCTAATATTGGTTTGGAATTGGGTTTCTATCTAATCTAGCTATGTGCGATGTTCTTAATTGCATTTCCGATCATGCTTTGTTTGGTTACTATTCTACTTTAACACTAATGAAGAATAAAAATAAGCTAAGTATGATATTTTTGTAAGGTTTTCTTCAATTGGTAAAAAGGCACTAGGGAAGTGACTTAAACCTAGGTGAGTATCTAACAAGGTCTAAAACTTAGGGCAAACTTGTTGTAATTGGGATCAAGATATAACCATTGCACATGGTTACTCACTCTATACCTCTCGGTAGTTTGAGTGACTTTGCCCTAATTGGCTTTCTCAAGCCCAATTGGGTGTTTACACAATGCAAGCAAAATTGGCTTAACTCGGGTATTACTATCTCTAGGTTTAACCCTTTTATTGGGGCTATCAATCTCTTGAATGCACCCCAATTCCTTATTAGCCTGAATTTCCTTAACTTAGTCTCTCTTTCTCAAGAATAGCCTAAGTGAAAAAGGCATAAATCAGTGTTTGGAACCACTAATTTAACAATTAAAGCATAAATCAAGCTAAATATCATTAACACATTAACATTTAAGTTCTAAAATTGAAGACCCATTAAATACCCACACTAGGGTTGGGTCACAACCCTAGCTAATGGGTTTAGCTACTCATAATCAAAGAAGAAATCAAAGAGAGATATGAAATATAAGCCATAAAAAGTAAATACAAGATTAAAATCTAAGATTAATTGCTAATGATGTTCTAAAATTACTCAAAAAGGCTAAAAACGGTTGCTCACGTGCTCTATCAAACAACAGATGACCTAAAAAACTGAAAAAGAACTATTTATACACAACAAAATATTTCGGATAAAATTGTCCCTACGGAGATTCCGCTGACAACGAAAAATGGGCTACCTCAACGCTTGGACTATCGCGGCCATACAAAAGCAAGCGTGAACTACGGTTCTTCTCTTTTTGGCTGGTTCTGAACTTGAGTCCGCTAGGATCGGACAAACTACCACCTCAACGCTCCTCCAACCGCAGCTGTGAAATATGAGCGCGGCCGCAGAATATGAGCGCGGACCGCGGTCTTCAATTTGAGCTCTAGACTTAGTTCTCTGATTCTCACTTACGTTGAGGGCGAGAACTTGACCGCGGCCGCGTCCGATGACACCGCTGTCGTGCAATTTCACTGCGGGCAGCGGTAACTTGTTAAGCTTCAAGAGCACTTCTTTGATTCCTCAATCCGCTGAGAGCAGTATCAGGACCGCCTCATCGGTAAACCCTCTGCGTCCACTACTATTTCTCGCTGTCAGCGCCCTTTGATTTCAACTTTTAACTTGTGCAGGTTTCACTTCTTTTTGAGCTAGTTATGACTTCCTTGTCTCTTTTTGACCAAACACTAGAAAGATGGTGGAGTTTTGAGGATGCAGGGTCATATTTCGGCACCCAATATAGATGGACTTCGTGAGTTGATTCCTGAGGAGGCCCACAGTTCTTGATATTCTATTCATCCGGTTGCCACATGATGTATCAGGATTTGCGGCAGCATAACTGGTGAAGAAGGATGAAGAAAGACATAGTTGCATATGTAGCTCGACGTCTAAATTGTCAGGAAGTAAGTATGAGCATCAGAGACCTAGCGGTTTTCTTCAGAAGTTAGATATTCCTGAGTGGAAGTGGGAGCGTGACACTATGGATTTTGTTGTTGGACTCCCACAGACTCAGAGGAAGTTCGATGTGGTATGGGTTATTGTTGACAGTTTGACCAAGTCAGCGCATTTCATTCCTGTGGCAGTTACCTATTCTTCAGAGTGGTTGACTGATATCTACATCTGCGAGATCGTCCATCTCCACGGTGTGCCCGTGTCTATCATTTATGATTAAGGTACGTAGTTCACCTCGCACTTTTGGAGAGCAGTACAACGTGAGTTGGGCACAGAGGTTGAGTTGAGCACACATGTTGCATTGAGCATATCATTTCATCCTCAGACGAACGGTCATTCTGAGTGCACTATTCAGATATTAGAGGATATGCTCTGTGCTTGTGCTATAGATTTTGAGGGGTTCGTGGGATCATTTCTATCCACTTGCAGAGTTGGCCTACAACAACAACTACTAGTTGAGCATTCAGATGGCCCCTTATGAGGCATTATATGAGAGGTGTTGCCGTTCGGCAGTTTGATGGTTCGAGCTGGGGAGGCTCAGTTGTTGGGTACAAATTTGGTACATTAGATGAGGTCAAGATTATTCAGGATCAACTTCATACAACCCAGTCCAGGTAGAAGTGTTATGTCGACCGTAGAGTTTGTGATGTTGCATTCATGGTCGGCGAGAGAGCGTTGCTTTAGGTTTCACCCATGAAGGGCCTAGATTCTAAAAGAAGGGCAAGTTAAACCCTAGGTATATCAGACCTTTTGCGATTCTTCAGGGAGTGGGTGAGGTGGCTTCCAAGATCGTTTGCCACTCAGTTTATCAGTAGTCTATCTGTTGTTCCATGTGTCCATGCTTTGGAAGTATCATGGTGATCCGTCCCATGTGTTAGATTTCAACTCTATCCAATTGGACAAGTATTTGATTTATGAGGATGAGCCAATTGCTATTCTAGCCTGGCAGGTTCATCAGTTGAGATCTAAGAGTTATCCTTCAGTTTGAATGTAGTGAAGGGGTCAGCCTGTTAAGGCAACTTCTTGGGAGTCAGAGTCGGACATGCGAAGTAGATATCCAATCCTTTTCACCAGTCGAGGTACTTTTATATGTCCGTTTGAGGACGAACGGTTGTTTTAGAGGTGGAGAATGTGATGACACGATAAGTCATCTAGAGTTTTAAATTGTAGATCTATGTTTCGAAGCTTCTAATAGCTTCTTTAAGCGTTTCTCGATTTGCGTTCATAGTCCGGGTGTTTTTCCGGAAAGCTTATAAGTTTAAAAATTAATAAAAATATGAAATTTTTCCTTAAAAATCTATTTGAGTTGACTTCGATCAATGTTTTGAGCAAAGGGACCCGGATAAGTATTTTGACGGTCTCGGTGGGTCGGTATCGTGATTTGGAACTTGGGTATATGCCCGTAATCGAATTTGGAGGTCCATAGCTCAAGTTATCGCTTTTGTCGAAATTTGACAGTTAAAGGGCTTAATGACTTGGAAGATTTGACCAATGTTTGACTTTGTTGATACCAAATACATATTTTGGTTCCAAAATTTGGTATAAGTTCATTACTATATTTATGATTGTTTAACAAATTTGGTGAGAAACGGAGTTGGTTTTTTACGTGATTCGGATGTCCGGTTGTTAAAATAGCAATTCTAAAGTTTCTTAAAAACTTCATTTGATTTGGTGTACGATTCATAGTTCTAGATGTTATTTTGGGGATTTGATCGCTCAAGCAAGTTCGTATGATATTTTTGGTCTTGTGTGCATGTTTGGTTTGAAGCCCCGAGGGCTTGAGTAAGTTTCAGATAGGCTACGTATTGAGTTTTGGACTTAGGATAATAGCTGGTGTATCTGGATTTGGTGTTGGTCTCTGATCTCGCAATTGCAAGGTCAGTATTTGCAATTACGAACATTCAAATCTGTGTCAGGTTCGCTTTTGAGAAGCACTTCCTCGCATTTGTGAAGAATTCCTGGGTCAGCAAAGGATCGCAATTGCGATCAATAGGTCGCATTAGCGGGGGACCAGAGTTCGCATTTGTGAACATTTCATCGCAAATACGATGAAAGTAGAGGTGCAAAGGCTTCGTAATTGCGAGATTTTTTTCGCATTTGCAATTACAGCATCTGCAACTGATCAAAATCTGAGTTAGATGAGATTTTCTCTCATTCTTCAAATTTTCAAAACTAGAAACCCCAGAGGCGATTTTTCCACAAACACTTTTTCCCCAATTTATTGCTAAGTGGTCTCTAACCTATTTTCTTTCAATATTCTATTACATTTCATAAGATTTCAACCTAAAATCTAGGATTTTCATGGCACAAATTGGGGGGTTTGGGAAGAATTAGGGATTTTTCTAAACTTGGAATTTAGACCTCAAATTGAGGTCGGATTTCGAAATAAATTACATAACCGGGATGGGGGTAAATAAGTAATCGGATCTTGGTCCGAATTTTCGGTGTGGACCAAGCGACACCGAAAGTTAACTTTTTCAATAATGACCTAAATTGAACCTTTTTCATTTGTGGGTAGTTCCTAAGGCTTATTTTGAATCGTTTAGTTGATAATTTGCTATATTTGGTTGGTTCAGAGGCTTATTCGAAAGGCAAATTCGTGGTTGAGCTTTGAGTTGGTCATTGGAGCTAGGTAAGTGTCGTTGTCAACCGTGAATTCAGGGATTAAGACTTGTTTGCCTATTTGCTACATGTTTAGATATTGGGTACAACGTATATGTGAGATGCCAAGTACTTGTGCGTTGTTGTTGGGTAGAAGCATGCTGGTGGGACTTGTTTCTTGTAATCTATTGCCTTCTTAGATCATCATATCCATGCTTAGACTAGTTTAACTACTAATTGATCATTTTTCTGCATTTATAGACTATCTATGTAATTAAGTATTGTTTTTGAAGTTGTGGTTGATTTTGTGGAACAATTATTGACATAAATTTTGTCCTTGTTTATTTAATCTCCCTATTGTTATATGTTCATTGTTATATGGTAAGGGAGAGTGTTAATGAATGAAGGGTGATGCCATGCCATGTTTGAGAGTTAATGCACGAAGGGTGATGTCGTGCCATGTTTGAGAGTTAATGCATGAAGGGTGATGACGTGCCATATTTGATAGTTAATGCACGAAGGGTGATGTCGTGCCATATCTATTGATTTATGATGAAAGTGAGAGTAAAAGCACAAAGGGTGATGTCGTGCAGTTATTATTGTTTCATAGTGAGATTGACAGTAAAAGCACGAAGGGTGATGCCATGCAATTTTGTTGATTATGTTTATTCTTTTGATGGCTAACGGTTTATTGACTGTTTCTTGTTATCATTCCCTGCTGTATTTATTTTATCTTGTACCCTTTTTGCATGGTCCCTCCCAATAGTACTTTTTAATTTTTTATTTACTGTTATGTTGCTCATATACTTATATTTGTACATGTTTATTTATGTTGGCGTCTTGTCATAGCCTCGTCACTACATCGTCGAGGTTAGGCTCGACACTTACGGAGTACGTTGGTCGGTTGTACTCATACTACACTCTGCACTTCATATGTAGATTTTAGTACTGGTCCCAGCTATCCGTGAGGCGTTTCAGCTCGGATTTGCTTTTGGAGACTCGAAGTAGATCTGCTGGCGTCCGCAGACCTTGAAGTCCCCTTCAATGTTTCCCCTATTTAATGTTCTTATCATTCGAGACAGTTGTTCTTATTTAAAACTCTATATGTAGAAACTCTAGAAGCTCGTGAACTTGTGACTCCAGATCCGAGTTGTACTTAGATATTATTGGTTTTTATATTACTCTACACTCAGTTTTAGTTTCATTTCGGCATAATTGATTTTCTTATTGAAATTGATTAAAGATTGGCTTAATGATCCTCTAACGTTGGCTTGCCTAGCAAATGAAAATGTTAGGCGTCATCACGGTCCCGAAAGTGGGAATTCTGGGTCGTGACACCATGTATGCAACATCACGGACCTTCCTGTCAGCATAACTCTTCTGTCTAGATTGTGCCGTGTGAAGCCACCCCTAAATCAATTTAACGTTGTCCAAAGCATCCTGAACCAAGTAAGTACCCTGTTGATACCCAAATTTGCCCTTATATTTTTTCAAATAGTATATATACCTTCAAAATATAATTTTTCAATCATACTCAATTTACAAGAGTTATATAAGTATTTTCTATAATTTTCCATAACTTTAGAGTTTTAATTGATTTCCTTGCATTTTAGTTACTTAATTATTTATTAATTATCCTTTAAAATTATTTTGGGATGACTTAATCATCCAAACTTATTGTTTGTATCCACATATAGGTTTCATTATATTTTTACCTTATTTTATATAGGTATATTTGTATTTTAGGGCTATTTACACAATTTTGCAATAATAGCCTATGTGCTATACATAATTATATTTTTTTACATTATTTGTGCCAATTTTTTTTTTTTTATATTTTTGTAATATTAACATATTATTTTCAATCTCTTTATTGCACAAGTGATATTTTATTAAAAATTTATAGCCCAATTTTGAGTTAATTTAGGACCAAGTCAAGGCCCAAAACAGCTGGCCCATCTCTAATAAACGCTCCAGCCCAAACCAGATCCCTCTAATCCTATAACCCGGTCGGGACCCATCTCCTAGCCCGCCCCATCTCCCTTTGATCGTGGACGTTGATCTGAGATGATCAACGACCCATAATAAAACCCCGCTTCCCCTTATGTCCCATAACCCAAACCCTAGACCCAATTTCATATCTCTACCGCCCTCAAACACTCCTAATCCTTCTCCCCCCCTAAGAAACCCTATCCGTCTCATCTCTAATTATTCTCCCATTCCGACTAAACAATTGAATCTCCCTGTGATTCACCTTCCTTATTTGTGTTATCGCATCAGTATCTACACAACAACGGTGTTACTTGTACTTGCCTAAACTTGGCAAGTACTGTCTCTGAGAATCGAGCCCGTTCAACTCAATATTGGAGATTTGGATAAAATCTCATCCATATACACGAAAAAAAGCTTTACCATTTGGCTAATTTTGAGTTTTAAACCCTAACTAGGGTTTGGAGTTTGATTTATTTCCTTTCCAGTTACTTTACTGACTTGCATGCGACATTTTACTCTTCTTGTTCATGTTTACTTGATTTCGTTCCCTGTTTCTCTACCTAATTTTACCACTATATAAACCCCTCCCCTAATTCCCTTTGGACAGACCTTAGACGGAAATTAAATACTGTTACTCTCTTATTCTCTCATTCTATATGCAACAACAACCCAGTGAAATCCCACTAATGGGGCCTGGGGAGGGTAGTGTGTACGCAGACCTTACCCCTACCCCGAAGGGGTAGAGAGACGTTTCCGAAAGACCCTCGGCTCAATAGAACAAATGGACAAAAGCAGAGAATATTAGTATTACCACAAAAATAATAATAAAAAAATATGAACATGAAATCCCGAAGAAAGATGCAAAGTAAAGCTATAGCTATTAAATACGTCATGCACTGAAATAGTAAGACACAACAATGGAAGTAGCTATCTTAGGTAAAAACCCTACCAGACTAGTCTCGCAAAGGTATAAGTAAGGCAAGACTCAACTACCCCCTAACCTACAACCTTAATACTCGACCTCCACAACTTCCTATCAAGTGTCATGCCCTTGGAAATTTGAAGCCTTGACATATCATGTCTGATCACCTCTCCCCAATATTTCTTAGGCCGCCCTCTACCTCTTCTCATCCCCTCCACATCTAGCCGCTCGCACCTCCTTACCGGAGCATCTGGACTTCTCCTCTGAACATGCTCGAACCATCTGAGCCTCGTTTCCCGCATCTTGTCCTCAATGGGAGCCACTTGCACCTTCTCCCATATATCATCATTTCTAATCTTATCCATCCTAGTGTGCCCGCACATCCGCCTCAACATCCTCATTTCTGCTACTCTCATCTTCTGGGTATGTGAGTTCTTAAAAGGACAACACTCAGCCCCATATATCATTGCCGGTCTAACCACCGCTTTATAGAACTTACCTTTGAGAATAGGTGGCACTCTCTTGTCACATAAGACTCCAGATGCTAACCTCCACTTCATCCATCCTACCTAATACGATGTGTGACATCCTCGTCGATCTCCCCTCCCCCTGGATAATAGACACAAGGTACTTGAAGCTTCCTCTACTTGGGATGACCTGTTATTCAAGCCTCACATCCACGCCCACTTCCCCTGGCTTAGCACTAAACTTATACTCCAGGTATTCCATCTTCGTCCTGCTCAGCTTGAAATCCTTAGACTCAAGAGCTTGTCTCCAAACCTTTAGCCTCTCATTAAAACCGGCTCGCGACTCATCAATCAAAACTATGTGATCAGCGAATAGCATGCACCATGGCACCTCCCATTGAATATGGTACGTTAACGTGTCCATCACCAAGGCGAATAAGAATGGACTGAGTGTAGAACCTTGGTGTAACCCCATTACAATCCCATTCTATATGCTATTCTGAAATTTGAGACCTTGGCTGGCTGAAAGCCAAGGCCTCCAGAAATTTGATTGTTGCTCTTTCTCAGTGTGAGCACGAACTTGGGGTTCACTTGAAACCTTTGGGAACTCTGACACACTGGGATTTGGAGTGTTGCTCTTCTTTTTCTATTGACAATTAAAGTACTATTGGAAATTGTTCTTCTTACTTACTTGTTTGTTAATTTGTGACGGGTAAGTACCTTGACTCTTGCAGTTCTATTCTTAGTTGTGGTCATGACCTGAGTACTATGCTTGTTCGAATTTTCTGAACCTGTGTGATTGCAATATGTTGTTGCCTTTGTTTGCAATCCTATATATTTCAAAGCTAGCCTATAGTCCTATATTCTTTAGAATCTAAAATTGCTTAAATCCTGCAGTTGGATATCTGCCTACTGCATACATATTTCGACCATCTTGAACCTACTTAGTCCACTATGTTTATGCACACATGAATTTCCTATGTATGTTGCTTGCTCATATTCATGTATTGTTCCGAACTATTGTGTTTAAACTTTGGGGTATTTATGCATGCCCATAATTTTCTCGATTGTACTTCTTTATGCTATGTTATTTAAGCATAACTTGCTACTTGATCATGTCTATATTCTAAACCATTTAGACAAAGCACGCTACTTGTGAACCCCAGTCCTATTATGGTTGCTTGCTTTGCTACCATCCTGTTCTGTACACTCATATATGCTAATGCTAGGATTGCTCAAGTTTAATGCCTAGGGAATATTTGAGGTGCAAAACTGAACTTGATATATCTAATCAATTTGTATTAAACACTTGTTTGTTGATTAGTTGTGGTGTTGAGTTTGTAATAATGTTGACCCTGAGCTTCTATATTAGGTTTCTTTAGTAACGCCTCTACTTGTTCTGAATTGGTCTACAACTCTTAGTTATGCCTTCCCTTGAATCCTTATAAAGACTGTAGTGATATCTACCCCAAAGAGAAGTCTCTCGAGCATGTCATTATCATTTGTTATTCCATGTCTACCTCCTTGCTTTGTGGATTCATGTTTCATATAACTACTCTGGTACATCCTAAGAAATCCATGCTTTGAACTCGTTTGTCTCCCATATGTACATGTGCATCCTCTTACCTGTTATTTGTCACCCCCAAGGTGACATTTAGAAAACCTTTTTGCTGATGATTGTAATAATGGAAATCCATGTGTCTTTGCCTGAACCCTGAGCTATTTGAATGACGCTCCTTATATCCCCTTGTTCCTATTATTAACTAATGGGTAAGTGAGGCAATTGTTTTCATGCTTGGGGTCTGGCTTATTAGGCTGTGTGTATTATTAAATCTGAACATTGATCATACGAGCTTGTAAGTCCGGATATCAGGCCTGTTAGATATGCAAGAGTATGGTTGGTGAAGGCCTAGAAGGGCACCGCTGGGCTACTTTGTACTTATGATGGGCCTGTAATTGTTGTATTTGGGACTGTAATAGCCCTATTAAGTTTGTATTTGTTTTGTTATTCTAACTGGGTCTGTAATAATTTGTAAACAAACAGTCGAGGTATAAATGAATAGAGGCTTGGTGCATTCTAATACTTGCATGAATGTGTAGAAAACATGCCTATAGGGTCTACGTGATCTATTTTCTATTTTGTTCAGTACCCTACATGTTATTTAGTTTCCCATGTTGTACACTGATAGAAATCGTGTCTATAAGGATTGTACACACTTCACTTAATTTATCTAACACTGGTACATTATCCAAAGCATGGTAGTTTATGTAATTGCTGGACTTATTTCCGTATATGCTACTAGTATGTTTATGGTGATCACATGCTTTCTTTAATAGACAACAAGCCTATAGGACACAATAATACACGCCTTTAGTATACTCATCTAGATACCATGACTATAGGGTTAACTAATTAATCAACTGCTTCTATTATTTTCCTTTATACTATCTCATTTAGATGACATGCCTATAGGGATAAAGTGTTGCAAAACCAAGTCTAATTGTAGAATATTAGAAATCATGTCTGTAGGATATTATCACCCGCCTATAAAGCATGCCTACAGGGATAAAGCGTTTAAAATCAAGCCCAATTGTCAATCGTTAGAAAACCTGCCCATAGGGTGTTTATTAATGACCTCACTGCCTATTTACACAAACGATTACATATCATGCCTATAGGACTTGCAACACTCTAATTTGCCTATATATCAGAAATTACAACACTGCTTATATAATAATGGAATCCAGAATCACATAGAAATCATGCCTTTAGGACTCAACAATTCCAACACTTCTTAATGCTATATACTGCCTAACCAGAAATCTGTTTGTGTGCTTTTCATACTTATGTGTGGAGATTACTTGATCATTTTATTGTAATTATATGCAGTCCTATCTTTTTTTGATTGTTGCCTAGTTTTATCATTTTGAGCAACTGAGCTGAGTCTAGAACTACCAAAAGTAGGTCACAGCCTCCTAGACCCTAGGCCTGGGACGGGTAGCGCACACATAGGGTACGACTTAGAATCAAATTAGAACGCTTTTAAGTAAACAACTTCAACATAGTAATCGGGTAGCAAGAGATGATTGTCCGCGCCCACTCAATATACTATGAGCAACTCCTACCTAAAGGAAGTTGTAAAGTATTATTTATGTTGCACGGGGTGATCCTTTAAGCTAAAAAACTTAGGACCCCCCCCCCTTTCCCTTATATGCTTGCCAAAAGGAGTTTGTCATTAAATATAGAAAGACACAGTTATAATCCTTGTGATCTTTACAACTTGTATTAATTATTCATGTAGTTTATTTTTCCTTACATTGGTTTATGTTATAATCGGACTTTCAACTTTCATATCCTTTTTTACTTATATGCTCGCCTAGTTTAATCATATAATCCACATAATGTAAAACTCAGTCAGGAACCACAGTTGTGGGCCTCAAAGAGTACCTAACACCTTCTCTTTGAGGTAATCTGAGACCTTACCTGATCTTTGGTGGCGTTGACTAGTCAAATAGAGTTATTTGCAAATAGGATCCCTAACACACCTTAAAAATATTAGGTAGCGACTCTTCTCTTTTAATAACCATTAAAAAGAGTTGTCACATGTCGAAATGCGCTTTTGCAAGAAAACGGGGCGCAACATACCCAATAGCCTAGCCTCACCCATATCAAATCATCCCACCAGAGATCTACATCATCTCCCATACAAAGCCTCATACGGAGCCATCTGAATGCTCGACTAGTAGATATTGTTGTAGGAAAACTCCACGAGCAGAAGAAATTGATCCCAAGAACCCCCAAAATCAATGAAACAAGCACACATCATATCCTCGAGTATTTGAATAGTGCACTCGGTCTGTCCGTTTATCTAAGGGTGAAATAATGTACTCAGCTCAACCTGGGTGCCTAACTCTCGCTGCACGACTCTCCAAAATTGCGATGTACACTACATGCCTCGATCTAAAATGCTGGACACTGGTACACCGTGAAGGTGCATAATTTTTTGGATGTAAATCTTAGCCAACTGCTCTGAAGAATAAGTAGTACTAATTGGAATGAAGTGTGCGGACTTGGTCAGCCGATCCACATTCACCCAAATAGCATCAAACTTCCTTAAAGTCCGTGGGAGCCCAACTACAAAATCCATGGTGATCTGCTCCCATTTCAACTATGAAATCTCTATCCTCTAAAGCAATTCACCCTATCTCTGATGCTCATACTTCACCTGCTGACAGTTAAGGCACCAAGCTACAAATCCCACTATATCTTTCTTTATCCTTCTCTACCAATAGTAATGCCTCAAGTCCCGGTACATCCTCGCGGCACCCAGGTGAATGGAATACTGCAAACTGTGGGCTTCCTCAAGAATCAACTCACGTAGCCCATCCACATTAGGCATACAAATCTGACCCTGCATCCTCAATACCAAGTTATCCCTAATAGTCATATCTCTGGCATCACTGTGCTGAACCGTGTCTTTAAGGACAAGCATATAAGGATCATCATACTGGCGCACTCTAATGCGATCACATAAGGAAGAACGAGAACCACACAGGTAGAACCCGACTGGGCTCCTAAATATCCAATCTCACGAACTGATTGGCCAAAGCTTGAACATCAACTGCAAGAGCTACCAACGGGAATGAATGCAAGACTATCCATATTCACCGCCTTTGTACTCAAGGCATCGGCCACCACATTGGCTTTCTCGATATGATACAAAATGGTGATATCATAATCCTTTAGCAGCTTCAACTATCTTCGTTGCCTCAAATTTAGGTCCTTTTGTTTGAACAAGTGCTGGAGGCTCCGATGATCCGTAAACACTTGATAAGACATACCGTAGGGAAAATGCATCCAAATCGTCAATGCATGGACGATGACAGCCAACTCCAAATCATGAACATGTTAATTCTTCTCATGGGGCTTCAACTGGCACGAAGCATAAGAAGTCACGCAACCGTCCTGCATCAAGACACACCGATACCGATCCGAGAAGCATCACAACACACTATATAAGAGCCTGAAGCTGAAAAGACATCACAAGGAATATCTGAGTCCTGAATCTTCAACTAGTGATACCAATACCTCAAATCAATTTTGGATAACACCCTCGATCCCTAAAGTTGGTCAAATAGATCATCAATACGCAACAAAGGATACTTGTTCTTGATTGTGACTTTGTCCAACTGCCTATAATCAATGCATATGCTCATAGTACAATCCTTCTTCTTCACAAGCAGAATCGGTGCAGCCAAAGTTGACACACTAGGCCTAATAAATCCCTTATCAAGAAGTTCCTGAAGCTGCTCTTTCAATTCCTTCAACTCGGCTAATGCCATATGATACGGCGGAATAGAAATGGGCTGAGTGCCCAGCACAAAGTCAATATCCATGTCGAGCAGCATGCCCGGCATGTCTGTAGGAAACACATCCAAAAAATCTCGCACCACCGGAACAGAATCAATAATAGGGGTATCAGCACCAACATCCATCAAAAGGCCAAATAAGATAAACAACCCTAGTCAACCATCCGTTGGGGATTCAAATATGAATCACTCTGCTAGAAACCCAGTCTAAAGAGACTCTCCACTCAATACTTGGCAACCTCAGCATCGCCAACTTCACGGTCTTAGCGTATTGATCCATAACAACATGATATGTAGTCAACCAATCCACATCCAAGATCACATCGAAATCAACCATACTAAGTAATAGATCAACTCTAGTCTCCGAACCCCCAATGGTCAATACACACGCCTGATATACGCAGTCCACAATAAGCAAAACATAGATGAAACTAGAGACTCATAGGGCATATACGAATAATAAGCAAAACATGATGATACATATAAATATGTGGAACTAGGGTGCAATAATACAGAGGCATCCTTGTGGCAAACTGAGACAATACCCGCGATCACTACATCTAAAGCAACAACATCTGGTCTAGCAGGAATAATATACAATCAGGCCTGATCGCCACCTCATCAACCTCTCCCTCTAGGGTGACCCCTAGCTTCCTGAGTCCCACACTGAGCTAGCTGGGCGGGTGGTGAAACAACTAGTGCTGAAGTCGTAGTCTGACCCCTCTGCTGAGATGGACCTCCGAAAAAGTGGGGACAATATCTCTTGATATAACCAAGGTCTCCACAATCGTAGCAACTTTGATCTGACAATGGTGGTGGGGACTAAAGGGAACCCCGAGCATCGAGATAACTGCTAGAAGGACCTAGCATAGATGAACCCTAAATCGATGGAGCACGAGACGAACTCTAAGTTGGAAGGCACTAAGAGATGGCTGACCCTGATAAAAACTATATAAACCATGGATGGATGACGCACCACGGTGAATTGGACGAGCCGTCTGAGCATGCCTATAAGGACGACTGTGGCCGTGGTGGAACTGACCCTAGAAGGAGCACCGTTGAAACCACCCAGTCCATGAGGCCTCTTGGCCTCCCTCTCCCCCTGCTCCTAACCGTGTACCATCTCTATCTGCCAAGAAATCATCAAAAGTAGCACTGGATACCCTCTCATGAGTCATAGGAAACCGCACCTAATATATGAGACCATCAATGAACCTCCTAATCCTATCCCTATCAGTGGGAACCAACCAAATTGTGCGATGAGCTAACTCAGAAAATCTTATCCTATACTATGTCATAGACATGCCATCTTAACGTAACTGCTCAAACTGTCTCTGCAGTTTCTCTCTGCGAGACTACGGCACAAACTTCTCCAAAAGAAAATGGAGCACTCCTACCATGTAAGTGGCGCCGCACCGACCGGCTTGCACCTCTCATAAACCTCCCATCAACTGAAGGCAGCCCTAGTGAACTGAAAAGTAATGAATGAGACCCCACTAGTTTTCAGAATATCGGTCGTGCGAAGAATCCACTCGCACCTGTCCAAAAAGTCTTGGGCATCCTTCGAATCTGCCCCACTAAAAGATGGAGGCCAGATCCTCCCAAATCTCTATAGTCTCTTCTGCTCATCATCAATCATAATAAGAACCACATGGGCCTAAGCAGCTAAAACAGGCTGGGCTGGTAGTGCCACCGGTGTTTGGAGTCCCTGCATCAACTGCTCTAGTGTAAGGGCTGTAGGAACCTGAGTACCTCCCTCGGCCTGAGAAGTGGCTACTACGGCCAGAACAAAGACCGCCTGAGCAAGACTGGTGCACATGATCAGAATCTAAGCAAGGCCTCCTTAAGGCCTAGAATCTCAATGGGCACAGCTGGTGCCTAAGCTGGCCCCACTAGCTCATTCACAACTGGAACCTTCTTCAGAACTAGGGCAACTGGTGGATGTGCATGTGCTGCATTAGCTGTTATACGAGCTGCACCTCTGCAACTACCGCAACCTCGACCTCTAGTAGCCCTAACTAGTGGTACTGGTGGCTGTTTATCATGCCCGCTAGCACATGTTCTCACCATCTGTGCGAGAATAAAATAGTAGAAGTTTAGTTACCGAGATTGATAGTTTATATGAGTCCACCAAACTATAGAGTACCAAGTCCTATATGAGCTTCTACTAAGAATACTAATAAAACAGTAAGTAAATAAGACATGGAGTTTTACGTGGAAAAATCCCTGCTCAAGGGGATAAAAAACCACGACCTACACTGATAGGATTTCAACTTCACTATGAGAAACTTTTAGATTACAACCTATGCAATCTAGGAATTAAACTCTTAATCCCTCACTAACTCATAAACACCTATTGCAAACCACTTTGCAATACACCTATTACAAAAACTTTAACTCGTGGGTAACTCAAGTCACGACACAAACACAAAGGTTTATGGTTTGACAAAGGGGTTCCTAAGCAATGCTTCTAGATGAGAAATTTAGGAATTACAATGAAGAACAATTACAAAGTTACAACTCAACTAAGGACAACAAAATACTAGATTTAGGAACTGGTCTGTAATAGCGTTAAACTTTGTTCTTGAGGCACTTGAGAATTGAATTCGCTGTCTCAGAAAGCTTGAATGCTTGAAGTGAATTCTCAAATGTTCATGTGATGTTTTGTTGTGATACTCTTGTTAATACCTAAATGATGTAAGCACTTGGTTGGTCAAACGACAAGTGACTGTAGAACAGTGCTGTACTGTGTGCATTATTTCTGTGGTAGTCACTTTCTAGCTGTACACAGTTGACTTTCATACTACTGTCAGGGACACACAAGGGATCAAGTCCTTGTGTTGGTTCTCTGTCTTCTACAGTTGGAGAAGTTCACGTTAGCTGGAGTCTGTTGATTAGCAATGTATACCAAGTGTGTCAGGTTCCCTATCTGGTTCTTAACAGTAAGCTTGTTAGATCATCAAAATATAAAGCTAAGATATTGAAAACCCATCAATTTCCCCCTTTTTGATGATGACCAGCTTAGCATTGATAACATATGTTAAGAACAGAAATAACCAGATAAAGCAATAGGAACTTCACAAGTTCACCCTGACTTTATGCTTCCCCCTTAATCAGATCCGCTATCTCAATTATACTTCCCCCTTTTGGCATCATAAAAAATACACAAGCAGGAAATTAGCATAAAGAAGTCTAGCCTAGCTAACTCAAGCCACATATGTGCACACAACATGATAGAAAAGAGAAACAGAGAACACAAGCATTTAGATAGCAAAAGAGGATAGTTTTTATATATAAAACATATGCCTTTGCTTATAAAGCAAAGACAAAGATTGGGCTGTTTAAATGGGGAGCAGTACAGATACATCCCATCCACATCAAAACAAAAGAAACAAACACAACTACCAAGTCATTAAAACAAAAATAGAACATCCAGAAACTAGTCACTGAAAGGGTTGCTTAGGGGGCACTAGGAGTAGAGGGCTTGGAAGTTGCAGCAAGGGTTTAGAGAACTAGGTCTATACTAGCATTCGCCCACTTTTGCTCGGCGAGCAGTTCTGCTTTCAGGTTATCCACTTGTGCCTTGAGATCAATATTTTCTTTCGTTAAACGAACTACCTCCTCATTTGACTCTAGGGCCCCTTGGGCCTGCTGACCTTCCAGGACAGCGTTCCTTGCCTTCAATTTTCGAAACTCCTTAGTTGCGCTGTTTTGAGCATTGATGAGCTGATTGATTGTCGATGTACTGCCTACCCTCCCCCTATTCTTCTCTATGCACTCACATTCCTCCAAAGTTGTTTGAGAGAAGGTCTGCTTCTTGGTCCCTACTTTTTCTTGTCCCAGTGGCACTTTGAAAAACTTAAACACGTGCGTAAGACCAAACCCATACGGAATTCCATGATTTCCATCCTTGAAAGTTGCTACCTTCTGCATATGTTCAATTATGATAGCAGGCAAGATCACAGGTGTAAATCCATCTAGTTGCTCCATTAGATACAAGTCATACTTGGAAGTCATGGACCTCCTCTCAACAGGGGTAACACAACCTTGTTTACCAACTTGAAGAGCAACTGATAAACAAGGAGCAAGGCCTTCTTGTGAACCTTGTCCCCTTTAGACACACCAACCATAAGGACTTTCACTATATACATATCAACCGCAGGGAATTTCAGAATATCCCCAAGTAGACTCATATCAAACACAATATCTACCCCATTAACCAAGGCACAAATGTGGTCGGTATCAACACGAAAGAGGTCGGCATAGAAGCTTTGAACCTCATCCTCATACACCTTGGGTGCATCCATTTGGAATAAATGACCCACTATTGAAACTCAGCTATTGCCATGACTTGCCTCATGCCAGCCATATCAGAAATTGATGTGTCAAAAGTGCGACCCAACAAGACCTTTTGGTGCCTCAATCGTTCTGAAGCAGAACTAGTTTCACTTCTCACCCTTTTCGCAAAGACAAGTTCCTTTGCAGGTTCCAACTTTCTCTTGCCAGACTTTTCAATACTTGATTTTTCCTTTCCACTAGACTTGATCAAAACATCATGATCAGAACCTGATGGTTCACTCACAACATCTTTTAGTTTTCCATTCTTTACAACAATTTTCAATTTTGAACTAGGGATTGTAACATTCTCAACTGAAGCAAATTGTTTCTTCTTCTAGGACCTTTTCACCAAGGAACTAGGTTCCCTTGTTGTTTCCTCCTCACCTTCCACCATAGAGACATCCTTGTCACACACTACTTCATTATTTTTCACCAATCTCTTTCTTTTCTTGTTACTGCTCTTTTGAAGGGCAGAGTCATAAGCTACCTTTGCTTGCAACCTAGTAGTAGGTCTCTTAGTAGATGACTCAGGAGTGCTTACTGCTGTCACACCTCCTTTTTCACCTACACCCCCGAGAGGGGTGTATAAGGGAGTTTTTCCAATTAAAGGACAATCGACACGGGGTTTATTTATCAAAAGATTCAGAGTCGCCACTTGAGAGATTTATGGTGTCCCAAGTCACCGGTTCAAATCTCGAATCGAGGAAAAGGTTGACTCTATTTAACAGTCCGCGAACCAGAAATCCGAGTAAGGAATTCTATTAACCCGGTAGAAGGTGTTAGGCATTCCCGAGTTCCGTGGTTATAGCACGGTCGCTCAACTGTTATAATTGGTCTATTATCTAATTTTAGTACATGTTTTAGCTTATGGTATAATTTTAACTTTTAACCGCTTTTAATTATTTATAAAAGAAGATTGAACGTCGTTTAAAACACGTCTTTGGATCGCGCCACATGAAATGCACCCGCAATCCTAAACATATTTCATTCAACGTTTTAAGATTTGATTTGGGTCACATGAAATGCGCACCCGAGTTTAAGAAAGTAAAATTATTAAGTAACGCGCCTAAAGCGACTACACGTTTTTAATTTTACGAGGGCCATGGGAAATTTGCTAAATGGCATGCCTCAAATCTAATTTCCTAAAATTCTTATTTTTAAAATTATGAGGGCCATAGACTATTGGTATCATTAACATCGTTCACCTCAATTGTTTTAAAGGCTGAATTATTTAACACTCGATGAAGTTAAAAGTTCCCTATGGTCGTTTAATTAACAATCAAAGGCCACAAATGGGCTTCCTATGTGATGTCCAGAGCCAGGAAGGCTAGCGAAAGGCCTGGGCATGACTGGGCCGCAATTACGACCCAAATCATACTCGAAATAAGCTGTTAAGCTTGGACCCAGAAATGAGCCCAATTTCGAAGCCTCAACAATTCTGAGTGGAGAACCCAGTATTGAGTCCCTGCAGGCCAAAAACCAGCGATATTCAACAAAAAAAAACAATATGTGTGCAAACAACCTCTGGGCTCGTTTTTCTTAGCAAGCAATGACAATGAAATTCTCATCATGGACAACATGTTTGATCTAGTTTTAAACTTGTATCATTATGAGTAATGCATTTTGACCTTATCCTACTATAGAAAGTTTTTACATATCTAAATAAGTCAAAAATTCATTCTCAACCCAATGCATGCACCCAGTTACCTTGAGTACCCAGAGACTTATGCCAATCAAACCTGTATTCATAAAGTTTTATTCCCACAAAGCAGGCAGTCACCTCTTTTAATCTAATGCATTCTGATTTCAGAAAAAACTAAATGATAAGCTAAAATTCAACAGAGTCTAACCACATGCTTGAACATATGCATAACAAACAGTGAATGACTTAAATGACAGTCCCTATATACAAGATCCAAATGTCCTGAACTACTTACATACAATCAAACCATCAGACCATGTGTTTTCATCACAAACGAAAGGAAACATGAGTTTTCTAAGGAATAACACACTACTGTTATATTAAAAAGGATAGATCAGGCTAAATGCCATTACAATATACCACTAAACTCCAGAAATTCCCAGTAAACATCTAATATTGATGATTAAAAAAGAAAACCAATATTCATTCATGGGGATCTTCATGTAATTATAGCTCTCATACTTGCATTTAATCTCCTATAGAATCAAGTAATACCTGAATTAAATGAAATAAGAAAAAGGGAGAATCAGCAGTAGACAGCAGGGAATCAGCATCAGGTTCCAGTAATAAAAACAGACCAACAAAACATGTTCAAAAACTCAGAAATGAAGTACTGCAGCCCAGAAACCAGTCTCAAACACACAATTAAACCATCTGACCTCAGAACCAATCTTAATGACTATGTTTCAAACCATTTCTAAGCTCAAACAATCAGGAAAATCGATTCAGGAAGAAGAGGATTTCATATTACAAAGCTAAAACCCAATGAAACAGTATTTTCTGCAGAAGTTTCATCTATTTTTGTTTTCCAGAATTTTTATTCTCTTTCAAGTCTTTTGGGTCTGCCTTGAAAGGCAAGAAAATGATGCCTTTATAGGCAAGAAAACAGGGCAGCCTTAAGAGTTCATTTTTACCCTTCAGTCCTTTTTTAGTTTTCATTTTAGCTTAAACACCCCTAGTTTAAATTCTGTTTTTGCAAAGTAGTCCCCTCCCCAGCTTCCCAGAAGCTTCCCAAACAGTTACACCCTAGGTTACCTCAACCAATTACCTAATTTACCCCTTAACCCTTTGAAAATTACTTCAGAAATTCAAACCGGTCAAATTGACCCAAGGATATAGACCAAATTAAACGGGCTATATTTGCGAGATGGGTCAACAACAGACTAAAGCCCAATTAGTACATTAACATCCCTAAATTCTATAAGCTTCTGAGAGACAGATTCATCCAAGTACTGGAACAATTTTTAAAACTAAGACCCTAAACTAAATTACTACTAACTGACACAAATAGAGGGAATTAACTGAACTGCTAGACGATTAACTAATTAAGAAAGGATCCCGAACTAATTATGCATGAATAACAAAACTCCGGAACAACTAAACAAAACCCAAAAGAGGAGATGAAGCAGAAACACAAAAGAAAAGATAAACAAATAAACAAAATGAACAAAGAAGATACCTAACACCATCCAGGAGTCGATTCGACAAACTTTGAAGGGCTCTTTAAATTCCTAACCAGAATAGCCCTTAATCGTGTGTTTTCATGTGAAAAACGCGAATAAAGTCCATTACAGTCTGAAATCTTTAGCACACCCGTTGATTTAGACTTTGGGATTTTAGGGTTCTTCTCTTCAGATCAAGATTCGAGAAGTTCTGGGCAGATTCGAAGGAAATTGGTCCGGGATTTAAAAAGAGGGGAGTGGGGGGTCATGGGGTGTTGTTTTGGTGGCGTTTGGAGGTGGCACCGCCACCGGACGATGGTGGATTTAGGGGCGGCTCAGCTAGGGTTAGGCTTGGGTTCTCTGATAGACGGGGGTGTTTGGAACGATGAAATGAGGGGGGGGGTAGTGAGTTTGGGCCAGGTACATCGGTGATTATGTTTGGGCTGGGGAAATCTGGGTTGATTTTGGCCCAGATTTAAACCCTCTTATTTCTTTCTTTTTCTTTTTTCAATTTCACAATTCTTTTTTTTTTTTCCAAAATTAAAAATTAAAACCTAAATTAAATCCTAAACCAAATTATCCTACCATAATAAATTAATTAACCCTAATAATTGTTACTACAAATAATTAAAAACCAAATTAAAGGAAAACCTACTAAAATTCAAAATTAAAATTAAAAGTGCAAAATAAACTATTTTTGTGATTTTTTCCTATTTTTATAAAATAATTTGTCAATTAATCCTAAAAATGTAAAATTAAATCCTAAATGTAAATGCAACATATTTCTTGTAATTTTCATTAATTAAATAAAATAAAAATGCACAGACAAATGCAAACAATTATCAGAAAATGCCACGAAAATCCCCAAAATTGCAAACACTAAAAGAAATTGCTTTGTTTTGAATTTATGGGAGTAATTCATATAGGGCGAAAATCACGTGCTCACAGATGCTCCTCTTTTCTCGGAAACACGAAGAGTTTTCGTGCAAAGATAAAGTGAGCGGATACGAGCGATTTTTGCCCGTTTGAATACTCCGTGGGAAGCATTTTTGAAAGACTTGACCGCACCTTGCTTCCGAGGTTGCCTACATATCCTTGGCTAAAAAGGAATCAGGTCAGTGTAGTTCGGGAAGTTTTGGTAGCTGGGACTACCATGAAGCTGGGATTTCACTGTCGCTGCTGCTGCTACTGCTTGCTGAACCTCCTTATTACACCATGTCAAAATAAAACAAGAAGCTAGACTAGACTATGATCTATGGATACAAAAGTCCTATCTATATCTTCAAACTTGATTTTGTGTTTCTTGTTGCCTTGTTCCTCTCTATTCTCTCGGAGACATCCATTTGTTGCCACCTTGAATTGTAAACTGAGATGTTTTCCCCTTCTTCAGGTGGGTGCCTGACTGCTGAACTTGATATATATTCTCATTCTATCCAGGCGGGCTCCTGACTTCGAAACGTGAATGTATTCAGATGCTATCCAGGCGGGCTCCTAACTGTTGACTTGAAATGCATTCCCTGCTCTTCAGGCGGGCTCCTGACTTTAAAATAAACAAAGCAAAGAATTTGAAAGCTAAAACTTAAATGGTACTCCCTTGTTCTCAAGGCGGGCTCCTAACTGCTGCGCTTGAATGTATTCCCTGCTCTCAAGGCAGGCTCATGACTGCTGCATTTGAAAGTATTCCCTGCTCTTCAAGCGGGCTCCTGACTTCAACTTGAAATGTATTCCCTGTTCTCCAGGCGGGATCCTGACTGGAAATGTATTCCCTTGTTCTCCAGGTGGGCTCCTAACTTCATAATAGACAAAACAAGGAATTTGAAAGCTAAAATTTAAATTGTACTCCCTTGTTCTCCAGGCGGGCTCCTGACTGCTACGCTTGAATGTATTACCTGCTCTCCAGGCGGGCTCCTGACTTCAACAAAACAGACAAAAACAAAGAAAATTTTCTGCCCCAGTTTGGTGGCTAGGGACAGATGTGATTGTAAAACTAAATCATATTAACAAGTATTACTAAGGATTTGAAAGCTAGGTCCCATTATTCAGGGGGTTCCTGACAACTCTTAACTAAATGACAATTTAAAATCTAAGTTATATCTTCTACAGGTGTGACTTCTTGCTAAATCTTGCTATCTAAGAGGATCTTTAAATTACTCCCCATTATCCAGGAGGGTCCTGAAAATCAAAAGTCCAATTTTATCTTAAGAGTGACAACTTTTATGGCTGAATTATACTACCCTATAGCAAACTTTACGCTAAATGTTGTTAACTAATCGAAATCTTAAAGCTAAGTCCCATTATTCAGGAAGGTCCTGAAAACTCCTAATTGAATCCTATCTCGAACATGCAAACTTCTAAACCAACTTATATTCTTTTGGGATATATTTATGCTAGATTATGCTATTTTCTGAACTTTAAACTAGGTCCCATTTTCCAGGAGGGTTCTGAAAATAAAAAACCAAACCTGTTTGGTGACTGCCTTTCTTCACGGAGGGTTTCTCGAAAACAACCGAAATTTCCTGCCCATGTCTCAGTCAAAGAAAATTTTGTCAGTTTAAAGTGGTGGTTAGCTGATGGCATTCTTGTTGAAGATCCTTCTGCTGCAATGTTTTGTCCTGGCTAGCTTCTCCGAACTGGCCCTGAACCGCTTTGACTTTCTGACTGACTTTCACACCCCATGACTTTTGACGAACCGAGTGTTCTATACCCATGTTGTTATTTTACCTCTAACCCTTTTATCTGAACCTTTGCATCTCCCATGACATTACCAATCCATTCTACCGATGGTTCTTTGTACCCCTCTCTTACATCATGTTATCCTTAGTATGCTTTGACCATTCCGTGCTTTGCAATTTTGGGAGTTGGTACTGAGCTTTGAAACTCTTTTCCACTTACTTGGGACAAGACTGAAATTAAAACCTCTTAGACAAATAAACCCAAAGGAAAGTGAAATGCAATGACTTTGCGGGTTAAGGATAAGAAGAATCAAAACCCAGATAACTGCTACGAAGGGATAAAGAAAAAGAAAAAGAAAAGAAACTTATTTGAGTGGAACAGCTGGTACCAATGATCATGACATGCATTTCGGATTAATCGGCCCAATCTGCCCAACCAATCAACTTTCGGTTGCCGTACTTTGTTGACCCAGAATTTCCATGACCTGATTACTTTAACCAAACCTTGACCTTGTTCATCCTGCAGTGAAGTGAAATGTTTTTACCAGCAGATCTCTTTCATTCATTCATCTCTCAATTCACCTTCGCCTTACGGTGCCCGTGAGGGTTTTCACCCATAAGACTCTCTCATTTTTCTCTCAACTCCCGTCGCCTTACGGTGCCTGTGAAGGTTTTCACCAATAAGACTCTCTCATTTTTATTTCTCTCAACTCCTGTCGCCTTACGGTGCATGTGAAGTGTTTCACCAATAAGACTCTCTCATTTTTATTTTTCCTGCTTGAACCAGATTGTTACCCCTGACATGAATTACATTTACCTGCTTGACTTGGCATTTCTCGAAGACTGGTTAGAAGGTCTTTCTTTGGACCGTAATGTAGACTTCTGGATAGGGTTAGCAAGAAAGGGTATAAGAGTCTCAAAACAATACGAATGAGTTAAAATTACAACTTTCGGAATTAGGTTTCTCACAACAACCACAACTTCTACCCCAGTTTCTTGCATGAGGACTTTTGGATTTTATTTTGGTGGGACCGAACCGTGAGGCTGCCTACGTATCCTTAAAAGGAATCATGTCGAACGTAGTTCATGACATAGGAATTGCTCTATCGTTGTGATTTTATTTTCTCTTTCTCTTTTCTTTTCTTTTCTTTCTTCCTTTTCTCTTTTTGTTGTTTTGTTGTCTTTTCTTTCTTCTTTTTCCCCTTTTTTTTCTCTTCTCATTTTTTTTGTTTTTCTTCTCTTTTTTTTGTTTTTCTTCTTTTTTCTTCTTTTCTTTTCCCTTCTTCATTTTTCTCTCCCATTCCGTTCTTTTCTTTTCTCCTTTTCCTTTACTTCTCTTTCACGCTTGTGTTTATGACCTTTGCTGCTGATTCCGAAAAAGGGGTATGAAAGAAAATAAATAAGGCCCAAAAAAGGAGATAACGAAGGATAAAGTGTTTAGATAGCAGAGTAAAACGCCTTCGTCATTTCAATCTTCAAAATATGTCAAATAGAAACAAGTACAATCAAAGAAAGAAATCATACATAGTATCTTTTGACAGCATCAGAATTGATAGCCATTTCTACACATTTCCCTTCTACGTCTATCAAATATAATGCGTCGTTGGACAACACTCTAGTCACAACAAATGGTCCTTGTCAGTTTGGGGCGAACATTCCTTTTTCTTTAGCCTGATGAGGCAAAATACGTCTCAACACTAACTCACCCACTTCAAACTTCCGTGGATGTACCTTCTTGTTATATGCTCTTGTCATTCTCTGTTGGTACAATTGGCTGTGACATACTGCTGCCAATCTCTTTTCATCGATCAGACTCAATTGCTCCAAGCGAGTTTTGACCCATTCAACGTCATCAACTTCTGCCTCAACGACAATCCGAAAGGATGGGATTTCAATTTCTGCAGGTATTACTGCCTCCGTGCCATACACAAACAAATAAAGAGTGGCCCCTACTGAAGTACGGACAGTAGTGCAATAACCTAGCAATGCGAACGACAACTTTTCATGCCACTGTCTAGAACCTTCCACCATTTTTCGAAGTATCTTCTTTATATTCTTGTTGGCTGCCTCGACTGCTCCATTCGCTCTAGGGCGATATGGGGTGGAATTGCAATGTACAATCTTAAACTGCTGACAGGTCTCCGCCATCAGATGACTGTTGAGATTAGCACCATTGTCCATGATGATTACCTTTGGAATCCCAAACCGACAGATGATATTTGAATGCACAAAATCGACCACCGCTTTCTTGGTCACAGATTTGAAAGTTTTCGCTTCAACCCACTTGGTGAAATAATCAATGGCTACTAGAATAAACCTGTGTCCATTTGAGGCTGCTGACTCGATTGGCCCAATGGCATCCATGCCCCAAGCAACAAAAGGCCATGGTGTAGACATTGTATGTAATTCAGATGGTGGAGAATGAATCAAATCTCTATGCACCTGGTACTGATGACATTTATGCACAAAACTGATGCAATCCCGCTCCATAGTGAGCCAGTAATAACCTGCTCTGAGAATCTTCTTTTCTAGAACATACCCACTCATATGCGGTCCACAAAGTCCGGAGTGGACCTCAGTCATGATAACTGTGGCCTGTCTGGCATCTATGCATCTTAACAATCCAAGGTCTGGAGTTCTTTTGTATAATGCCCCTCTACTGAAGAAAAATCTGCTTGCCAATCGTCGAATTATTCTTTTCTAATCACCAGTGGCCTGTACAAGATATACCCTCATCCGAAGGTATTCTTTGATATCATGGAACCATGGCTCCCTATCAAGTTCTTCTTCTACCATATTACAGTAAGCATGTTGATCACAGACCTGAATCTGAAAAGGGTCCACAAAAGCCTTATCTGGATGATTAACATTGATTCCAGAGTAGCCAAAGCATCAGCGACTTTATTATGGATCCTTGGGATATGCCTGAATTCTATCGACTAAAACCATTGACAAAGATCATGCAAACATTGTCTGTATGGTATGAGTTTCAAATCTCGTGTTTCCTATTCTCCCTGAATTTGGTGCACCAGGAGGTATGAGTCACCCAAGACCAAGACTTCCTGGACACCCATATCCACAGCTAATCTCAAACCCAGAATACATGCCTCGTACTCAGCCATGTTGTTGGTACAGCAAAAATGAAGCTGAGTCGTAACAGGGTAGTGCTGTCCTGTTTCAGAAATAAGTACTGCTCTTATCCCCACGCCCTTCATGTTTGCGGCTCCATCAAAGAAAAGTTTCCATCCAGGCTTCTCGACTTGTTCAAACTCATCAATGTGTATCACCTCTTCATCAGGGAAATAAGTTTTCAATGGTTCATAATTTTCATCAACCGGGTTCTCGGCCAAATGGTCTACCAAGGCCTGTGCTTTCATTACAGTTCGAGTTACGTAGATAATGTCAAACTCTGTGAGTGGGATCTGCCACTTTGCAAGCCTCCCTGTGGGCATAGGCTTCTGAAAGATATACTTCAATGGATCCAAGCGAGATATGAGATAGGTAGTGTAAGACGACAAATAATGTTTCAGCTTCTGCGCCACCCAAGTTAGGGCGCAACATGTCCTCTCGAGCTGAGTGTACTTGACCTCATACGGTGTGAATTTCTTACTGCGATAATATATGGCCTTCTCCTTCCTGCTAGTGATATCATGTTGACCCAATACACAGCCGAATGAATTGTCCAATACCGTCAAATATAGAATCAAAGGTCGCCCTGGTTCTGGCGGGACCAACACGGGTGGATTTGACAAATAACCCTTTATCTTATCAAATGCTTCCTAACATTCATCTGTCCACTTAACCGCAACGTCTTTCTTTAACAGCTTGAAGATATGTTCACAAGTTGTCGTGAGCTGAGCGATGAACCTGCTAATATAATTCAATCTCCCCAACAAACTCATCACCTCGGTCTTGTTCTTCGGAGGTGGCAATTCCTGGATGGCCTTGATTTTTGATGGGTCCAAATCAATACCCCAGCGGCTGACTACAAACCCCAACAACTTTCCAGACGGTACCCCAAAAGCACACTTTGCAGGATTAAGCTTGAGATTGTACCTGCGAAGCCTTCGGAGGAACTTCTTCAGATCCCTGACATGGTCAGACTGCTTTGTACACTTCACGATCACATCATCCACGTACATCTCGATTTCCTGGTGTATTATATCATGGAATATTGTTGTCAATGCCCTCATGTAAGTTGCCCCATCATTTTTCAAACCGAATGGCATGACTCGATAGCAGTACGTTCCCCACGGCGTGATGAATGCTGTCTTTTCTGCATCTTCCTCGTCCATTCAGATCTGATGATAACCCACATAACAATCCACAAAAGAACCAATCTCATGTTTGGCACAATTGTCAATCAATATATGGATGTTTGGCAGGGGAAAATTATCCTTCGGACTTGCTTTGTTGAGATCCCGATAATCAACGCACACCCTGGTCTTGCCATCCTTCTTTGGCACAGGCACAACATTAGCTAACCAGGTGGGATACCGCGTGACCCGAATAACTTTTGCATCGAACTGCTTGGTGACCTCCTCTTTGATCTTTGCACTCATATCCGTTTTGAACTTTCTCAGCTTCTGTTTGACGGGGGGAATGTCGGGTCAGTGGGTAACTTGTGAACCACCAAATCAGTGCTTAGACCCGGCATGTCATCATAGGACCATGCAAAAACGTCTTTGTATTCGAACAGTGCTTTAATTATCTCTTCCCTGAGTTGAGGTTCCAAATGGACACTTATTTTAGTTTCACGGACATTTTCTTTGTCCCCTAGATTAACTGCTTCTGTGTCATTCAAATTAGGTTTGGGCTGTTCCTCAAAATGACTTAGTTCCTTACTAATTTCTTCATAGGCCTCATCATCCTCAAATTCCAACTCGTCATCACACTCAATTTCTATTATTATTATTTCAGAGTTAGATTGGCTTTTAAAACTGGGCCAAAAATTTCTCACGCATGTCATGTCATTGATATCAGCATAAAAAGAACTGTACAAAAGAAGAAAACAAAATAAAATTAGAAAAAATGAAGGAAAAGGAACAATTGCATTTCATTGAATATAAAGATAACAGGGTTTTAACACATCCAACTGGACGGAACATAATATATGAATTACAGACCCTGGAATAATCCAGACAACTAAAAGAAAATCAAAACCCACTACCAAGACTCCCTCCCGGTAGGAAGAGGAGTAGCTTGCCAGTTGTTGACTTTTGCATGTGGTCCCACAAATTGCACATCTGCCTTGCTGGACCCTTGCCCAACCTGAACCATGTTAACCTCGGTGAATAACCTTTCGAGCCCCTTCTACAAGTCTCCATCGGCTCCAATCAGTGGTCCAGGGACCTTTGACAACAGCTGCTTTCTGGTACCCGGCCTGACGAATGACCTAGACAGACGCGGGATTGGCTTTGGCAATGCCCATGGTTTCTTTTTCATTTTCCTAGCTCTTCTCACGTCTGCAATGGTAGGCTTGACCCCAGACCAAAAGTATCTAGATTCTTTGTAAGGGAGACTGGCTGCACAATACCTTGCAGAGATGTGCCCAAATCCTTGCCCGGTACGAAACCGTTTTTCAACAGCTACCAGGACTGATGCCGCAACCATCTTTGGAGTTGGCATGCACTTTCCTTCCAGAATTTTCTCTATCGATACTGTGTCGGAAACCTGATAAACCCATGGTCCCTTGTCATCGTCAACCTCTATGAACGGAACAATGGCACCATTGGGCACACACAAATTATCTTCGCCATGTACAACAATTTCCTGTCGATCCCATTCAAACTTGACCATTTGAAGCAGAGTAGACAGGACTGTCGGCAGCATAGATCCAGGGTCGTCCCAACAACAGATTGTACGAAACAGCCACATCGAGCACCGAGAATTCCATAGTAAATTCAACTGGCCCTATTGTGAGCTCAAGCACTATGTCCCTGACTGAATCCTTCCCTCCACCGTCTAATCCCCGAACGCAAATACTGTTCTTATGAATTCTTTCATCCTTGACTTGCAGCTTGTTCAATGTGGAGAGAGGGTAGATGTTCGCGCTAGACTTGTTGTCAACCAGTACCCGAGTAACCATGGAATCTTCACATTTTACCATTAGATACAGGGCTCTATTGTGCTCGGTACCCTCCACGGGTAACTCATCATCAGAAAAAGTGACTCGATTTACCTCAAATATCTTGTTAGCTATCTTTTCCAAGTGGCTTACTGAGATTTTGTCAAGAACGTGAGCCTCGTTCAAGATCTTCATCAAAGCACGACGGTGTTCGTCTGAATGGATCAATAATGACAAGAGCGAGATCTGAGCTGGTGTCTTCCTTAAATGTTCCACAATGGAATAGTCTTACGCTTTTATATTTCTCAGAAATTCTTCCGCTTCTTCCTCAGTTACTGCTTTCTTCACCAACACTGGATTATCTTTTGAGGTCTTAGCTTTTCTCAACTCTTCGGGGGCAAAGCATCTCCCCGATCGAGTCAAACCATGAGTCTCACACACTTCTTCTTTAACCTCTTTCCCCTGGTAAGTTACTGTCATTCGTTCATAATTCCACGGGACCGCCTTGCTGTTGATCAGTGGAAGCTGAGTTACTGGTTTTATAATAACAGGCTCTGTGCGAGCACCCTTCCCGATCACAACAGGTTTACTTATAACCCCTGATACCACCACTTTAGCTTTCTTTGGTTTCACTGCAACAGTGCTTGAAGACCCTTTCTTGTCTACCACAGCTGGCTCATTGTCTACCCATTTCAACTGGACCACAGATTTCCCACTGGTTACCTTTTCCTTTGAACTGGTTTCACTGGAGCGGATCATCATCACCGTCTGTGAGGGTTTCTTAGCCTCCCCTCCCTTGTGTATCAACTCAATCATATGGGTCTCATGGTGAGTTTGTAGCGGATTCTGGTTGATATTTGGTGTTTTTGGGGCCTGAGCCTCGATCCGATAAGTATCAATGAGCTCTTGTACAACTGTTTTTAGTTTCCAGCATTTCTCTGTATCATGGCCCATGGCCCCTGAACAATACTCACAACTCACCGAGCGATCAAGATTTCTGGGAAGGGGATTTGGTATTTTGGCCTTGATCGGATTCAACATACCCAACTGTCTCAGTCTGTGGAATAGGATGGTATATGATTCTCCCAATGCAGTGAAAGTTTTCTGCTTCTGCAACCTTTCATTATTAAAGGATTGATTTGGTCGAAAACCTGTTCCAGGAGGGTTTTTGTAGGCTTTTGGGGGTGGATGGGTATTTTGTGGAGCTTGGTAGGGACTCTGCGGAGCTAGCGCACGCCATTGTGCGTGAGCGGGAGGTTGGGTATAGGTTTGTGCGTGATAGATAGAAAAATGGGGATTTGGCGGTGGGTAGTAGTGTTGTGGTGGGCTATATGGAGTGTGGGGGTATGTTTGGGGATAGGGTCGAGGCTGGTTGTAGAACGGTGGAAGGTTCCTAGATCCACCCCAAGCTGCCGACTCAATCGTTGCAACATCCTCTTTCTTCTTCTTTCCGAGCACACCCCCGGTACCGTTTTGAATGGCCTGAGTTGTTGCTTTGATTGCTGAATAACTCATGATCTTATTGGACTTGAGTCCCTGCTCAACCATGCCTCCCATTTTCACAACTTCATTAAAGGACTTGCCTACTGCTGACACCAAATGACCAAAATAAGTGGGCTCCAAAGCCTGCAAGAAATAATCAACCATCTCGCTCTCTTTCATCGGGGGGTCAACCCTCGCTACTTGCTCTCTCCAACGGAACCCATATTCTTGGAAACTCTCACTGGGCTTCTTCTCAATCTTTGTCAATGACAGACAGTCTGGGATGATTTTAGGATTATACTGAAAATGACAGGCGAAGGCTTGGGCCAAATCGTCCCATGTGTACCACCTACTATGATCTTGTCTGGTGTACCATTCTAGTGCTGACCCACTAAAACTTTGGCTGAAATATGCCATCAGCAATTCGTCTCTTCCACCTGCTCCCCTCATCTTGCTACAGAATCCTCTTAAGTGTGCTACCGCGTTACCATACCCATTGTATAGATCAAACTTGGGCATTTTGAACCCTGCTGGCAACTGAACATCTGGGAACAGACATAAATCTTTGTAGGCCATATTTACTTGGCCTCCCAGCCCGCTCATATCTCAGAACGATTGCTCTAAGCTTTTGACCTTTCTGATCATCTCTTCATGCTCAGGATTTCTGGGCGGTTTCTTGGTCTCTGCCGGGATATCAAGATGAGGAGTGTAAGGATATGGTTCTGGAACTTTGAAGATAGGCTCAGGGGGATAGTACTGGTTGTCGTGAGTTTCGAACAAGGGTTCACTGGAAGATCGGTGTAATGTAGCAGGTGGAAGTGCCACAAAAATAGGTGTAATTGGTGGAGGGGGGTATGAGACTTGTTTGGGTGGTGGAGCTTGAGAAGTATGGGAAGTGGCGCCATGACATTGTTGGTAGAGGGGAAAGGCTGGAGATGAGTTCACAGTGGGAGGCTCCGGAGGTTGGACTGATGGTGGGATATAAGCAGGATTGGCGGGATAAACCGGTAGTGGATGCCCATTCGCCCAAGCTTGGTACATTTCAGCCATCTGTTGTTTCAGCTTATACATTTCTTCCCTCATTGCATTAACGTCCATTTCTTCCACCTCTTTCGATGGGTCGACAATACTTGTTTTCGGTTCCTGTTCGACCATATTCAGCCTGTCTTTCGATCGGGTGTTGTAGGAGTGAGTTGCCAGAATGCCAGTCAACTAACCACCTTCCTAGACTTAATACATCAAACAAACAACCTTGTTAGCGATTAGGCTTTAACAGATTGGTAATCGCACATTGGGCGTGGATGCACCTAAACAGTTAACCGTCTCTATTATGTATTGTTGCATGCGTCATCCCGATCCTTTCTTTCTTTTAATTGCAAACATCCCCTTTTCTTTTCTTTTCTTTTCTTTCCTTTCCTCTCATTCTGGCCTCTGTACTCTCTTTGTTTTTACCCTCTCTTATTTTCTCTTTTCTTTCTTGTTTTTCCGCTCTTTCCTCTTGTTTTTCCTTTTATTTTATTTCCCTCTTTTCCTCTCTCTTTTTTTTGGTTGCGGTCGAATCCTATGGAGATTGACTATGTATCGTGACCCCGCTTGAATCAGACGAAGCGTAGTTCTTGTAGATAAGTGCGAAATAAAACATTTTTGGGATTTTCAGTTTTCATAAAATAAAACAACAAATGCTTCCATTACAAACTCAAAACTAACAAATTCCAAAAGACTAACAAATTTTGATGCAAAGGTGAAATACAGACTGCAAAAACAGACATTATATTCCAACAGAAGAAAATACAGACTCAAAAATAATTGGACGAACTCTAGTAGGAAGAAAACTCAACATGACTGACAGGCACTTAACAAAAGGAAATGCAGACTCAAACGAAAGAATCATGAATACATGAATGCTCCTAGTGCCCGCGAGACGTCATTCGGTCTCGCCACGGGCCTATGTGCAAGATCCCTTTGAAGTCGGTCCAAGTCGTTCATTATATGTTTAACAAAGGTCATCACCACTGCAAAGAATGTAGTACGAGTCATATCCTCACAGTTGTGGCACTTCATAACGATGTAGTCAGCGATGTTTTTAATTCTCTCTCTTATGATGCCCTTTTCTTGTAACAAACGCCCAATCTGCTGGGCCCTGGCCTCTAAAGTTTGCTCAGCTGCATAATTTTGTTCCTGAAGTTGTTGCAAGTCTATTTCTAACTGTGCCAATATTGTATAACAGTGTTCCTTTTCAACCTTGAAGTCTTTTGCCTGCTTGATCATTTTGTTTTCCGTGGCGATGACCCTTTTTTTCAACCCTGCGACCTCATCATCGTACCTCTCTCTCAACGTCTTAACCAGGCATACCCGTTCATCTACGTTTTTAGCCAATTGTTTTTGAGCCTTGGCTAGTTCACTTTCTACTTTGTTCAAATTGAAACTATAGTCACTCACTTTCTGCCTCAGGTTAGCTATGAGCTTTTCATCTCTGTTACTTCGGACTGGATTTTCTGCCCCTACTTTCAATTTCTGAATTTGAGCTCGAAGGGCCTCATTTTCTTTGGCTAGCTTTTTTGTTTCTCCTTCGTCCGCTGCCACTTGCAAGCTATTCTCGAATTGAAGTTCTCTGACTTGCTTTTCCAACTTGCTTATGGTAGCCCTGTACTCGTTTTCTTTGGTCAGCCAATCCCATTGTACCTGAGCTCCGTCAGTGAATTGCTGGACATGGGGTCTCTTTGCGGGCCTATCAGGCTCATGTTGAACTCGAAATCTTTTACCATACCAAGAAATATAACTGGGCTCCACCTTGCCCCTGGATAGGTCTCGTACTTGCGTGTTAGGCCCTAAGAATCTGCACTGATGCCAAACCCGATGCACTTTTTCTTATGGGAAGGCCGCTTTTGGCATTAACTCAATGACTTGCTGACTAAAATCTTCATTGTGCGGGATGGTCTGGTATCGGCCTAACTGACGTAGGACTCTGTGTGGAGCATAAGGCTGGATACTCCGAATACCCATTAATAGCAAAAAACACACCTCAACCGACATATAGATTACTTTGTTGACCGAGAGCTATCCGAATGTCCATTCGATCTTATTTGCGGTCAAAGATCTCAAATGAGCATGCCATGCTTTCGTACCATCTGGAAACTCATAACCCTCTACTCGTTTTTCATGTTTTTCAATGCACTCGAGGCAGTCATACCGCAATTCAAGTATCCGAGACGATGGCAAAGGTGTCCCTCCATCCATATTTGTAACAGCATATTGCACCCTACAAAGAACTTTTCTCCTTCTCGACAACGAGTAAGAGCTCGGTAAATTTCTGCCAAGATCAACGGCACTATAGTCCCATTTGCCTTTTTCATCATAAAGTCAGCTATCCCTACTAGCTCCATCTCTATGTTCCCGTCTTTTCTCGGGCAAACCAAAATACCCAAGAACGCCACTATGAAAGCTAATCCTCTCCGAGCTTCCCACTTGTCTTGATTCCCAGCATGAGTAAGACCAGTATCTGGTGTTTCTAAGACACGTGGATTCCCGTATCGTCGGTACAGAAAGTAGAAGGTACAAAATCCTTTGGCCAAATTTCCGTCTCGGACATCCCGACTGACGCTTAGCAAGTCTAAAATTTGTGGGGGGTCACTGTTCTTGGTGCTACCGGGTATTGACTTTTGAGATTCCCTTCGAAACCAACATAGACTGTTGTCTCTTCTAGCGTAGGAGTTAACTCGAAATCCGCAAAGTGGAACACATTATGTGTCGGGTCCCAAAACGGTATCAAGGCCTCAATCATGTCTTTTTTGGGCTTGACCTTCAAAAGCCCGATAAGACCGCCCAGTGCTTTTGTCACAACTTTCCTGCTGTCGTCCCCCAAATCACGCCACCACATATGTAGCTCCAAAGGAATCTCTTCACGGACTGAGAAAGGTTCATTTTGATTTGTGCTCATCCTGCACATTTATTAAGGTTATTTTAATTAAAAGAAAACCATGACTTGTTTTGACTTATGAGAAATGACCAATTCCAAAATTTCCATAAAACATCCGTCCTTGCCAACACGGCCTTTCAGCACTTCAAAACGAAGATTTTAAGGCTGTGTCAGGTAACTGGCCAAAACCTTTGAAAGTGATAAAAGTGGTTGTTCTTGCAAAAGCAGCCTTCCAGCGCCCTTTTAGGGACATTCGGCTATTTCTGACAAGAATGACATCACCCTAATTATTTTCAAATCAAAGTAAAATTTTTGGGCTTTTGGGCTATTTTTGCAAAAAGGAAGTTGGACCCGATGGGGGTTGCCTACATATCTCACACCCTGTGAGAATCAAACTGGCGTAGTTCGGGCAAGCAAAACAAACTATTTTTGAAAGCAAGACTTCTTCTTTTTTATTTCATTGGCAAAGAAAACTATTTTTTGAAAACAACTTTTTCTTCTTTTTTTTTCATTTCATTGGTAAATAAAACAAACTATTTTGAAAAAAAAAACCCTTTTTTTCTTCCCTTTTTATGTTCTCAAAAAGTCGGCAGAGTTTCGGCACTATTTGGACATTGTTCTTTTTTCAGAACAGGCGATTAACTCTCTTTAACCCTCATACTGCTATTTCTCTTTCCAATATTCATAATCCGGTCAGCATGCAAGTCCGAAGCAAATAAATGCACAAGTAGCAAGTAGGATGCATCAGGATGGTCTTTTTGTTTCAGGTGCACCTGTCCTAGACAGACCCAACCCCTGTGTTGAGTCTCCAAAGTCAAATGCACATGATGCAACAAAAGTTCCTACTAGGGATCCGGCACGAGGTCTTGTTATACTAGATTTAAAAGCTGGGTTTATTGTTCTAGACCTGGCTTACCCGAGCGGACAGCTTGAGCCGAGGAGGGGGCAGCGTACCGGGAATATAGAAGCTTCGCCGGCTTTGCAACTTGTCCGAACCTCGTTCTAAATTTGGAATATGACTCTAACAGAAAAGAAGTCACACGAAGTGCACACTTCTTCATGATTTAGAAGACTCGGAGAGAAGAGGGATTTCGCAACAATTTATATACAATTCACGGAATATCAAAGCGGTAAAAGCAATCAATTAGCACATTAGGCCCAAATCATGTAATAAAATCAGACAGTGGATAAAGCCAACTATAACAATTATTCTAAGCTTGAATTCTTGAACCCTGAACCAGAGATTTTGGGTTCGTTCCACAGAAGAGTCGGCAGAGCTGTCGCACCTGCTTTTTCGCCTACACCCCCGAGAGGGGTGTATAAGGGAGTTTTTTCAATTAAAGGACAATCGACACGGGATTTATTTATCAAAAGATTCAAAGTCGCCACTTGAGAGATTTATGGTGTCCCAAGTCACCAGTTAAAATCCCGAATCGAGGAAAAGGTTGACTCTGTTTAATAGTCCGCGAACCAGAAATCCGAGGAAGGAATTCTGTTAACCCGGGAGAAGGTGTTAGGCATTCCCGAGTTCCGTGGTTCTAGCACGGTCGCTCAACTTTTATAATTGGTCTATTATTTGATTTTAGTGTTTTAGACTATGGTATAATTTTAACTTTTAACCGCTTTTAATTATTTTAAAAAGAAGATTGAACGTCGTTTAAAACACGTCTTTGGATCGCGCCACATGAAATGCACCCGCAATCCTAAACATATTTCATTCAACGTTTTACGATTTGATTTGGGTCACATGAAATGCGCACCCGAGTTAAAGAAAGTAAAATTATTAAGTAACACGCCCTAAAGCGACTACGCGTTTTTAATTTTACGAGGGCCATGGCAAATTCGCTAAATGGCACCCCTCAAATCTAATTGCCTAAAATTCTTATTTTTAAAATTATGAGGGCCATAGACTATTGGTGTCATTAACATCGTTCACCTCAATTGTTTTAAACACTCGATGAAGTTAAAGTTCCCTATGGTCGTCTAATTAACAACCAAAGGCCACAAATGGGCTTCCTATGTGAAGTCCAGATCCGGAAAGGCTAGCGAAAGACCTGGGCTTGACTGGACAGCAATTACGACCCAAATCATAGTCGAAAGAAGCTGTTAAGCTTGGACACAGAAATGAACCCAATTTCGAAGCCTCAATAGGTATGAGTGGAGAACTCAGTATCGAGTCCCTGCAGGCCAAAAACCAGCGATATTCAACAAAAAAAAAACCAATATGTGTGCAAACAACCTCTGGGCTCATTTTTCTTAGCAAGCAATGACAATGGAATTCTCATCATGGACAACATGTTTGATCTAGTTTTAAACTTGTATCACTATGAGTAATGCATTTTGACCTTATCCTACTATAGAAAGTTTTTACATATCTAAACAAGTCAATAATTAATTCTCAACCAAATTCATGCACCCAATTACCTTGAGTACCTAGAGACATATGCCAATCAGACCAGTATTCATAAAGTTTTATTCCCACAAAGCAGGCAGTCACCCTTTTATTCGAATGCATTCCGATTTCAGACAAAACTAAGTGATAAGCTAAAACTCAACAGAGTCTAACCACATGCTTGAACATATGCATAACAAACAGTGAATGGCTTAAATCACAGTCCCTATATACAGGATCCAAATGTCCTGAACTACTTACATACAATCAAACCATCAAACCATGTGTTTTCATCACAACGAAAGGCAACATGAGTTTTCTAAGGAATAACATACTACTGTTATATTAAAATGGACAGATCAGGCTAAATGCCATTACAATATACCACTAAACTCCAGAAATTCCAAGTAAACAGCTAATATTGATGATTAAAAAAGAAAAACAGTATTCATTCATGGGGATCTTCATGTAATTATAGCTCTCATACTTGCATTTCATCTCCTATAGAATCAAGGAGTGCCTGGAATTAAATGAAATAAGAAAAAGGGATAATCAGCAGTAGACAGCAGGGAATCAGCAGCAGGTTCCAGTAATAAAAACAGACCAACAAAACATGTTCAAAAACTTAGAAATGAAGTACTGTAGCCCAGAAACCAGTCTCAAACACACAATTAAACCATCTGACCTCAGAACCAACCTTAATGACTAAGTTTCAAACCATTTCTAAGCTCAAACAATCAGGAAAATCGATTCAGGAAGAAGAGGATTTCAGATTACAAAGCTAAAACCCAATTAAACAGTATTTTCTGCAGAAGTTTCAGCTGTTTTTGTTTTCCAGAATTTTTATTCTCTTTCAAGTCTCTTGGGTCTGCCTTGAAAGGCAAGAAAATGATGCCTTTATAGGCAAGAAAACAGGGCAGCCTTAAGAGTTCATTTTTGCCCTTCAATCCTTTTTTAGTTTTCATTCTAGCTTAAACACCCCTAGTTTAAATTCTGTTTTTGCAAAGTAGTCCCCTCCCCAGCTTCCCAGAAGCTTCCCAAACAGTTACACCCTAGATTACCTAAACCAATTACCTAATTTACCCCTTAACCCTTTGAAAATTACTTCAGAAATCCAAACCGGTCAAATTGATCCAAGGATATAGACCAAATTAAACGGGCTACATTTGCGAGATGGGTCAACAACAGACTAAAGCCCAATTAGTACATTAACATCCCTAAATTCTATGAGCTTCTAAGAGACAGAACCATCCACGTACTGGAACAATTTTTAAAACTAAGGCCCTAAACTAAATTACTACTAACTGACACAAATAGAGGGAATTAACTGAACTGCTAGACGATTAACTAATTAAGAAAGGATCTCGAACTAATCATGCATGAATAACAAAACTTCGGAACAACTAAACAAAACCCAGAAGAGGAGATGAAGTAGAAACACAAAAGAAAAGATAAACAAATAAACAAAACGAACAAAGAAGATACCTAACACCAGCCAGGAGCCGATTCGACAAACTTTGAAGGGCTTTTCAAATTCCTGACCGGAATAGCCCTTAATAGTGTGTTTTCATGTGAAAAAACGCGAATAAAGTCCATTACAGTCTGAAATCTTTAGCACACCCGTTGATTTGGACTTTGGGATTTTAGGGTTCTTCTCTTCAGATCAAGATTCGAGAAGTTCTGGGCAGATTCAAAGGAAATTGGTCCGGGATTTAGAAAGAGGAGAGTATGGGGGTCATGGGGTGTTGTTTTGGTGGCGTTTGGAGGTGGCGCCGCCACTGGATGATGGTGGATTTAGGGACGGCTTAGCTAGGGTTAGGCTTGGGTTCTCTGATAGACGAGGGTGTTTGGAACGATGAAATGGGGGGGGGGGGGTTAGGGCGTTAAGACAGATATATATCAGGTAAGGGTTGAGTTGCGGACTGTTTGATCAACTGAGATCAATAGTCCAGATCAACAAGAAAAAACGGCGTCGTTTGACTTAGTTGGGGGATTTGGACCGGGTGAGGCGTGGGTTTGGGCCGGGTACATGGGTGATTATGTTTTGACTGGGGAAATCTGGGTTGATTTTGGCCCTGATTTAAACCCTCTTATTTCTTTCTTTTTCTTTTTTCAATTTCACAATTCTTTTTTTCTTTTTTTTTTCCAAAATTAAAAAATAAAACCTAAATTAAATCCTAAACCAAATTATCCTACCATATTAAATTAATTAACCCTAATAATTGTTACTACAAATAATTAAAAACCAAATTAAAGGGAAAACTACTAAAATTCAAAATTAAAACTAAAAGTGCAAAATAAACTATTTTTTTTATTTTTTCCTATTTTTATAAAATAATTTGTCAATTAATCCTAAAAATGTAAAATAAAATCCTAAATGCAAATGCAACATATTTCTTGTAATTTTCATTAATTAAATAAAAAAAAATGCACAGACAAATGCAAACAATTACCAAAAAATGCCATGAAAATCCCCAAAATTGCAAACACAGAAAGAAATTGCTTTGTTTTGAATTTATGGGAGTAATTTATATAGGGAAAAAATCACGTGCTCACAACTGCGCTTCGCTTGACTATAAATGCATCAAGAGGAATATTGTCCTGATCTTCCTCATCGCTAGATCTCATATAAGGGACTAGAATGTCCAAGGGCTCAACAACAAAGTGCGGAGAAGGTGCAGGAGCAGAACTGGCCTAGGAGTGGGAACCTTGACCAGTTTCCTCCGGAGAGGGGTTAGGTCCCTCATGAGAAGGCCCAGTATTTTTTGATGGTGCAGAGCCTTCAACAAGCACCATATCTCCTTTTCCACCAGCCCCTGTGTCTCATTCTTCTAAGCCATGGGTACACCAGAAATTACCTCATGCAATATTCCATCTGTAGATACAACAAATATGGTCGTGATAGTTTCATCCTCGATAGGCTCCATGGCCACCATAGAATCTACAGCAACAATGGCGGCAGGTTAATCAATCCTAGCCCCAGAAACCTCTACAACCGTAGGACCTTTATCCTGTTCTCCACTTTTGCCTTGGTCGGTGAGAATCTCAGAATATAGAGATGAAGGATCATCGATTTTTGGGGTTTTTGAGATAGTCGCCTTAGAACTGGAGGGTGAAGGAAAATCTGGGTTGGAGATGGTTTCAGTGGTTAAGACTGGGATGGTGCCAGAAGATTCATCAGGGACGGATGACTCAAGAGTTTTCTCTGAGTTAGTGTCAACCGAAGAAGGGATTTTGGAGAGATTGTCAGCCATTGAAGAGAAAGAGTTGAGAATCTTTGGAGAAGGTCTAATGAGGGAGTATGTTCAGTGAAGAGAAGAGGGGTTTTAATGAGAGAAGATAATTATGAGGAGAGATATAAGAATCGGTTCTGAAATGGAGGTAGTGCTTGGGGAGTTTCAAAGTTTCAGAGGGAGATGGAAAGGATTTGAAACGAAAAGACGTGACAACAAAGTCTGAAAAGGTGGATGCATGGCAGTTGATATTTGTACCTTTTCAAGATGTGTATTTAAAGAATGCACAGGACTACTAACCTTTGGTACAAGAACCAGGTTCTTGACCTGTCTTTGAAAATTTCAATTATCTCTCACCACCCATGCAATGCATCTACAGCTTCTATAATCATCATGCGTGTTTACTTGTAACGTATTGAAGTGAGTTAGACTTGGCCAGAAAACACTTTAGCTAATTTTACCCGAAGGTGATTTTCATAGCCAACTGCTGGGAATCAAGTTCTTAATTAGTCTTCAATATCCCCAACTTAACCTTTCAAAATGCTCCCTACTCAATGCTTTGTGAAGATATATGCAATTTGGTCTCTTGTACTGCAGAACTTCATATAGATAAGCCCTTTCTCAACATTGTCCCTCAGAAAATTATGTCTCACATCAATGTGCTTGGTTCTTAGGTGTTGAACTAGATTCTTGTCCATGTTGAGTGCACTGGTGTTATCACATAGAAGAGGCACACAATTACTAAATACCCCAAAATCTTCTTATTGTTGTTTGATACATAGGATCTGAACATAGCAGGAAGATGCAACTATATATTCTGCTTCAACTGTTGAAAGAGTCACTGAGTTTTGCTTCCTTGTGCCCCAAAAGATTAGACATGATCCTAGAAAGTGAGTCTTCCAGAAGTACGTTTCCCTGTTGACAAGATAACCTACATAGTCAGCATTAGCATACCTAATATGATTAAAACTGTCACTTGAGGAGTAGTACAGGAACAGGCCCTGTGTTCCCTTAAGATATCTCAAAATTCTTTTGGCAGCCTTCACATGAGATTCCTTGGGATTTGACTGAAACCTTGTACATAGCCCCACACTGAAGACAATATCAGGTCTGCTGGCAGTGAGGTAGAGAAGAGACCCAATAATGCCTCTATACATAGTTTGATTCAGAGGAGATCCAGACTCATCCATGCCCAGTCGAGTAGCCATTATAATAGGAGTGTCTATCACTTTTGATGCTTCCATATCAAACCTCTTCAAGAGCTTATTGATGTATTTCTGCTAACAAATGAACGTACCCTTTATGGACTACTTCACTTGAAGACCCAAGAAGAAATTCAGCTCCCCTATCATGCTCATTTCAAACTCACTTCCCATGAGTTTTGCAAATTCTTCACACAGTGAATCAGCTATTGCCCCAAAAATGATATCATCAACATATACTTGAACAATGAGCAGGTTCGTTCCCCGTTTCTTTAGGAACAAGGTGTTGTCAATTTTCCCTCTTGCAAAACCATTTTCTAGGAGGAACTTTGACATCCTTTCATACCAAGCTCAAGGAGCCTGCTTCAACCTATACAATGCTTTATCCAGTTTAAACATATATTCAGGGTGTTCATGACATTCAAACCCGGGAGGTTGCTTTATATAAACTTCTTCCTTAAGAAGTCCATTCAGAAATGCACTTTTGACATCCATTTGGAATAGAGTAAATTCCATATAAGATGCAAAAGCGAGTAGGATTCTAATAGCTTCCATGCGAGAAACCAGAGCAAATGTCTTATCATAATCAATTCCTTCCTCCTGATTGTAACCTTGAATCACTAGCATAACCTTGTTCCTTGTAGTGTTTACATGTTCATCAAGCTTATTCCTAAATACCCACCTAGTTCCTATAATGGTTCGATCTGAGGGTTTAGGTACCAGATGTCATACATTGTTCCTTTTGAACTGATGTAACTCATCTTGCATGGCTGTATTCTAGTCTGCATTCTTCAAGGCTTCCTTGATGTTTTTGGGTTCTATTTGGGAAAGAAAGGCTGAGAAGGCAAGTGAATTTCTGGTTTGTACTCCAGAATCTAGAGGGGTAATTATGTTGTCAAGAGGATGAGAACTTTTGTGTTTCCAGTTGGGTATTTGAGGCTCATTTGTAGAGGAGCTAGGTATATCTAACTGGTTCCCTTGTATTCTTCTCTCAACTACTTGTGGAGTACCATGCACTGCATCAACCACTCTTTCTTCAGCTTCAGTGGTTGTTATTGAGGTACTTGGTTCCCTTGAGGAAGAAGCTACATTCTCTCCACTTGGTTCCTTCACTTGACTCATCATGTCTGTCTTTCCTTTTGTTATGTCGATGACTTCACCTGGAACCAGTAAGGGCTCCCCATCTTGATCATCATTGTTGATTTTCTCACATGAGGGATATGACTCGTCAAAAATTACATGAACACTTTCCTCAACACATTGAGTCCGTTTGTTGTATATCTTGCAAGCTTTGCTTTGAGAAGACATACCCCAAAAAGATTCCTTCATCACTCTTAGCATCAAATTTACCAAGCTGATCTTTTCCATTGTTGAGAACATAACATTTGCACCTAAATGTTCTTAGGTAAGTCAGCTTGGGTTTCCTTCTATTCAGCAACTCATAGGGCGGTTTGTTCAGGAGAGATCTAATGATGCACATGTTCACCAAGTAGTAGGTAGTGTTGACAGCTTCAGCCCAGAGGTTCTTTGCAATCCCACTGTCGATCAGCATTGTTCTTGCAATTTCCTCAAGAGTTCTATTCTTCCTTTCTGCAACTCCATTTTGCTGGGGAGTTCTTGGGGCTGAGAAGTTGTGGGTAATGCCATTTTCATTACAAAACTCATCAAATTTGGCATTGTCAAATTTTGCTCCATGATCTGATCTAATACATGCAACTCTAGACTCCTTCTTCACCTAAATTTTCTTCACAAAGGCCACAAATACCTCAAAGGTTTTATCTTTTGTTCTAAGAAATAGAGTCCATGTGAATCCGGAGTAGTCATCCACTATTACAAAGGTTCCTCCCCTGCTTTACACTCTCGTAGGGCCACACAAATCCATATGAAAAAGATCAAGTGGATTTGAGGTGCTGATATACCTTTTAGACTTAAATGAGGACGTTACATGCTTCCCTCTAGCATATGCATCACACACTACTATGGACCAGGTCCTTCTGAATTAGTTTCTTCAGAAGAGAGAAACTTGTGTGCCCTAGTCTTCTGTGCCATAGTTCAGCATCATCATTAACAGCTTTTAGGCAACTCAGATCATCACTTTGTATCGACTCGAAATCAGCAACATATAAGTTCTTGTATCTCTTGGCCACAAGTAACTTCACCGGTAACCATATTAGTAACTGTACATATCTTGGACAAGAACTTCACCTTGTTTCCTTTATCACAAATCTAAGAAATACTCAATAGATTGTACTTAAGACCATTGACATAATACACTTTCTCAATTGAGTGAGTGAGTTATTTCCTGACTTTTCCAACTCCGAGAATGTACCCCTTTTTCCCATTGCCAAAGGATACACTCCCTCCTTGAAAGGCTTTTAGTGAAAGAAAGTCCACGGTGTTCCCAGTCATTTGCTTTGAACATCCACTATCTATGAACCATTGTTGATTGCTTCCTTTCATTGTTCCTTGCACAAGGAAATCAAGAGTTAGTTTTAGGAACCCAAACATGTTTGGGTCCCTTGTAGTAGGCAAGAGGATGAATAAGAGCTCTTTAGTCCATGCAGGTAACATGCGTTTTTATGGGTGGAACCTCGTCCCTTTTTAGTAGCTACATTTTCAGCAAACACTTTATTTTTCTGAATAGACTAGACCCTGGCTTGGCAATTTTCCTTTAAATGCCCATTGTTCCCATAGTGAGTACACAACCAGTTATCCGGCACAGTAACATACTTGCTATGGGGGTTGTAAGGGCTTTTCTCCCTTTGAAACCATATTCCCTGCATGTTTCCACCATTATTAACATACATGGCATTGATAGCATCCGAGGACCAAGTCCACTTGAGGGACTTTTCAAGATCATTTTTTACTCTATCCAGTTCAGTTTGGAGATGCTTGTTTTTTTCAGTTTCAACACACATGCTAGTTTTCACAGCATTCAACTCATTTTCAAGCCTAATATGTGCCTCACTGGCTACCTTTTTTCCTTTCTCAGAATTTCCAGGTCTATACTCAGTTCCTAGTCCCTCTATAGTTTCCCTCAGGTCTGCAATCACTATCAAGAGATCATTTTTCTCCTCCTCAATTTCAGTCACTCTCTTCACTAAGGCCTCTTTTTCTTTAATGAAATTCTCAATGGTTTCCTTATAGTCAACAGCTACAACCACCATGTCATCTCTTTCATGTTATATGCTAGTAATTTTTTCAGTTAAAATAATTTTTTCATTTTCCAAATCACTTATGGTTTCCTTCAGATCAAGTACGCACACTACCAGATCATCTCTAGTTTGTTCAGCTTCTCATAGCTCTAAGGTCAAGGCATCTTTATCCTCCACAAGACTATGATAGGCATTAATTAATACACTAGCTAAAGACATGAGCTTCTTAGGGGAGTAGGATTTCAGATTTCTATGAACATCCCTGAAATTTACCTCACTATTGTCATCATCTTCATCATCATCTGATTGTGCCATCAAAGCAAATATTGAATCATATTAATTTTCTTCACTTTCAACTGCCATCAAGGAGTTATCACCTGCATCAGTTTCTTCTTCAGACTCACTAGAGGAGTCTCCCCATGCTGCAAAAGCCTGTTTTACCACATTGTCAGCAAATCCCTTCCTTTTGAAGTGCTTGTTAGGAATCAGGTTCCTCTTTGCTGCTTTATCAGGGTTGTATTTGGAGTGTCCTTGCTTTATGAGGGGACAATCTTTGATGAAGTGCCCTGGCTTTCCACATTTGTGGCATAGATCATAGTTCTTTGGTCTGCTGGAGTTGCCCCTTTTTAGTATTTCTCCATTTCTTCTGACCATCTTCTGAAACCTTTTGGTTAAGTAAGCCATGTCACTGTCCTCTTCACTTGAGTCATTGCTTTCAGCTTTGAGTACCAGGTTTTTTTCCTTCTTTGGTTCTCTTCTTTCACTAACTATCTTCCTCTTTATCTCGTAGGTTTTTAGATTTCCAACCAACTCATATATGGTCAGCTTTTACAAATCCTTTGACTCAGTAATAGCATTTACTTTACTCTCCTATGAACGGGGCAGGATACTAAAAATCTTCCTCACTAGCTTGTTCCTATGAATGACTTCACCAAGTGAGCATAACTCATTTATGATGTAAGTGAATCTTGTGTGCATATCTTGAATAGATTCATCGTCCATCATCCTAAAGAATTCATACTCGGTAGCGAGCATATCAATCTTAGATTGCTTTACTTGAGTGATTCCTTCATGTGCTGTTTGTAAGGCTTCCCATATCTCCTTGGCAGTTTCACAAGAAGAGATCCTATTGTATTCATCAGGTCCTATTCCACACACCAAAATTCTCTTGGCACGAAAATGTTTCTCCACAACTTTCCTGTCTGCGTCAGTGTATTCTTTTCTAGTCTTTGGAATCGTCAATGGAAGATCTCCGACGTTCTTCGTTGGGATATAAGGACCATCACATATGACATCCCACAACTTAAAATCTTCAGCCATTATAAAATCATGCATTCTTGTCTTCCACCACCCATTGAACCTGGGTGATCTATACGTCGATTGACCTTCTTCAAAATTTGGTGGAGCAGTCATAAGGATCCTTACTAGGTGTTATCTTGATAGGAGGAACCCGCTCTAACACCAATTGATAGTTTATACGAGTCCACCAAACTATAGAGTACTAGGTCCTCTATGCGTTTTCACTAACAATACTGATAAAATAGTAAGTAAATAAGACAGAGAGTTTTACGAGGAAAATTCCTTGCTCAAGGGGATAAAAAACCATGACCTACACTGGTTGGATTTCAACTTCACTATGAGCAACTTTTAGATTACAGCCTATGTAATCTAGGAGTTAAACTCTTAATCCTTCACTAACTCGTAATACACCTATTACAAGTCACTTTGCAATACACCTATTACAAAGACTTCAACTCATGACTAACTCTAGTCACGACACAAACACAATGGTTTATGGTTTTACAAAGGGGTTCCTAAACAATGTTACTAGCTAAGCAATTTAGGAATTAAATTAAGAACAATTATAAAGTTACAACTCAACTAAGGACAACACAATACTAGATTTAGGAATTGGTCCGTAGTAGCGTTAAACTTTATTCTTGAGGCACTTGAGAATTAGATTCACTATCTTAGAAAGCTTGAAGTGAATTCCAAGTGTTCAGGTGATGTTTTGTTGTGATACTCTTGTTAATACACCTTTGATGACATCACTTGAATGATGTAAGAACTTGGTTGGTCAAAGGACAAGTGACTGTAGAACTATGCTGCACTGTGTGCACTGTTTCTGTGGCAGTCACTTTCTAGCTATACATAGTTGACTTTCGTACTGCTGTCAGGGACACATAAGGGATCAGGTCCCTGTATTGGTTCTCTGTCTTCTACAATTGCAGTAGTTCACATTAGTTGGAGTCCGTTGATTAGCAATGTATACCAAGTGTGTCAAGTTCCCTATCTGGTTCTTGACTATAAGTTTGTTAGATCATCAAAATATAAAGCTAAGATATTGAAAATCTGTCAGAGATCAACAAATCTGTATGACAAGAATAAAAGAATGTGACGTTTCCTAAGGGTTCGGCAGCCTCTCGAAGATAAGTACATATGTCTCCATACCGATCCGCGAGAATACTAAACATGTTCATGACTCGTGAGACCTATTTAACCTAGGCTCTGATACCAACTTGTCACGACCCAAATCCTAACCTGTCGTGATGACGCCTAAAGTGGTACTAGGCAAGCCGACATTTACAAACAACTCCAACACTTTTAACAGAAAATGGATTTAATATAGTTTTAATAGTAACTTCTCATAAACACGATAGAAAGATCCAAAACACAACGCGAAAAACTTCCAAATTAGTGTGTCATAGAGTACATGAGCATATATCACAAGTCTAGAATACAGTGTCTAAGATAGTCCAAAACTAAATACAATAAAAGGAAAGATAGGGAAGAGAAACAAGGTATGCAAACACCGGACAGCTAACTCGAAGTCTCCAAAAAGATCAACTACGTAGAGTGTCAACACTTATCGTGTCCTGAAACACCTGGATCTGCACACAAAGTGTAGGGGATAGCGTGAGTACAACCAACTCAGTAAGTAACAATACAAAATAAAGAACTGAAAGTAGTGACAAGCTTTACAATTATAGTTCAATTTCAGTAATCTCAACATAGGAAAGAAGGCATGCTTTCAAGTTCAACAATTTAAGTTAAATCAGTTACTTCATGACATGTTTAAGTGAAAAAGAGTGAAGTATCTTTCAGTAATTTCCATGATAGTGATGCATGTCAGCTAAGTGCAACAATAATGAAGTAAAATGTATCTTCTCTGGGCAATAGTCACTCAGCCCTCTCAGTCACTCAACACTTGGCACTCGACACTCAGCACTCGCACTCAGTAGGTACCTGCGCTCACTAGGGTATGTACAGACTCTGGAGGGGCTCCTTCAGCCCAAGCGTTGTACCAAGCAAATTCATGGAATAAATCAATGAAACTCGTTGCGGCGTGAAGCCTGATCCCATATATATAGACATAAGACTCATTACGGAGTGCAACCTGATCCACACATATACGCCAGAAGGCTCATTGCGGCGTGCAACCCGATCCACACATATACCGCCAAAAGGCTCGTCGTGACGTACAACCCTATCCACATATAAACATATTGCGCTCAAAAATCGGCACTCGGGACCCAACTTAGTCACCAAATTCTCCAGTCTCTCAGGCTCTCAAAAATCATGAGAATCAGCCCAACACAGAAATAATGTAATGTATTAACAAGTAACAATATAGACTGAGATATGATATGTAATTAAAACGGAGACTGAGTACAACAACAATTTAGTAGATAATTAACATTTAATACGGCCTTTGAGGGCCCATTTAGTACCAACACATGGCCTAAGAATATTTTAACAGGACTTGCAGCTCGATATCAATTTTACATGAAGAATTTACAGGTATTATCAACAGATTAATCATTTATACAGTTCCATGGAATGGGCCAAGTCCCAATTCCTAAGGTGCACGCTCACACGCTCGTCACCTATCATATGAGTCACCTCAAAACAAATCATGTGACACAAAATCCAAGGTTTTCATACCCTCAAAACAAAACTTAGAATTGTTGCTTACCTCAATCCAAGCTAATCTCTACTCTAACATACCTTTGCTTCGCAGATCAGCCTCCAAATGTACCGAATCTTGTCAAAATAGTATAGTACAATCAAGACAGACTAGGGAATGAATTTCACTAGAAAATACAAAGTTATGAATCAAAAATACGAAACCGACTCTAAGTAGGCCCCCGGGCCCATATCTCGGAAGCAGATAAAAGTCATAAAATCCAAACACCCATTAGACCACGAGTCCACCCATACCAACATTTCTCAAATCCGATATCAAAACCCCCAATCAAAACCTCGAAAATCTAGCCTAAGAACTTTTCTTCATTTTCCCCAATTTTTCACACAAAATCACAAATTAATGATGGAATCAAAGGCATAATCATGGAAATTAATCAAAACTAGTTAGGAAAGACTTACCCAAAAGACCCATGCAAAAATCTCTCAAAAAATCTCCTTCTACCGAGCTCCCAAATCAATTTTGTGTTATGAACTCAAAACCTTCATTTTTGAAACTTATAATCTGCCCAGTTAAGCCTTCATCGCGAACGCGACCTTCACCTCGCGTTCACGTAGCACAATTAATTCTGCTACCAAAAACCTCCAACACGAACGTGTTCAATCACTCGCGAACACGATGCTTCACTGACCCCTCACTTTGCAAACGCGATCTCCCTTTACCGGACGGGTAGAACAACGGCGTGGGGAACCAGCTGCCTCCTCTCTTCTTCGCGAACACGTCACCCTTCTCGCGTTTGCGATGCCCCCACTGCCCAAACATTTGTGAACGAGGCCCCCCTATTCGCGAACACAAAGAAAAAATCTTTATCTGCCATCAGCTACCATTCGCAAACGCGAGACCTTTCTCGCAAACACATAATAGGAAACCAGTAACAGCAAAAACCAATATTCTTCACCCAAAAATGGCCAGTGAAAAATTGATCCGCTAACCATCTAAAACTCACCAGAGACACTCGATGTTATGACCCCAGTTCGTCCTCCGTGAACTGTCGTGACGGCACCTAGTCTCTACGACTAGGTAAGCCTAATAAATGCGGAACATAAACAAAACTTGTGGAAGAAATAATCAAAAACCAAAATAACTGAATGGAACAATAGTTATAATACCGCTCGGCATATACAACACAACATTTTCAAAACCAAGTACACTATCCCAAAACCCGAAAACTCACGGAAACACAAGCCTTTGGAATATCTAATAGTTTAACTCCAGAATATATAACAAGAAAGAAAAATACAGAAGGTCAATGTTTAACAGCTAGAATAGAAAGTGACTTCTCGATCTACGGATGCGGTAGATGTACCTCGAAGTCTCTAAAGCAGTCACCTCCCTCAAAGATGGTAGGCCTGAGTAGCGGTACCTGGATCTACACATGAAAAACATGCGCAGAAGGGGCATGAGTACACCACAGCGGTACTCAGTAAGTACCAAGCCTAACCTCGGTTGGGTAGTGACGAAGAAAGGTCAGGGCCCTACTGAGGTCAAATAAATAATAAGATGACAGGATAAGATAAATAGTACAATCGAGAATCTACAGTAAGAATCTACACAGGATAATAAGGAGTACAATAACAGAAACAGAAATAAAGGCAAACACCAGGAAATACCACTCAAAACAAGGATGATCACTGGGGGTCTCTTGGTATCCCGAGGATCTTTTGGTATCCTCAATATATGCTAGGGATCTCTTGGTATCCCAAGTATCTCTTGGTATCCTCAATATACGCTAGGAATCTCTTGGTATCCCGAGGATCTCTTGGTATCCTCAATATATGTTAGTGATCTCTTGGTAACCTCAATATATGCTAGGGATCTCTTGGTATCCCGAGGATCTCTTGGTATCCTCAATATATGCTAGAGATCTTTTGGTATCCCCAGGATCTCTTAGTATCCTCAATATACGCTAGGGATCTCTTAGTATCCCAAGTATCTCTTGGTATCCTCAATATATGCTAGGAATCTCTTGGTATCCCGAGGATCTCTTGGTATCCTCAATATATGTTAGTGATCTCTTGGTAACCTCAATATATGCTTGGGATCTCTTGGTATCCTGAGGATCTCTTGGTATCCTCAATATATGCTAGAGATCTTTTGGTATCCCCAGAATCTCTTAGTATCCTCAATATACGCTAGGGATCTCTTAGTATCCCAAGGATCTCTTGGTATCCTCAATATATGCTATGGATCCGAGGATCTCTTGGTATCCTCAATATACGCTAGGGATCTCTTGGTATCCCGAGGATCTATTGGTATCTTCAATATACGCTAGGGATTTCTTGGTATCCTCAATATATGCTAGGGATCTCTCGCTATCCCGAGGATCTCTTGGTATCCTCAATATACGCTAGGGATCTCTTGGTGTCCCGAGAATCTATTGGTATCCTCAATATATGCTAGGGATCTCTCGGTATCTCGAGGATCTCTTGGTATCCTCAATATATGTGCCAGGGGATCTCCCGGGATGTCGTCACGTAGTCCCAAAAGGAAAAACACACAGCAACAACTCAAAAATACCCAATTAAGCTAAATTTCGTACCAAGTAAACAGTTAATTCTAGCCTAACATGCTTCACGTAATGCAATTAAGGCAGTTTAAGCAAATAGGCAATTAAGTCAACTAAACATGATTTTCTAAACTAGCAACAAGCTAAATTCACAAGTAGAATCAATTGAAATACTTAAGGAAAAATTGGATTTTCAATAATTGGCTCAAGTATGCGCTCATCACCTCACTTACAAGGCATTTCAATTATCAAATATATCATATCCTAAGGGAAAGGTCTGCCACACCTCCTTTTTCCGTCCCCGCGAGGGTACAAGGAGTTTTTTCCAATTAAAGGACAATCGAAACAGGATTTGTTTATTTATTTTAGAGTCACCACTTGGGAGATTTAGGGTGTCTCAAGTCACCAATTTTAATCCCGAATCGAGGAAAAGACTGACTCCATATTACAGTCTGCGTACCAGAAATCTGGATAAGGAATTCTGTTAACCCGGGAGAAGGTGTTAGGCATTCCCGAGTTCCGTGGTTCTAGCACGGTCGCTCAACTGTCATATTCGGCTTGATTATCTGATTTTATACAAGTATGAACTTATGTGCAAATTTTAACTTTTAACCGCTTTTATCATTTACTGTTATTTTTATCAAGAATTGCAACATCGTGAAAACACATCTCGAACCACGTCACAATCAATGTACCCGTGATTAGAGCCACATTTCAACTCTGTTGAGATTGGGATTTGGGTCACATAAATGTGCACCCGAGTTTTAGGAAGATAACATTATTAAATACACGCCTAAAGTGACTAGCGTATCATTTACTTTGGGTAGGGCCGTGGAATTTTACTAAACGGTCGATTCCGAAGTCTAAGCAATTTTAAAGCAAATATTTACTGAGGGCCCCGCAATTTGTATTTTTATTTGGCGAGGCTCATCTCATTTTATTTTTTAAGGATAAACCTACAGTGACTACATTTCTTCTATTAAGTTTGTCTCTAAAATAAAAGAAAACCCCTCAATTAATTACATGCTGAAAAAGTCGAACTTATTAGTTATTAGTTTACGGCTAATGCAAATGGAAAATTGCAATCGAGTTTGTACAAAGAAAGATTTCTTCCGTTCTATATTTTATTATTTAATAATACTGGAACATGAGATTGACGCACAATAATATCAAAACAGATTAGCTATTCTTCGATTAATTTAAATTAACATTATTAGATGAAAAACGTTATACATATGCAACCTCATTACTCATTAATCAATCGACTACATTATTATACAAAGAAAGGAAAATTCTATTCAAACACAAATCTAAACAGGAGGAACTCAACAGGAACAAAGCCTGATTAATATTTCATTTCACTTCAAGCCGAGAGTGTACAAATGTGTACCTGGAAATGGCAGTACAAGAAGAAAAGAAGTAGGAGTCAGCAACAATAATAACACAGCAACAGCAGGTTCAGCAACACCGCAAACCAGTAACAACCAGTGGAATAACCCAGTAACAGATTGAAAACTCAGCAATACCAAAGTGCAATCGTAGTCAAAGCAGAAGAGAGACCGATACAAGATGCAGTAGTTTACTGATTTTGAATAACACTCGAGAAAGGCAAACGGAAATTATTCAAGTGAAAGTTCAAATTGCATTTCTCTTCTACTCTCAAAATGTTTCAAGTCTGTCAGCTCTCAAGTGTAAAAGTCTTCTCCTAATGTTCAAGTCCTAAAACTCTCTCTCCAATCTTTTTCTAATTCCAGTCTAAAAAAAATCTTTTTTCTTTTTTAAAGTGTCAAATGACCCTATATATATATATAGCAAGACCTTTGTCTTGAATCCCCAACCCGAAATTATTCCCCCAAGGGCATGCTTTGTACCCACTACTTAATGTTTTCTTTATTTTAAACCTTGTCCCCCATGCCTACATTAAATAAATACATCAACCCCAACCCATTACAATTTGTCCCCCATGCCTAACATAAAAAAATACAATATTCCCCTCCACTACATTATGTCTTGTCCCCCATTATGTTAAACAATTATATCAAACCTCACCCCATTATATTTTGTCCTCCATGCTTAACATAAAGAATTATAATAATGTTCAATTACCAAACTACCCCTCCGACCTTATTGCAATTACCATTTTACCCCTGAACGTACTGCAATTTACCAAACTAACCCCCATCAGCTCTAAACAATCAATTAATCATAACTTAACCAAAATATAGCCAAGATGACCAATTTCTCAACAATCTTCAACAACAAATCATATGAACACGATGAACAACACAACTCAAAATTAATGGAAGTAAATTAACCATATCGGGAACCAATCCTGGTTAACTTAGACCAAAAATGGATGAGCAAGGAGACAACAATACAAACAACAAAATACATGATTCAAACTAAATCAACAAATCAAAAACATAAACTCACATTAAATCACTGGATTAAAAATGAACTTCAAACAAAGATGAACATGAACTAAATCTATTTTTAAACAACAAACATGACGGATTAAATGATTCAAACAACATTAACAATTTCTGGAAAATATGTAACAACATGAAACAAATTGAAGAAATAATTAATTAAATTTCAATTTGAATCTAACAAACATTAAACTAACAAATTTTTACCTAAACAATAAACAAGAACATGAAATAAACATGAAAAACAACTAATTAAATTACCATTTGAAATCTGAAAATTAATTCAACAAAACATATGAACATGACCTAAAAAATTATTTCAACGACGAACAAACAAAACAAGAATTGAATCATTTATCGATTTTGGATCCGAAAAACAACGAACAAAAATATGGACGAAATTTGAAACGTAAACCAACTAACCGATTCAAAACAACGACGAAGAAACGAAGAAGATGGAGCAGCATGAAGCAGTAGGGTCAGTAGGGCTCGAACTGGACGACGCCGATGAACGTGAAGATGCAGCAACTGGGTTTCTTTGCTACTGCTGTTCAACGTGAAGACGCAACAACTGGGCTCGAACGCAGCAACGTGAAGACGCAACAACGCAGCAACGTGAAGATGAAGTGATGACGCAGAAACAGCTGCGTGAACAGCAGCAGCAGCGGCTGGACGCGAGGAGGAGGAAGGCAGCCATGAAAGCTTGAGCTTGAGCTTGTTCATGGCTGCTCGGAGACGAAGAAACATCTAAGGTGTTCGACGATGCGACAGACTGTGTGCGACTAGCTGGACGGAGCAGCAATCATCGCGATGACAGTAGGATCGTTTGGTCGTTTGGATGAAGAACGAAGAAGAAGCAGCAGCCATGAAAGGCTGCTGCGTGTGTGCGTTTTTACTGTGTATATGTGTGAGTGTGACGGGGTGAAGGGGAAGGGCAACCATTGATGCTAAGGAGGGGATCTTGAGGAAGAAGAAGGAAAATGAGGGGGGGTGGCGGATAGCTTAGTTTTAGGGTTTTCTTGTTTTTTTTTTGTTTTGTTTTTTTTTATGAAAAATGAAAGAAAAGGGGGTTTGGGTCTCTTTGGGTTATGGACTGGGTCGACCTAGGTCAAAATGGACTGGGTCGTTTGGGAAGATTGGGTATATTTTTTTTTTGGGGCTTGTGGCTTGAATTTGAAGAAGTGGCCCAATCCGATTTTTCTTTGTATTTTTGTTCTCTTTTCTTCTTTTATTTTTCTAACACTAAATTATAAAAATACTTAAATTATTATTAAGGACCAAATTAAGTTAAAAAGAGCGCAAATTAACTCCCAATAACAATTAACGCACAATTAAGTAATAATTAAGCATAAAATTGTATATTTGGACATTAAATGCTAAAAATGCAAAAGATGCCTATTTTTGTAATTTTTAATTTTTGTAAAACAAACTTAATTACTAACAATTGTGTAATTAAATCCTACATGCAAAATATGACATATTTTTGTATTTTTAATAATTTAACAAATAAACATGCACAGATAAATATACAAATAATTACACAAAAATACCACAAAATTGCACACCAAGAAAAATCATTTTATTTTTAAATTTTTTGGGAGTAATTCTCATATAGGGCAAAAATCACGTGCTTACAGCTGCCCCTCTTTGCCCGAAGACACGAAGGGTTTTCGTGGAAAGATAAAGTGAGCGATTTTTGCCCATCCGAGTACTCCGTGTGAAGCATTTTTTTTGAAAAAGATTTAACCGAACCTTTGCTTCAAAGGTTTCCTACATATCCCTGGCTAAAGGTGAATCAGGTTAATGTAGTTCGGGAAGTTTTGGTAGCTGGGACTACCATGGGACTGCAATGTTACTGTTGTTGCATGCTATTACTACTGCTTACCGATCTCCTTGTTACACCGTGCTCAAAAGAAAACAAGAAGCTAGGCTAGCCTATGGATCACAAGATCTTATCTATTTTCAGCTTATCTTTGTTGCCTTGATTTCTTGTCGAATTATGTTTCCTCCAGTGCTTTTCTTCCGTGAATTTGGGGATGACACTAGCCCTTTGCTTTTCTGAATACCAGTTTTCATTATTTTGTTCGGTCCGCTGGGGACATGGCTTTCTTCATTAAGCTTTTCGGCGGTTCCTCTGGGGATACGGCTTTCTTCATCAGATTTGCTATGCTGGGCATACTTTAATATTCACAAGCCGCTTCTTTCAAGACGCGTCTTTTCTTCCTTTTGACTCATGCACCTGAATTTGTGCTGGGACATCTTGTTGTAACCTTCTGCTTCCCGGTGCTGGGGATTTTTATTGTTTCCTGCTGGGAATTCCTGTTGTAACCTTCTGCCTTCCAGTGGGGTTACTGATTTCAAAATCTGAAGTATAAGACTCAATAGTATTCCTCTCGTTATACAGGTGGGCGCCTGAATGCAAAAATATGAAATGTATGCCCGCATTATACTGGTGGGCGACCTAGAACATAAATGAAAAGACAAAAATGTATTCCCGCATTATACTGGTGGGCGACCTAGGACATGAATGTAAAGATAGAAATGTATTCCCGCATTATACTGGTGGGCGACCTAGAGCATGAAATGTATTCCCGCATTATGCTGGTGGGCGACCTAGGACAAAAATGAAAAGACAGAAATGTATTCCCGCATTATACTGGTGGGCGACCTAGGACATGAATGTAAAGACAGAAATGTATTCCCGCATTATACTGGTGGGCGACCTAGAGCATGAAATGTATTCTCGCATTATACTGGTGGGCGACCAAGAAAAAAATGAAAAGACATAAATGTATTCCCGCATTATACTGGTGGCCGACCTAGGACAAAAATGAAAAGACGGAAATATATTCCCGCATTATACTGGTGGGCGACCTAGAACAAAAATGTATTCCCTCATTATACTGGTGGGCGACCTAGAACAGAAATGTATTCCCGCATTATACTGGTGGGCGACCTAGAACAGATATGTATTCCCGCATTATACTGGTGGGCGACCTAGAACAGATATGTATTCCCGCATTATACTGGTGGGCGACCTAGAACAAAAATGTATTCCCGCATTATACTGGTGGGCGACCTAGAACAAAAATGTATTCTCGCATTATACTGGTGGGCGACCTAGAACAGAAATGTATTCCCGCATTATACTGGTGGGCGACCTAGAACAAAAATTTCTGCATTATACTGGTGGGCGACCTAGAACAGAAATGTATTCCCGCATTATACTGGTGGGCGACCTAGAACAGAAATGTATTCCCACATTATACTGGTGGGCGACCTAGAACAGAAATGTATTCCCGCATTATACTGGTGGGCGACCTAGAACAAAAATGTATTCTCGCATTATACTGGTGGGCGACCTAGAACAGATATGTATTCCCGCATTATACTGGTGGGCGACCTAGAACAGATATGTATTCCCGCATTATACTGGTGGGCGACCTAGAACAAAAATGTATTCCCGCATTATACTGGTGGGCGACCTAGAACAAAAATGTATTCCCGCATTATACTGGTGGGCGACCTAGAACAGAAATGTATTCCCGCATTATACTGGTGGGCGACCTAGAACAGAAATGTATTCCCACATTATATTGGTGGGCGACCTAGAACAAAAATGTATTCCCGCATTATACTGGTGGGCGACCTAGAACAAAAATGTATTCCCGCATTATACTGGTGGGCGACCTAGAACAAAAATGTATTCCTGCATTATACTGGTGGGCGACCTAGAACAAAAATGTATTCCCGCATTATACTGGTGGGCGACCTAGAACAGAAATGTAAACACAGAAAAGTATTCCTCTCGTTATGTAGGTGGGCGCCTGATTTAACAACAACTTAGGAGGAAATGCCTCTCCTATGGGTAAAACTAAACTTAGGAGGAAATGCCTCTCCTATGGGTAAAACTAAACTTAGGAGGAAATGCCTCTCATATGGGTGAAACTAAACTTAGGAGGAAATTCCTCTCCTATGGGTAAAACAAACTTAGGAGGAAATGCATCTCCTATGGGTGAAACTAAACTTAGGAGGAAATGCTTCTCCTATGAATGAAACTAAACTTAGGAGGAAATGCCTCTCCTATGGGTAAAAACAAACTTAGGAGGAAATGCATCTCCTATGGGTGGAACTAAACTTAGGAGGAAATGCCTCTCCTATGGGTAAAACAAACTTAGGAGGAAATGCATCTCCTATGGGTGAAACTAAACTTAGGAGGAAATGCATCTCCTATGAATGAAATTAAACTTAGGAGGAAATGTCTCTCCTATGGGTAAAAACATACTTAGGAGGAAATGCATCTCCTATAGGTGGAACTAAACTTAGGAGGAAATGCCTCTCCTATGGGTAAAACAAACTTAGGAGGAAATGCATCTCCTATGGGTGAAACTATACTTCGGAAAAAATGCCTTTCCTATGGGTAAAAACAAACTTAGAAGAAAATGCATCTCCTATGGGTGAAACTAAACTTAGGAGGAAATGCATCTCCTATGAATGAAACTAAACTTAGGAGGAAATGCCTCTCCTATGGGTAAAAACAAACTTAGGAGGAAATGCAACTCCTATGGGTGGAACTAAACTTAGGAGGAAATGCCTCTCCTATAGGTAAAACAAACTTAGGAGGAAATGCATCTCCTATGGGTGAAACTATACTTCAGAGGAAATGCCTCTCCTATGGGTAAAAACAAACTTAGGAGGAAATGCATCTCCTATGGGTGAAACTAAACTTAGGAGGAAATGCATCTCCTATGAATGAAACTAAACTTAGGAGGAAATGTCTCTCCTATAGGTAAAAACAAACTTAGGAGGAAATGCATCTCCTATGGGTGGAACTAAACTTAGGAGGAAATGCCTCTCCTATGGGTAAAACAAACTTAGGAGGAAATGCATCTCCTATGGGTGAAACTATACTTCGGAGGAAATGCCTCTCCTATGGGTAAAAACAAACTTAGGAGGAAATGCATCTCCTATGGGTGAAACTAAACTTAGGAGGAAATACATCTCCTATGGGTGAAAACAAACTTAGGAGGAAATGCATCTCCTATGGGTAAAAACAAACTTAGGAGGAAATGCAACTCCTATGGGTGGAACTAAACTTAGGAGGAAATGCCTCTCCTATAGGTAAAACAAACTTAGGAGGAAATGCATCTCCTATGGGTGAAACTATACTTCAGAGGAAATGCCTCTCCTATGGGTAAAAACAAACTTAGGAGGAAATGCATCTCCTATGGGTGAAACTAAACTTAGGAGGAAATGCATCTCCTATGAATGAAACTAAACTTAGGAGGAAATGTCTCTCCTATAGGTAAAAACAAACTTAGGAGGAAATGCATCTCCTATGGGTGGAACTAAACTTAGGAGGAAATGCCTCTCCTATGGGTAAAACAAACTTAGGAGGAAATGCATCTCCTATGGGTGAAACTATACTTCGGAGGAAATGCCTCTCCTATGGGTAAAAACAAACTTAGGAGGAAATGCATCTCCTATGGGTGAAACTAAACTTAGGAGGAAATACATCTCCTATGGGTGAAAACAAACTTAGGAGGAAATGCATCTCCTATGGGTAAAACTTCGATGATTTCAAACTAGGAAGTGCGTCTCCTATTAATGAAATCTTCACTTAGGAAGTGCGTCTCCTATGCGTGAACCATTTCCTTCTTCCTTAATTATTTACTTACCTGTGTTGTCTTCCCTCGAAACTGCTGGGGATTATTTTGATGGGGATGACTTTTCCTTTTTTTCCTTACCCACTCTGGGTTGCCCGAAACTCTGTCGAGGATGCTTCTACATCTCGATGATCCGCTGGGGATAACACTGCTGAGGATTACTCTGCTGAGTAAATATGTTATCTTACTCCTTCCAAAATTACTTCCTTTTAAGTAGGATGTTTCATTCCTCTGTAAACTGCTTCCTTTTTTTTCTTTTTTTTATTTATTCTTTTTTTTTGTTTTTTGCATAGCTTCTTCCTTCGAAGACTACCTCCCTTGAGACTCGTTTTTCCTTTCCCCGAAAGGAACCGCTGAGGATACCGAATTTCACCAAACTTGTGTTAGACTCCTCGAAACTGCTGGGGATAACACTATTGGGGAATTATTTACTTACCTGTTGGGGGATAAAATGTTATCAGCTGGGGATAACGCTGTCGAGGATAACACTGCTGGGGGATTCTTTATTTCTTCAAAACTAGTGCTTCACTTTTCGGAAGGCTGTTGGGAATGATACTGGCCTTTTGCTTTTTCTGAGCACGAGTTTTATCCCTTTGTTCTGTCTACCGGGGAACAACTTCCTCCATTAAAACTTATTATGTTGGGGGCAACACTAGTTCAAAGACCACTTCCCTTGAGACTTGTGTTATCTTTATTCTTCCTCGAATGGGTACCTGACTTCCAGAAAATTTTCTAAATGGAAAGAAAATTTTCTGCCCCAGTTTGATAATATCCCTTGTGGCATGCATTTCTGTCATCAATGCCATTTCCTTTACCTGTTTCAAATCAAACAAAATTTGTTAGTTTAAAACGCGGTGGTTGGTTGTGATACTCCTGCTGGGATGGTTTTCCCTTTCTCCTTCCTTGCTTTGTGTTCCATAACTTGTTGGGGATGATATTATTTGTTGGGGATAATCCCTTTCTGCTGGGGATATCCCTTTCCTTTTGTGGCATAGCTCGGAAACTGGCATTTCCCCGACCTTTTAGTCTAGTATGAATTTCCCACACCATGCTCATTGCTCTCCTTGCTTTGTCCACGGGCCTCGGCCTTGAGGTTTATAACCTTTGATTTCGGCTGGGATATCCCTCTTGACACTCGTCAATCCTTTTGTCAATTCCCTTTTGTTAGGGATATCTTTCTTGACACTGGCCTTGCGCTTGTTCCTTGCTGACTATACCATTTGGATGTACTAGTCAGATCTCATTTTGTATAATTGGAAAGCTGATGGCATATTTTGAAGTCAATTCTAACTTGTTCTGACCAAACAGACTCTATTGGGGAATTTTTCTATGAAAGGAAAAAGATAAAAGGGAACAGAATAAAAAGACAAAGGAAAAAATGACTCTTTAACAAAAGAAACTATAAACAAAAACCTATCAAACGCAAATACCGACTCTAATGGTCATGGCATGCATTTGTGGCCTATCTTCCGTCGTCAATCGTCTTTCAAGACCTTCAATTGGCAATTCCCCATCTGATTCTCAATCTTATTCGACTTGTAGTGCCCGAAGGGTTTTCACTATCAAGTCTCTCTCATTTTGGTTTTTCTCTCAGCTTTCATCGCCTTATGGTGTCCGTGAAGATTTTCACCGATAAGACTCTCTCATTTGTATCACTTTCCAGCTGGGGATTTGGCGTGTTGCCGGCATGACTCTTTCTGCTGGGGCTTAGAGTCCTTTCTGCTGTGGAACAGAGTGTTATGTTCACCGGTAAGACTCTCATTTGTCTGACTTGGCATCTTTTGAAGACTGATCAGAAGGTCTTTCTTTGGACCGTAATGTGGGTTTTGGATAAGGCTAGAAAGAAAGGGTATTAAAGGCTCAAAAATGCATCGATTTTGGGTTATTAATTACAACCTTCGGAACTAGATTTATTTACAACAAACGCAACCTTTGCCCCAGTTTCTTGCTTGGGGATATCTTAATTGATTTTTTTTTCATTTTTCAAAACTATGACCGAGCCGTGAAGCGCCTACGTATCCTCTTTGAGGAATCAGGTCAAACGTAGTTCCCAATTCCTCTTTTTTCATTCTGACTTTTTTTTTGTTATCATTTCTTTCCTTTTCTCTTTTTTTTTCATTTTTCTTTTGTCGTTTTGCTATTTTTTTTTCTTTATCTTCCATGTTCGTATCTTCTAGTCGTTGCTACTGATTCCGAACGAGGGGTATGAAAGAAAAGTAAACAAGGCTCAAAGGGGTAACGAAGGATAAAGTGTTTAGGTAGCAGAACAAAATGCCTTCGTCATTCTAGTTTTCAAACATGCCAAGTGCAAACAACACAATTTAAATTTGTAGCCTCTTCTGATGGTGCTGGACTTGACAATTATATTCAACATTTGTTTGTTCATTTGTCACTTCTAAAGCACCGTTGGTCGACACTCTCATTCTCATTATTATGAACGACCCTCATGCCAATTTGGCGAATCTTTGCTTTTAACGGTTTTCTTTGTGTTTAACTTGCCCTAGTTCCACATGACTCGAGCTCCGAATAATCTCAAACCGTCCTTATTTCCTTTAACCGTTCTGATCACCTTTCCGGGGTTTTATAATTAACTTTTAAGATTAGGCCCAAACTGTGTGCGCATGTCATGTCACTAGAATCGGCGCTGAACAAAATGACAAAAGGACTAAATGAAAAGATGACTGGAAATAATAAACGACCGGATTTTGCATTGGACTACCGGTGAAACGGTTAAAAAACAAAACAAACCGGAATAAAATCCTAAACAACCTGGACAAAATTTAAACAAACCGCTATGACAAAACGGAAAGATAAGCGGAAAGATATTGACACAAAACAATATCCGAATTACAATCCTAATAATCTGAACAACAGAAATGACAACAAATAAGCCACCACAAGCTTCTCTCTTGCTAACCAAGGAACGGAGCGCCCTCCCACTTTATCAAAACTGGCATCTTAGCCACTGAGCTTCGCATCAGTATTGCCTAGACCGTTACCAACTTCAATATCATCAACCTTAGTCAATAAGTCCCCAATAGGATTTGAGTGCTTCTGCTATCAGGCCTGATCCCCGCAAAGTGTGCATCATGATGTGCGAGTAAAGGATTCTGTGCGATGTTCTGGGTGTCACTGTCCGGCTTACCACAAACCAACCACCTTCTTTCTTTGTGATTCAAAAACGAAACAGGTTAAAATGGACTCAGTCGGTCCCCATTATTAACAACATCTTTTCTTTTCTTTTTTCTCTTTTCTTTTTTTCATTTTTCTTTTTTTTCGATTTTTTTTCATTTTTTTCTTTTCTCTTTTTTCTTTTTTTTCTTTCTTTTTTCGATTTTTTTTTTCATTTTTCTTTTTTTCAATTTTTTTTTCGTTTTTTTTTAATTTTTTTTCATTCTTTTCTTTCTTTTTTTGTTATGGTCGAATCTTATGGAGATTGCCTACGTATCATGACCCCGCATGAATCAGACCTTGCGTAGTTCGGACCAATAAAAGATAAACAATAATAAATATTTTTTCAATTTTCAATATTAAAACAAACTGGGTTTCAAAGGTTTGAAGATGACCTACAAACTCGAAAATCAAACAACCCCCATATTCTAGTCAAAAGATTTATAACCTCAAAACAAAAAGGTCGGCTTCCTTTCCCCGTTTGACAAATGCAACCAAACGGCTATTTTTGCAAATGTGGCCCCTTCCAAATCTCACATGAATTTTGAGGTCGGGGAGGATTATTTTGACATTTTACAAACTTGTCCGTTCTTTTACGAAAATAGCCTTTCGACAACTGAAAGACACTCTAAAGCTATTTCGGCAAGAACGGTTTAAGACGCGGCCGAAGCTGGCTCGGTTTATTTTTGACTAAAAATCCCAACGGTATTCACCTGACCACTGACTCTTTGTTTTTTTTCTTAAAATTACAATAAAAACCTAGTGTTGCAAACACGGCCCTTTAGCGCCTCGGGGACGAAGATTTTTAATGCTGTGTGGGTCAAGTGGACCAAAATCCTAAACACGGCCCAAAAGGCGGCTGTTTATGCAAAGTCAGCCTTCCGGCGTCCCTTTCGGGAACATTCGGCTATTTTTGACACAACAGCATCACCTGACTTATTCATGACTCTTTTTATCGTTTTTCAAGTTAGCAAATTCAATATTGCAAACATGGCCTTTCAACGCCTCGGGGACGAAGATTTTTAAGGCTGTGTGGATCAACTGGACCAAATTTTAAAAAATGACCCAAAGGTGGCTGTTTATGCAAAGTCAGCCTTCCGGCGTCCCTTTCGGGAACATTCGGCTATGTCTAGATAAAACAGCGTCACCCGACTTCTTTATGACAGAATTAAAATTTTGACATGTTTTTTTTATTATTTTTATTTATGTATTTATTTTTGGCTATTTTAGCAAAATGGGGGTTGGACCCGATGAGGGTTGCCTACGTATCTCACCTCCGGTGAGAATCAAACCCGCGTAGTTCGGGCAATCATGAATAAAGTAAATAAACTAACCTTTTTTTTTATTATTATTATTGTTTTTATTTATTTTTGAAGGAAAGACTTATAAAGAAGAGTTTTTTTTTAAAATTTTTAAAAGAGAAACTTCTAAACAAGAAAGAAAATATTTTTGGAATTTTATTTTTAATGAAAGAAATGCTTCTAAAAATATTTTTGAATTTTGACTTTTCTTTTCAATTTTGAAAGAAGAATGAAAATATTTTCGGATTTGTTTTTTTTTTTGGGAAGAAATTAAAAGAAAATATTTTTTTTATTCATTTAAAACAATTAAAAAGACTTTCTAAAGATATTAATAATGGAAAATATATTTGGATTTGTTTCTTGAAAATTGGGGTCTTAAAAAAAACTTTTCTAGAAAGAAAATAAAGAAAAACACTTTTTGGATTTATATATATATATATATATATATATATATTGCAACAAATAATAAAACCACGATGCAAGACTCTTTTTATTTTTATTTTTGGCATTTTCCTAGACAAATAAAGTAAAAATAAAAAAATATTTTTAAAAACAAGACTCTTTTTTCATTTTCATTTTCATGGCAAAACAAACTATTTTCTTTTCTATTTTTTTTTTAAAAAAACAAGACAGAACAATGATGATTTTTTTTTCTATTTTTCCTTTGCTTTTAATAATACAAACTAATAAGACATTTTTTTTTATTTTCTCAAAATTTCGGCAGAGTTTTGACAGTATTTGGGTATTGGTTTTTTTTTTCAAAAATAAACAATCAATTCCCTAACCGCTATTTCTTTTTTTTTTTCAATTTCAAAATATTATTCCTGATATTCACGTGTCAGTCAACACACAAGTCCGAATCAAATAAATGCGCAAGTAGTAGCAAGTAAGATGCATCAGGATGGTCATTTTCATTTTTCGGTACACCTGTCCTAGACAGACCAAACCCCTGTGTTGAGCCTCCAAAGTCAAATGCACGTGATGCAAACAAACGTTCCTACTAGGGATCCGGCATGAAGCTGAGTTATTCTAGGTTCATAACCTGGGCATTTGTTCTAGACTGTGTACCCGAGCGGACAACTCGAGTCGAGGAGGGGGCTACGTACCGGGGACCCGCGGGGTCGTCCGGCTTTGTAACTTGTCCGGCCTCTTTCTTATTTCAAGGTATGACACTAACAGAATAGGGAGTCTCGACCAGCGAGCTTCTCCCCGGAGGTAAGAAAAGAAGGGTTTCGGCACAGTTTATATACAATTCAAATAATATCAAAGCGGTAAAAGCATCATTTAGCACATTGAGCCCAAACATATAACAAAATCAGATAAAACCAAATATAACAATTTATCTAAGCTCGAATTTCTAACCCTGAACCAGTGGTTCTGGGTAAAATTCCCCAGCAGAGTCGCCAGAGCTGTAACACCTCTTTTTTCCGCCCCCGCGAGGGTACAAGGAGTTTTTTCCAATTAAAGGACAATCGAAACGGAATTTGTTTATTTATTTCAGAGTCGCCACTTAGGAGATTTAGGGTGTCCCAAATCACCAATTTTAATCCCGAATCGAGGAAAAGAATGACTCCATATTACAGTCTGCGTACCAGAAATCCGGATAAGGAATTCTGTTTACCCGGGAGAAGGTGTTAGGCATTCCCGAGTTCCGTGGTTCTAGCACGGTGGCTCAACTGTCATATTCGGCTTGATTATCTGATTTTATACAAGTATGAATTTATGTGCAAATTTTAATTTTTAACCGCTTTTATCATTTACTGTTATTTTTATCAAGAATTGCAATATCGTGGAAACACATCTCGAACCACGTCACAATCAATGTACCCGTGATTAGAGCCACATTTCAACTTTGTTGAGATTGGGATTTGGGTCACATAAATGTACACCCGAGTTTTAGGAAGATAACATAATTAATTACGCGCCTAAAGTGACTAGCGTATCATTTACTTTGGGTAGGGCCGTGGAATTTTACTAAACGGTCCATTCCGAAGTCTAAGCAATTTTAAAGAAAATATTTACTGAGGGCCCCGCAATTTGTATTTTTATTTGGCGAGGCTCATCTCATTTTATTTTTTAAGGATAAACCTACAGTGACTACATTTCTTCTATTAAGTTTGTCTCTAAAATAAAAGAAAACCCCTCAATTAATTACATGCTGAAAAAGTCGAACTTATTAGTTATTAGTTTACGGCTAATGCAAATGGAAATTGCAATCGAGTTTGTACAAAGAAAGATTGCTTCCGTTCTATATTCTATTATTTAATAATACTGGAACATGAGATTGACGCACAATAATATCAAAACAGATTAGCTATTCTTCGATTAATTTAAATTAACATTATTAGATGAAAAAAGTTATACATATGCAACCTCATTACTCATTAATCAATCGACTACATTATTATACAAAGAAAGGAAAATTCTATTCAAACACAAATCTAAACAGGAGGAATTCAACAGGAACAAAGCCTGATTAATATTTCATTTCACTTCAAGCCGAGAGTGTACAAATGAGTACCTGGAAATGGAAGTACAAGAAGAAAAGAAGTTGGAGTCAGCAACAGTAATAACACAGCAACAGCAGGTTCAGCAACACCGCAAACCAGTAACAACCAGTGGAATAACCCAGTAACAGATTGAAAACTCAGCAATACCAAAGTGCAATTGTAGTCAAAGCAGAAGAGAGACCGATACAAGATGCAGTAATTTACTGATTTTGAATAACACTCGAGAAAGGCAAACGGAAATTATTCAAGTGAAAGTTCAAATTGCATTTCTCTTCTACTCTCAAAATGTTTCAAGTGTGTCAGCTCTCAAGTGTAAAAGTCTTCTCCTAATGTTCAAGTCCTAAAACTCTCTCTCCAATCTTTTTCTAATTCCAGTCTAAAAAATATTTTTTTTTTAAAGTGTCAAATGACCCTATATATATAGCAAGACCTTTGTCTTGAATCCCCAACCTGAAATTATTCCCCCAAGGGCATGCTTTGTACCCACTACTTAATGTTTTCTTTATTTTAAACCTTGTCCCCCATGCCTACATTAAATAAATACATCAACCCCAACCCATTATAATTTGTCCCCCATGCCTAACATAAACAAATACAATATTCCCCTCCACTACATTATGTCTTGTCCGCCATTATGTTAAACAATTATATCAAACCTCACCCCATTATATTTTGTCCTTCATGCTTAACATAAAGAATTACAATAATGTTCAATTACCAAACTACCCCTCCGACCTTATTGCAATTACCATTTTACCCCTGAACGTACTGTAATTTACCAAACTAACCCCATCAGCTCTAAACAATCAACTAATCATAACTTAACCAAAATATAGCCAAGATGACCAATTTCTCAACAATCTTCAACAACAAATCATATGAACACGATGAACAACACAACTCAAAATTAATGGAAGTAAATTAACCATATCGGGAACCAATCCTGGTTAACTTAGACCAAAAATGGATGAGCAAGGAGACAACAATACAAACAACAAAATACATGATTCAAACTAAATCAACAAATCAAAAATATAAACTCATATTAAATCACTGGATTAAAAATGAACTTCAAACAAAGATGAACATGAACTAAATCTATTTTTAAACAACAAACATGACGGATTAAATAATTCAAACAACATTAACAATTTCTGGAAAATACGTAACACCATGAAACAAATTGAAGAAATAATTAATTAAATTTCAATTTGAATCTAACAAACATTAAACTAACAAATTTTTACCTAAACAATAAACAAGAACATGAAATAAACATGAAAAACAACTAATTAAATTTCCATTTGAAATCTGAAAATTAATTCAACAAAATATATGAACATGAACTAAAAAATTATTTCAACGACGAACAAACAAAACAAGAATTGAATTATTTATCGATTTTGGATCCGAAAAACAACGAACAAAAATATGGAAGAAATTTGAAACATAAACCAACTAACCGATTCAAAACAACGACGAAGAAACGAAGAAGATGGAGCAGCATGAAGCAGTAGGGTCAGTAGGGCTCGAACTGGACGACGCCGATGAACGTGAAGACGCGGCAACTGGGTTTCTTTGCTGCTGCTGTTCAACGTGAAGACGCATCAACTGGGCTCGAACTGGACGACGCTTTTGGTTTGGAGCTGCTGTTCGACGTCCTGGCTGGATCGTAGTAGAAGGGTGAGGTTCTAGGGTCTCGAGTTGGGCTGCTGAAGAAGATGAAGTGACGACGCAGAAACAGCTGCGTGAACAGCAGCAGCAGCGGCTGGACGCGAGGAGGAGGAAGGCAGCCATGAAAGCTTGAGCTTGAGCTTGTTCATGGTTGCTCGGATACGAAGAAACATCGAAGGTGGTCGACGATGCGATGGACTGTGTGCGACTAGCTGGACGGAGCAGCAATCATCGCGATGACAGTAGGGTCGTTTGGTCGTTTGGATGAAGAACGAAGAAGAAGCAGCAGCCATGAAAGGCTGCTGCGTGTGTGCGTTTTTACTGTGTATGTTTGTGAGTGTGACGGGGTGAGGGGGAAGGGCAGCCATTGATGCTAAGGAGGGGAGCTTGAGGAAGAAGAAGGAAAATGAGGGGGGGTGGCGGATAGCTTAGTTTTAGGGTTTTCTTGTTTTTTTTTTGTTTTTTTTTTGTTTTATGAAAAATGAAAGAAAAGGGGGTTTGGGTCTCTTTGGGTTATGGACTGGGTCGACCCAGTTCGAAATGGACTGGGTCGTTTGGGAAGATTGGGTATATTTTTTTTTGGGCTTGTGGCTTGAATTTGAAGAAGTGGCCCAATCCGATTTTTCTTTGTATTTTTGTTCTCTTTTCTTCTTTTATTTTTCTAACACTAAATTATAAAAATACTTAAACTATTATTAAGGACTAAATTAAGTTAAAAAAAGTGCAAATTAACTCCCAATAACAATTAACGCACAATTAATTAATAATTAAGCATAAAATTGTATATTTGGACATTAAATGCTAAAAATGCAAAAGATGCCTATTTTTGTAATTTTTAATTTTTGTAAAACAAACTTAATTACTAACAATTGTGTAATTAAATCCTACATGCAAAATGTGACATATTTTTGTATTTTTAATAATTTAACAAATAAACATGCACAGATAAATATACAAATAATTACACAAAAATACCACAAAATTGCACACCAAGAAAAATCATTTTATTTTTAAATTTTTTGGGAGTAATTATCATATAGGGCAAAAATCACGTGCTTGCAAGGTCCCTCACACAAGGTTAGACAAGCCACTTACCTCGAATCGGCTCAATAATTAAGTCGAAACCATGCTCTTGCCACGAGTACTCGACTCCAAATGGCCCAAATCTATTCAATTCAATTTCATAACGTAAATAACACTTCAAGTAACTGATTTTACAAAGAAATTTAAGCTAATACGCGAAATTAGGTAAAATGACCAAAAAGCCCCTCGGGCCCAAGTCTCGGAATCAGGTAAAATTTATATTTTCAGAATCCTCACACTCACACGAGTCTAACCAAATCAAAATTTTCCCAATCCAATGTAAAATCCCCAATCAAAACTCAATTCCTTGGTCTAAGAACTTTTCCCCAATTTTCATAAAAATTCTGAAATTAAAGGATGAATTCATCTTTGGATTAATCGGATACAAGCAAAAATGAGTTAAGAATCGTTACCCAATCGATATCTCTTAAAATCCCTCAAAATCTCGCTCAAATCCGAGCTCCCAAGCTTAAGTTTTGACAAAAATGGATAAGATCCTCGATTTGAAATCTTATATCTACTCAGGCGCGTTCTTCTTTGCAAACGCGAGGCTACTAGCGCGAATGCGAGCTACTATCACGAACGCGATGCACAAAAGCGCTGCTGGCGAAATTCCTCTTTCGCGAATGCGAGGTCCACTCGTGAACGCATAGCTTACAGGGGCAGACCCTATGCGAACGTGAGGACTATGTCGCGAATGCAGGACATCATCACGAACGCAAAGCACATTTCAGCTGCTTTACCCAGATGCTCTACGCGAACGCGAGACCCTCTCGCGAACACGATGAGTGTTTTCTCTGCAACACAACAACAGAAAATCTGTTATCTTTTCAAGTCCAAAAGTGGTCCGTTGATCATCCGAAACACACCCGAGGCCCCCGGGACCTCAACCAAACCTGTCAACCAATCCTAAAACATCATTCAAACTTGTTCCAACCTTCAGAACGCTCAAGACAACATCAAAACACCTATTTTTCATCGCATTCAAGCCTAAGAATTCCAAAAACTCTAAAAACATGCTTTCGATCAAAAAGTCTATCAAACCTGGTCAAAATGACCTGAAATTTGCACACACGTCACGTTCAACACTACGGAGCTACTCCAACTTTCAGAATTCCATTCCGACCCTCAAATCAAAATCTCACTATCGGACCAGAAACTTCAAAAATTCCACTTTCGACATTTCAAGCCTAAATTTGCTACGAGCCTCCAAAACACAATCCGAACACGCACCTAAGCCCGAAATCACCCATCAGAGCTAACGGAATCATCGGATTTCCATTCCGAGGTCGTCTTCACACTTTTCTGACTACGGCCAACTTTCCAACACTTTAGCTCTCATTTAGGGACTAAGTGTCCCAAAACTCTCCGAACTCAAATCGAACATCCCGGCAAACCAAAATAGCAGAAATAAACTCGGGGATAGCAGTTAATAGGGGATTGGGGAATAAATTCTTAAGACGACCGGCCGGGTCGTCACATCCTCCTACACTTAAACATTCGTTCATCTTCAAATGAGCATAGAGACATACCTGAAGTAGTTAAAAGATGAGGGTAACGGCTACGTATATCCTGTTGAGTCTCCCAGGCCGCCTCCTCGACCGGCTGGCCCCGCCACTGAACCTTTACTGATGCAATGTTCTTTGATCTCGGTTTTCTAACCTGCGTGTCCAATATTGCCACTGGCTCCTCAACATAAGATAGATCCTCGTACAACTGGACTGAACTGAAATCCAACACATGCGACGGATCATCGTGATACCTCCGGAGCATCAAAACATAGAGTACGGATAAACTCCGGCCAAGCTGGGAGGTAAGGCAAGCTCATAAGCAACCTCCCCAACACGCCTCAATATCTCAAAAGGGCTAATAAACCTCGGACTCAACTTCCCTTTCTTCCCAAATCTCATAACGCCCTTTATAGGCGAAACTCGAAGCAAAACCCGCTCTCCAACTATATAGGAAACATCACGAACCTTCCGGTCTGCATAACTCTTTTGTATGGACTGGGTTATACGGAGCCTATCCTGAATCACCTTAACTTTCTCCATAGCATCCTGAACTACGTTTGTGCCCAATAATCTAGCCTCACCCGGCTCAAACCAGCCCACCGGGGATCTACATCGTCTCCCATATAAAGCCTCATACGGTGCCATCTGAATGCTTGACTGATAGTTGTTGTTGTAAGCAAACTCAGTCAATGGCAAGAACTGATCCCAAAACCTTCCAAACTCAATCACATATGCACGGAGCATATCCTCAAGAATCTGAATAGTGCGCTCGGACTATCAGTCCATTTGAGGGTAAAATGTTATACTCAACTCCACCCGAGTACCCAAATCATGCTGAACGGCCAACCAGAACCGTAATGTGAACTGAGTACCTCTATCTGAAATGATAGACACTGGAATACCATGAAGATGAACAATCTCCCGGATATAAATCTCCGCCAACCGCTACGAGGAATAAGTAGTACACACATGAATGAAATGAGCGGACTTTGTCAGCCGATCCGCAATCACCCAAATAGCATCAAACATCTTCAAAGTCCGTGGGAGCCCAACTACAAAGTCCACGGTGATCTGCTCCCACTTCCACTCCGGAATCTTTATCTGGTGAAGCAACCCACCCGGTCTTTGGTGCTTATACTTCACCTACTGACAGTTGAGACACCGAGCTACGAATCCAACTACATCTTTCTTCATCGGCCTCCAGCAATAGTGCTATCTCAAATCCTGATACATCTTCACGGCACAGGAGTGGATGGAATACCGCGAACTATGGGCCTCATCTATAATCAACTCTCGGAGCCCATCAACATTGGGTACACAAATCCGACCCTGCATCCTCAATGCCCCATCATCACCAATAGTCACACCTCTGGCATCACCGTGCTGAACCTTGTCCTTGAGGGCAACCAAATGAGGGTCATCGTACTGCCGCTCCCTGATACGATCAAATAAGGAAGACCGAGAAACCACACAAGCTAGAACCCGGCTGGGCTCTAAAAGATCCAATCTCACAAACTGGCTGGCTAAGGCCTGGATTTCCATCGCCAAAGGCCTCTTCGATGCTGGTAAATAAGCCAAACTCCTCAAACTCTCCGCCCAGCGACTCAAAACATTGGCCACCACATTAGCCTTGCCCTGGGTGATACAAAATAGTGATATCATAGTCCTTCAACAACTTTAACCACCTCATTTGGTGCAAATTTAGATCCTTTTGCTTGAACAAATGCTGCAAGCTGATGGTCGGTATAAATCTCACAGGGAACCCCGTATAAATAATGGTGCCAAATCTTCAGGGCGTGAACAATGGCAGCTAACTCAAGGTCGTGAATAAAGTAGTTCTTCTCATGTATCTTCAATTGTCTAGATGCGTAGGCAATCACCCTACCGTCCTGCATCAACACCACTCCGATGCCAATCCTCGAGGCATCACAATAGACTGTATAAGGGCCCGAACCTGAAGGCAATATCAAAACTGGGGCTGTGGTCAAAGCTGTCTTGAACTTCTGAAGTTTTGCCTCACACTCCTCTGTCCACTGGAACAGAGCACCCTTCTAGGTGAATCTGGTCATGGGGGATACAATCGATGAAAACCCGTCCACAAAACGATGGTAGTAGCCCGCCAAGCCAAGGAAACTGCGGATCTCTATAGCTGAGGATGGTCTGGGCCAACTCTGCACGGCTTCGATCTTCTTCGGATCCACCTGAATACCCTCACTCGATACCACGTGGCCTAAGAACGCCGCTGAATCCAACCGACACTCACATTTTGAGAACTTAGCATATAACTTATTCTCTCTCAAAGTCTGAAGCACAGTCCTCATGTGCTTCTCAAGATCTTCCCGACTCCGGGAATACACCAGAATATCATCAATAAAGACAATGACGAACGAGTCAAGATACGACCGGAACACATAGTGCATCAAATGCATAAAGGCTGTTGGGGCATTGGTCATTCCAAATGACATAACAAGGAACTCGTAGTGACCATACCGAGTCCTAAAAGCAATCTTTGGGACATATGGCTCCCGAATCTTCAGCTAATTGTAACCTGAGTGCAAATCAATCATAGAAAACACCATTGCGCCTAGAAGTTGGTCAAACAGATCATCAATACGAGGCAAAGGATAGCAGTTCTTCATTGTAACCTTGTTCAATTGGCGATAATCAATACACATATGCATAGAACCATCCTTTTTCTTCACAAACAAGACAGGAACACCACAAAGTGATACACTAAGCCGAATAAAACCCTTATCAAGCAATTCTTGTAACTGATCCTTCAACTTAGGAGGAGCCATACGATACAGAGGAATAGAAATGGGCTGAGTGCCCGGCAATATATCGATGCCAAAAATCAATATCTCTATCAGGCGGCATGCCTGGAAGATCAACTGGAAACACATTGGGAAAATCCAATACTACTAGGACTGAATCAACTAAAGGGGTATCAATACTGACATCTCTCACATAAGCTAAGTACGCATCATACCCCTTCTCAACCGTACGCTGAGCTTTAAGAAAAAAAATAACTTTACTGGGAGTATGATCTAAAGTACCCCTCCACTCAACACGCGGTACACCTGGCATAGCCAGCGTCACGGTTTTGGCGTGACAATCAAGAATAGCATAATGGGGTGACAACCAGTCCATGCCCAAGATAATATCAAAATCTACCATGTTGAGCAACATTAAATCCGCTCTGGTCTAAAAAACACTAAGAGCAAATAAACACGACTTATAGACGCGGTCCACAACAAGAGAATCTCCCATAGGAGTAGAAACATAAATAGGGGAACTCAAAGAATCCCAAGATACACCCAATTGCGAAGCAAAATAAGAAGACACATAAGAGTAAGTAGAGCCTGGATCGAATAGAACTGATGCATCTTTGTGACAAACCAGTATAATACCTGTGATGACAGAATCAAAGGCAACAACATCGGTACGGGCAGGAAGGGCATAGTATCGGGCCTGGACTTCCCCTCTAGGGCGACTTCTACCTCCTCGACCTCCACCTTTGGCTGGCTGAGTAGGTGGGGTAGCAACTAGAGCTGTAACCATAGCCTGAGTACTCTGCGGGGCATGTTGTGGTTGACAAGTCTGTGGAGGTGCACTCCTCCCAAGTTTAGGGCAATCCCTCACGATGTGGCATGTGTCACCACACTCAAAACAAGCTCTGGGAGGACGTGGCGGTTGTGACTGGCTCGGGACAAGTCTGCTGGACTGACCCCTAAAAATACCCCGCAATGGAGGCACGCTAGAAGCCGGAGGTGCATAATAAGGCTCCTGAGGCCTAGGAGGAGCTGGAGCACTACTTGCTGCTGGAAGAGCTGAATGAATAGGATGAATCATATAACCCCTACCATGATGACCTGCAGCTGGGGTATGGGCACCAGAATAATGGCCTGACTCTCGAGACCTCTTGGCCTCCCTCTCCTCTCTCTCCTTAGCATGTATACCCTCAATCCTCCTAGCGATGCTCACCACCCGCTGATCAGAAATATCCATCTCCTACTCACGAGCCATGCTAGACCTGATGCTGGGAATAAGGCCCTCAATAAACCAGCGAACTCTCTCGCGAACAGTAAAAACTAAGGCTAGTGCATGCCTAGCCAAACAAGTGTAACGGACAGCATACTCTGAGATAGTCATAGCACCCTGACACAAATGCTCAAACTCTACACGCCATGCATCCCTAAGTCTCTGAGGAACATACTCTCTTAGGAACAGATCTAAAACTGAATCCACGTCAGTGAATCAGCCTCATTTGTACTGTCTAACTCATAGGTGCGCCACCACTCATAGGTAGCTCCTCGAAGCTGGAAGGCAGTGAAGGAAACCCCCGCTCGATCCTGATATACCCATTGTACGGAGAATGCGGTAGCTCTCATCTTGAAATCTTAGAGCATCCTCTAATGCTAGACCGCTGAATACAAGAGGCTTGTATTTCTTGAACCTCTCAAGCCTCAGCTGCTCCTCCTCGGAAGTCGCTGCCCAATCCTCGAGCTGAACTGGCACTATAGGCGGTACAGGAATAATCCCAAGGACCTACTCAACATGCACTCGCTGCTCAGGAGTGCGAGCCTAAGATGTGGCTGCAGCAAGGGGAAGCAACCCTGCCTGAGCCAGAGTGGTGTACATGCTCATGAAATGTGCCAAAGTCTCCTGAAGTGCTGGAATAGTGTAGCAGTAGGCGTATCAGGTGCCTAGATTCCGTCTGGAACTACTAGTCACACAACGGTGGTAGCTCGTGCAGGTGCTCTGGCTGCGCCACGTGCGCGTCCTCGGCCTCTTCTCCAGCCCTGACTTCTAGCGACTCTCGTATGGGTGTGGGTGCCTGATCATTTTAGGTAGCGCGTGTCCTCACCATCGGTGAGAGAATAGAGGATAGAAGTTCAGAATTCGTGATGTCAAAAATCTCGCACCATAGGGAAATCAAATGTAGTGGAATTATCCTAACGGTTACATAGCCTCTCGTAGATAAGTACAAACGTCTCCGTACCGATCAGCGAGACTCTAATAAACCGGTTTGTGATCCATCACTCCTATGAACCTAGAGCTCTGACACCAACTTGTCACGACCCCAGTTCTCTACGACTAGGTAAGCCTAACAAATGCGGAACATAAACAAAACTTGAGGAAGAAATAATCAAAATCCAAAAATAACTGAATGGAACAATATTTATAATGCTGCTCGGCATATACAACACAACATTCTCAAAACCAAGTACACTATCCCAAAACCCGAAAACTCACGGAAACACAAGCCTTTGGAACATATAATAGTCTAACTCCAGAATATCTAACAAGAAAGAAAAATACAGAAGGGCAATGTTTAACATCTAGATTAGAAAGGGACTTCTCGGTCTGCGGACGCGGCAGATGTACCTCGAAGTCCCTAGAGCAGTCACCTCCCTCAAGGATGGTAGGCATGAGTAGCGTTACCTGGATATGCACATTAAAAACATGTGCAGAAGGGGCATGAGTACACCACAACGGTACTCGGTAAGTGCCAAGCCTAACCTCAGTTGGGTAGTGACGAGGAAAGGTCAGGGCCTTGCTGAGGTCAAATAAATAATAAGACAGGATAAGATAAATAGTATAATTGAGAATCTACAATAAGAAACCACATGGGATAATAAGGAGTACAATAACGGAAACAGAAATAAAGGCAAACACCAGGAAGTACCACTCATAACAAGGATGATAATCGGGGATCTCTTGGTATCCCGAGGATCTCTTGGTACCCTCAATATATACTAGGGATCTCTTGGTATCCCGAGGATCTCTTGGTATCCCGAGGATCTCTTGGTATCCTCAATATATGCTAGGGATCTCTTGGTATCCCGAGGATATCTTGGTATCCTCAATATACGCTAGGGATCTCTTGGTATCCCGAGGATATCTTAGTATCCTCAATATATGCTAGGGATCTCTCGGTATCCTGAGGATCTCTTGGTATCCTCAATATACGCTAGGGATCTCTTGGTATCCCGAGGATCTTTTGGTATCCTCAATATATGCTAGGGATCTCTCGGCATCCCGAGGATCACTTGGTATCCTCAATATATGTGCTAGGGATCTCTTGGTGTCCCGCACCTCAGTTCAGATCATAAATATGTACAGGGGATCTCCAGGGATGTCGTTCCGTAGTACCAAAGTAAAAACACACAGCAACAACTTAAGAATACCCAATTAAGCTAAATTTCGTACCAAATAAACAATTAATTCTAGCCTAACATGCTTCACGTAATGCAATTAAGGCAGTTTAAGCAAATAGACAATTAAGTCAACTAAACATGTTTTTCTAAACTAGCAATAGGCTAAATTCACAAGTAGAATAAAACATAAAAAAGAACTCAATTGAAATACTTAAGAAAAACTGGATTTTCAACAATTAGCTCAAGTGCGCGCTCGTCACCTAACGTACAAGGCATTTCAATTATCTAATATATCATACCTTAAGGGGAAAGTCCCTCACACAAGGTTAGACAAGCCACTTACCTCGATCCGGCTCAATAATCAATCCAAAACCACACTCTTTCCATGAGTACTCGACTCCAAATGGCCCAAATCTATTCGATTCAATTTCATAACATAAATAACACTTCAAGTAACTATTTTTACAAAGAAATTCTAAGCTAATACGCGAAATTAGGTAAAATGACCAAAACTCTCCTTGGGCCCACGTCTCGGAATCGGGTAAAATTTATATTTTCAAAATCCTCACACTCACACGAGTCTAACCATATCAAAATTTTCCCAATCCAATGTCAAATCCCCAATCAAAACTCAATTCCTTGGTCTAAGAACTTTTCCCCAATTTTCATACAAATTCCAAAATTAAAGGATGAATTCATGTTTAAATTAATGGGTTACAATTAAAAATGAGTTAAGAATCGTTACCCAATCCATATCTCTGAAAATCCCTCAAAATGTCTATCAAATCCGTGCTCTCAAGCTTAAGTTTTGATAAAAATGACTAAAACCCTCGATTTAAAATCTTATATCTGCCCAGGCACATTCTTCTTCGTGAACGCGAGGATACTATCGCGAACGCGATGCACAAAAGCCCTGCTGGCCAAATTCCTCTTTTGTGAACGCGAGGTTCACTCGCAAACGCGTAGCTTACAGGGGCAGACCCTATGCGAACGCGAGGACCATGTCGCGAACGCGAAGACCAACGGGTCCTTACCTTCGCAAACGCTGGACATCATCGCGAACGCGAAGCACATTTCAGTTGCTTCACCCAGATGCTCTATGAGAACGCGAGACCCTCTCGCGAACGCAATGAATGTTTTCTCTGCAACAAAACAACAAAAAATTGCTTGTCTTTCCAAGTCCAAAAGTGGTCTGTTGAGCATCCGAAACACACCCGAGGCTCCCAGGACCTCAACCGAACCTGCCAACCAATCCTAAAACATCATTCAAACTTGTTCAACCTTTGGAATGCTCAAAACAACATCAAAACACCTATTTTTCATTGGATTCAAGCTTAAGAATTCCAAAAACTCTAGAAACACGCTTTCGATCAAAAAGTCTATCAAACCTCGTCCAAATGACCTAAAATTTTGCATAAACATCACATTCAACACTACAGAGCTACTCCAACTTCCGGAATTCCATTCCGACCCTCGGATCAAAATCTCATTATCGGACCGAAAACTTCAAAAATTCCACTTTCGGCATTTCAAGACTAAATTTGCTACGGACCTCTAAAACACAATCCGAACATGCCCCTAAGCCCGAAATCACCCAACGGAGTGAACAGAATCATCAGATTTCCATTCCGAGGAAGTCTTCACACTGTTCTGACTACGGCCAACTTTCCAACACTTAAGCTCTCATTTAGGGACTAAGTGTCCCAAAACTCTCCGACACTCAAATCGAACATCCCGACAAATCAAAATAGCAGAAATAAACTCGGGGAAAGCAGTTAATAGGTGATCATGGCTTAAATTCTTAATACGACCGGTCGGGTCGTCACACTCGGAACCTCAACTTAACGTACCATCAAGTCGCAAAACATCATACAAACTTAGTCGAAACCTCAAATCACGAATCGCACATAGATTCAAGCCTAATGACCTTTGAACTTTCAATTTCTACAAACGATGTCGAAACCTATCAAATCACGCCCGATTGACTCCAAATTTTGCACTCAAGTCACAAAAGACACCATGGACCTACTCCAACTTTCGGAATCGGGATTCGGCCCCGATATCATAAAGTCCACTCCCAATCAAACTTCCTAAAAAATCAACTTTTGCCATTTCAGACCTAATTCAACTACTAACCTCCAAATCAGAATCTGGACGCGCTCCTAAGTCCAAAATCACCCAATGGCGATAACAGAACAATCAAAACTCTATTTCGGAGTCGTTTTCACATAAGTCAATATCCGGTCAACCTTTTCAACTTAAGCTTCCAACTTTGAGACTGCGTGCCTCAGTTCACACCGAAATAACTTCGGACCAGAACCAACTAATACAGCAAGTCATATAACAACTATAAAGTTTAAAATGAGTAGTGAATGGGGAAACATGGCTATGACTCTCAAAATGACCGGTCGGGTCGTTATATCATCGAACTGCAATAATACCCATTGTTGATACCCAATTTTTCTTTATATATTTTTAATACTTTCAAAATAGAATATATGCATATATAAGCATACTTAAGCTTTTTTATAATTTTTCTATAATTTTAAAGTCTTTAAATTGATTTATTTTTTCCCTTTTACTTATAAAATCTCCAATAATTATCCTCCAAATTATTGTTGTGGTAATTTAGCCATATAAATTCTATATTTATGCTAAAATATTGCTTAACTATTTTTAGTACATTTTTTCTAATTGTATATACATTCTTAAAGCCAATTTGCATATATTTGCAATACTAGCCTTATTAATGCATAATTACGTTATTAATGCATAATTACGTTATTAATGAAAAAAGGGTCTTTATATTTTTAAAATGTTAAAAACTATTTTTAATCATTTTTAGTACACAAAATATATTTTAAAAATCATTTTATTATTTTTATAAATTATATATTACTGAAATTGGCTATTTAAAACATAGCCTATTTTATTTCAATTTCAGCCTAAATCCTAACCCAATCCAATCAAAATACCCAGCCCAATTTCTAATTATAAATACTCGACCCACGCCCAAATGCCCGATCTGGTCCCCCAACCTTTAATCCTAGCCGATGATCACAAAGATCAACTGCCAGCATTCCTCCTTTCCTTAATTAAACTACCTTATACCCCCAAAACCTAATTCATTTTCCAACCTACCCCGCCTCCCTAAAATCCTCTCTTCTCTCAAAATACTCTCACCCTAACCCCAATCTCCAAACGCCGACCCCACATCTATGGCCATCTCCAATGACCTCTCACCCCCTCAGGCCTCCAATGACTTCTCTCATGTCATTCTTGCCATCTCTAAGGCCCTCAAGGGAGCAATACCATGCTGACTTGCATCTAGGGTTCATCTCCTACTTGTTCCTGGCCATTCCAGTGTGATTTCGAGTGAAATTGTTCTATATTTGCTATAATCTATGGGTTTCTGGACAGGTTTATTCATCTCGATATGGATCACTTTGAAACCCTAATTTCTTTTCTGTACCTCCTAGATCTGTAAAGATCTAGGACGATTTGAGTTTGTTTCTTGTGTGTTTTACAATAGCCGTGAGATCCTTTACAAGAATCATATGATTTCAAGTGTTTTTCATCTTTTTCTAAAATTAGGGTATTCGGAATTTCTTTTTTAAACTTTATTGGATGATTTTTGTGTTTAAACTTCTGTTTCTCACATATTTTGACTAATTCTATCAGTCTACTACAACCTTAACTTGCCTATGCTGAAAGCCCTAATTTTTAGGGGTTCTTCGTTTGGTTTCTGAGTATTAGCATATCTGGGTGGTTCTCGCTTCGAGTTGTTGTGATTTCTTGTAACTGTCTTGCCTTAATATGCATCTACTGAGTTTCTTAGTCTAAGCTTTCACTGATTCTATATGCATGTGTTCATCTTGACTATTCATGTCAAGACCTACATCTTTCTCACTGAATCAGTATTGTTTAACTTTTGTTTTGTTAAATTTATATGTCGATTCCTGACTATCCATGCTTTACCTTATTTATATGCTAAACATGCTGACTCTTTTCATGACTTTCTCTTTGATTGAGCCATTGAATATTCTGAACTCCTTATTTCTTGGGCTGATTTGAATACTTTCCCTTAAACTTTTGATTCTTACCTTTCTACTCGATTTGATTGATTTGCTTGCTTAATTAATTTTCCCTTACCTTGTCTGCATTATTACTTGATTCTTACTGATTATTTTCCTAATTAGAACTTTATGTACCTAGCCCTAATTACCTGTTCTATACCTGCACTGTTTGAAGTGTTTCCTTACTTGTTATACTCCAACTATGTATGATTTATTTCCTTACTTGTCACCTGCTTTTTACCGTTTGAACTAATTCCTTTAACTAAGGGAAGACTTGGACAGATTTTACTTTAATTGATTCCGAGATTCTCCAATCACTAAACAATTTAATTCTTACCTTATTTTACATAGCTTTCAAACTACTATTTATATGCTTTCTTCTACTCTCATTTGACAGAACATTGAGTTCACAAAAAAGCACACTTGCACGTTAAAAGTTCTTTTTCTCTTCTGCTATTTGTGATACTTGCTGATCTAGCCGGCTGAAATCCAAGGCTAGATATTGGAACTTTATTTGCTTCATATTCTGCACCTTTCTTCAACTAGTATGTCTCTAATTAGGTTTTGAGATTCAAACTCTATGTGTTGTCATTCTTGCACTAGTTCATTAGTTATGAGTTCAATTTCCTGTCTACTTCTTTACTCGTCATATCTAAAATTTGCCTGTTCAATGTGTTCTTTACATTCTTCACTCTTTCTTTCTTACTTTCTTGCCTAGCATGTCTAAATTTATGTCTTTTTCAATGTATGCACTCTTTCCTATTTATTTCTTTGCCTAGCATGACTAATCTGTTAAAGTCCCCAAGGTCCTAAGTGTTGTATGCAATTTGTGAGTATATGTTTCCTTTATCCCTATCCATGTACCCTAATGTGATTCTTATGTGCCACCATTCTCATATGAGATCTGTTTGTTACGTGTTCCTTTCCTGAGTCTGAATGTCTCTTATGACCAACCAATTGTCTATTGTTTTGGTACTCTTCTCAAACAGTCTTTTCCACTAAGTTGTTCATGTTTCTAAAAATAAACCTTTCTACTTCTGAAGCCATTCTTGTACTGTTTTCAAAACAAACTATGTCAAGCACTCTCCACTACTCCTAGAATATTTAGGTCCTGCCCCTCTGGCATGTGTACTGCCTTGAGATCCATGAGATTTCTCTAAACTCTGGCATGTCAGACCTGGATTTTCCACACTACACTTGAATCATTTCTTGTTTGAGAAAAGTCTAGGTGTGAGAACTTCCCGGGATCCTTGAGATCCGTAGGGAACTCTGACGCACCTAGACAATGATACTGTCTATGGAACTTTGGCATTTGAGGCTATTGGAGGCTTGGAGACGTCATTTAGGCCTACTTCAGTCTCCCTATAGTTAACTTCTTCTTATCTTTATTATTTATGTAATTTATTAAGTTGGTCTATAATAACTATTTGTAAACAACTTTGGGGTGATTAGTGAAAAAAGGGTGGGTAGCTATATCTGTTGGGTAATTTGGGTAGAGACCATACCTATAGGATTGTATTAGTGAACTTGCTATGTTTACTTTCACAACATTAGAGATCATGTCTATAGGATTTAAATGGATTCAATAATAGAAACCATATCTATAGGTTTAGAATCAACTTCATAATTAGATACCATACCTATAGAGTGTAAAGTGATTTAGTTCAATTCTGTTACTGCATGTATTTACATTTGTCTCAGTAGAATCATGCCTAGAAGTTCCAACACTAGTTCTTAATAATTAGATACTATGCCTATAGGAATAAAAATCAGAAATCCTGCCTATAGAACCCTAAATAAAATTTAGTTAAACAAATCAGTCTAATTCATGTTAGTTCCTTTTTCATTGGCTTAAATCAACTGTTTGTTTCTTTGAATGAATTTTCGAACACTGCCTTAATCTACTATTACTAGAAATCATGCCTATAAGATCTCAAATATCCGTTTAAAACTGTTCGTTGTTTTGCTGCATTAATGTAGTTATCATGCTCTTAGGACATCACTATTTTGCGTTTAGGCAAGTCTATAGAGCGATTTTAAATTCTGCAACTCTAAAATTGTGTTTTGCTACTTAAAACTGTCCAGGTTTAATAGAGTCAAATCACTAAGCAAGTTAAATAGGATCTCTCACACATTGTCCTAATTCAACACCGTATAACCTCTGCTCGTCTAGATATCATGTTATAGGCTTTTCTCTTAAGTACTTGAATATTGTTTAAAGACGTGCACTTATTTGTTATGTTTGAGGAGGTAACTGTGAGCCTATAACTTGTTTCTTTAAATGCAGTCCTAGTAACTGTCTTTCAATTATTTAAATATTGTATTTATTTTTCCTATATGAAAATACTTGACTACATGCTATTTATTGCTGCATATATCATGCTCCATACCATATTCCACTCGTGCATATTAAATTCTATAGCAACACTTGATGAGTGGTTGCGCTCTTCCTATTTATTACCCTTAAATTTAGAAAGGCTTATTTGCGGTAAAACCAATCGATCAATGGTGTAGTCAACGATTCCGTGCCTTTCCCCCTCAAGTTGTCCGCTTGAGGGTACCAGTCTAAATCCTCATAGTAACCTTACTCTGATCGAAATTGTGCATGCATCATGGTCAAACCTAGTCGGATCAATTATGTTGTCCACATAATGATCCTTTAAGATAAGCCTTATCCAAAAGTCCACCTCTGTTTCCATAATCCCAACAGACACAACCACGTTCTGTGCATTAATTTGGAGAACCAAATTCCAATATGTTAGTCATGATTGTATAAATAGTCGACTCTGGTAGGGGAGAAAGGCCTCACCCTTTTGTTTGCAGAAAATGAGGCACGAGGTCCCCAGATACAGTATGGTTAGCAACATTCTACCATTGCTTCTAGATTGGTGGGATGACCTTTCCTCAAGTGACAAGAAACATGTAAGGAAGTACCTGGGTAACTTGCCTTCCCTTCTAGACAATGAGCTAAACAACAAGTTGATCGAGGATGCCACTTTGTTCTGGGACAGTGAGAGGTCTGTGTTCCGTTTCGGCGACATAGAAATGACACCACTTCTAGAAAAAATTGGAGGGCTTGCAAGGTTGACTTGGGATAGTCCCGGGTTATTGGTACCGGAGAACCATACGGTAAAGGGTTCTTAAAGATGATGGGGTTGAAGAAGAATGCTGACTTGGTATGCTTGAAAGATTCTTAAATACCCTTTGAATACCTATATGAGAGGTATGGCCATAGCAAGTCCTACCATACCTACCATGATGAAATCTCTCTCACTTCTCTAGGCCACATCCACCGCAGAGTGTTCGTGTTCATTGTATGCTTCTTGGGCCTAATAATGTTCCTAATGAAAAGGGCAAGAATCCACACTAGGTTGGCCATGGTCGCCAAGACTTTGATGTAAGGGATCAATGGACAGACATACACTATAGTCCCCATGATCATAGTCGACATCTACAGTGCTTTGGAGAGCTACCAAAAAGGGGTCAAGAATTTCGAGGGTTGTAACTTGTTGCTGCAGTTGTGGTTGTTAGAACATTTTCAAAAGTGTCATTACCTCCAAGAATTTTGGCGAAGGGCTTGCAACGACCATATTTCCTTCCATCACCCCAAGCAGATGACTTACATTCCAAACAGATTTGCTCAGCCGGAAAGCGCCAAAGAATGGGTAGAGTTCTTTGACAGTCTGACCGATGAATAGGTACAATGGATGTTTCAATGGTTCCTAACAGATGAATTCATCATCAAATCCAGGGACGCTCCGCACTTGGTGCTGATTGGGTTGAGAGGGATATACCCTTATGTCCCTATCCAAGTTATGAGGCAAGCAGGTAGAAAACAGGTTGTACCCAGGATTGCCAAAATGATCCATTTCAGGGCAGACTTTCAAGATGATGACGTTCCATTTTCCGCGCCCGCGAGGGTGCGTAGGGAGTTTTCTCCAATTAAAGGACAGTCGAAACAGGATTTGTTTGTTTGTTTCAGAGTCGCCAGAGCTGTCGCACCTCCTTTTTCCTCCTTAGATTGTTTATGATTATAGACCCTTCTTTGAAATGAATCACGCGCACGTGTACACCATATATTCAGAAGACTCAGAAAGAAGAAGGGTTTCGTAGCAGTTTTATATACACAATTCAGATAATATTAAAGCGGTAAAAAGAAACATTTATCACATTAAGCATAAACATGTAAAAATTAGATAATAAATAAAGCCAACTATAACAGTTATTTTAAGCTCGAATTCTTAAACCCTGAACCAGTGGTTCAAGTCCAACAACAATCCCCAGCAGAGTCGCCAGAGCTGTCGCACCTCCTTTTTCCGCGCCCGTGAGGGGTGTAGGGAGTTTTCTCCAATTAAAGGACAGTCGAAACGGGATTTGTTTGTTTGTTTCAGAGTCGCCACTTGGGAATTTTAAGGCGTCCCAAGTCACCGGTTTTAATCCCTGAATCGAGGAGAATATGACTCTGTTTGTTATTCTGCGAACCAGAAATCCTGAGTAAGGAATTCTGTTAATCCGGAAGAAGGTGTTAGGCATTTCCGAATTCCGTGGTTCTAGCACGGTCGCTTAACTGTTTTTATTCTTGGCTTAATTATCTCGATTTTACATTTTTATTGCATGATTTTGTTACCGCTTCTGTTTAGATTGTTTATAATTAAAGACCCTTCTTTGAATTGAATCACGCATACGTGTATTCATTTTATATATTATATATTTTTTAACGTGAGAAATCGTGTCACGCGTACGTATACACAATGATATTGATAATATAATTATTATTATTTTTCGATTTTTTATTATTATAAAAATAGACTTAAGTTCGAAATTGTGCTTAAATAAAATTAAGAACGTCTGTCGCTCTTGTATGATTAAATAGTGAACTGCACATCTCGGGTTATATGAAATTAATATGGATAATCTCCGAAGAACCCCTTTTTATTAAATGTTCGCTCGAAGTTGCGCGAACGCATAATCCGAATTGCTTTTAGAAATATATTCAGGTTACGCGAACGTATCCCTAATCACAAATATATTCTTGATGGTAATATAAATTTGTTTCCAAATTATTTATTACATCCATATTATTTTTATATGAAAGCCATAGAGAAACATTGATTTAGACGTCTCTATATTTTCTTGAAAAAAAAACATTCAAAAGTTATTATGTGTTCACCGCAAGTCTTATTTTACGCGTATGAATTATATTCCTCCAAGCCATTCAAATTTAAAGAGTAAAAATAAACAACGTGTGATTAATATTACCATTTTTCTCATAAATACAATATGTGTATACCCAAAAAGTGAATGGCGTATAAAACTAAAAAAAAAATGATTCACAAAAGGAAGTGATGTTTTCGAAGAATTTTCATTATTCTATTTGTAGCAAACGCTATTTACACATTTTTGACTTAAAATGTTACAATTTATAAATCTCATCCTTCTTTTACACCACTTGTTTTTAGTCCGAGGTTATAATTATTTAGTTAATTTTTGATTACGAAGATTGAGTTTGAGATAAACACTAACTCTGCCTATGCGAATATTTACAAACACTAACTCTATATTTTGTAAAAAAAATCATCGACATTATTTCATACATTAAAAGAAATGAGTTGATCGCGTTCCTAAAATAACTATGCCATTTGTTATTAAGAAAGAGAATTAATCTACCAATTGATTTAATAAGACGACATCATCTAGCCTTAAACAAAATTGGATATTTGACAAAATTAGCTAGTAATGTAATTTCTGGGTATTTCCGTACTATTCTTTACTTAGCTAACAATATCACAAGATTTAATTAATGGCCAATTTTCTGCAATGTTCCCTATCTCAACAATTTAAACAGTAAATGTCATCACTAGTCCTCAAAACATATAAGATTATCGTGGAATTTACTACTGCAGAAGGTTAATTAGTTAACAGTTTATCATGTCAAGTATAATACTATATTAATCAACTAAAACAAAACTGAAACTTAAACTAATAAAATTTAAATGAGTAGAAGACATCCTTATAATTCCAAACTTCATTTACTTGCCATGTTGAAGCTTTTCATGACATGAGTTTTTAGATATATACCTGATATTGGAAGCAAAAGAAAATGAAGATGAAAATCAGCAGCAGTAATAACAGTACAGCACAGCAACAACAGCCCAGCAACAGTAACAACCCAGGAAAAGAGTTTGCAAACCAGTAGAGCAGTAATCCCAAAAAAGTTTCAAGATTTGAATCAAACAACAACAATTAATACTGATTTCAAACAATAAAGAAAGCAGAAGATTTTTTTTTTTGAATTTTTTGGGAGTAATTCTCATATTGGGCAAAAATCACGTGCTTACACCCAGGATTGCCAAAATGATCCATTTCAGGGCAGACTTTCAAGATGATGACGTCCCTTACAAGTGCCAAGCTCAGCACATGTGGCATTGCAAAATCATTGTGGAAAAGAACACCGCTGAGACAGACATGTATCATGCGGGGTGTGAGCCTCTCTACTCAGCATGGTTAGAGGAGAATCTAAAAGGAATGCTGATGCCAGGAGCCGGTCGAGGGAATAGGATCATAGATGAAGAAGTTAAATCTCAAGTCAAATACAACAGGTTGCGCAAGATGGTCCATGACTCCGAAAATGAGCATCGGGAAATACATAAGAGGAATGTGAGGTTGATTGAAGAATGGAAAGAGATGGCAGTCACTTCCAACAAGAAACTGGAATATCTGGAGCGAGGAATAGTGGAGCTGGAAGGTAAAGTCATAAAGAGGATCGAGGATTGCCAGAATGCTGAAGGAGCTGAAGGAGAGCATCTGGCCAGAGCCTACTTGTTGCTGGGTGTGTGCGAGCTGGGGGACCTATATGATAGAGTCAGGAAGATCGAATCTGGGGAAAGTCTTTCTGGGACCAAATAGGCTACATTTATTTGCTTTCCTAAATGTAATAAGGCCAAGTGCCAGTAGTGACTTATTTTTATTGTCTATTTTTATATTATGAAATGAAGCATTTATTGGCATTTAAAGTTCTCCAAATTTATTTGTCTCTAGGACTACCTCGGGCACAATAAGTCTCCTAAATTAAGACTCGAATTTACATTTCCACAATATGTGTTTAAATACTACAAACATTTCAGAATTCTCACTGACTTGTTACCTTTTTGTTTTTGCTTATTTTTTTATTATTCCCATCCCCTTAGGTTGGTTCACTCATATTGGCCTCATCAGCATACCACACCAGATCTAAAGGCCCTCCTCCTCCTCCTCCTCCTCCAAGTAATACAAAAGGCAAAGTAAAAGTAAAAATGGACGACTTAAGTGGCTTCCGAAAGGAGAATGTTGAGAACGCAGAAACCATAGATGGCCATAGTACTTGGCCCCAAATGATCTAGTCTTGAGATTAGAACAAAAGACATTGGAACTACAAGGAGAATTTGAGCAGGTTCGCAACTTGGAAAACTTGTCACTCACCTTAAATGTCCCCGAAATCCACCAACAAAACACAAAAAACCCAGCACCTCCCCAGAACGCACAAAATCAATATCCACAAAATCCTCCCGTGCCAAATAAATATGCAACTCCACCCCAAAATCTTAATCCATTGCCAATACCGACTCCACCACAACATCACCATCAACCAATTCAGTACCCACCGACCACCACTTACCACACTCCCCAAAACACAACACAACCCATTCTCGATCCTCAAAACTCCACCAATGACCATCATTACACCCAAGTCCCTAGCACCTATCAAAGCAACCCTATATACGTAGAAACCGTACCTCACTCCATCAAATCCATCTCTTATACACTTGAATCCTCCGAAAAGGACTTGCTCATTAAAAATATGGCTGAAGAACTCAAAAAGTTGACAAGGAAAGTTCAAGGTGTTGAATGCAGCAATGAATAGAAGGTTTGAATTATGAAGACCTATGCATACAGCAGGATGTAGAACTACCAGAGGGATACAAACCTCCCAAGTTTGAGATGTTTGACGGCACAGGTGATACCAGGGTTCATCTGAGGACTTATTGCGATGAATTTGTTGGGCCGAGAAAGAGTAAAAGATCCGAATGAAACTCTTTATGAGGAGTCTTACTGAGGATGCTTTGTCTTGGTACATCAGCCAAGATCCCAAGAAATGGTCCAATTGGGTAAGTATGGCATCAGATTTCATGGACCGGTTCAGGTTCAATACAAAGAACGCACCGGATGTTTTCTACATTCAGCATCTTAAGAAGAAACCTACTGAGACTTTCTGTGAGTATGCTACTCAATGGAGGTCAGAAGCGGCCAAGGTCAGGCCATCTTTGGACGAGGAACAGATGAACAAATTCTTCGTCAGAGCACAAGATCAGCAATATTATGAAAGGTTGATGGTTATCGAAAATCATAAATTCTCTGATATCATCAAACATGGAGAAAGAATCGAGGAAGGAATCAAAAGTGGGATGGTAAATAATTTTGAGGCACTACAGGCCATAAATAAGGCATTACAATCAGGTGGCATATCAAAGAAGAGAGATGTTGGGGTAGTAATGGTGGCCCAATGCCCGAAATCTCCATTTACATGCCAAATACCTCCACCACATATCAAACACTCCACCCACGTATCAAGCACCACCACCCACATATCAACGCTCATCTCCCAGTTATTCCCAACCAGCCACTGTCAACCACACCTATAACTCCCAACCATCCATTTGCAATCACCTCCAACTCGCCAAAACTTTCCAAGACCAAGACCCAACTTCGACCGCAAGCCACCCAGACAATACACCGCCATTGCTGAGCCCATCGGCTAGTTGTATGAAAGGTTGAAAGCTTCGAGTTACAACACTCATGTTCCTATTGTGGAATTATAAAACCCATCCCAATGGGTCAATCCGAACAAAACTTGTGTGCACCATTCCGGTATGAAGGAGAGCACCACTGCTGAGTGTCGAACATTGAAGGATAAGATTCAGACGCTAATTGACAACAAGGTCATACAGGTAAAGGAAGCCGCACCTAATGTCCGCGACAATCCCCTGCATGATCATAGAGGTGGGGGAGTACATGAGATAGAGACAAACAAAGAGTGGGACCCTGAGTGGTCGATTGAGCTTATTCGAAATGGTAATGACTTTAAAGTTGTAGTCACACTTACTCCTATCGTGGTACAGACTCAGTCAATAATCGAGGTTAAGGTAACTGCATTAGTTTCATTCGAGGTAGAGCTGGTTCCGCCTGCGGTCAACCCCGCTTCATTTGAAGTAAAAGTGGTCACACCTTTCACTATGACAGTATCAACCACACCTCCATTCAACTCAAAAGCAATGCCCTGGGATTATGTTGCTGAGGCTCGGCGAAAAGGGAAGGCCAAGGTAGAGGAATCTGACGTTGCACAAGGAATGACTAGAACTGAAAGAGTCTATACACCCGAACATTTGGGAGGTTCAAGTAAGGATGCCACTACTAGGCAGCCTATCATTGAGACCGGGTCGGATGACCTGTGGAGGAAAGTACAAGCAAATGAGTATTCCGTCGTTGACCATCTAAACAAAACCCCAGCTCAGATATCCATCCTATCACTGCTGTAAAATTGAGAGGCACATAAGAATGCTTTAATGAAGGTGCTGAGCGAGGCTTATGTACCCAATAACATCATCGGTGGAGAAATGGGCAATATGGTAGGGCAAGTACTAGAAAGTCATAAGATTATCTTTCACGAAGATGAGCTACCACCTGAGGGGCTGAATCACAATCGAGCATTGCATATTACAGTGCAATTTGAAGACAAATTCATTGATAAGGTCTTGGTTGACGGAGGTTCAAGCCGAAATATTTGTCCATTGGAAACTCTAAAAAGGTTGGTCAAAGGTTTCCATGAAATACGAGTAGGAAGCATGAACGTGAAAGCTTTCGATGGGTCCCAAAGGGACACAATCGGGGAAATCAACCTTTGCTTACAAATGGGGCCAACTTGGTTCGATGTCGAGTTTCATGTGCTTGACCTACCAGCCTCATATAATCTTTTATTGGGCCGACCATGGAGCCGTGCCCTCCACACTACATCAAGTCGTGAAGTTTGAATGGAATCGTCAGGAGGTGATCATTCACGGAGATGGGAGTAACCCCATTTACACTAGTCAAACCATCCCGGCTATTGGACATAGAAGAAGTCTAGGAGGGGAAACCTATCATCACATTGAACAGGTCAATGCCGTCGAGAAAGATAAATGGTGGATGAGTAAATAGAAAGTATACTGGCTTGGTCTGGATATGAACCCGACAAAGGATTGGGAAAGAACCTTCAAGGTATCACTAAATCGATACAGCTGAAAAACCATGGTACCACCTTTGGTCTCGGATGCTAGTACACATGGAAAGAGTATAGAAATTGATCGCCTCCATGGCGTGGACCGTACTACCCTCTCGAGCAACCAGTGCCACGTTTGGAACACGTTTTTCACCAAGCTGATACGATATGGGGGACTGCAGAAGAGGAAGCACTAGTTGGGTTAAAGAATTTGTTCTTGGAGGATGAGGACATGGACTGCAGTGCCATAATTGAGGAGGATAACAAAGAAGTCCTCACCATTCAATCCATAAAGAAGGGAGTTGTTCTCAGGAATTGGACTGCTACACCATCCCGATCCCGCCGAGTCCCTGGATAGCTTGGCAGATTATAATTCTATAGCCATTCTAGGCATTTTAGATTTCCCATAATTTTGTTTTAAGATTTAGTTGTTTTAAAATAAATGCTCGATTCATCGAGTGTACTTTGTCTGGATGATTTTTCAGTTTTAATCAAATGCATTTGCTCTTTATTGTTCAGTACTATCTTTACAATTTTCCTTTCTACAACATTATTATTACTTTTCCTAATGAACCAGGGATTGTGACATGTAATGAGGCAATGCAACGTGAGAATAGTGATTAAGATAAAGAAGATGGGATACCCATGGAAATTGTCAGGGAGGTTGAAAACTTTGAAAATAAGCTTAAGTCCAACCTGGACAAAATCGAAGCATTAAATTTGGGGGACGATGAGACTGTCAAGGAAACCCGTATCAGCATTCACTTGTCACCAACAGAGAAGGAAGAATACATTCATTTTCCAAAAGAATATGAGGACATTTTCGCATGGTCATATGATGACATGACCGGCTTGAACACGTCTATAGTGGCTCACAAGTTGCCTACTAATCCCATGTTTCCGCCAGTCAACCAAAAACTCAGAATGTTCAAACCAGACATGAGCCTAAAAATCAAGGTGGAAGTTACCAATTGGATGAAAGTCAAAGTTCTCAGGGTGGTTGAGTACCTAACCTGGTTAGCTAACATTGTGCCAGTTCCGAAGAAGGATGTGAAAGTTAGAGTATGTGTTGGCTATCGGGATTTAAACAGAGCAAGTCCCAAGGACGACTTCCCATTTCCTAATATACACATCCTGATCGATAATTGCGCCAAGCATGAAATCTAATCCTTCGTAGATTGCTTCGCGGGCTATCACCAGATCTGGATGGACGAAGAAGATGCAGAGAAGACAATTTTTATTACGCCTTGGGGTGTATACTGTTACAAGATGATGCCATTCAGTCTGAAGAATGCTGGGGCTACTTCCATAAGAGCCATGACAACCATCTTCCATGATATGATACACAAGGAAATAGAGGTGTATGTGGGCAACGTCATTATCAAATCCAAGAGGGCCGCAGATTATATAGCGGACCTGAGAAAGTTCTTTGACAAGATAAGGAGGTAAAATTTGAAACTAAATCCCGCAATGTGTGCATTTGGGATTCCCGCAGGAAAATTATTGTGATTCATCATCCGTCGTCAAGGGATTGAGCAGGATCCATCTAAAGTCAAGGCTATTCAGGAGTTACCACTGCCTAAGAGCAAAAAGGATGTGATGAGCTTCCTAGGACGTCTTAACTATATCAGTTGATTCATAGCACAGTCCACAGTCATATGCAAACCCATCTTCAAGATGTTGAGAAAAGATGTCGAAACAAGCTGGACAAAGGATTTCAGAATTCTTTTGATAAGATCAAGGAGTAAATGTCCACACCACCAGTTCTGGTCCCGCCAAAACCAGGATGACCTTTGCTAATCTATCTATCTGTATTGGATGGAGCTTTCGGATGTGTTTTGGAACAACATGACGAGACATGAAGAAAGGAGCAGGCCATATACTACCTGAGTAAGAAGTTCACACCTTATGAAGCACGGTACTCTTTACTTGAACGCATTTGTTGTGCTTTGACCTAGACAACTCAGAAATTGAGGCATTACTTTTGTGCCTACACTACATACCTCATATCCAGGATGGACCCTCTGAAGTACATATTCCAGAAACCCATGCTGACTAGAAAGTTGTCCAAAAGGTAGATACTATTAAGTGAGTTTGATATCGTCTATGTAACTCAAAAGGCGGTCAAAGGGCAAGCATTGGCAGATCACCTTGCTGAAAATCCGGTGGGAGGAGCATACGAACCTTTGAAGATGTATTTTCTTGATGAAAAAGTATCATTTGTAGGAGAAGACATTATCGAAGCATACGAAGGTTGGAGGATGTTCTTTGATGGAGCTGCAAATTTTAGAGGAGTAGGCATTGGAGCAGTTTTTGTATCACAAATGGGTCAATATTATCCGGTATCTGCTAAACTCAGATTTCTCTGCACCAATAATATGGTAGAGTATGAAGCCTGCATACTAGAGCTCAATATGGCAGTCGACATGAACATTCAGGAGTTGTTGGTAATCAGTGATTCAGATTTGCTTGTGCACCAGGTACAAGGAGAGTTGGCCATCAAGAACTCTAAGATACTACCATATCTGTACCATGTGCAGGAATTAAGAAAGAGGTTCACGAAGATAAAATTTCGACATGTGCCCAGAATTCAGAATGTGTTTGCCGATGCATTGGACACTTTGTCATCTATGATACAACATTCAGATAAAAATTATATTGATCCCATTCCAGTGAGGATCCATAATCAGTTGGCATATTATGCTCATATTGAAGAAGAAACAGATGGAAAGCCTTGGTTCCATGACATCAAGGAGTATTTGTCAAAGAGAGAATATCCGGAGCATGCAAACCACACTCAAAAACGCATACTCCGGAGATTGTCCAATCACTTCTTCCATAGTGGAGGAAATCTATATAGAAGAACTCCCGATTTGGGATTGCTAAGATGTGTCGACGCAAAAGAAGCTTCTAAGGTACTTGAGGATGTACATGCCGAGACTTGTGGCCTGCAAATGAATGGTTTCGTCTTGGCTAAGAAGATACTTAGGGCCGAATACTTTTGGATGACAATGGATACAGATTGCATCCAGTATGTCTGCAAATACTTTCAATGCCAAGTGCATGCCGACATGATAAAAGTGCAGCCAGGCGAGCTTAATGCAACAAGCTCACCTTGTCCATTCGCCGCCTAGGGAATGGATGTTATTGGTCCGATTGAGCCTACTTCTTCAAACGGACACAGGTTTATTCTGGTAGCCATTGATTACTTCACAAAATGGGTAGAGGTTGTATCCTACAAAGCTGTAACCAAGAAAGTCATCGCAGATTTTGTCAAGGATGAAATTGTTTGCCTGTTCGGAGTTCCCAAATCCATTATTACTAATAATGCCGCAAATCTCAACAGTTATCTGATGAAAGCTACGTGTGAAACTTTCAAAATCAAGCACAAGAATTACATAGCCTACAGACCTCAGATGAATGGAGTTGTAGAAGCCACCAACAAAAATATCAAGAAGATACTAAGGAAGATGGTAGATAATCACAAATAGTAGCATGAAAAGCTACCCTTTGCTTTATTAGGATACCGCACTATGGTTCGCACATCAACCGGGGCAACTCCCGACAAGCTGGTTTAAGGTATCGAAGCTATCATCCCAGCCGAAGTAGAGATTCCTTCTTTAAGAGTCATACAGGAAGCTGAACTCAGCGATGCATAGTGGATAAGGAGTCGCTATGAACAATTGCCCTCATCGATGGAAAGAGGATGAACGCAGTGTGCCACGACCAACTTTATCAAAACAGAATGTCTAGAGCTTTCAACAAAAAGGTTAGACCAAGGCAATGTGCACCAGGTCAGTTGGTGCTGAAGAAGAACTTCCCACATCAAGTCGAAGCCAAAGGGAAATTCTCCCCCAACTGGAAAGGTCTGTACATGGTTAACAGGGTGCTAATAGGAGGAGCACTCATGCTTGCATAAATGGATGGAGAAATTTGGCCAAAACCAATCAATTCAGACACAGTCAAAAGATACTATGCTTAGATTATTTACATTTCCTCTATGACGTAATTGAACTATGCTTGACCTGATTCCCATTTAAGAGGGGATACGTAGGCAGCCTTCTGGGTTCAGTCATATCATAATAAAATTTTGATTTCCCCCAAGATCAGAAACTGGGGCAAAATTTTGAGGAGGGTCCTTAAAATTCCAGAGCTAGTCCAGCCAGCACCAATGTGTATCAGACGGTAAGTAATCAGTTAAGAAACTGGGGTAGAATTTTGAGAAGGAATAAGAAGGTTTATCAAGGCCTATTATTCGCAAACAGCCGAAGGATCATCTACTAAACTAGGGCAGAATTTGAGTAGGACCCTCAAAATTCTAACATAAAAGAATTGCAATGCCTTTGAGATGTGTTACATCACTAGTTCATCAAAATTACTTGATATATCAATACATTTCCAAAATGAGTCTATTTTTATCCATTGCATATTTTCAAAAACGTTATTCCCTTGATAATCAGGTGTTACCCAGGGAAACTCGAAAAGGACTCCAGAGCAGAGCAGAGCAAGGCCAGAGGACGAAAGAACGAACCAACCTCCCCTCACAAAACTTACAATTTTTCTTTGAATTCTGGCACATCTGACATAGCAATAGCGTCTGCAAATATATATACATGAAGCAAAATCACTACCAAATGGGCCACCAGACACTGAACGTAGTCCCAGCTAAGGAACATTATACTTTTGTTTGCTATTTTCTATTTACATGAGGCTTATCCCTGCCTCCCCACTTGCATGATGCTAATCCTTGCCTCCATATTCGCATGAGGCTAATCCTTGCCTCTCTATTTGCATAAGGCTAATCCTTGCCTCCATATCCGCACGAGGCTAATCCTGCCTCCATACTTGCATGAGGCTAATCCCTGCCTCCCTATCTTGCATAAGGCTAATCCTTGCCTCTCCACTTGCATGAGACTAATCCTTGCCTCCCTACTTGCATGAGGATAATCCTTGCCTCCCTATTTGCATAAGGCTAATCCTTGCCTCCATGCTTACATGAGGCTAATCCCTGCCTTCATAATTGCATGAGGCTAATCCTTACCTCCATATTTGCGTGAGGATAATCCCTGCCTCCCTATCTTGCATGAGGATAATCCTTGCCTCCATATCCGAATGAGGCTAATCCCTGCCTCCACATCTGCATGAGGCTAATCCCTGCCTCCAAATCTGCATGAGGCTAATCCCTGCCTCCCTATCTGCACGAGGATAATCCCTACCTCCCTATATTGCATGAGGCTAATCCGTGCCTCCCTGTTTTGCATGATGCTAATCCCTGCCTCTATATCTGCATGAGGCTAATCCCTGCCTCCATATCTACATGAGGCTAATCCTTGCCTCTGTATTTGCATAAGGCTAATCCTTACCTCTATCTCTACATCAGGCTAATCCTTGCCTCCGTATTTGCATGAGGCTAATCCCTACCTCCATATTTGCATGAGGCTAATCCTTACCTCCACATGCATGGGACTAAGCATTGTCCCTCTTTGCACGAATATTTCTCTATTTCTAATACTATTTATTTGTTTTTCAATCGGGCTAAGCTCTGCCTTCCATTTCACAAGACTAAGCCTTCTCTTGTTTACATCATAATTATTGCATATCATGGGCTAAAATATCGCCAATCTATCCAAAGTCTCCATAGTCTAAAAGGCATCATCCTCATAGCCAGAAGACACCATGTCATGGCCTGAGGAACCCTCAAATTTTCATATCATTATTCAAGGGCGTCATGGTTCGGAGGTACCATTTGGCATGGCACGAGAACATCATTTCATGGCTTGAGAATCCCCCACTAAACAATTCATGGCCCAGGACATCATGGTCCAAGGACGTCATCTTTAACCGTCCAAAGACAACCTTCATGGTCCAAAAGGGAATCTGCATCATGTTTAAATTTTTGCAAATACATGTTTGTAGCATCTTTTATCTGCAGGTAACGAGGAAGCAACCACTATCCTAGCAGGAGCAGTCTCACTCCAGTTCTTCAATTGTCTCGGACCTTAACCGCTCACCATAGCCGTTTTTGCATCCCGTGCCCGTTCATGCAATGATTTCATCGGTATATTCTGCCAATGAATCCAGAACTACACACGGCCTAATTCCTGTAAAACCAGGGGTATGTAGGCAACTCAAAGACCGGAGTCCAGCCTCTGTCTTTCAAACCCCCCCCCCCCCCGGTCAAAATTGGCCATCATTTCTTTACCCGAAAACGCTTTCATCCTTCCCGGGTAAAGAGGGGCAGCTGTTGATACCCAATTTTTTCCTATACATTTCTAATACTTTCAAAATAGCATATATGCATATATAAGCATACATAAGCTTTTTTATAATTTTTCTATAATTTTAAAGACTCTAAATTGATTTATTTCCTCCCTTTTACTTATAAAATCTTCAATAATTATCCTCCAAATTATTGGTGTGGTAACATTTAAATTCTATATTTATGCCAAAATATTGTTTAAATATTTTTAGTACATTTATTATAATTGTATTTATATTTTTAAAGCCAATTTATATATATTTGCAATACTAGCCTTATTAATGCATAATTACGTTATTAATGCATAAAAGGGTCTTTATATTTTTAAAATCTTAAACAACTATTTTAATCATTTTTAGTACACGAAATATATTTTAGAAATTATTTTATTATTTTTATAAATTATATAGTACTGAAAATGGCTATTTAAAACATAGCCTATTTTATTTCAATTTCAGCCTAAATCCTAACCCAATCCAATCCCAATACCCAGCCAATTTCTAATTAGAAATATCCGACCCACACCCCAAATGCCCGATCCATTCTCCTCACCCTTTAATCCTGGTCGTTGATCACAAAGATCAAGGACCACCATTCCTCATTCCCTTAATTAAACTACCATATACCCCCAAAACCTAATTTATTTTCAAACCTACCCCGCCACCCTAAAATTCTCTCTTCTTTCAAAACACTCTCACCCTAACCCTAATCTCCAAACGCCGACCCCCCATCTATGGCCATCTCCGGTGACCTCTTACCCCCTCCCAGGCCTCCAATGGCTTCTCTCATGCCATTCTTGCCATCACTAAGGCCCTCAAGGGACCAGGGCCATGACGACTTGCATCTAGGGTTCATCTCCTACCTGTTCCTTACCATTCCAGTGTGATTTCGAGTGAAATCGTTATATATTTGCTATGATCTATGAGTTTCTAGATAGGTTTCTTTATCTTTGTATGGATCTCTTTGAAACCCTAATTTCTTTTCTATACCTCCTAGATCTGTACAGATCTAGGACAATTTGAGTGTGTTTCTTGTGTGTTTCTTGTGTGTTTTACAATAGCCTTGAGATTCTTTACAAGGATCATATTATTTCAAGTGCTTTTTTTTAGGGTTTCTAGATAGGTTTCTTCATATTTGTATGGATCTCTTCGAAACCCTAATTTCTTTTCTATACCTCCTAGATTTGTACAGATCTAGGACGATTTGAGTTTGTTTCTTGTGTGTTTTACAATAGCCTTGAGATCCTTTACAAGAATCATATGATTTCAAGTACTTCTCATCTTTTTCTAAAATTAGGGTTTTCAGAATTTCTTTTTTAAACTTTGTTGGTTGATTTTTGTGTTTAAACTTCTATTTCTCACATATTTTGACTGATTCTATGAGTGTACTGCAAACCTTAACTCGCATGTGCTAAAAGCCCTAATTTTTAGGGGTTCTTTATTTGGTTTCTAACTATTAGCATATCTGACTGGTTCTCCCTTCGAGTTCTTGTGATTTCTCGTAATTGCCTTGCCTTAATATGCATCTACTGATTTTTTAGTCTAAGCTTTCAGTGATTCTATGTGCCTGTGTACATCTTGACTATTCACGTCAAGACCTGTATCTTTCTCACTCAATCAGTATTGTTTAACTTTCATTTTGTTAAAGTTATATGTCGATTCCTGACTATCCATGTTTTAACCTTATTTATATGCTAAACATGCTGACTCTTTTCATGACTTTCTCTTTGATTGAGCCATTAAATATTCTGAATTCCTTATTTTTTGGGCTGACTTGAACACTTTCCGTTAAACTTTCGATTCTAACCTTTCTACTCGATTTGATTGATTTGCTTGCTTAATTAATTTTCCCTTACCTTGTCTACATTATTACTTGATTCTTACTGATTATTTCCCTAATTAGAACTTTATGTACCTAGCCCTAATTACCTATTTTATACTTGCAGTGTTTGAAGCATTTCCTTACTTGTTATGCCCCAGCTATGTATGATCTATTTCCTTACTTGTCACCTGCTCTTTAGCATTTGAACTAATTCCCTTAATTAAGGGAAGACTTGGACAGATTTTACTTTAATTGATTCCGAAATTCTCCAATCACTGAACAATTTCATTCTTACCTTATTTACCTAGCTTTAAAACTACTATTTTATATTCTTTCTTCTACTCTCATTAGACAGAACATTGAGTTCACAAAAAGCACACTTATACGCTAAAAGTTATCTTTCTCTTCTGCTATTTGTGATACTTGCTAATCTAGTCGGTTTAAAGCTAAGGCTAGATATTGGAACTTTATTTGCTTCATATTCTGCACCTTTCTTCAACTAGTATGTCTCTAATTAAGTTTTGAGATTCAAACCCTATGTGTTTTCATTCTTGCACTAGTTCATCTGTTATGAATTCAATTTCCTACCTACTTCTTTACTCATCATGTCTAAAATCTGCCTGTTCAATGTATTCTCTACATTCTGCACTCTTTCTCGCTTACTTCCTTGCCTAGCATGTCTAAATTTCTGTCGTGTTAAATGTATGCACTCTTTCCTATTTATTCATTTTCCTAGCATGACTAATCTGTTAAAGTCCCCAAGGTCCTAAGTGTTGTATTCACTTTGTGAGTATATGTTTCCTTTATCCCTATCCATGTACCCTAATGTGATTCTTATGTGCCACCATTCTCATATGAGATCTGTTTGTTACGTGTTCCTTTCCTGAGTCTGAATGTCTCTTATGACCAACCAATTGTCTACTGTTTTTGTACTATTCTCAAACTGTCTTTTCTACTAATTTGTTCTTGTTTCTGAAAAAAAAAACTTTCTACTTCTGAAGCCATCCTTGTACGTGTTTTGAAAACAAGCTATGTCAAGCACTCTCCAGCACTCCTAGAATATATAGGTCCTGCCCCTCTGGCATGTGTTCTGCCTTGAGATCCATAAGATTTATCTGAACTCTGGCATGTCAGAGCTAGCCTTTCCACAGTGCACTTGAATCAGTTCTCATTTGAGAAAAGTTTAGGTGTGAGCACTACCCGGGATCCTTGAGATCCTTAGGGAACTCTGACGCACCTAGACATGACATTGTCTATGGAACTTTGGCATTTGAGGCTATTGGAGGCCTGGAGAAGTCATTTGGGCCTGCTTCAGGCTCCCTATAGTTAACTTCTTCTTTTCTTTATTGTTTATGTAATTTATTCAGCTGGTTTGTAATAACTATTTGTAAACAACTTTGGGGTGATTAGTGAAAAAAGGGTGGGTAGCTATATCTGTTAGGTAATTTGGGTAGAAACCATGCCTTTAGGATTGTATTACTGCACTTGCTATGTTTACTTTTACAACATTAGAGATCATGTCTATAGGATTTAAATGGATTCAATAATAGAAACCATGTCTATAGGTTTAGAATCAACTTCACAATTAGATAGTCTGCCTATAGAGTGCAAAGTGATTGAGTTCAATTCTGTTACTGCATGTATTTACAGTTGTGTCACTAGAATCATGCCTATAAGTTCCAACATCAGTTCTTAATAATTAGATACCATACCTATAGGAATAAAAATTAGAAATCCTACCTATAGAACCCTAAATCAAATTTAGTTAAACAAATCAGTCTAATTCATATTAGTTCCTTTTGAATTGGCTTAAATCAACTGTTTGTTTCTTTGAATGAATTTTCGAACACTGCTTTAATCTACTATCACTAGAAAGCATGCCTATAGGATCTTAAATATCCGTTTAAAATTGTTTGTTGTTTTACTGCATCAATGTAGTTATCATGCTCTTAGGATATCACTATTTTGCGTTTAGGCAAGCCTATAGAGTGATTTTAAATTCTGCAACTCTGAAACTGTGTTTTGCTATTTAAAACTGTCCAGGTTTAATAGAGTCAAATTAGTAGGTAAGTTAAATAGGATCTCTCACTCATTATCCTAATTAAACACCGTATAACACCTACTCATCCAAATATTATGTTCTAGGATTTTCTCTTAAGTACTTGAATGTTGTTTGAAGACATGCACTTATTTGTTATGTTTGAGGAGGTAACTGTGAGCCTATAACTTGTTTCTTTAAATGCAGTCCTAGATGTTCTTGATTGACGCCTAGATTTTTATCCTTTTAAAACCTTAGGAAAGTCTAGAACTGTCCTAAGAATAGGGGTCCTGAAATACCTCCAGGTCCAAGGGGAAGGGACGGGTAGTGCACGCATAGGACATTGTCAAGGTTTCTAGAACGCTTTAGGCTATGACCAAGGGGAGGGACTTGGGTAGAAAGGGATATGATGACTACGTGCTAATGTCACGTGTAGCCCCTTATTGAGGAGTATTTACCGAGCATTGCGTGGGGTGATCTTGTAGGCTAACCAACCTAGGACCCCTCTTTCCCAAATTCCCTTTTCTTAAACTTTACTTTTCTGTATGAACACAGTTTGTTCAAGTCTTTCCTTTGACTTATTATTTGAGTCGTGTAATGTCCAAAAACCTACTCTTACTTGTAATTATGTGTTTAAACTATTTATTTGTTAAAGGACTAGTTCATAAGTATAAGTTCGGTCGGGACCCATCGTTGTGGACCAAGAGGGGTGCCTAACACCTTCCCCTCTAGGTTATTTTGAGCCCTTACCCTAAATATCTGGTAATGCAACCCAATCCAAGAGTTAATCGCTCTAGGTGCCCTAACACACCATAATTTGTTACGTGGCGACTTTTCAAATACCCAAATCCCAAAAGAAAATGAGTTATTACCCCCATGAATGTCGGAACCCGGACTTTCTCCGTGGAGGAAAAAAGGGGGCGCAACACCCATTGAAAAAATCTTTGTTTTGCCTATGTTTTTTGGATGGTGCTTATCATTGATAATTTTGTAGGGCTATTTTTGTGTAACGACCTGACCAGTCGTTTTGCGTTTTTGCACTTTGATCGCCAGATTTCGGGCAGGACTAGCCTCGTGTGATGTATTATGACATGTGTAAATCGTTGGTTTTGTTTTTCAGGGTAATCGGAACGAATTTGGAAGAATAGTTCTCAGTTTAAAGCTTAAAATTTGACTTATTTACATATGATCTCGGATCGGGATTTTTATGACTTGGTTAGCCCCGTTAGGTGATTTGGGACTTGGGAGCGTGATTGGAATGCATTTTGGAAGTTCGTGGAGGGTTTGGGCTTGAATTGGCGAAATTGAGATTTCGGCGTCTTCTGGTTAATACGTGAGATATTTATATAGAGGTCGGAATGAAATTCCGTAAGTTGCAGTAGTCCTGTTGTGTCATTTGGGATGTGTGTGCAAAATTTCAGATCATTCGGACGTGGTTTGGTTGGGTTTTTGATCAAAAGAGTAATTCGGAAGATTTTAGAAAGTTTGGCTTGAATCTGATGTGTTTTGGGTTATTTGATATTGTTTGAGGTGTTTTGATAATTAGAACAAGTTTGAATAAGGTATTTAGTTATGGTCGTGCTTTTGGTTGAGGTTCCGGGGGCCTCGGGGTGATTTCGGATGGCTATTGGGAAGTTTTGAGACTTGAGAGATTACAGATTTTTGCTGCTTCTGGTGTTTTCACAACTGCGGTTTGGGTACCGCAGGTGCGGTGCCGCATAAGTGGCGAGTTGGGTGCAGAAGCAGAAAGGGGTCAGATAAGCTGGACCGCAGAAGCGGCAATTGGGATCGCATCTGCGGAATCGCAGATGCGGAGAGAGTTCGCAGATGTAGTTGTGGTTGGTTTAATGGATTCCGCAAAAGCGAATGGAAGGCTGCAAATGCTGTACCGCAGAAGCGGTTCTAGAGTCACACATGCGACAGACCTGGGCAGAATGTTTTAAGTCATTTCATCCACGATTTTGGGGCTCATTTCCTCCATAGTTGAACATTTTGAGAGCTTTTTGAAGGACACTAAAGAGGGATTCAAGGGGAAACGTTTAGAGATAAGAATTTCGGACTAAAAACTCGATTATATTGTGAATTCCACCTAGAAAATCATCAAAGCTAAGCCTAAAATTGAAGAATTAGGGCTTGAGAAATTGAACTTTTGATTTTGGGATTTGAAGGACCATTTGGGGTCGGATTTGAGAACTTTTGATATAGTATAAACTCGTGGAGAGATAAGGAATCTATTGATGTGAAAATTTTTGAGTTTCAAGAAGTGGGCTCGGGGCTCGGGTTTTGCTAATTTTGGGATTTTTGGTATTTTTTGATTGTTTTCGCTTTGGCTTTGTTCCCTTAGCATATTGTGACGTATTCGTTCTGATTTTGGATAGATTCGACGCGCGTGGAGGTCGATTTGAGGGGAAAAGGCGTCGCGAGCTAGAGATTTAGCCGGTTCGAGGTGAGTAATGACTGTAAATGATGCTCTGAGGGTTTGAAACCCCGGATTGCACATCGTAGTGCTATATTAAGGTGAGACACACGCTTGATGATGAGCGTGGGGTCGTGCACTATTGGAGATTGTGACTTGTTCTGTCCCGATTGATGATTTTACCGTGTATTTGACTGAAACTTATTTGCTATCTTCATGATTTGGGCTAATTGTCATATTTGGGCTTCGTTCCAACTATTTGAACCCTTCGGGGATTGTTGTTGATGTTTCCTCACTGTTTTGATTTATACTTGAACTCAATAATGTATTTTTCACTATTTTCAAAACTCAGCCAAGTTTGTTTTGCTTTAACGCTTGAAATGATATTTTAAATAATATTTTGGACTGAGCATCATGTTTTACTGTTGCCCGAGTGGCTTATGTGATTTTGACTGAGTAAGGCCGAGGGCCTGTGTCATGAGAATACTTTCGAATCGGGTTGCACACTGCAGTAGTGAGACACTGATATTGACATGAGGCCGAGGGCCTAGATTTGATGCCACGAGATGGCTTGATATTGTGCTTGGGCTTTAAAGGGCCCTTTCCTGAGTCTGCATGCCCCTAGTGAGCGCGGGTACCCATTGTGATGTGAGATTGAGCCCATGGGGTTGGTATTGTTTTGAGATTGAGCCCAAAGGGTGAACCTTATGTGCTTATCTTCTCTTATTTGCCTACTTTTTTTACCTATTTAAATTGTGTATTTGTGCCTGACGACGAATTTTCAGTGCTTCTCTGCACTAAATGTTTGCATTCATTTGCATAACGGTTGAAAAGGTAATTTTCAAAGAAGTTTCCAACTAAGCTAAGTTGTTTAAAGAGATTTTACAACTTCACTGCTTTCTTACTGGTTTTGAACTATTTATATACAGTATCCTAATATGCTTTACGTGATTTCTTACCATTCAGTCTTTAGTTATGATTATTACTCGCTGATTTGGAGTACTCACTTTACTCCCTACACCTTGTGCGCAGATTCAGGTATTTCTGGACCCGGTAGCGTGTATTGGCTTATATGAGGCATAGTCGTCGGAGTTTAGCAGGGTAGCTACCGGCGTTCGCAGCACCGCTTTTCTCCCTCTTCATTCATTAGTCTTGTTTTGTATATTTCAGACTTTTCAGTTGTATTTATTTCATAGTAGATGCTCGTGGCTTGTGACACCCCGGTTTGGGCTGTGTCGGATTGTATTTCCGCTACTTATTATCATTAAATCATGTTTAGACTGCTTTTATATTGTTTAATTGTCTTAAAAAGGTGAATTGGGTTTTGTTGGCTGGCCTTGTCTTCGCAAGAGGCGCCATCACGACCGGGTTCGGGGTAGGGTCATGACAAGTTGGTATCAGAGCCTGGGTTACATAGGTCTCACGAGTCATAAGCAGGTTTAGTAGAGTCTCGCGGATCGGCATGGAGACGTCTTTATTTATCCTTGAGAGGCTGCAGAACCTTTAGGAAAACTTCACATTCTTAAATTCTTCTCGTGCTTCCTTGATTTAGCTTGAAATGTAACTCTTGAAATTCCTTCCATGTGTTCGTATGCGCGCATGATCGCTCAATATCATATGTGCATTGATGGCTTGAGATTCCCTAATTGAGGGGCGAGATGTGATCTCTGTGAGTTGATGTTGGGCCTGTCTAGAGGACTTGAGGCCAGATCTTTGCCTATGGCTTGAGCACCGAGGTGCTGATTGTGTGAGCAAGTGTTTTTGAACTTATATGTTCGGTAGTGTCCCTGTTAGTGGAGGTGACAGCTGGGTAGCTATGTGATGAGTATGTTAGTACTGCGAGATGTACCCATATGATTTGGAAGCGACGAGAAGGGTTTGTTGGAGGATAAAAGAACTATTAGGTGCTTGAATTCCACCTTGATTTGAGGTATAGCCCCGAGTTATGGACGTGTGAAGGATCTTTTTCATGTTTCCTAGTTGAGAGTGAAGTAAATTTTATGTTGCGGTATGAGTTAAGACTCAGGAAGACAAAGTGACTGCGTACAGTTTATGATGGTGGAAGGTATACAGAAATGTTAATTGGGGGCAAAGCATGTGGGTTATCTCCTGCAAAATGTTCTTGGGTTGTGTGATCCTTATGTGATTGTTAGAAGATCTCATGTATAAGTGAAATATAAGTATTAAAATTTGAATTTTAGGTCGCTTAAGAGAGTGGGCTTAACTGTTGCGAGAGTGAATGCAAGATTAGCAGAAGAGTTAAAATTCTTGATGATCTGTGTTTTTACAAGCTTATAAAGGATTTGAGTTTAACCTCATTATGGTATTATGGCATCAATAGAGTATAAACGTTATGTGTTATTGAGTGTATTTGATCTATGGCTTCGAGCCAAGTGGGGGAGTCTGTTGTTGAGTAGTTGATTGCATGACTAGGTGCTATGTCGGTTCTAGCTTGAGGCGTTCTAGTGAATCAGTTATGGCCCACGGAGATTGAGATCGAGGATGGCTCGAGTTAAGGGAAATTTTGACAGAGGTTATATTATGCTTTATAGGGTATGGGAATCCCGGAATGTCTGGAGTCATTGTTAGTAAAGGATGATCGGTGCATAGAGCAGGAAATGACTTGGGTTGTATTGGGATGAGGTTGCATTCTACAGTGTCTGAAGTGCTAAGGAGGCACAGGTTGTTCGGTTCTTTTGATCGGACTAATTGCGGTTTGAGTAGAGTGGATGACTTGTGAGAATGGTTCCAATGTGTTCAAGATTCTACATGTAACAATGGTGTATTTTAAAGTTGTATATGTGGCTAGAGACTGAGTTTTCATTGGAAGATGTCAAGACTTGTGGTGTTTTCTATACTAATTATGGAATTCTATGTATCAGTATCAGGAAGGTAAAGGTAACGAATTTAGATTCACGGGAAGTTTCCTCAGAGTAATGTATTTTGAATGTGGTGCCTTTGGGAATAGTTAAGAGAGTATTCAGTGACTTATGGGTCTCAGACGGTGTGGTTTTATGCTTGGGTCCCATGTGGTAAGTTTGGGTTGAGGAATTGTGATGTTATAGCAAGAAGGAGTATCTAGTTGAAGGTAAATCAGAAGGAAACTCGGATAGATGGTATAGCTTGGTAGTAGGTTAGATCGATATGGTAAGGATATGATTAACCCTTTGGATGCTTATGGGGTAACGAGTCTCTGCAGGTGTTTCGCGGTAATTCTTTTGGGTTTTAGAGTCATGCATAGCTCGGTTGAGTTATAAGGATTTACTCCTTATGAGTTAGGGTTGTGCAAATGGAATTCGGGGAGTCCTTGATGGTTCCTACCTTGGTTGGAGATATATATTTTCCTATGGGCATGAGGAGCATGGGATGTGTAGTGGTTCTTTTCTAGATGAGATCAATGGGAAGTTCTTGGCTAGTGGAATGCATAGTTGCTTGCGGTTCGGAAGGGATGTGAAGTTCTCATGGTTATTCTAGGATGGTATGGCATATGTGGTATTTTGTGGAGGATTGAGATTTGCACGTGTAAGGTTGCGGTTCGGTTTTGTAAGGAAGGTCACAAATTCTTAGGCAGCTCGGGCCGTTTCAGACAATTAGAGAAAGGGTTTACGGATGATTAAGGAAATGGTATTGCTAATTTGGGGTGATTTGACTAGGGCATATGTTTCAGAAAAGGCAATGTGATTAGGTTGATGGTACTTCGGTAGTATTGCGACACTTTCTTGTTAGATCGACTGCGGGTATTCGAGTTTGCTTGGTGGCACAAAGGAATTTTAGAGTATCTCTCGTGGAATGATTGGGTATTTGAGGTATGGTAGCATTCGGACGGCGGAATTGGGACCAGGTATGTTGATTCATGGGCCATATGGATTTGGAGATGGGGAGTTCTCATATTCAGGTTATGATGTGGTTGTGAGTCATGGGTATCGGCACTGTTTAGTGACTATCGGGGTTTGGAGACCCGAGCGAATCTTTTGTTGCTTTGGATGTTTGATTTTGGATGTGATATTGAGTTCAGATTAGTTGTCCCCGTGTTGTGTCATTCTGGACTATTGCGCTAAGGCGACGCTGTTGGCTTTGTCGGGAATGCCACGGATTCAGTGGAGAGGTTCGACGAATTATGTCCCAGTGGAGTGGTTTTATATTTCGAAGACCCAGCTGACGGCTAGGAAGGATTGTCTTTCTCATTTGGGATTTCGTGATGGATGTCAGTGTAGAGGCTTCTACCAGTGATTCAGTTCCGGCGGTGAGGGACTTTTCGGATGTGTTTCTTATGGACGGGCATGTCGCCAGGCAAGGTTGTTGAATTCGGTATTGATTTGATGCCGGGCACCAGCAGAGTTAAAGGAGTTGAAGGAGCAGCTTCAGGGCTTTCCTTGATATGGAGTTCATGGTAGGCCAATGTAGATGCGTGTTCTAACTTGAGTCGGTTTAGTTGGCTCCGATTGTATTGTCGAGGGATGTGTTGATTCGACTGTTATTGAGTTTATTAGTAATCTGGGGAGATCTACGAGCTACCTTCCCGTGTTGCGAGGCGTTAGGATTTGTTGGTTATCGGCACATGTGGTGCGGTTCTATTAAGGTTTCATAGTGGAAGTCAAACGGGGAGAGTAATTGGGTGTTGCTCGGTGAATGGCGTGTTGGTTATGTCTTATCAGGTTTGCGTGGTATATGTTATTTGTTTCACCGTAGGTGTAATGATTTGCTTTGGTTCCAAACATCAAATTGTGCGTGGTTGTCGATTTCGAGCATAGTGACTTGAGGTGTTTCATGTGGAGCAGTGTTTGGATAGGATCGCGCATTGCAGCGAAGCTATGTGGAGATATGACCTTGCGAGTTAGATTCATGTGTTCTATTTCTATGATGTGAGACGGGTTCTCAGCCTTGTGTTGTGATGGTACCGGTGAGCTTGAGGGACAACTCTTTCATTAGGGTCATTTTCATGATTTGAGTATGTTCGGACCGTTGCTTATTGGTGCGCGTATTATGCAAGTTGTGGTTTAGGCCTGTATTGATGTATCATGTCACCAGAGTAGTGTGTTGGATTAGAGGAGATCGTTTGGATCATTAATGAATACGAACGGTTTTGGTTTCAGCATGTTGGAAGGATAATATCGAGGTTCGGCTCGGAAATTGCTATGGTAATTGTTAGGGAGAAGTGGCTTCATGGATGGTTGATCTGAGAAAATAGTTATGGCTTACTGCATGTTTTAGTCATCATTGGCAACATATAAAAGTGTTGGAAATGGAAGTTATCGCTACATGTGTTTGCGTTACGTGGTATATCATATAATTGCACCTGAGGTTGCAGGCATGGGTTATTACAATTGGTTCAGGCCTATTCAGAGTATAGATGTGAGGTTTTGATTATATTGATGGTTTCAGAAGTAAAAATGTGGTTCTATGGTTAATGGGCTAGATGGATTGTGTAATTTCAGTTACAAGGTGTTATCGGAACTATGTGAGATAGGTGACGTGGGATCACCCCCGGGTATATGCATGGTAAGGTATTCAGCAATTGGTTGGCTTTTAGAACAACTCTGGGCACGTTCGAGGACGAACGTATGTTTAAGTGGGGGAGGATGTAACGACCCGAGCTGTCGTTTTGACCTTTTGCACTTTGATCGCTAGATTTCGGGCAGGACTAGCCTCGTGTGATGTATTATGACTTGTTTAAATCGTTGGTTTTGGTTTTCAGGGTAATCAGAACGAATTTGGAAGAACAGTTCTCAATTTAAAGCTTAAAATTTGAAAGGTCTGACCAAGATTTGACTTATTTGTAAATGATCTCGGATCGGGATGTTTATGACTTGGTTAGCCCCGTTAGGTGATTTGGGACTTGGGAGCGTGATCGGAATGCATTTTGGAAGTCCGTGGAGGGTTTAAGCTTGAATTGGCGAAATTGAGATTTCGGCATCTTCCGTTTGATAGGTGAGATTTTGACATAGAGGTCGGAATGAAATTCTGGAAGTTGTAGTAGTCCCGTTGTGTCATTTGGGATGTGTGTGCAAAATTTCAGGTCATTCGGAAGTGGTTTGGTTGGGTTTTTGATCAAAAGTGTAATTCAGATGATTTTAGAAAGTTTGGCTTGAATCCGATGTGTTTTGGGTGATTTGATGTTGTTTGAGGTGTTTTGATGATTGGAACAAGTTTGAATAAGGTATTGAGTTATGTTTGTGATTTTGGTTGAGGTCCCGGGGGCCTCGGGGTGATTTTGGATGGCTAACGGGAAGTTTTGAGACTTGAGAGATTGTAGATTTTTGCTGCTTCTGGTGTTTTCGTACCTGCGGTTTGGGGACCGCAGGTGCGGTGCCGTATAAGCGGCGAGTTGGGCGCAGAAGCAGAAAGGGATCAGGTGAGCTGAACCACAGAAGCGGCAATTGGGATCGCATCTACGGAATCGCAGATGCGGAGGGAGTTCGCATATGCAGTTGCGGTTGGTTTAATGAATTCCGTAGAAGCGGATGGAAGACCGCAAATGCGGTACCGCAAAAGCGGTTCTTGAGTCGCAGATGCGACAGACCTGGGCAGAATGTTTTAAGTCATTTCATCCGCGATTTTGGGGCTCATTTCCTCCCTAGTTGAGCATTTTGAGAGCTTTTTGAAGGAGATTAAAGAGGGATTCAAGGAGAAACGTTTGGAGGTAAGAATTTCGTACTAAAAACTCGATTATATTGTGAATTCCACCTAGAAAATCATCAAAGCTAAGCCTAAAATTGAAGAATTAGGTAGGGTTGTGCATAATTTGGTAAATACCCAATTACCATACCGAAACCGAAAATTTTGGTATTTGGTATACGGTATTTTGGTATTTGGTGTGGTATTTGGTTTAAGTTTTTAAAAAAAAATAGTATTAGGTATGGTATTTGGTATTTTAAAATAAAATACCGAAATACCGATACCGTACCGAAATATATATTATATTACATAAAACACATATTATCAAGTAACAAGACACTTCTAATAATCAAATATTCTTTATGTACAATTTTCTCTATTTGTATAAATATTTGCTAGTTTAGGACAAAGAATTTGTCAACAAACATTTCCAGTTTTGTATTTTTGAGTACTTTAAATAAGAATATTAGAGTCTATGGCGCTATGCACTAGTTAGTATTCAAACTGAATAAACCGAACCGAATAAGCCAAAACCAAAAGGAGAAAAACCGAACCATACCGAATTTAATTAGGTACGGTATTGGTATAGGATTTTAAAAAACCGAATACCGAAAATACCAAACCGAAATATCTAAATACCATACCATACCGACCGATGAACACCCCTAGAATTAGGGCTTGAGAAATTGAACTTTTGATTTTGGGATTTGAAGGACCATTTGGGGTTGGATTTGAGAACTTTTGATATGTATGAACTCGTGGGGAGATGAAGAATCTATTGATGTGAAAATTTTTTAGTTTCGAGAAGTGGGCCTGGGGCTCGGGTTTTGCTAATTTCGGGATTTTTGGTATTTTTCGATTGTTTTCGCTTGGGCGTTGTTCCTTTAGCATATTGTGACGTATTCGTTTTGATTTTGGATAGATTCGACGCGCGTAGAGGCCGGTTTGAGGAGCAAAGACGTTGCGAGCTAGAGATTTAGCCGGTTCGAGGTGAGTAATGATTGTAAATGATGCTCTGAGGGTTTAAAACCCCGGATTGCACATCGTAGTGCTATATTGAGGCGAGACACACGGTTGATGACGAGCATGGGGTCGTGCACTATTGGGGATTGTGACTTGGTCCGTCCTGATTGATGATTTTACTGCGTATTTGACTGAAACTTATTTGTTATCTTCATGAGTTGGGCTGATTGCCATATTTGGGCTTCGTCCCAACTATTTGAACCCTTCGAGGATTGTTGTTGATGTTTCCTCACTGTTTAAATTTATACTTGAACTCAATCATGTATTTTCCACTGTTTTCAAAACTCAGCCAAGTTTGTTTTGCTTTAACGCTTGAAATGATATTTCCAATAATATTTTGAGCTAAGCACCATGTTTTACTATTGCCCGAGTGGCTTATGTGATTTTGACTGAGTAAGGCCGAGGGCCTGTGTTATGAGAATACATTCGGATCGGGCTGCACGCCGCAACAGTGAGACACTGATATTGACACGAGGCCGGGGGCCTAGATTTGATGTCACGAGATGGCTTGATATTGCGCTTGGGCCGTAAGGGGCCCCTCCCGGAGTCTGCACACCCCCAGTGAGCGTGGGTACCCATTGTAATGTGAGATTGAGCACGAGGGGCTGGTATTGTTCTGAGATTGAGCCCGAGGGGCGAACCTTAGGTGGTAATCTTCTCTTATTTGCCTGCTTTTTTTACCTTTTTAAATTGTGTATTTGTGCCCGAGGGGCGAATTTCTGTGCTTATATGCACTAAATGTTTGCATTCATTTGCATAACGGTTGAAAAGGTCATTTTCAAAGAAGCTTCCAACTGAGCTAAGAGTTTTAAAGAGATTTTACAGCTTTACTGCTTTCTTACTGGTTTTGAACTACTTATATACAACATCCTGATATGCTTTACGTGATTTCTTACAATTCAGACTTTAGTTATGATTATTACTCACTAAGTTGGAGTACTCACTTTACTCCTTGCACCTTGTGTGCAGATTCAGGTATTTCTGGACCCGGTAGCGGGTATTGGCTGACCGGAGGCATAGTCGTCGGAGTTTAGCAGGGTAGCTGCCGGCGTTCGCAGCACCGCTTTTCTCCCTCTTCATTCATTAGTCTTGTTTTGTATATTTGAGACTTTCAGTTGTATTTATTTCATAGTAGATGCTCGTGACTTGTGACACCCCGGTTTGGCTGTGTCGGGTTGTATTTTCGCTACTTATTATATTAAATCATGTTTAGACTGCTTTAATATTGTTTAACTATCTTAAAAAGGTGAATTGGGTTTAGTTGGCTGGTCTTGTCTTCACGAGAGGCGCCATCACGACCGCGTTCGGGGTAGGGTCGTGACATTTTGGTAGCATGACTAAAATGGATAAATAACAGTCTTTTTTTTGGGTACATTCCTATAAGATTCCAAATAAGCTAGGGAAACAATCGCGAATAGCCAGTCCACTAGTATTCTGAACTCTGCCTAACCCTATATGGGGTCGTTTGGTTGGAAAATAAATTGTTTCGGAATTAATTATTTTGGGATTTAATTATTTCGAAATTAGTTATTCCGGAATTGTTATCTCATCCTCCCATATGAATAAAAATAACATACAATTACAGGACAACTAATCCAGGATTAGTTCTATTGTGATATTTTCCCAACCAAACGTGACATAAACTCATCTCAACTTTAATCTCGGAATTAATTATCCCTTATTTCTCGTATCAAACGAGCCCTAATAATATAGTCAAATCAACTAGATCCTCCGAATAAAATATTCTTATATCAATAACTTTTACCCCCAACAAATACAAAAGAACAAGAAGAGGAAAAGAGTCCGCAAAAAGTCAGCCGAGATAACGTTTGTTTCCAAACCCCAAAGAGTCCACAAAAAGAAGGCTGAGAATCACGTTTGTTTGCAAATCCTACGAATACCTAGCGAGATATTTGGTCTAAATCTTAGAAGATGTACTCATATTGATTAAAATTATATTATAAAATAAACGAAAAAATCACATACATCAAATATATCAGGGACTTTTAGGCACATTAAAACTAATAATTAGATACAAAAAATAATTATTATATATATAATTGTACACTGATTATATAATACATATTCCATTTGTATAACATAAATCCCTGGCTTATACATCTCATACACACATTAAATCTATATTAATTATACAAACATATGCCATGTGTATAATATATATATATGTCTAAATTATTTAAGGTTTTTTTTTTTTGTGTTTAGTTATTTTTATTCAATGAATGTATATAAATTTATTCTTCTTTTACATTATAATAAAAAGAATACGCAAACTGTCACATAAATTATGCAAGTATTAGTAACGGGAGTTAAATAAGACCAATCAAATATTGTATTAAGTTATGTGACGATCATTTTTCTTACACAACCAACCAATTGGCCAAACATTTTATAACTTATACGAACTTTTATTTTGATATTATTTTTGTGATAATATGATAAATGTTGCTCTCAAACACACACACAGGTGTACGTGTAATATAGGATTGTAAGTGCAAATATCGTACTTACAGGGACTTGTGATTAACTATTTACTAAATTAAACTAAAATAATTAATCTATTCAAGTGAATCCTAAAGTATGAATAACTAAAACTAATCTAGACTAGCAAACTAAGAGATCAAAAGAAACAAGTTGGCAAAATTAGACACGAATTCAACGGGAGACAATATTCTAGAGCTATAGGTTAAGTAACAATCCTGTTGAGTCTTCCACTTAGATTGTTTAATTAATTTATCTGGTTTATTGATTGAAAGGGTTAATATTATTTGTCGTATTCTCCTGAAGTACTACTCGCCTATTCAAGCTAACCTAACGCCTATATTCTTATGGACTAGGATTAACAAGAACGCATTAATAATTCCCATATAATAACCAAGCAAGGCGAATATATATATATATATATATATATATATATATATATATATCCTAACCGCAAATCCATTTCCGATACTCAGATTCAAGATCCTGCTCTACTCAATCTTATATGCAATCTAAAATTCCCTCTCCCGAGTTCAATCCTAGATTCGTAGATAGTATTCAATTGGTGATCAAACAATCAAATAACTAAGCGGAAGATTGAATAAATAAACCAATATGATAAAACAACAAGAATAATTCAAGCTTCAAACTACAACATTCATGTAGCATCCAAAACTTTAGAACTATTAAACTATAAGATTAAAAGAAGAGAAGAAAAGAAAAACTAATTAGAAGTCTCTTACAAGTGTGATGTGTGTTCCTCAACGTGAATTCTCCTTGAAACTATGTTAGATCCCCTCCAAAATAAAGCATGTTTATTTCCATTTTATACGAATTAGGATCGTGTAGGGCCGAAATAACCTCCCGGACAAATAGAAAAAATTCCGGAACGCAGGGTCCAGGCCAGCACGTCGCACTGGCCCTGGCGCACAAACCATTATGTTTTCATGTTCAATTCCTTCAATGTTTGCTTTGAATTGTTTCTCTTTATTTTGTCTTCCACCTGCGGGGATAAATACTAAAATGTGTCCCCGTTTGTTTCCTTATTTTATATTCTTTTAATTTACTTTCTTTTTTCTTCCATATTTATTCAATTTTGATTCAAATTTCTTCATCTTCATACCGTTTTATTCCTATAGAGTTAAAAATATAATATTAAGCACAACATAAGATAATTAATACTCAAAAAAAAAGATTAAAAGTACTAGAAAGCTAGGCAACAATGGTTAAATATATGCTTTTGGCCGAATATCACAACCCCACACTTGAACTCTTGCTCGTCCTCAAGTAAGCATTAAAACCGCTCTCAATAAATAAAGCCTAGAAACATCACCACTTCGGTTGATACTAATAATTAGGCTCTATAGCAACTCAAACAAACAACAAATAACAAACTTCTAACCTCCTAACCTCAGAGAAGGACTCTAACTCACCAAATTTAAGCTCAATCACCTACTCTGACAAATAAAGTTAATAACATCACCTATCTATCATGAAACAAGTGCCCTCACAAGAATAAATAGTCCATACACTCAAATCAAAGAATGAATATAATTTAATGACTTAGCATCAAAGAACAACTCTCGCACTCACAAACGAATTTACACGTATGCACAAAGAAAAATAGACTTGCTCATTATATATATCTTTACTAATTAAGTGTGCTCAAATAGAATCAAATAGAAATTTAACGGGTCGTAATGTTGGCTAGAGGACGGATAGGAGAACTATATAATAGTGACTTACACTTTTCTAAGTACTTTGCACTTTTAAACTTCATCACCCATTATTTTTATCACTTATTTTATTTCAACCCTATCTTCATTTGTTTCACAAGTATTTCCCTCAGATCAAAGACCGTTTCAATTTTTTTCAAAGTAATATTTTCATTCTCTTTTTTTTCATGTCATAATCCTTCTAAGAGGGCATTTTCATCACTTTTCAGCTATCATTGATCACCATTTTTCACGTAATCATCTATTTCTTCAAATTTATCAATATATATCACAATCTAAGCAACAGTGTTGAAGGAAGCAGGGTGCAAAAACTAGGTATTCAACAAAAGAATCAAGGAAAAAATACGGTTAACAAACAAATGGCTATAGCCTCAAAGGGTTAGCTAGTGGTACAACATCTTAAAAGGCTAAAATTCATAAGACATATCAAGGAAGCATATTATCATCTTCTAATCAGAGCAACAATTTTATTTCGCTTTTGTGATGACCCAAGAGGTCATCACTTGTTTTAAAATAACATTCTGCATTTCAAGGCTTTAAAAACTTCTTTTAGCATCACCTCGATTTGCGTGCGCATTTCTGGTACGTAGCCGGAAAGCTTTATATGAAAATCTGTGAAAAGAATGATAAATTTTGATTATAAAATGAATTAATTTGATTTCGGTCAACGTTTTGGGCAAACGGACCCGGACCCATGATTTGACGGTCCTGAAGGGTCCGTAGGAAAATATGGGACTTGGGCGTATGCCCGAAATTGAATTCCGAAGTTCCAAGCCCGAGAAATAATTTTTTTAAAGAAAATTAATTTTTGAAATTGTTTAAAGGATTTGGAAATGAATTTTGATTAGAACATGTTAGTATCGGGCCTGTATTTTGGTTTCGGCGCCTGGTACTGGTCGTATATGTGATTTAAGATAATTCTATGAAGTTTGGTATGAAACGGAATCCGTTTGACGTGATTCGGACCTTAAATGCAAAATTTGATGTTTTAAAAGTTTTGAAATATTTCATTAATTTTGAGGTTTAGTTCGATATTAATGATGTTATTGTGGCGATTTGATCGCACAGATAAGTTTCTATGGTGTTTTTGAGTTAGTACGTGTGTTTGGTTTTGAGCCCCGAGGGCTCGGGTGTGTTTCGGATGTGTTTCGGAAGGTTTTTGGAACTCAAAAGGTTGCAGGTTTTTCAGTTCTGGTGTGTACATATTTTCTTCTTCGCGTTCGCGGGAGGACCCTCACGAACGCGATGAGCTATTCATGCTGAAGGAAAATTCCTTCTACACGAATGTGAGACCCAGGTCATGAACGCGAAGCATTGGGGAGTCTTTCCTTCGCGAACACGGATGCTTATAGTCTGGGCAGGGAAGGGGTACTATACTCTACGCGAACGCGACCACCGGGACGCAAATACGAAGGCTCTAGGAGCTGAAGCTCCACGAACGTAAGCCGTGTATCGCTAACGCGAAGGTCACTTAATATGGCTTCATCATGAACGCGACAGGCCTATCGCGAACGCGATGAAGGCCTATCCATTGATTTTAAAATAGAACCAAAAACGGGATTTAGCCAAAATTTCATAACTTCTTCTCTTCAACTCCAAATTGGGCGATTTTTGAAAGGAGATTTCACCACCAATTAATAGGTATGTAATCTTAGACTCATTTTCTTCAATTTCCATTAACACCCACTAGATTTCTAGGCCTAAAATATGAAATTAAAGGTAGAAAATTAGGGATTTGGGTAGAGTTAGGGCTTTTTGATTATTTGGGAATTTGACCTCGTTTCGGGGTCGAATTTCAAAACAAAATATATATTTGGGATCATGGGTGAATGGGTGATCGGATTTTGGTCCGAACCTCGTATTTTGACCAAGCGAGCCCGGGGTCAATTTTTGACTTTTTGGGAAGAATGTTGGGAAGGCTATAATTAAGCATTGGAATTGGATTGTTTAGCGCTTATTGATATTATTAAGTCGATTATGTCTAGATACAATTGATTTGGAGTCAAATTCAAAACGAAAGGCGTTGTTTGAGGCATGAGTTGGCCGTGGAAGTTCGAGGTAAGTATTTGGTCTAACCTTAGCTTGAGGGACTAGGAGTTGTTTCCTATTTGCTATTTGTTTCTTGCTGAGTACGACGTATAGGCATGGTGATGAGTATCTATACATTGGTGTCGAGCATGAACGTGAGTCTTAAATTGCAATTTGTTGTGTTCTTAAATGATACTATGGATGCTTTAATTGATGATTCTCGATATTGAGCAAGGATTAAGTTTGTTTACGTGGAAATTACCTATTATTGAGTATTGATTTTAGCTGAGATGAGTAGAAGTTGGGTTAAGATTGGTTATAGATGTTTCTCCCTTGCCGGGACGTATTTACTTTCACTGTCGAATTTCTTGCCGGGATAGTGTAGTTTATTGTTGATCCCTTGCCGGGACTCTTGGTATGGTTGTTGCTAAAGGTATATAAATATATGGAGCGGGTTGCACGCCAAAACAATGTTATATATGGAACGGGTTGCACGCCGCAACAATGTTATGTTGGATCGGGTTGCACGTCGCGACAATGTTATGTTGGATCGGGTTGCACGCCTCAACAATGTTATATTGGATTGGGTTGCATGCCGAACAGTGATACAGTTGGATCAGGTTGCACGCCACAACAGTGTTACATGATAGGGATCGGGTTGCACGCTGCAACAATGTTATTATTATTTTGTTGTAGATCTTGAATTGTTCCCTTATATTTCTCTTATATTTCTGTTGGATTTGATATTTTCCCTATAGCCTGTACCCCCTCCCATGTTAATTTTTTATTCTTGTTTATTTTCCGCTGTATATTATATAACTACACAGGTTTATATGGAGTCTGGTCCTAGCCTCGTCACTACCTTGCCGGGGTTAGGCCAGCCACTTACCAGCACATGGGGTCGGTTGTGCTGATGCTACACTCTGCACTATGTACAGATTCCGGAGCAGCTTTTGGATAGTAGCACTTGGGGAGCCTGCCTTCAGTCCAGTCAGAGACCCCGAGGTAGTCCTGCAGGCGTCCACATGCCCGACATTCTCTTCTACTTTATTAAGTACTCTATTTTCATTAGATGTCGAGACAGATTATATTTCTTTCAGACATTTGTATGTAGGACTCATAGACCGTCTGTGAATATTGTGACACCAAATTCTGGGTAGATGAGTATATTGGCATTGTAGTACTGGCTTGGTTATCTTTAGTTGTTTAAGACTTTCACTTATTCTATTTATCGTAAATATTTAAATGTTGATTACCTGTTAATTCAAAACCGTAAAAAGGATTGAAATGAAAGAGTTAGAATTTCTATATGTCGCGGCTTGCCTAGCTTCTACGAGTAGGCACCATCACGACTCCCAAGGGTGGGAAATCCGGGTTGTGATAAGTTGGTATCAGAGCTCTAGGTTACATAGGTCTCACAATTCACGGACAAGCTTAGTAGAGTCTGAGGGATTGGTACAGAGACGTCTGTATTTATCCCCTAGAGGCTACAGAGTTAGGAAAAACTTCACATTTGTTCTTTCTTATCGTGCGGTTTGGTTTCTCAATGCTAATTGACTTTCTACTCTGTCCTTTCGCAGATGGCGAGAACACGCGCTTCCTCATCCACCGATTAGTAGCCTGAGCCCCCAACAGCAGCTCCCACGAGGGGTAGAGGGCAAGGCCGAGGCTGTGCTAGAGCCCGAGGCTGGGGCAGAGCTCAGCCCAGAGCAGCAGTACCATCGGCAAAGCCTTAGGTTGACTTTGATGATGAAGTTCCATCCCAGACAATTCCGTTAGGCCCAGCTCAGGTCCTAGAGTGGTTTATTGCTACCCTAGTACTTTAGGATGCTCTGGTTTATCTAGTGGGCTTTATGGAGAGTGTCACCCGGGCAGGCTTGCTTCCTGTAGCACCAGCCGTCTCTCAGTATAGAGGAGGATCCCAGACTCCTGCTACTCGCACCCCGGAGAAGGTAGCTCCCCAGTTCCAGACTCTAGCTGTTCAGCCATTTGTAGCAGTTCAGCCGGGTGTGGTAGCTCAGACCAGTGATGGAGCAACTATGTCTATCGATGCTTTGTGGAGGCTGGATAGGTTCACCAAGATCTTCACTACTACTTTCAGCGGTGCATCTACTGAGGATCTCCAGGATTATCTAGACAGCTATTATGAGGTTCTCAGGAACATGGAGATAGTTGAGACCAATGGGGTCGATTTTACCACTTTTCGCTTGCCTGGATCCGCCAAGATTTGGTCTAAGTTATCAGATTTTGTCTTTTGTATTTCTTTAATTATTACTATTATTCCGTTGTGGATCGCATGTTGATTTTAAATGTGAAAAGGTTAAGGAAAAGAGTAATAAGATATATAATACTCGGCTTGCCTAGCTTTCACGAGTAGGCGCCATCACGACTCCTGAGGGTGGGAAATCCATGTCCGGATAAGTTGGTATTAGAGCTCTAGGTTGCTTAGGTCTCACATTTTACGGACAAGCTTAGTAGAGTCTGAGGGATCGGTACGGAGACGTCGGTATTTATCCCCTAGGGGCTGCAGAGTAAGGATAATTTCACTTCTATTCATCTCTATCGTGCAGTTTGGTTTCTAATGCTTATTGAATTTCTACTATGTTCTTTCACAGATGGTGAGAACACGCGCTTCTTCTTCCACTAACCAGTAGTCCAAGCCCCCAGCAACAGTTCCCACAAGGGGTAGAGGACGAGGCTGAGGCTGTGCTAGGGGCCGATGTAGGGGCCGAGCTCAGCCTAGAGCAACAACAATAGTGGTGGAGCCTTAGGTAGAGTTTGATGATGAGGTTCCGGCCTAGACAGTTCTGGTGGGCCCAGCTCAGGTCCTAGAGGGTTCATTACTACCCCAGTACTCCAGAATGCTCTGGTCCACCTAGTCGGCCTTATGGAGAGTGTCACCCGGGAAGACTTACTTCCTGTAGCACCAGCCGTCTCTCAGGCTGGGAGAGGAGCACAGACTCCTGCTACCCACACTTTAGAGTAGATGGATCCCCAGTTTCAAACTCCAGCAGCTCAGCCAGTTGGAGCAATTCAGCCGGATGTAGTAGCTCGGACCGGTGATGGAGCAATTATGTCTGCCGATGCTTTATGGAGATTGGACAGGTTCACCAAGATGTTCACTACTACTTATGGTGGTACATATTTAGAGGATCCTCAGGATTACTTAGACAGCTATCATGAGGTTCTTCGGAACATGGGGATAGTGGAGACCAATGGGGTCGACTTTGTTACTTTTCGTATGTCAGGTTCCACCAAGACATAGTGGAGGGATTATTGTTTGGCTAGGCTATCTAGGTAGTCTGCCTTAACTTGGGATCAGTTCTCTCAGCTATTTCTAGAGAAGTTTCTTCCTATCACTCAGAGGGTGGACTATCGGAGGCAGGTTGAGTGTCTCCAACAGGGTTCTATGACCGTCACTCAATATGAGACCAGATTCATTGCTTTGGGCCGTCATGCTCTTATCATACTTCACATCGAGAGAGAGAGGGTGAGGAGGTTTATTGAGATACTCGCTCAGCCAATTCGATTACAGATGGTTAAGGAGATTGGGAGCAAGGTTTCTTTTCAAGATGCGACCAATGTGGCCAGGAGAGTTGAGATGGTTCTATCATAGGGTAGTGGTCAGGGGTCTAACAAGAGACCCCGTCATTCACGCAGGTTCAGTGGTGCCTCATCTAGATGCAGGGATTCTTTTGGTAGGGGCCATCCTCCCAGGCCGTTTCATTCAGTAGTTCAGACTTCTCATGGTGCTTTTGGTTGTCGTGGTTCTCATATGCAGTATTCTGATCAGTAGTCCTACCGTGCACCATCAGTTCCTATCAGAGCACCTCCTATTCAGATCTATTCTCATGGTCAGCCATCCCACCAGGGTTAGTCTCAGTACCCTTAACCGTAGTACTAAGGTTGATGCTTTGAGTGCGGTGAGTATGGTCATATCCGGAGGGCTTGTCCGAAATTAGTGGGTGTTTAGTCGCAGCAGCAGGGTTCCCATGCTATGTTTCAGGCACCAGGTGTTCCACTGCCCGCTCAACCAGCTAGGGGTAGGGGTAGAGGTGCTAGAGGTGGTGGTAGAGGTATTAGAGGTGGAGGTTAGGCCGCTAGAGGTAGAGGCTAGCCAGCAGGAGGCCGTCCTAGGGATGTAGCTCAAAGTGGTGGGGCCCAGCCCCAATGTTATGCTCTTCTAGCCAAGCCCGAGGCTGATGCCTCCGATGTAGTTATTACAGGTACCGTTCTGGTCTGTAGTAGAGATGCTTCAGTTCTATTTGATCCAACGTCTACATACTCCTATGTGTCATCTTATTTTGCCACATACTTGGTCATGCCTAGTGATTCTTTGAGTGCTCATGTATATGTGTCTACACCGGTTGGTGATTCTATTGCGGTGGATCATTTCCATCGTTCATTTATAGTTGTGATTAGGGGTTTTGAGACCCGAGTAGATATGTTACTTTTGGATATGGTTGATTTTGATGTCATATTGGGGATGGACTAGTTATCACCTTACCACGCTATCTTGGACTGTCATGCCAAGAATGTGACCTTAGCCTTGCCGGGTATGCCTCGTTTAGAGTGGATAGGGACTTCTGGATATTCCACCCGTAGGGTTATCTCATATATGAAGGCTTGGCATATGGTTGAGAAGGGATGTTTGACCTATTTGGCGTATGGTTGAGAAGGGATGTTTGGCCTATTTGGCGTATGTTCGTGATTCTAGTGTCGAGGATCCTCCTATAGATTCTGGTCCTATTGTACTTCTAGAGGTATTTCCTGCACACCTGCCGAGTATGCCACCCGACAGGAATATTGACTTTTTGCATTGATTTGGCACCGTGCAGCCAGCCCATTTCTATTCCGTCGTATCGTATGGCCCTACCAGAGTTGAAAGAATTGAAATAACAGTTGCAAGACTTGCTTGATAAGGGCTTCATTAGACCTAGTATCTCTCCTTAGGGTGCGCCGGTGTTGTTTGTTAAGAAGAAGGACATATCGATGAGGATGTGTATAGATTATCTACAGTTGAACAAGGTCACAGTCAAGAATAAGTCTCATTTGCTGAAGATTGATGATTTGTTTGATCAGCTTTAGGGTGCCAAGGTGTTTTCGAAGATTGACTTGAGATCTGGCTGCCATAAGTTGAGGATTAGGGAGTCTGATGTCCCTAAGATAGCTTTTCGCACTCGGTATAGGCATTATGAGTTCTTAGTGATGTCATTTGGGTTGACAAATGCCCCAGTAGCTTTTATGGACTTGGTGAACCGAGTGTTCAAGCCTTGTTTGGATTCATTCGTGGTTGCCTTCATTGATGATATTTTGATCTATTCCTGCAGCCGGGAGGAGAACAAGCAGTATCCTCGAGTCGTTCTTCAGACTCTGAGGGATAGTCAGTTGTATGCCAAGTTTTGGAAGTGTGAGTTTTGGTTGCGTTCTTGGGTCATGTTGTATTAGTAGAGGGTATCCAGGTGGATCCTAAGAAGATTGCAGTAGTCAAGGACTTGCCTAGACCCACATCAGCTACAGAGATCTGGAGCTTCTTAGGTTTGGCGGGTTATTATCGTCGATTTGTGGAGGGATTTTCATCTATTGCAACCCCGATGACCAGGTTGACCCAGAAGAGTACCCAGTTAAGGTGGTCGGATGAGTGTGAGGCAAGCTTTTAGAAGCTCAAGATAGGTTTGACTACGGCTCCGGTGTTGGTTTTGCCCACAGGTTCAGGGCCATATATAGTGTATTGCGATGCATCACGTATTGGACTTAGTGCGGTGTTGAAGCATAATGGCAAGGTTATTGCATATGCTTCGCGACAGTTGAAGATCCATGAGAAGAATTATCCAGTTCATGATTTGGAGTTAGCAGCCGTTATTCACGCGCTGAAGATTTGGAGGCATTATTTGTATGGCGTGTCATGTGAGGTGTTCACGGATCACAAGAGTTTGCAATACTTGTTCAAGCAAAAGGAGCTAAATTTGAGGTAGAGGAGGTGGTTGGAGCTATTGAAATATTATGATATCACCATCTTGTATCATCCGAAAAAGGCCAATGTAGTGGCCGATGTTGAGTAGGAAGTCAGCCAGTATGGGAAGCCTTGTGTATATTCAAGTCGGTGAGAGACCGCTTGATTTGGATGTTCAGGCCTTGGCCAATCAGATCGTGAGGTTGGATATTTCTGAGCCCAGCCGTGTTCTAGCTTGCACAATCACACGTTCTTCATTATTTGAGCGTATCCGAGATCGACAGTATGATGATCCTTATTTCCTTGTCTTAGAGACACAGTTTGACACGGAGGTGACAAGCAGGTTATAGTTGGAGATAATGGGGTTCTGAGGATGCAGGGTCGTATTTGTGTGCTTTATAAGGATGGACTCCTTGAGTTGATTCTAGAGGAGGCCCATAGCTCTCAGTATTCTATTCATCCGGGCGTCGCTAAGATGTATCAGGATTTGCGGCATCATTATTGGTGGAGGAAGATGTAGAAGGACATTGTTGCGTATATAGCTCGGTGTTTGAACTATCAGCAGGTAAAGTACGAGTATCAGAGGCCTGGTGGTTTGTTTCAGAGGATTGAGCTTCCTGAGTGAAAGTGGGAGCGTATCACTATGGATTTTGTTGTTGGACTCCCACGGACTCATAGGAAGTTCGATGCATTGTGGGTTATTGTTGATTGGCTGACTAAGTCAGCGCATTTCATTCCCGTGGCAGTCTCCTATTCTTCCGAGAGGTTAGCTGAGATATATATCTGGGAGATTGTTCGTCTTCATGGTGTGCCTGTGTCTATCATTTCTGATCAAGGTTAGCAGTTTATCTCGCATTTCAAGAGGGTTGTTCAGCGTGAGTTGGGAACACGGGTCGAGTTGAGCACAGCATTTCATCCTCAAACGAATGGACAGTCCGAGCGTACTATTCAGATTTTGGAGGATATGCTTCGAGCTTGTGTTATGGACTTTAGAGGTTCGTGGGATCAGTTTTTGCCTTTAGTAGAGTTTGCCTACAATAACAGCTACCAATCGAGAATACATATGGCTCCTTATGAGGCTTTATATGGTAGGCGGTGTCGGTCACCGGTTGGATGGTTTGAGTCGGGAGAGGCTCGGTTGTTGGTACGGATCTAGTACAGGATGCCTTGGACAAGGTCAGGATCATTCAGGATAGTCTTCGTACAGCTCAGACTAGGCAAAAGAGTTATGCCGATCGTAAGGTTCGTGATATGGCATTCATGGTCGGCGAGCAGGTGTTTCTTCGAGTGTCGCCTATGAAGGGCATGATGAGATTTGGGAAGAGGGGCAAGCTTATTTATGAAGTGAACATACTAGAAACAAGATGAAACAAAGCAGTAAAAGAAACACATTATTTTGAAACTTGAACTGAAACCAGAACATACCAGTAAAGAAGTAAACATAAAGTGAGGGGGCAAGAGAATAGAGCAATCAGCCTTGGCTTGCAGCCGGCTGACTTAGAACGATAGCAAATAACCAGAGAAAAGAGAGATCAAAAGAATGTTTTCTTTTTGTGTGAGAGATGGTTTTGAACTACTATGTTCATGTTTATGCTAAAGAGAGAGTAGAGTATTTATAGTCTTGAAAATAGGCAGAAAATAAGGTAACAAGTAAAGGTTTAGCATAATTATGGAAGTAATCACAATTAGAATCTAATTAATACAAGTACTCTCTTTAATCAAGGAGTCACTGCTTAAACAGATACCAACAGGGGTAATCAATGAAAGAAAATCAGCTGAGAAAGATTGATTTTACCATATAAGTGGTGGTAAAAGTACAGAGCATATGATTGAGTCTAAGTATAGAATATACCAATTAAGGAAAGTATATAAGAATTAATTTGACAACAGGTTTATTCACACAAAAAAAAGGCAGGACAAGTTTAATTATGGAAATTAGTAAGAGAGTTCTCGAATGAGGTTCTAATACCCATGGACTCATTATTAGTTAAGGAAAATATCTCACAGTAAGGAAATACTCAAAATCAGGCAGTCAACATTATGCAAAATTAGTGAAGTATCAATCATAGAGATTCAGGATTCACAAATAGAAAACGATACTGACTTAGGAGGAATTGTCGCAAGCTTCTGAGAATGTACAGAATAAACTCACAAATAGACAAAAATCAGTGTAGACATGTATATTTTGACATTCCCCAAGATTTTACATATTTTAGCATTTAAATATTTAGTCTAAGTCTAGTATCGCTATTTTGATTATTTTTGACTTTTTGCTTTAGTTTATCTTTACAGTGAAAATTACAAAAATATTTTCCTTAATGTTGGCAAATTGTAATTTTAACTAGTAACTTTTAGTTTTTCTTACTTTTCATAAAATTAAAAATAATGCAAAAATAGTGCTGACATTTTACATTCGAAAAATATAAGGAAATTTTCGAAAATATATATACTTAGTTTAGTTTTAATATTGTAGGTTTTAGTATATATTGAGTAGTATTTAAATTTCATTAATATAACTATCTTGTTTTTCTTTTTAATTATTCCCTATTGTTTTGGATAAAACTAGTATTTAGAATAAAAAACAAACAAAACAACAACAAAAAAGGAAGAAGGAAAACGATAAGAATGAAACCAAATAACTGTAAAAGCAAAGGTAAAATCAATGTCACGACCCCAACCCCGGTTATGATGGCGCCCAACACACTGCTAGGCAAGTCCGACCATTCAACAACATTATCCCAAATTCTTATTCAGATTATAGATAAATATCACAGAGAATTTACTAAGTCATTTCATTCAAGTGTATAATTAATAATAAAATCTGCCGGAAGTTCAATTAAAATACCACACCATAGCCCAACAGAATCCGGTGTCACGAATATGAGCCTCTAATACAGAATATCCACCTATTACAAGTCTGTCTAGGAAAAATACGGAATAAAAGATAGAGATAGAGGGGAGAGATCAAGGCTGCGAACGCCATGCAGCTACCTCAATACTCCCGGATACTGCCTGCTCAGCTAAACAATTCCTCACTTAGCCTGTGGTGTACCTGGATCTGCACGCAAGGTGCAGGGAGTAATGTGAGTACTCCGACCCAGTGAGTAATAAACATAAATAAAGGCTGAGAATAAGAAATCATGGAAAAATACAAAGTAAACTATAACTGGCAATTTAGAACAACAAATAGTGAAGCAACAAGTCAATTAAATCAGAGTACCAAATACTGAGACAGGTATAACCGATAAAAACAAATGCATGAGTGCAATGCAATGCATATGATGGTACACTCTAGTACCCACTACTGCGTGCATCCCGAGCCATCCATTTATTTATCATCGACGGCACTCACTGGGGGTGTGTGCAGACTCCGGAGGGGCTCCTACAGCCCAAGCGCAATATCTAGCCATCTCGTGGCATCAAATCTAGGCCCTCGGCCTCATATCAATCTCAGTATAATCACCCAGGCTCTTGGCCTCAATATCAATGTAATCAACCAGTCTCTCGGCCTCAATATCAATGTAATCAACCAGGCTCTCGGCCTCAATATCAATATAACACTGCTGCGGCGCGCAACCCGATTCATGCTCAGTCCAGAAATCATCATAAGCCCCTTGGGCATTTGTAAAACAGTAGTTCTCAGCCCGAAAGATCTTTTAGAAATATCATTTAAGTTTTCAAATCTTAGAAAGATGGCTGAGTTTGCAAAACAATATTTAAAACCTTGGACTGAGGTCAAATGATATGCAAAATATGCGAAAGCAGTGATATCAATCCCTAAAGGATTCAAATAATTGGCAAGAAGCCCAAATGTAACAATTCAATCCAAGTAAGGATGATTCTCAATTTAGTTCAAGTAGAAAACACGGTAAAAACATCTCTCGGGACGGACCAAGTCACAATCCCCAACGGTGCTCTACCCCACGCCCGTTATCCGGAGTGCAAGTCACCTCAATATAGCATTACGATGTGAAATTCCAGGGTTTCAAACCCTTAGGACATCATTTACATCAATTACTCACCTCGAACCGACTAATTCTCTAGCTCGCGATGCCTTTGCCCCTTATTGACCTCTTAATGTCTCGAATCTAGCCATAATGATTCGATCCAGTTAATAAAAATTATAGGAATTAATTCCATATGGAATTCTATATTTTCCGTCAAAAATCCCAAATTACACTCAAAATTCGCCCTTGGGGCCCACGTCTCAGAATACGACAAAAGTCACGGAATATGAACCCTCATCCAACCACGAGTCCAACCATACAAATTTTACCAAAATCCGACATCGGGTTGACTTTCAAATCTTAAAAATTCATCTTTAGGGAATTTTAGAAAATCATCCATTTCTCTTCACATATCAATAATCTAAAGCCAAAAATGAAGATTCATTCATGGAATATAATCACAAGAGAGTCAAGAACACTTACCCCAAGAATTCCCATAACTTCTCGCTCAAAATTGCCCAGAAGCCGAGCTTGAAAGTCCAAAAAATGAAAGAAAATCGGACAGCTCTTTCTCTACACTGTCCTGAATTTTTGGGTACTGTTCACGTGTGTTACTGTACATGGTACTGTTCACGGAGTACTGTACACGGTACTATTCACATGGTACTATTTCTGCAATTTTCTCCAATTTTCCTAAGTCCGAAATCACTCCGAAACACTCCCGAGCCCTCGGGGATCCTAACCAAACACATACACTAACTCAAAAACATCCTACAAATGTAACCGTGCGATCAAATCGCCAAAATAACGTCATATACCACGAATTAAGCTTTAAAATCCAAGAATTCTTTCAAATTTCATAAAACATCAAATTTTACATTTTGAGTCCGAAACACGTCAAACGACGTCCGTTTTCAACCAAACTTTACAGAAAGTGTTTAAACCATATATAAGACCTGTACCGGGCTCCTAAACCAAAATATGGGCCCGATACCATCACTTTCTAATCAAATTTCATTTCCATTTTCCTTAAATATTTTCAGAAAGCAATTTTACTCAAAAATTCATTTCTCGGGCCTGGGACCTCGGAATTCAATGATTCTTGTTCCTATGAGTCACAAATAATAATACGAACATATCCCTTCAGTCGAAACTCAATTAGGAGCTCATTTGCTCAATTCAATACCCATTTCGCTCGTTAAACAATTAACTCATGTTTCGTGTCAAAACCTAATCGCGACTTGATGAAATTAGACCAAACTTTCCAGATCACTCCTATAATTCATTATTTCAATTCTGGAATCTTGAAATAAAATTTCGATCTCTAGAACTAAAAATGGACCTTTGGATCATTACATGCTCATAATCGAAACGCCAAAATCTTCCAAAACATATCCGAGCCTCATGGGGCCCCGACCAAACATGCCAACATAACTCATAGCATCATTCAAAACTGTTCCAATCATCAAAACACCTCAAACAACATCAAATTACCCAAAACTCATCGAATTCAAGCCTAAGTTTCCAAAAACTTCCGAAATATACTTTCGATCAAAAACCTAACCAAATGATGTCCGAATAACCTGAAATTTTGCACACACATCAGAAATGACATAATGAAGCTACAGCAACACTCGGAATTCCATTCCGACTCTCGGATCAAAATCTCACCTATCAACCGGAATTCGCCAAAATCCAAACTTCGCCAATTCAAGCTTAATTCTACACTGGACCTCCAAAATTACTTCCGATCACACTCCTAAGTCACAAATCATCCCCCGAAGCTAACCGAATAATCGGGATTCAAATTCGAGCCCTTTAACACATAAGTCAACGTCCGGTTGATTTTTCCAAAACAAACCTTCCTTAAAGAGACTAAGTGTCTCATTTCCTACTAAAACCAATCCAAATCAACTCGTTCACACCCAACACTGATAATGAAGCATAAAGAAATAGGAAATGGGAAAAACGGAGCGGTAACCTATGAGACGACGGGTCGGGTCGTCACATCCTCCCCAACTTAAACAAACGCTCGTCCTCGAGCGTATCCAGAGTTGTCCTAGAAGCCAACCAATACCTGAACGACTTTACCAAGAATATACCCGTGGGTGATCCCACACTACCCTATCTCGCATAGGTACGATAACACAACATAGCTGAAATTTCACAATCCATCTAGTCCATAAACCATAGAACCACACTGCACCTTCCGAAATCATACACAAGATTAGAACTTCACATCCATACTCAGAATAAGCCCAAACCAGCTGTAATAACCCATATCTGCAACATCAGGTGCAATTATCTGATATACCACATAACTCAAACACTCGAAACGATAATTTCTATTCATAGTAGCTGGACATAATAATCGAATATCGATAGGAAACTTCTTAACAACTAAAGCCTTATTCCAACACTTTCGCATACTGCCAATGATAAAGGAAACACGCAATAAATCATAACCATTTCCTATGTCAACCATTCATGAAGTCATTTCTGTCCTGGTAATTACCATAGCAAATTTTGAACCGAACCTCGATATTTACCCATCACACATACTGAAATCGAATCCGTTTGCATTCATTAATGATTTCAACGATCTCTTCTTACCAAACACACTACTCAGGTGACATGACACATCAATACATGCCTAAGCCACAACTTGCATAATACGTGCACCAATAAGAAACGGTCCGAACATACTCAATTCATGAAAATGACTCAACTGAGAGAGATGTACCTCAAACTCACCAGTACTGCCACAACACAAGGCTGGGACCCTGTCTCACATCATAGAAATAGGACACACAAATTTGACCCGCAATGTCATGTTTCCACACAGCTTTGCTGTAACGCGCGTTCCTATCCAAATACTACTCCACAGGAAACACCTCAAGTCACTATGCTTGAAATCGACAACCATGCTCAATTGATGTCTGGAGCCAAAGCAAATCATTACACCCATGGTGAAAAAAATAACACACACCACACAAACCTGATAGAATATAACCGGTACGTTATTCACCGAGCAACACCCAATTACTCATCCCGCTCGACTTCCACTACTACAACTCCTATCAAAGCCAGACGATCCGGTGCCCGGCACCAAATTAATACCAAAATCAACAACCTCGCCCGGCGATATGCCTAGCCATATGAAACTCATCTGAAAAGTCCCCCAACACCGGAACTGAATTAATGATAGCAACCTTTGCACTGACATCCATCACAAATGCCCAATTAAGAAAGCAATCCTTCCCAACCGTCCGCTGGTCCTTTGAAATATAAACCACTCTTCTAGAACATAATCCAATGCACTTTATCACTCAACCCGTGGCATTTTCAGTATTGCCCGTAGCGCAATAGATCAGAATCACTCAACACTAAGACAACCAGTCTGAATTCCGACATCACATCCAAAATCTAACATACCAGCAAACAAAGATCCACTCGAGCCTCCAAATCCCGATTGCCGCTAAACGGTGCCGAATACACACGATCCACCACCACAACCTAGCATGTACATGAGAACTCCTAGTCTCCAACTCCATATGGCACACAAATCATCATACTTGATTCCAGTTTCCACCGTGCGAATACATGCACACCTTTGATACTCAATCATTCCACGACAGATACTCAAAATTTCTCTGTGCTACCAAGCAAACTTGAATACCACCAGTAGACCCACCAAGAACATGCCGCAATACTACCGAAATATCATCAGTTTAATCACATTACCTTTTTCTGAGACATATACTCTCATCAAATCACTTCCAATTAGCAATACCATTTCCTTAATCATCTGAAGATCATTCACCCTAATCATCTGAAGCTCATTTCTCTAATCACCTAAAGTTGCCCATGTCGTCTAAGAATGTTATGAATTTCCATTCAGAATTGAACTGTAACCTTACACACGCAAATCTCAACCCTTCACAACATATCGCATATACCATACCATCCTAAGGTAACATGAGGACTTCACCTCCTTTCCGAACCATGAACGTTTACGTACTCAACTAGTCAAGAACTTCCATTGATCCCATCTAGAAGAAAAATCATTACACATCCCATGCTCTGCATGACATACATAGGTTTTGTTCAAATTTTTACAATACCGATACGACGAATGAGATCTGTATAAATTCATAACACCGCCGAATCAACAATTCATTGGGTCTATACTTCTAGCAAGAACTATCACCTTATTCTGAACCAAACAATGGTCGTAACCCCTTAATTTACTTAATATACTTAGATTGCACTGATCTCGAATTCAATGATCTCGTCTCACCCATTACGAACTGTTCAGGCAATAAGCCACCCCAGACATAATCAAAAGTCGCATATGATGCCCCAATATGCCAATAGGCTACCAATTCGAACGCGATACAAAAAAGAAAACGAACTCTGGAAGGAATTACCAATCCCACGCACTAATACGGATTTTCCTTAGAAAACAGGAAGCAAGGCATACAAAATAGCATATAGAAAACTATACTCAACATCACATTGTTGCAAACTTAATACTTGGTTTACATCTTTAATCACTCAAGTGATCACATGCCACACTTATATAATCTTCCCGTGGGACACACTCTCACAACCTACCACAACAATATCTGGAGCGTATATCCAAACCACCGGTCGCACTAACGCTAAAGAGCGATCAAGAATTATTAACCAGGATGCAAAATCATTTTTACAAAACACTGATCTTAGGTGACGCTGAAGACAACACCAACTTACCGTAAACATCGAAACTTATCTCCTGCTCATCCGAGCTCATGACATCTTGTCAAAAAATTTCCTTCACTCGTGCCATTCTCGGCCCAATTTCCACAACCAGAACTGATTCACCAACATGCATCAAATCGGAACTAACCTAGTACATAACCGCACAATCCGCTAACCAATAACAAGCTCCCCAACTTGGCTCGAAGCCATAGATCACAACATACTATACTCATAACGCATATACTCCATTGTTGCCTCAATACCATAGTGAGATTAAACTCGATCCTTCATAAGCTTGTGGAAACACAAATCATTTAGAATTTTTAACTCTTCTGCAAATCTCGCATTCACTCACACAACAGTTAAGCCCACTCTCTAGGCGATCCAATTTAGATTTCAACACATTTTATTCACTTGCAATTGAGGTCTTCTAATAGATAACATAAGGATAACACAAATTTAGAACACCCCGCAGGAGATGACCCACCTGTTTTGCCCCCAACTAACATTTTTACATACCTTCCACCGCCATAAGCATTACGTAGTCACTTGATCTTCCTGAGTCTGTACTCATACCGCAACATGAAATTTACTTCACTCCCAACTAGGAGACATTAAAAGATTCTTCATACGCCCATAACTCGGGCTATAACTTGAATCACGATGGACTTCAAGCATCTATTAGTTCTTCCATCATTCAGCAGACCCTTCTCGTCGCTTCCAAGTCATATAGATACATCTCGCAATATTAACATACTCCTCACGTAACTATTCAACCATCATTCCCACTAATAGGGACAATACCATACATATAAGTTCAAAACACTTGCTCGCACAATTAGCACCTGGGTGCTCAAGCCATAGGCAAAGATCCGTCCTCAAGTCCTTCAGACTAGCCAACATCAACTCACATAGGTCACATCTCTCTTCGATCAGGGAATCACAGGCCATCAAGGCACATCTAATACCGAGCGCTTGTTCGCACATACGAACACGTGGAAGGAATTGTAAGAGTCACTTTTTCAAGATGAATCAAAGACGCACGATAAGAATTCAAGAATATGAAGTCTTTCCTAAAGGTTCTGCAGCCTCTCGAGGATAAATACAGACGTCTCTGTACCGATCTGCTAGACTCTACTAAACCAGCTCATGACTTGCGAGACCAATTAACCTGGCTCTGATACCAACTTGTCACGACCCCAACCCCGGTTATGATGGCGCCCAACACACTGCTAGGAAAGACCGACCATTCAACAACATTATCCCAAATTCTTATTCAGATTATAGATAAATATCACAGAGAATTTACTAAGTCATTTCATTCAAGTGTATAATTAATAATAAAATCTGCAGAAGTTCAATTAAAACACCACACCATAGCCCAACAGAATCCGGTGTCACGAATATGAGCCTCTAATACAGAATATCCACCTATTACAAGTCTGTCTAGGAAAAATACGGAATAAAAGATAGAGATAGAGGGGAGAGATCAAGGCTGCGAACGCCATGCAGCTACCTCAATACTCCGGGATACTGCCTGCTCAGCTAAACAATTTCTCACTTAGCCTGTGGTGTACCTGGATCTGCACGCAAGGTGCAGGGAGTAATGTGAGTACTCCGACCCAGTAAGTAATAAACATAAATAAAGGCTGAGAATAAGAAATCATGGAAAAATACAAAGAAAACTATAAATGGCAATTTAGAACAACAAATAGTGAAGCAACAAGTCAATTAAATTAGAGTACAAATACTGAGACAGGTATAACCGATAAAAATAAATGCATGAGTGCAATGCAATGCATATTATGGTACACGCTAGTACCCATGGGGGTGTGTGCAGACTCCAGAGGGGCTCCTACAGCCCAAGCGCAATATCAAGTCATCTCGTGGCATCAAATCTAGGCCCTCGGCCTCATATCAATCTCAGTATAATCACCTAGGCTCTCGGCCTCAATATCAATGTAATCAACCAGGCTCTCGGCCTCAATATCAATGTAATCAACTAGGCTCTCGGCCTCAGTATCAATATTAAACTGTTGCGGCGCGCAGTCCGATCCATGCTCAGTCCAGAAATCATCATAAGCCCCTTGGGCATTTGTAAAACAGTAGTTCTTAGCCCGAAATATCATTTAGAAATATCATTTAAGTTTTCAAATCTTAGAAAGATGGTTGAGTTTGCAAAACAGTATTTAAAACCTTGGACTGAGGTCAAATGATATGCAAAATATGCGAAAGCAGTGATATCAATCCTTGAAGGATTCAAATAATTGGCAAGAAGCCCAAATGTAACAATTCAATCCAAGTAAGGATGATTCTCAATTTAGTTCAAGTAGAAAAAACGGTAAAAATATCTCTCGGGATGGACCAAGTCACAATCCCCAACGGTGCTCTACCCCACGCCCGTTATCCGGCGGGCAAGTCACCTCAATATAGCGTTACGATGTGAAATTCCGGGGTTTCAAACCCTTAGGACATCAATTACTCACCTCGAACCGGCTAATTCTCTAGCTCGCGATGCCTTTGCCCCTTATTGACCTCTGAATGCCTCAAATCTAGCCATAACGATTCGATCCAAATAATAAAAATTATAGGAATTAATTCCATATGGAATTCTACATTTTCCATAAAAAATCCCAAATAACACTCAAAATTCGCCCGTGGGGACCACATCTCGGAATACAACAAAAGTCACGGAATATGAACCCCCATCCAACCACGACTCCAACCATATAAATTTACCAAAATCCGACATCGGGTTGACTTTCAAATCTTAAAAATTCATCTTTAGAGAATTTTAGAAAATCATCCATTTCTCTTCAAATATCAATAATCTAAAGCCAAAAATGAAGATTTATTCATGGAATATAATCACAAGAGAGTCAAGAACACTTACCCCAAGAATTCCCATAACTTTTCGCTCAAAATTGCCCAGAATCCGAGCTTGAAAGTCCAAAAAATGAAAGAAAATCGGACTGCTCTTTCTCTACATTGTCCAGAATTTTCGGCTACTATTCACGCATGTTACTGTACACGGTACTGTTCACGGGATACTATTTCTGTAATTTTTTCAAATTTTCCTAAGTCCGAAATCACTCCGAAACACTCCCGAACCCTCGGGGCTCCTAACCAAACACATACACTAACTCAACAACATCCTACGAACTTAACCGTGCGATCAAATCTCCAAAATAACGTCATATACCACGAATTAAGCTTTAAAATCTAAGAATTCTTTCAAATTTCATAAAACATCAAATTTTCCATTTTGAGTCCGAAACACGTCAAACGACGTCCGTTTTCAACCAAACTTTACAGAAAGTGCTTAAACCATATATCCTGTATCGGGCACCGAAACCAAAATATGGGCCCGATACCATCACTTTCTAATCAAATTTTATTTCCATTTTTCTTAAATATTTTCAGAAAGCAATTTTACTCAAAAATTCATTTCTCAGGCTTGGGACCTCGGAATTCGATGATTCTTATTCCTATGAGTCACAAATAATAATACGAATATAGCCCTTCAGTCGAAACTCAATTCGGAGCTCATTTGCTCAGTTCAATACCCATTTCGCTCGTTAAACAATTAACTCATGTTTCGCGTCAAAACCCAATCGCGACTTGATGAAATTAGACCAAACTTTCCAGATCACTCCTATAATTCATTATTTAAATTCTGGAAATCTCGAAATAAAATTTCGATCTCTAGAACTAAAAATGGACATTTGGATCATTACATGCTCATAATCGAAACGCCAAAATCTTCCAAAAAGTCTTCCAAAACATATCTGAGCCTCATGGGGCCCCGACCAAACATGCCAACATAACTCATAACATCATTCAAAACTGTTCCAATCATCAAAACACCTCAAACAACATCAAATTACCCAAAATTCATCGAATTCAATCCTAAGTTTCCAAAAACTTCCGAAATACATTTTCGATCAAAAATCCGACCAAATGATGTCCGAATAACCTGAAATTTTGCACACACATCAGAAATGACATAATGAAGCTACAACAACTCTTAGAATTCCATTCTGACTCTCGGATCAAAATCTCACCTATCAACCGGAATTCGCCAAAATACTAACTTCGCCAATTCAAGCCTAATTCTACACCGGACCTCCAAAATTACTTCCGATCACACTCCTAAGTCACAAATCATCCCCCGAAGCTAACCGAATCATCGGGATTCAAATCCGAGCCCTCTAACACATAAGTCAACGTCCGGTTGACTTTTCCAAAACAAACCTTCCTTAAAGAGACTAAGTGTCTCATTTCCTACTAAAACCAATCCAAATCAACTCGTTCACACCCAACACTGATAATGAAGCATAAAGAAATAGGAAATGGGAAAAACGGAGCGGTAACCTATGAGACGACGGGTCGGTTCGTCACAATCAAGAAAAGAAAAAACGGAAGTGGTCTCGTTTTCATTTTTTATATATCTTTCTTTATTTTTATTTATTATATTGCATTTTTTTTCTCAACTTCCAATCACCTTTTCCCATGCCACCCTTCTAGATAATTCCTCCAACAAATTTATCACACACACTACATGGACACGTTATTTTGATTACATAATAGGAACCACACGGTTTGAACATTTTGCTTCCTCTCCAAGCACAATCTGAAAACACACATAAAAACTCACGGGCTCTATTCATAAGAGGGGGCTTCATTACAAATTTCAGGAGGGGGGCTGAAGAAACAGGGGAATATAACAAAAAATATAGATAGAGAAAGCATCAATCGGAAAAGAAAGGCAGCAAAAAATACTCTAACTGAATCCGTCTCTTTCTTTCTGTTTAACCGTTGATAACACCCATTTTCCACCATTAAAAGCATCTCCAAAACTCCAAAAATCAGTAGCCTTCGATCATCTCCTTTCTCATTATCCCCACCATGAAAACCTCCATTACAACATCTTATTCATCACCATTAAAATCATCTCTTGAAGCTCCATGAAAATCTACCATAGAACAACCCCAAAAATACCAAAACAGATCCAACATCAGTCCTCGAGGAAAGAATTTCGAATTGGTCGAGGTTCATCGAGGTCGCCGGCGCGGTTCACTTTTCTAGTCAGCGCAAGCAGTAGGATTTTCTTAAAGTTTCTATGTTAACATTATAAATTTGCTCTCCGTGAGGTCCAATTCTTTCTCTATTCTCTTATTTCCGTCACTTTCATGTGTGCTTTTCTGGTGAGATGATTTTGATAGTTTGTTTTCTTGACTAATATTAAGTAGGCTGGTACTCCGTATTTGATTACTGTGGCTCAATATTTGTTTGTTTTTGGTAAATGTTATGGGTTTTAGTTTGTTCAATTTTTATCCGACATGAATATAATTTTGATTAAGGTAAATGGTTGTGGGGTTGTTCAGACAATTATTATTTGGGTTCAAATGTGCTTAGTAAAGTTTTGACTTATTTTAATTAGACAAGGAAAATCGTTTCTTTTGTGTTGGTAAAGTCAAAAGAATGTTTGAATATTGAATAGATTTTACATCATTTTATATCTTTTAATTAATGAATCGCTAGTTGCATGCGTATGCCATCATCACTTGGGTAGGCAATTCTTAGAATTTTTGTTAGTTTTAAGGCGAGAGGTCGTTCCCTTAGTTCAATTTATCTGGGAAATGCCCCGCGTAAATTATATATATTTTCCGGGATATGCCCCGAAGTACTTGTATTTGGAGGCCGAAAACTTGTAGTATTTTTATTTTTATTTTTATTTTATTAGGTGGGAACGACATCGAGCCTCTTGTGTGTTTGTTTTTCTTTTCTGTGTTTGTTTTAGCTCAAGCTGAATATTTTAAAAGCCAACTAGATGGAGTATGCAATTGTGACTCTCACGGGACTTGGGGAGTGCCTAACACCTTCTCCCCGAGTCAAATGAACCCCCTTACCCGAATCTGTGGTGCGGACTTAGTTTGGTGTCCAAAGTGCTTTAAAAGGAAAATTATTTTAAAAAACGGTGACCTGCCACACCGAAACCAATGTCAGGTGGTGACTCTAAATTATTTCCTTTTGAACACAATTTTGTCACTTTTTAATTAAAAACCCTTTCAAGCTTTACAAATCCTTTTATTAATTTTAAGAGGGTAAAGTGAAGTTGTAAAAAAAGGGTGTGACAGCTCTGGTGACTCTGCTGGGGAATTGCAGGATCGAGCTAGTACTTGATCTTGTTGGTTTTTAGGATATTCAGTTGAGGTTTTTATTTGTTTTGTTTGCTTTTTATTTTGTTTATGTCGTTTTGTTTTTTGCTAGTTGCTTATTTGTTTATAGTTTTTCCTTTATGTGTTATTGCTTTATAAATTATCATCATTTGCATAACCCCAGGTCTTCTTTCTGCAACAAGTCTTCCGGAGTACGTTTGAGCGTATACGAACTTTTGTGAGTCACCCGTATCTTTAGGGGGGTGGCGTGGGAGCGTGGAGTGGGCGGACAGCTAGAGTAGCCGCCATCGACCACGTGCCGCCCCGAATTCCCTTGTTAGTGAACCCCAAACATAGGTCAGCCTTTAGGTCATTTTTATTTGCATCATGTCATTTACACCTTTAGGGCTCGGTCCCAGGCACCGTGTCCTTTTGTAGGAAGCCTATCCAAATTTTGTCAAAAATGAGCCCGTGGACCAAAAAGACATTCAATCATCCATATGTGATACATGTTGCATCTTTGAGGGTAAAGAGGTCATTTGGCAGACTGATGCTTGGGAAAAAAATGTGAAAATGAAGCAAATAGGGCCTAGTTATATTTTTCTTTCACAACTTTTTTTAAAAAAAAATCAAAAAAATGAAGATGAAAAATCCAAAAAGATTTTGCACATTCCCCTCATTTTCCAAAAAAAAAAAAGAAAATCCAAAAAGATTTTACATTTTCCATCATTTTTCAAAAATACAAAAAAAAGTATATTTTCCAAATTAGTGTCATTTTTTAAGTTTTCTCTCATATCCAATCTTTCTGAACTACGCATGCCTGATTTTTATCTTTCGGGATGTGATACGTAGGCAACCCACATAGGGTCCGATTTTCCTAGTGAGTTTTAGGTTCTTGGCTTCGCGGGGTCTTAGCCAAATCTTGCATGACTAGCCACTTTTGGCCACATCGGTCATTCTCGCAAAATGGGGTCATTTTTGCAAAATTCGTTCAATGACCCATGTCTTAGGATCTTGAGTCCAATACTAGGTGTCATATTACTTTATGGTCCGTCCTTTTGAGTTTGCATCTTTAGCCACTTCTGGCCACATAGGCCGTTTTTTGCAAAAATGGGTCATTTTTGTAAATTAATTTTGGGGTATGATTATTAGAAGTGTGAATCCACATAAGCCTTAGTAAGGTATTTCCATATCTGAGTAGTCACCCTTGTTGAGTTTGCACTTCTAGCCACTCTTGGCCACATAGGTTAATTTTCAAAAATATCCCAATCGTGTCTTGCATGTGTCTAATAGGAGATTTTGTGGCGTGGCATAGTGTCTCGAGTCACTTATCTATTTGGTCTTATTTTTTTCTCATTCAGGTATGAGTTCATTTACCACAGCTCGAGCATGACTGATATCCCTAGACCATTCCAGTCAGGACCGTTGCATGCATGATCTGCTTGAAGGTACTTTTGTGTTTTGAGTCTATTATCCATGTTGTCTTTTACTGTCTAGTATGGTACAGTAGTATTTAGTCTTTTAGTTGGTATCAGTTTGTCGCAATCTAGTTCAGTTTGTTGAGTCTTTTGTTATCGTACTTCCTATGATGTATTTGAAAATCAAAAAAAAAATTATAAATGAAAAATCCAAAAGATTTTGTTTCTTAGTTTATTTTGTCCATTTGCTTTTCCATAACTACGCTTCATCTGATTCATGAGGGACATAATACGTAGGCAACCTACATAGGGTTCAATCGAATCATTTTTTTGAAAACCAAAAAAAAAAAAAGATGAAATTGTGGATGTGAGAAATGAGAGGAAAGAAAAGAGTGACAATTAAAAAGAAAAAGAGAGGAAGGAAGCCATGGCTAGGGAAGATTTGGACACAGGAGTTGTTGATCCGCCGAGGAAGATTGTTGAATTAGAATCAAAACTGAAAGAGGAGGTCCGAGGGTTGAAACATCATATGGCAGAAATGTATCAGGCTTGGATTAAGGGACATCTTCCACCTTCATTCCCTACCAACTATACTGAAAACCATGCTTCCATTCCACCGCTGTCCCAAGCCCAGATTTGCAATACCGTTGATCTTTCCCTTCAATACGCCCCGGGCTTCACCCCTTACAACTCCTACCTCGGCACTTCGTCGCAAATTTTCCATGCCCCACCAGCCAAAACAACCTCATACCCTGCTAAAGTTTAGGAAGCCAATTTTACCTGGGTCAGCACACTTTGTGGGGAAGATGCATGGTAACAGGGAATATGAGAATCCTCTTGGAAATTTGCTTGCTGAAGTTAATGATATGGAAATTGGTGAAGGTCCTAGTAATTTTGATATGCAACCCAGTGGCTATGATGTCGAGGTTGGTAATTTGAAAGACACTCCTTTCTTGGCTAGCCAGGGAGGAGTTTTGGTTGTTTATTTTGATGTCATTTTTGTTGTCCGAGTTATTTCAAGGTTGTAATCGGGATATTGTCTTTTGACTCAAACCCTTCTTCTTCTTATTTTGCCTAGTTCGTTTAGTGGTAGTAACTCATCTAGTAGTATCTAGGATTGTTCCAGGGTTGTAACCCATGTCTATTTTGCATGTTTTGTTCAAACCCTTTTCACCATCTGTCTAATGCAATCTCCAGTTTTCTGTTAGTTCTAGTCAGTTTTTGTTTAAGTCATTTTTCCTTTTATAGTTCCTTTTATACTGACTCTAATGACATGACATGCACACATAATTCTCAGTCTGGTCTCAAAAGTTAGTTTAATCATGAAGCAATGACATAGTTTTGAACATGATAAAAAGAGGCATTTGAGGAAACAAGTAAAGATTTACGCATTCTGAGAAACCTGAAGCTTGAATTGGGTGAAACTGAGGCATTCAGTTTGGAAAATCAAAAAGTTGATTAGAGCATACAAAAAGGGAATGTTTCTCAAGCAGTTTGAGGTAGATCAGTCAGTGTTGAAATGCATAGTTCCACATCAAGATAAGGTTGAGTCAAGTCTACTTCGAACTGGCCAGGGTCATTCATTGAGACAAAGGTATTGCCCATTGGCACTTTTTGTTTGTGTTGATGCCATCAATAGATATTGTGCATGATTTCTTTGCTTATCTTCAGTTGCATGTTTGTACTTGGCATTTTTAAAGTTTGGTATGACGAAGGCATTTTATTCTGCTACCCAAATACTTTTATATTTGCTACCCCTTTTGAGCCTTATTTTATTTTGTTTCATACCCCTTTTGGAATCAGAAGTAGAGTTGGGAACTAGAGAAGAAAAAGAAAAGAGAAAAAGAACAAAAAATAAAAAAAAAAAGAAATAAAAGGAAAAGAAAAAAAAATCAACTTTGTGTTTGAACTACATTCGACCGGATTCTTGTCACCACAAGATACGTAGGCAGCCTTAGGGTTCGGTCACACCAAATAAAGTATTGCATAATCCCCCGAAGTCAAGAGTGTGGCAGTTTGTCTTAGAATCCCAAGAAATAAAAATTCCCAAAACTCCAAGAAATTGGGGCAGAGGTTTTAATTTTTCTAAAAGACCTGATTCCAAAAGTTGTAATTTTGAACCCTTTCATCTTAAATTATTATGAGTCTTCATGCCACCCTTTCTTTTCAACCCTGTCCAAAAGCCTACATTACGGTCCAAAGAAAGACCTTTCGACCAATCTTTGAGGATGCCAAATCAAGTGCGTGGAGAAAGTATGATCTTCTTGTATCATGGGTAATACCTTTGTTCTTAGCACAAAGAGAAAAAATGATAAAATGAGAGAGTCTTATCGGTGAAAACCCTCATGGGCACCGTAAGGCGAAAATGAGTTGAGAAAAGAATAAAATGAGAGAGGCTTGATGGTGAAAACCTTCAGCGCACTACAAGTCGACCGAGGATTGTAGATTAGATGGGACAATTGAAGCGCTGAAGCCCAGTTTCACAGCGAAGAGGTACACAAGAGTTGAATATTAGACTTGATTGAGAGATTAGGCCACTTAATCCAAAGGTGCACGTCATGGTCATTAGAGTTGGTATCCACATCTGATAAGTTTCTACTTTGTAATTTTCTTGTTAGGTATCATCTCTTTCCCTTGTCCCTTATTTTGTTCCTCTTGTTTTGCTTGAGTCCCTTCTTGAGTCTGTTTGGTCAGAATAAGTGAGAAATGACTTCACAATATGCTATCAACTTTCCAATTGCACAAAACGAATTTGGCTAGCACATCAAAGTGGCATAAGTCAGGGAAAAGTGGTATGCGCATTGAGTTGGTAACAATCAACATGCTTTGGGATTCATGTGACATGCAAGGGTTCAGTAAATGCCAATTTATGAGTAAAATGCAACAGATAGAGGATATTGGGATCGAATGGAGCAGAGGTGTTCTCTATGATAAGGGTTGAAAGAAAATGGGTAGTCGATAATAGTCAAGGTCGTCCAAGTTGAAATCAAATTTATCTTGGCAAGTGTAGAAGCAGCCGCCCTCAAGGTCAAGGCCATAAACTAACAATCACATTTAAACTCACAAGTTTTCTTTGTTTGAAACAGGAACAAAGCAATGCAAGCAAGTGGGTTCAAAAACAAGAAAAGAAAAAAAGAAAAAGAAAAAAAGAAGAAGAGAAGAATCTACAAAGGGAAGTTTCTCAAATCTTTTTCCTTACATGTCCTGCTAGTGTGCACAAATGTTGCTATTGCTCTTCACATTTTTCCTCCTAGGATAAAAAGTCCTAGTCTGATGGATTTTCATCCCAATAAAAATCATAGTCTGATGATTTTTTCTCCTAAGATAGAAAAACCTAATCTGATGAATTTGCTCCTAGGATCGAAATCTTAGTCTGATGAATTTTTCTCCTAAGATAACAAAAAAGACTTAGTCTGATGAATTTTCTCCTAAGATCAAAATCTTAGTCTGATGAATTTTTCTCCTAAGATAACAAAAAAGACCTAGTCTGATGAATTTTCTCCCAGAATAAAATCATAGTCTAATGAATCTTTCTCCTAAGATAAGAAACCTAGTCTGGTGAATTTCCTCCTAGGATCAAAATCTTAGTCTGATGAATTTTTCTCCTAAGATAACAAAAAGACCTAATCTGTGGTCTCAATTTCATTTTTTATATTTCTTTCTTTATTTTCATTTTTTATATTTCATTTTTTTTTTCAACATCCAATCACTTTTTCCCATGTCACCCTTCTAGATAATTCCTCCAACAAACTTATCACACACTACATGGACACGTTATTTTGATTGCACAATAGGGACCACACGGTTTGAACATTTTGCTTCCTCTCCAAGCACAATCTGAGGGGACACATAAAAACTCACCGGCTCTATTCATAAAAAGGGGCTTCATTACAAATTTCAGGAGGGGGGCTGAAGAAACAGGGGAATATAACAAAAAATGTAGATAGAGAAAGCATCAATCGGAAAAGAAAGGCATCAAAAAATACTCTAACTGAATCCGTCTCTTTCTTTCTGTTTAACCGTTGATAACACCCATTTTCCACCTTTAAAAGCATCTCCAAAACTCCAAAAATCAGTAGCCTTCCGTCATCTGCTTTCTCATTATCCCCACCACGAAAACCTCCATTACAACATCTTATTCATCGCCATTAAAATCATCTCTTGAAGCTCCATGAAAATCTACCATAGAACAGCCCCAAAAATACCAAAACAGATCCTACATCAGTCCTCGAGCAAAGAGGTTCGAATTGGTCGAGGTTCATCGAGGTCGCCGGCGTAGTTCACGTTTCTTGTTAGCGGCAAGCAGTAGGATTTTCTTAAATTTTCTCTGTTAACATTATAAATTTGATCTCCGTGAGGTCCAATTCTTTTTCTATTCTCTTATTTCCGTCACTTTCATGTGTGCTTTTGTGGTGAGATGATTTTGATAGTTTGTTTTCTTGACTAATATTAAGTTGGCCGGTACTCTGTATTTGATTGCTGTGGCTCAATATTTTTTTTTTTTTTGGTAAATGTTATGGGTTTTAGTTTGTTCAATTTTAATCCGACATGAATACAATTTTGATTAAGGCAAATGGCTGTGGGGTTGTTCAGACATATTATTTGGGTTCAAACGTGCTTAGAAAAGTTTTGACTTATTTTAATTAGAGAAGGAAAATCGTTTCTTTTGTGTTGGTAAAGTCAAAAGAATGTTTGAATGCATATCTTTTAATTAATGAATAGCTAGTAATATGCGTAGACCGTAGTCACTCGGGTAGGCAAGCCTTAGGCTTTTTGTTAGTTTTGAGGGGAGAGGTCGTTCCCTTAGTTAAATTTATCTGGGGAATACCCCGCGTAAGTTGTATATATTATCCGGGGTATGCCCCGAAGTACTTGTATTTGGAGGCCAAAAGTGGAACTTGTAGTATTTTTATTTTTATTTTTGTTTTCATTTTTCTTTTATTAGGTGGGAATGACCTCGAGCCCCTTGTGTGTTTGTTTTAGCTCAATCTGAATATTTTAAAAGCCAGCTAGATCGAGTACGCAACCGTGACTCTCATGGGACTTGGGGAGTGCCTAACACCTTCTCCCCGAATCAAATGAACCCCCTAACCCGAATCTCTGGTGCAGACTTTGTTTGGAGTCCAAAGTGTTTTAAAAAGAAAATCATTTTTAAAAACGGTGACCTGACACACCTAAACCAATGTCAGGTGGCGACTCTGAATTATTTCCTTTTGAACACAATTTTGTCACTTTTTAATTAAAAACCTTTTCAAGCTTTACAAATCCTTTTATTAATTTTAATAGGGTTAAGTGAAGTTGTAAAAAAGGGGTGCGACAATCAGAAACCCTAACTAGCAAACAAAGGGCGAAAAATTATAGAATCACAGAACATATGCATGAGAAACAAACATACACACAAATCAGACGAGCAAATAAGCAAAGACAGTCTTAGAACCCCGGATTAAAACAAAAAAAAAATTAGGGTTCTTAGAATGATAAATCGGATAAAAGAGAAAAACTTAAATAGCCATTTAAACATAGTAAGAATCATAAAATAATACCAAAAAATCAGCGGGAGAGTCATTTTGAGAAGGGTTAAGAAACCCTAGTTCGAAGATGAAGAGTCGTCTTGAGAAAATCGGAAAACCTTTAAGAGAAATTAGCAAGATAACTCTGGATATACCCAGATCTATCACATATCTAAGAAAATCGAGAGTTTGGTAGTTAGGGTTTCAAAGAGAACCTATAGAGAAGGAGAAGTAACTCAAAATCAACGATAAAAATCTTATTCGGACGACTATGAATGGCTAAAAAATGGCATGAGAAACCATGAGAGGTGAGTGAACCACCTCTGGTTCACTTGAAGGCCTCAAAACGATTACACACGTTCAAGAGGGAGTCATAAAGCTGGTAGGTGGCGAGACCACCATGGTTTCCGGCAGGGAGACAACCGGAGAAGGGAGGAATGGGCCGAGCAGGTGGAGCGTTTTAGAGAGAGATGAGAGAGTGTAATGGCGGAGTGAAGAGAGGAAATGAGGGTTTGGGGGGGGGGGTAGTCTTTAGGTTAATTTAGGAAAGGATTAACCTGGACCGTTGATAAAAAATGATCAACGGCCAAGATTTGGGCGGAACTCGGTCGGGTAGGATTTAGGCTTTGGGCCTGGGGTATTGGGTTGTTTTAATTGGGTTTGGGGATGGTCTGATTTAGGTTATAATTGAAATAAAAATGGGGCTATTTGTTAAATACCTAATTAAATTGAATAAAAATAATTTATAAATTGGCTAATAATTATACAAAATGAATTTTATGCATAGAAAATAGTTAAAAATGATTACTTAGTATTTAAAAATATAAATAATTAATTTTCGGTCAAAAAATAGTATGAAATCATATGATTGGATTATAATTGCAAAGTTATTGCAATTATAGCCAAAATATGCCAATTATGAAAAAATTTGATTCAAATAGGACCACTAATAATAAATTAAATCAAGAGATGCTTTTGAAATCATTTATAATGCCATTTTGTAATCATTCATTGGGAATAAAATTCTAGATAAATTAATAAAAATATAGGAAAATTACAGAAAAATACCATTTGCTATTAATGCATGATTTTGAAGGTATATATGCGAATTTAAAAATAGTTTGATGAAAAATTGGGTATCAACAACAAGTTAAAAGAGTGCGAAAATCCATAACAGTCTTAATGTTTATACATAACTACCCGGATCTAGAGTCACAATTCACGAACTTCTAAGATTTAACTGCAAGTAAATGTATGAAAGAAATACAACTGTTTTCGAAATAAAAGAAATAGTAAAGAGAATATATAGGAAGAGACGACAGGGCATGCGGACGCCAACAGGTCTACCTCGGGTCTCCGATCAAGTGAAACCAACAGCTAACCCCAAAATCAGCTCGGACCAGTACCGAAATCTATACAGAAAGTATAGAGTGCAGTATCAGTACAACCAACCCCATGTACTAGTAAGTGTCGGGTCTAACCTCGGCCAAGTAGTGACGAGGCTAAGACAAGACACCCACAAATAAACCTGCGCAATATATCAATATGTATACCAATAAAAACAATAAAAGAAACCAGACGAGTAATATTGGGAGGGGGCATGCCGAGGGGATCACAAGATAAAGAATCAAAGTAGCAATAAGAACTTGATCATCCAATATGCCTTAAATAGATAGAAACAAGTAAACACAGTAAAGGAAACTATACGACATCACCATTCGTGCTTTTACTCTCAACCTCACCATATGAAACAATAGAAACGACATGACATCACCCTTCATGCATTAACTCTCTCATAACATGGCATGACATCAACCCTTCGTACATTAATGCTCACAATATAGCACGACATCACCATTCGTGCATTAATACTCACAAAACATGGTACAACATCACCCTTCGTGCATTATCACTCTCCCTCACCAAAACAATGAACAATAACAACAGGGAGATAAAAATAACGAGAACAAGTCTTAATTCAACATTTGGCTCCATAATACCAATCTCAAATTTGAGTCAATACTCAATCAATACCAAAGTCCATGAACATGATAAGAACGATCAACATAATGATTAACTAGTCTAAACATGGATAATATAATCACGGAAAGCAACAATTGCAAGAATAAGACCCACTCACATGCTATAACTTGACAACAACGCATAGGTGCTCGTCACCTCACCTATACGTTCTACCTAACATTTAAACACATAGCAAATAGGAAAATAAGACCTAATCCCTCAAGCCAAGGTTAACCAAGACCCTTACCTCGCCCAACAACCAAACTCAAAGCTCAACCACGTCTTTTCCTCTCAAACGAGCCTTCAAACCAGTAGAATCTAGGTAATTACCAACCAAACAAGTCAAATAAAGCTTTAGGAACTACCCACGATTGCACAGAATTCAATTTATGCCATTTTTGAAAAAATCAACAAAAGTCAACTGTTACGCCCTGCAATATTACGCCAATATTATGTCCCGCAGTATTATATAACGACGATGTTATGCTCGCAGAAATATGTTACGATGGTGTTACCCTCTGCAGTAATATACTACGGTGATATTATGCTTCGCATTAATAAGTTACGACGATGTTGTACCCTACAGTATTTTACGTTAAATTTGTCACAAGGTAATTGACATCAGTCCAAGGAAAAGATTACTAGGGGATTATAAGGATTATGCTATTTCACAAGTAATTAGTAAATTCATGAAGGTGAAAGGGAGAGCAAGTCTAAGAAAATGAATTTTTGTCAAAGTTTGTCATTTTGGGATAAAATACGGTCCGAGCTAAAATACCCAATATTTATGGACTAGTGCCATACAAGGTACTACATGGCCATGATAGTAAGGTGTATAAAGTGTGTTAAAAGTGAGTAGTATTTGAGTAACTTGAGATAATTCTTGATTATGTGGGTAATTGATTAATTATTGATTTAGTGGGAGATTAACAAAATTAATTAAAGGTCGTGGATAATTATTTAAGCAAGATTTTGATAATTATTAGGGGGGACAACAATCCACATGGGATTATGAAGATATGACACCAAATTGCCAACTAATCTTATACTTAAGGAGGAGGTGGCACTATCCATGTGCACCTTATCTTATTTTGGATTCAAAGATTCTATTAAGGCTTCACTAAATTGACAAAGTGAAAGGCTTACGAGTTTGCAAACCTACAACAACAATACGAATGAATTTTTTTGACAAAGTGGGATGTATTAATTCATTTTGGGGGAAAGTTGAACAAGGACTTTATTGCTAAGCTACTATAGTATCTTTTGCTAAAGGAGCAGCAAATTAATGTACAATGGCAAGATGAACAACGTGATATTAAGGGCAGACATGTTTTCTATTCAAGTGGATCAAAGTTAGCTCGTAGTAATGCAAAAGGGAAGGAAGTTTAAAAAAAGGGAAACAAAAGTACACTCCATCATCAACGACCTTCTACAAGCTTGCCGCTAATCCATTGTTGTTGCGTTATTATCATCTCTCGTAGATTAGCATGTGTTGGAAGGGTTGTCGTTGTGGTTACTAAAGAAGTCCAACAAAGGTATGTTAAGGCTATCCGTTCTTTCTTTTGGCATGATCCATACGATATGAACGAAATGTGCAAATGCACAAATTCTATAAGTGACTCTACTCATATAAGTAATAGAAATATCTATGTTCTTTAATTCTCATGTGTCATAATATTTTATCATCTGTTTATGGGTCTCAGAAAAATACGAAAGTTGAAAAAGATATTACTTTATGATATTGCTCAAGAGGCAAAGTGGTCTTATGACCTTCCGAATGATTTTATTGATGTATTTTTCATGCATTGCATTCATGTGCATTGACCCATGAACAGATGGCGTTATATATGCGTATATATGTAAATATATGTATATGGAATTGGAAAAGGTTATGGCGTTATATACGCACCACCACCTGATCAGCTGGTATATGATGATGATGTTGCCTACAGTGGCCGAAATATGATTCAAACGGCGTTATATACGCATATATATATGTAAGTATGATTCAAATGGCGTTATATACGCGTATATATGTATGTATATATGTATATGGTATATGGGAAAGGTTATGGCGTTATATACGTACCACCACCTGATCAGCTGGTATACGATGATGATTTTGCCCACAATGGCCGATATGATATGATGGGATGCCCTTAGAGGCTAATGATATTATGAAATATATACCTATGCACGACATAACATTCATACGCATATGCATGACGTTAAAAGTAATTTATGATTTACAAAGTTATTCAGACTTACAGGTTGAGTCATGTACTCTATGTGTCTTCCATATATCTCATGTATTTATTTATGTGCCTTACATACTCAGTACATTATTCGTACTGACGTTCCATTTGCCTGGGGACGCTGCGTTTCATGCTCGCAAGTCCTGATAGACAGGTCGAGAGCCCTCCAAGTAGGCTATCAGCTCAGAGAAACATGTTGGTGCGCTCCATTTACTTCGGAGTTGCTCGTTTGGTTAGTATGATTTAGACGTGTATTGTTTGGTATGGTGGGACTCTGTCCCGACCCTTATGACATTTATGTATTCTTAGAGGCTTGTAGACATATGTCGTGTACATAAAAGATTGTACGGCCTTGTCGGCCTATGTTTTGAGTTTATAAAGGATCATGTTGGCCTATTTGGCCCGTATGCATGTGTATATGATGATGTATTAAGAAAGATACGTTACGTTGGTACTCAGTTGAGTAAGGTACCGGGTATCCATCCTGGCCCATCGGTTTGGGTCGTGACAAAAGTGGTATTAGAGCAGTTCTGTCCTAGGAAGTCTACAAGCCGTGTCTAGTAGAGTCTTGTTTATGGGTGTGTCGTGCACCACATTTATAAGCAGGAGGTTACAGGGCATTTAGGATTGTCACTCTTTCTTCTTACTCTAGATCGTGTGGTATAGCTCACTTATAAGAATTCAAATTCCGAAAATCTATTTTATTCGTAATAAGACGATGCCTACATCCGAAAAAAAGGTTGGAAACAGAGATAGTTGTGAAAGAGCTGAGTCCGAGGAATCGAATTTTTGTATGATGCCTACAATAAGTAAATGAGTTTTTTAGCAGATCATTGGTGTAATGAAAGATGTAAGCTTCCTGATAAGAAGCCTTAAGGTAAGAATTCCTATCTATCTTTATGGTAAAGGACAATGAGAGATTAAGAAGATAAGTACAAGTTTCAGCAAGTAAAAGGAGCAAGGTGAAAAAAGGGTACGAGATACCCAGTTGATGAAGGTTAACAAGCTTATAATTGAGGCAGAGGGACATAAGCTTTTTGAGTTATATTCAATAGTAACAGAAGTATATACAATTGGTCACACCCCTTCCAGATATGCCCTATGGGAGTTAACAAAAGTAGTATAAGAAGATATGATAGATGAATTGATTGCGTCAGTTAACATTTTCGAAGGATATTGCAAATGTGCTAATAGATTTCTTTATGAGACACCTAGAAAGTGCACTCTAAAATAGTGCAGCCAGATATGTGTACTACAAAGACATGCACTATAAGCCTTGAAGGGATACGTATTACCTTAGTGTTGCTCGCGTCCCTAGTAAAGCGAAAACGTCAAGCAACTTGAAGAGCCACTGGATGGATTAAAGGAAAGCTAAAAGCAAAAGAATGTCTTGTTCGAGTTTTCATAATAAAGTGATAGGCATAAATGTTAGCGAGAAATAAGAAAAGAGTTAATGAAGCATTATGAGTAAGATGCGGTACATGGATGACACCGGTAGATCAAAAGATGATAATATTACAAAATCTATAGTCAAGTGAAGGAAGAGACGAGGGGTGACAGGCCTTAGTACAACAAAAGAGTATAGGTCATGCAATCATGTCCTCATTTCGAGAAATAAGTTCGCAACTCTATCGCGATTACCTAGAGAAAAAGTTAGACCCCAGAGTAATAGAAATCAGTATGGGCTGGTGAATAAGATAAACTAAATATGAACTAGGGACTGAGTAATTTGGTAATAGTCAGCATCATGAGAATTTCAGATCGTATTCCGCCAATAATAGGACGGACAACAGAAGAAGGTTCGTGAGAAATTCAGAGAATGGTCATTCAGGAAGACGCTTCCCTAAAGCAAGCAATGTTAGCAAAGTTAAGCTTAAGGGGGACTGTATATACCAGTTACATTAAGTGTCACCCTCGTGAGTAAGGGGATTTGTCAAGGCGAGTAAGGATCACTAATGTTGAGAAACGACGCCAAAGATTAAGAGGTAAAACATCTATAGATAGATCCTCATGGATTCAGCTCTTAGTACACCCCTAAATGGGGGAATATGGAGTGATGTGGCATTAAGTCAGAATTAAGTGGTTCTAGTGACTATAGAATGGTAAAGAAAGAATGCGATAAATGAAAAAGGAATGATATGGCACTTATCCAAATCTTACAAATACGCTACGATTCAAGAATATTGTGCAAGCACAACATCAAGGAGAGGAAGTAAAGGTTCCTGCCCGAGCTGTTATTAATAAATAAGGAGTCAATGCGAGACGTAAGTTAAGATAAAGGAAATAACCCAAGAAAGATTACGAGGAATATTGCTATGAGAACGAGCCAACAAGTAGTTAGTAATTGGTTAGGAAGATGCCAGTTATGGCTAAACAGGAGGTTACAAACGAGTCATCAGATCGCGTAAGATAAACATAGTAGAACCCAACATGGAGAGTTCAGCCTCGAAGAATATCATTATAATACTTGAGATATATTCAAATAAGAGTCGGGGTAGTTAAAGATACCGTATGAGTGTTACAGGGATAAAAGAAAGTGCCATTGGGAAGGCAGTCAAAATATCAGTTCAGAAGCAACCATACAAGCACAAGGGCATGGAAGTAAGCAAATACGGATGATTATAGGCAAGTAAGGACATCAAAAAGGTCCGTAATAAGCGCACAACTTTACGAGAGTCAAGGGTTCTGCATAAGTACTACAACGAAAGACTGAATGAAGAGATATGAAAGAAGGCTTCAACCTAAGCACAACGACCTAAAGAGGAAATGGTCGTGTAACAACAATCTCGCAACAACATTGTAAGCATTCCAAAGGAAGGTGGCACCTACCGTGGCTAATGAATGGGAAGTAAGAATTAAAAGTAATATTCGAGATCATATGAGTTGTATGTAAACTCTGGCAAGTGTGGGCACTAAGATAAGCTAAGATAGAATGAAAGAATTATTTGATCAATGATCCAGAATTAGTAAGTTATGGATACACTCAAGATTTTGGAGCATTATCCAGGCAGCATATTTGTTGACAATCATACAGCCATAGAAGACTCAGGTATAAGTTAAAAGAAAAAATTGAGCTCAGGGCATAAACAAAAGATTGTATCATGGATATTCCATAGCGCCCATGGAAAACTAAGGTAATAACTGATACCATGAACCACAGATCGGAAGACAGCTTAAGCCTATGTAAAGGCTGATCAGAAGGAAGAGAAAACTAAAGAATTACATCACCCAAGTAAATTAGGAGTCTGATTATTGGACCCAGAAAAATTATAGAAGTTTTGCTTAAGAACATGATAGAATCACTCTTAATATCAGATGTTCAAGAGAAATAACACAACAACCATAATCTATAATGGCTCTACAAGGAAGCCAGTTAGAAGACGTACCAGCCTCATAAAAAGTCAGTACGAAGCTCCCACCGGATTGTGTATGCTACAGAGGTGCGAGTATTATAATAGAGCTTCATGTTATGGACGTGAATTACACCTAGGTGGAAAAGAGGCCAGGAAAGAGATAGAACATATGATGCGAGATTTTAAGGTAAGTAAGGTAAAGGTACACAATGTATGAGATTCTCAAAGGCAGAAGATCGTGAATAGTCCTTACTTTGGATAGAAGGCTATAAATATGGGGATCCAATAATCGGGAATGATAGCGGCATCGTTGGCGGCATGTCTTCCAGCCTATGGTTTCTAAGTACTGAGAGATCTAGTTAGGAGAATAGAGAAAAGTTGGAGACGATGTGGTGTCTCGCTTGACGTTCCAGAATAACATAAGAAAATCTATGGTGCAAACAAGTTGAAGGAAAGTTTATAAATGGATATGTATAGGTCACAAGCTAAAGTATGGTAGAGCGATAATGTTTTAAGGAAAAATGAGTAAGGATGAGGAAAGACAAGTGAAAAGGATGATGAGAATGGATAAGTCTTTAGGATTAATCCCATGAAAACAAGAAGATCAGACCATTTCTCTATGTTATACAAAGCTCACTATAGCCTTAATGAACTCAAAGGAGTCTAAGATTAATAGCATTTAGAAGGAATGAAATGCTGACCTAGTAATAAAATGAGGCTATAATTGTGACAGATAAAGGATGATGTTTGGGCCTTCGTTTGAATAGTGATTTAAAAAAAAATAGAAGAAGAGAAGGAGAAAATATTTCGTTCGCGGAACGAAATTAGGATACCCCATAAGGTGAATCACATTGAAACACTATGAAATAAGATATGGCCATATTTGCAAGTTCTACAAAGTATCGAGCAAAGGATTTCAATATACCTATAGAGGCCCGGAGAGGCATCCTATTAAGCCTTGTATATACAAAGTAAGGCCTACAGATTGACTAAAAGATAAAAGGAAAAAAAAGGAAAGATGAATCGCATAAATGCACCTACAAAGCCAGGGTCATACAGGCCGCATGACAAGAGGTAACAGAAGTTGCAAGAATAGGAAGATTTCGACCACATGTCATGATATGAGCAAAAAGGCTAAAGGGGGGAATACCCTAGACTTTGGATTTATTCACAGAGCAACTGCTTGAATGGCAAGAAGAGTATTAATGTATTCAAAAGAGCATCAGTCAACATTCGAGGACGAATGTTCCAAAGGGGGAAATGATGTTACGCCCTGCAATATTACGCCAATATTACGTCCTGCAGTATTATATAACGACGATGTTATGCTCGCAGTAATATGTTACGATGGTGTTACCCTCTGCAGTAATATATTACGGTGATATTACGCTTCGCATTAATAAGTTACGATGATGTTGCACCCTACATTATTTTATGTTAAATTTGTCGCAAGGTAATTGATATCAGTCCAAGGAAAAGATTACTAGGGGATTATAAGAATTATGCTATTTCACAAGTAATTAGTAAATTCATGAAGGTGAAAGGGGAAGCAAGTTTAAGAAAATGAATTTTTGTCAAAGTTTGGCATTTTGGGATAAAATACGGCCCGAGCTAAAATACCCAATATTTATGGACTAGTGCCATACAAGATACTACATGGCCATGATAGTAAAGTGTATAAAGTGTGTTAAAAGTGAGTAGTATTTGAGTAACTTGAGATACTTCTTGATTATGTGGGTAATTGATTAATTATTGATTTAGTGGGAGATTAACTAAATTAATTAAAGGTCGTGGATAATTATTTAAGCAAGATTTTGATAATTATTAGGGGGGACAACAATCCACATGGGATTATGAAGATATGACACCAAATTGCCAACTAATCTTATACTTAAGGAGGAGGTGGCCCTATCCATGTGCACCTTATCATATTTTGGATTCAAAGATTCTATTAAGGCTTCACTAAATTGACAAAGTGAAAGGCTTACGAGTTTGCAAACCTACAACAACAATACGGATGGAAAATTTTGACAAAGTGGGATGTATTAATTCATTTTGGGGGAAAATTGAACAAGGACTTTATTGCTAAGCTACTATAGTATCTTTTGCTAAAGGAGCAACAAATTAATGTACAATGGAAAGATGAACAACGTGATATTAAGGGCAGACATGTTTTCTATTCAAGCGGATCAAAGTTAGCTCGTAGTAATGCAAAAGGGAAGGAAGTTTAAAAAAAGGGAAACAAAAGTACACTCCATCATCAACGACCTTCTACAAGCTTGCTGCTAATCCATTGTTGTTGCGTTATTGTCATCTCTCGTAGATTAACATGTGGTGGAAGGGTTGTCGTTGTGGTTACTAAAGAAGTCCAATAAAGGTATGTTAAGGCTATCCGTTCTTTCTTTTGGCATGATCCATACGATATGAACAAAACGTGCAAACGCACAAATTCCATAAGTGACTCTACTCATAGAAGTAATAGAAATATCTATGTTCTTTAATTCTCATGTGTCATAAAATTTTATCATTTGTTCATGGGTCTCAGAAAAATACGAAAGTTGAAAAGATGTTACTTTATGATATTGATCAAGAGGCAAAGTGGTCTTATGACCTTCCGAATGATTTTATTGACGTACTTTTCATGCATTGCATTCATGTGCATTGACCCATGACCAGATGGCGTTATATACACGTATATATGTAAATATATGTATATGGAATGGGAAAAGGTTATAGCGTTATATACGCACCACCACTTGATCAGCTGGTATATGATGATGATGTTGCCCATAGTGGCCGAAATATGATTCAAACGGCGTTATATACGCATATATATGTAAGTATGATTCAAACAGCGTTATATACGCGTATATATGTATGTATATATGTATATGGGATATGGAAAAGGTTCTGGCGTTATATACGCACCACCACCTGATCAGCCGGTATACAATGATGATTTTCCCCACAGTGGCCGATATGATATGATGGGATGCCCTCGGAGGCTGATGATATTATGAAATATGTACCTATGCACGATATGGCATTCATACACATATGCATGATGTTAAAAGTAATTTATGATTTACAAAGTTATTCAGACTTACAGGTTGAGTCATGTACTCTATATGTCTTCCATATCTCTTATGTATTTATTTATGTGCCTTACATACTCAGTACATTATTCGTACTGACGTCCCTTTTGCTTGGGGACGCTGCGTTTCATGCCCGCAGGTCCCGATAGACAGGTCGAGAGCCCTCCAAGTAGGCTATCAGCTCAGCGAAAGATGTTGGTGCGCTCCATTTGCTTCGGAGTTGCTCGTTTGGTTAGTATGATTTAGACGTGTATTGTTTGGTATGGCGGGACTCTGTCCCGACCCTTATGACATTTATGTATTTTTAGAGGCTTGTAGACATATGTCGTGTACATAAAAGATTATACGGCCTTGTCGGCCTATGTTTTGAGTTTATAAAGGATCATGTTGGCCTATTAGGCCCGTATGCTTGTGTATATGATGATGTATTAAGAAAGATACGTTACGTTGGTACTCAGTTGAGTAAGGTACCGGGTACCCGTCTCAGCCCATCGGTTTGGGTCATGACATCAACACCCGAGACCAGATATATATTTGGTTTTGGAGTCCAACCTCAATTTAAGGTCTAAATCCCCAATTTATCAAATCCCTAGTTTCTACCCAAAAACCCCAAATTCCATCATGAAAACCTTAGATTTTAAGTTGAAATCTTGTAAATAGTAGTGAAATATTGAAAGAAACTAGTTTAGAATCACTTACCAATGATTTGGGGAATAAAGTTCTTTGGAAAATCTTCTTTTGTGTTTTAGGTTTTGAAAATTTGAAGAATGGGAGAAAAAATCCATCTAAGTCACTTTTACACAGCAGCAGATGTCGCATTTGCGACCTGGGCTTTGCAAATGAGAAGCCAACAAATGCGAATGGACCATTAGAAATGGAACGTCCTTCACACCTCTGCTGCCTTCGCAAATGCGAAGATTTGTTTGGAAATGCGAACATGAACCTTCGAAATTGCGAGCACTGCCCTTCCTAGCTTTACTTCGCAATTGCGAAGACTGTATGGCCCAACTATTCCTCGAAAATGTGAGAAATAGCTCGCAAATGCAGAACCGTTAGAGGTCGCAAATGCGATACCGTATTTCACATTTGCGAGATGATAGGCCTACACCAGCAACTGAAACACCAGCAATGTTCTAAGTCCTATTTTCACTCTATAGCCAATCCGAAATTCACCCGATCCCTCGTGGCTCCAAACCAAACCAACACACAAGTCTTAAAACATCACACAAACTTGTTCGCACGATCAAATTTCCAAAATAACACCTACAACTATGAATTTTGCACCAAATCAAATGAAATTTTCAAGAAAACTTTATAACTTCTAATTTCTCAAGCGGACGTCCGAATCACGTCCAACCAACTGCATTTCTCACAAAATTTCACAGATAAGTCATAAATATGGTATTGGACCTATACCTGAAACCAAAATACAGATTCAATATCCAAAAGTGAAACCTTGGTCAAACATTTCCATTTCATTAAGCCTTTAACTTTCAAATTTCGACAAAGTTCAATATCTCGGGCTAAGGACTTCCGATTTCAATTCTGGGTATACGCCCAAGTCCCAAATCACGACACGGACTCACGGGACCATCAAAACATGAAACCGGGTGCGTTTACCAAAATTGTTGACCGAAGTCAACTCTAATGAAGTTTTTAGGAAAAATTTCTTATTTTTATCACTTCTAACATAAAACCTTTCCAAAAACACGCCCGAACTGCGTATGTAAATCAGAGAGGATAAAAATGAGACATTTAAGGCTTAAAAGCACAGAATTGAGTTCTAAAATAAAAGATGACCTTTTGGGTCATCATATTCTCCACTAAAAGTAGCAAAATAGTTAAAAGAAAATAGTTATACACCCGTATTATCCATCAAAAATACAAGGAATAGAAGATAAGGAGGAGGAAAGACAACAACCAAAGTACATAAGGAGAGTTGGGGAAAAAGCTTTGGTGCCGCAAAAAGGAAGCTTTTTCCAGCCAATTTTTGTTTACAAGGTACTTTGTTTCACTAATTTGAGAATATATCTTAATGATTGAAATTAAATAACGTGATTGGCTAAAAGTGAGTGAAAACAAGGAATGATATGTAAAACTTTTGTTAATCTTTAGCAATCTGTGGAGGAGTCATGAATGCTTATAAAGAATTTTGTAGCAAGTACCATTCTAGCCCTCCAAACAAATTGAATTCTTATTCATTTAGAGATTGTAGTAACAATGTAAAGCAAGATATAAAAATTTGATTCATCTTTCTTTTCAATGAAAAACGCCTATATGAATTGACAGAGAGTCAATAGTTGTATTCCAAGAAAAAAAAAGAAAATAAGGTAAGTGAATTAATTAAACTTAACAGAATTTAACTGATTGTACTGGTAGTTCATATGGTTGATATATAGATTGGTTTTATGATAGTATAGGTAGTTGAAGAAGTTGTACGGATTGCTCCTGGGGACGTGTTTGCTATTTCGGCACAACTATTGTGAGTAGTAATCTTACTGCAATTTGTGTTTTCATAACTTACATGATTTACACATGATTTTTAAGATGAATATGTCACCGATTATTCTGAGTTGCATGTGGGACAAGTCTTTTACTCGATATGATACCGAAATAGTTATTTGAGATGGTTACTGTGGTTTTAAATATTTCTGTTGTCACTAGATCTGTTTTACTATTACTTGAATTTACTATTATTGAAATGAAATTATATGATTTGATAAGAACTGAATTTCCCTATATTATTTTAAAATATTTTCTACAAATATATATACGGATTACATAGACAAGTATAAATGGGAGTAGATATTGAAGGATCCCGTAGCTAGCGTCGGGTTCGTTAGACCTGGTGCACCTTATAATTAAAGATTACCGTTATAGCCCTCGCTAGTGGGAATGTAGAACTACCATAGCGTTACCGATTTCTCTCGAGTAGGGACTACCGTTATATTTGATTTCTTGTGAAGAAGTCCACAATTATAACGATTACATGATCCGTTCATTGAAACCTCCCAAAATATGAATATTGATATTATACATTGGTTACCGAGATTATTATGGAATTGTCAATCGTATTATACTACAAGAAAAACATGATGAGACTGAAAATTGTTTATTGTTTCTGAAAGGGACATTTTTATGATAATTTCTGTTTAATATACTAACATGTTTTCTGACTTATCCCCAAATGAAAATGGTTGTGGTTAAGTGTTATTACTCACTGAGCTAGCGACTCATTTCCCACTAATTTTTTTTATAGAGACAGCATTTGACGCGGGCGAGGATTTTGTTAATTAGAGCGCACATATTGATAGTTCTTGGTGAGCCTCGCACTTGTTCGCGTGGGCGGAGACTTTATTTATTGTTATACTCTTTTCTTTGAACTCTAAGAGTCGCTCCATAGTCATTATTTTAGTGTCATGAGTATTTTTTTGTTATTATAGTCTTATGTGAGTATCGTTCTCATTTATTAAAGTTGGAGATAAATTTGTATTTCTAGTGGTTAGTTGGTAGTTTAGTTATGGTGGAGACTTGTATTGGTTAATTGACAAGTTTTCAATTGTTTGGTATGATATTAGAATGTTTAGTTGTTGATTTGAGACAGGAAAATTTTTGGGATGGTCCAAAAACAAGGAAAACTCTATCCGATTTTTTGTAAAATTACCGATGAGGCTTACTTGGGAGCACTTGCTCCTTAACGCCGGTCACAATCCTAAATTGGGTCGTGACAAAGTTGGTATCAGAGCCTTAGATTATTCTTGTGACTAATGGAGCATACGTCGGTAGCAGAATCTCAATTATGGTTATGTAGCCGTCCATTCTCATAATCGTGATTCTGCGAGGGCGTGATAGGATGTGTCTTGTCTTTCTTTATTATTCCATCGTACATGTGTGGAGATTATGGTCAAATAACTGAATCTATCATTACTTATCTTATTCGTGTATGATTCAGACTAATTACCCTATAATAGAATTTGGCTAGAGGTTCAAACTTCAAAGATGTCAAATTTCGCCAATAGACATGCAGCCATCTACGAGCAAAGAAATGCTACATAAGTAATATACAAGACCAGTGAAAGGTTCATTGTGCCATATAAGGTGCTTTCTGGTAAGATGCGTAATAGAGTCCATTTCGGAAATTTATACTAGTCCACCACTACAGCGTTAGAGGAGTGTTGTCATAAAAAAAGTACTTACCTCCATGAAAAAGAAAAAAGGAAAGAGATCTTTATGGATATAATAGATAAACATGAAAAGAGCAACAGAATAGGGGCTCTAAAGTCCTCATGCACCTAGAAGATTATGGGAAAAACCAAAATATTCTTAATAAAGATCCAAAAGTTTGAAACTACTAAGTTTACTATTTCTGATAGTTCAAAGGATCCTTAAAGGGTTTAGTAGAATACTTACCACGTTATGAGCTATAAGATATTTCATGAAGAGGTCTATGGAACATGCAACTTTTAAACTAGAAAACATGGCGAATACATGAAATGCTACTATACTCTTAGAGATGCCAACAGGAGCAACACAACTAATTTGAGAATAACTTCACTAAAGTGTTTATGAATCACTTCCTTTTGACAGTTTGTGACGTGTACTTGCCTGCTAGATCATTTAAGAAATTGATTTAGACGTTGGGTATACTTACATATAACACCAAACTTTCTCGGCTGGATGTACAAGCAACATCTTAAGTTTAGAAGCTTGTTGAAAGGTTCGTTAATTGTTTAAACAAGGTACTAAGTGCATATATGAAGATCAAAGACTTAAACCTATTTTATATCAGTTGCACTTACCAGAAATATTGAAAATATGGACATGATAAGCGTGCAAAAACTCACATAAGAAGATCGAGATTAGAATATCTTTTTAGCATGGATTTTAAAATAAATCAAAGATTTAAAAAATCAAGAACGTTATCAGATATTAAGCGATCCTTTTCAGGTTGCCACACACAACACAACACAAACCTAGTTTGATCCCAACAGGTGGGGTCTAGAGAGGGTAGTCTCTATGCAGACCTTATCCCTACCTTTTCGGGTTGCCACATCTGTGGAAAATTTATAGTAGTTGGACATGTGTTTAAAACGTTTAAGATTCAAGTTAAGAGAAGGAAACCCTAGCTAATCAAGTTGTACTTGATATGGTTGACTCTAACGTACAAATGAATATGGATTAATTATCTTCTTACCATTCTACCCTCGATTACAATGGAAAGACTATTAGGTTTGGTGAACTTTAAAAGCTAGTTTTGTACGAAAAAGGGATTATAGTTTTGTCCAAAAAAAGGGATTTTATGTTTTAGAAACGATCAAATTATATATTTTGAAGACTTAACGGGTATAGAAGAAAGGTTGTTTGGATCTCATAGATAAGGTAAGGGGCACAAGAGAAGTAACACTTAGTTTGAGAAACAAAAAGAAGTATCATAATGAGAGATTCTCTAATGTATTCCTAAGGATTTACTAGGACTACCTCCAATATGAGAAATAGACTTCGATATTCAGCTGACACCTGACATACAAACTATATCATATGAAACCAACGGAGTCAAGAGGGCTAAGTGAACAATTGCAAAACCTATTGAATAAGAGTTTTATCATACCGAGTGTTTCACCATGGGGAGCACCCAATATTGTTGGAAAAGAGAGAGAGAGAGAGAGAGAGAGAGGGGGGGGAAATAGGCTCGTAAGAATGTAAATTGACTACATACAATTGACTAAGATAACAATATGCAATATGTACCCTTTGTCTCATATAGATAACTTGTTTGATTAGTTACAAGGATCCTCCCGCTTTTAAAAGATTGATCTTTAGTCTGGTTTTCATTAGCTTAGAATAAGAAAGGAAGATATTTCGATGTAAGCCTCTAGAACTCAATACAAATATTATGAGTTACTTGTGATGCCTTTCGAACTGGCCAATTCACTAGTCACATTCATAGATATAATGAATATGGTGTTCAAGTTGTTTCTGGAAAAAAATATCATGGTCTTTATTTATGATATTTAGTATATTCTTGTAGCTAGAAAGAACACGATGAATTACTTGAAAAAAACTGTGTTATAGATACTGCCGAAAAATTAGCTTTTTACCAAGTTTTTGAATCGTGAAATTTAGCTAGACTCGGTAGTGTTCATAGGACACACGATATCTAAGAATGAAAAGATGATAGATTTTGAGAAGATAGAAACACTTCCTAAATGGCCGAGACCCATTTCTCCTAAAGAGATTGATTTTTTTTTTGGCTTGACAGGCTACTATAAGCATTGTTTGTATAGGATTCCTCTAGAATAGCACCACTACTCACCAAGTTAACATAGAAAGTCACCAAATTTTAGTGAATGTAGTAATGTAAGACCAGATTCCAGAAGCCCAAGGCATGTTTGGCAACCATAACAGTGTTATTCTTATTCTAATAGGCTTTAGAGGATTCACGATGTTCTGTGATACTTCGAGGGTAGGATTAGGATAGTTTCTCATGAAGAATAGTCGTGTAATAGCTTATGCTTCAATAAAGTTGAAGAAGCAAAAGTTAGATAATGCCACTCATGAGTTGGAGACGGTCACAATGGTATTTCCATTTAGGATTTAGAGATACTATTTATACGAAGAAACCTATGAGATTTATACATAGTACACGAGCCTGAAGCACATTTAAAACCACAACAAATATAAATATTTATCAATTCCGATGGTGGGAATTACTGAAGATATAACTGTACTATTTTGTATTGTATGGGAAATTTAAAATATTATGGCTTTTGCAAAAAAAAGACATGGGTAATTTGGCTCATATAGTTCCTGTAAGATACTTCAGTACAAAGATGCGCATAGACTAGAAGGTACACTCAGTGTGAAAAAAAAATTCAAAGACATTATTGGCTATTGGTCCAGACTGATGTAGAGTGCATAAAGGCTAGTCAATACGTGGATGAGCGATTGTCAAGTACCGAGATTAGTTTTTAGCGAGTAAAAGCGAGGATATGATTGTTAATAATGATTTTATTCTCTAACTAGGTAATCAATTATATGTAGCAAACATATATGGGTTGAGACAGGTTATTTGTGATGGAGCTCACAACTCTAGATATACTATATATCGCAAGTCTATAAGATGCAATACGACTAGAAAAAAATGGATTGGTTGGAAAAAAAGAAATAAAAAAAAGAATTTGTTAACTTTGTTTCTAACTATTTGACATGTTGGCATGTTAAGGCAAGAACTTGCGACTCACAGGTCCACTACAACAACACAAGATTCTGAAATAGAAACGCAATAGAATTACAATACATATATGTCTAAATTATCTAAACCATTAGAGGTTGGCTTACATAGTAGGCACGTTTATTGCTAGTCAAAACTCTTATAGTAAGGAAAATATGCACAAATATACATGAATGGAAAAATTATCTGACTCAATAGAGCTCTATTGTCCATCATCTCTGATAGAAAATCACCATTCACTTCATGATTTGAAAATCTTTTCAAGAGATGTTGGGCACATGAGTAGATCTTTGTACTAGTTTTATCACCCACAAACGCAAAGTCCAAATATACTATACAGATCTTGGTGGATATGTTGAGAGATTGTATTCTTGAGTTTGGAGGTTTTTGGGATGCCTATCTATCTTTAGCTAGATTTCCCTACCATAATAACTTTCAGTCCAGCATTCAGATGGCACCATACGAGGCATTGTATGGTAAGAGATGTTGTTCTCCTATTGATGGTTTGAAGCTGGTGAGACTAACTTATATGGACCTGGCTAGTACGAGAAGCTATTGACAAGGTCAAATTGATTAGGCAAAAAAAAATTGCTCACAACTAAAAGAAAGCAAATGTTTTAGCTGGTAAAAGGAAAAAGGACTTAGAATTTTTAGTTGGAGATTGAGTTTTACCATGTATCTCTCCCATGAAAGGTGTAGTTTGATTCAAAAAAAAAGGAAATTAAGTCCTTGAATTTTATAAGACCATACGAGATAATTGAACGAGTAGGAGTTGTCATTTGACACTTCTTCCTGAATTATCTTTTATTCATCTAGTGTTTCACGTCTCAAAGCTAAGAAAATGTATATCAGACTCATCTCAGGTGCTTGAAGCACCTATTCTACCGCTCAATGAAAAGTTTTCTTAAAAGGAGGAGCCGATGGCTATTGTAAATAGACAAATAAGAAACCTACATTCAAAAGAAATCAAGTTTGTAAAAGTCTTATGGAGAAATCATAATATTGAAGAAGCTACTTGGGAAGTGGAAGATGCTATACGAGTCAAGTATCCTCATATGTTTCAGACAACATGTATGGACTTATTTTAAATTCGGGGACCGAATTTTCTAAGGTGGGGAGAATGTAATACCCCATGTTTATATAGGTCATATTAGTCTTTTAACATAACTTTAAAAAGGAAAAAGAAAAAACATAATCAAGTAAAAGAGGGGCAAAAGCCCACCGGAACAAAAAGAAGAAACGGGGTTAGGGATAGGGAGATGCAGCAGTTGCTGCTAACAAGGTTTAGAAGAAAAAAAAATAGATGATAAGGATGAGGAAAGCCAACAGCCAAAGTACACAAGGAGAGTTGGGTTAAAAGCTTTGGTGCCGCAAAAAGGAAGCTTTTTCCAGCCAGTTGTTGTTTCAAATTTCAAGGTACTTTGTTTCACTAATTTGAGAATATATCTTAATGATTGGAATTAAATAATGAGATTGGATAAAAGTGAGTAAAAACAAGAAATGATATGTAAAACTTTTGTTAATATTTAGCAATCTATGGAGGAGTCATAAATGCTTATAAAGAACTTTGTAGCAAGTACCATTCTTGCCCTCCAAACAAATTGAATTCTTATTTATTTAGAGATTGTGGTAACAATGTAAAGCAAGATATAAAAATATGATTCATCTTTCTTTTCAATGAAATACGCCTATATTAATTGATAGAGAGTCAATAGTTGTATTCCAAAAAAAAACAAAAATTAGGTAAGTGAATTAATTAAACTTAACAAAATTTAACCGATTGTACTGGTAGTTCATAAGGTTGATATATAGATTGGTTTTATGATAGTATAGGTAGTTGAAGAAGTTGTGTGGATTGCTCGCGGGGCACGTTTGATATTTCGACACAAGTATTGTGAGTAGTAATCTTACCGCAATTTGTGTTTTCATAACTTGCATGGTTTATACATAATTTTTAAGATGAATATTGTGACGATCCGGCCAGTCATCTCATGAATTACCGCTCCGTTTCCCCTATTTATGCTTCATTATGATTCGTTATCCGTGTTTTATGTGAGCGAGTTGGGTAGTTTACGTTCGGAGTGGATTTGGTAAGAAATAAGACACTTAGTCTCTTTTGAGAAGGTTTATGTTGGAAAAGTAAACCGGGTGTTGACTTATGTGTTAGAGGGCTCGGATGTGAGTTCCGATGGTTCGGTTAGCTTCAGGAGGTGAGTTATGACTTAGGAGTGTGATCGGAATTGGTTTTGGAGGTACGATGTAGAATTAGGCTTGAATTGGCGAAGTTAGTATTTTGGCGATTTCCGGTTGATAGGCGAAATTTTGATCCGAGGGTCGGAATGGAACTACGAGAGTTGTTATAGCTTCGTTATGTCATTTGTGATGTGTGTGAAAATTTTAGGTCATTCGGACGTGGTTTGGTTGGGTTTTTGATCGAAAGCGTATTTCGGAAGTTTTTAGAAAACTAAGGCTTGAATTCAACGTGAATTGATGGATTTGGTGTTGTTTGAGGTGTTTTGATGATTGGAACAAGTTTGAATGAAGTTTTAGGATGTGTTGGTGCTTTTGGTTGAGGTCCCGGGGGCCTCGGGTGAGTTTCGGATGGTCAATCGGACCATTTTGGAGTTTGAAAGTTGCAGAAAAATCTGCCCAGCTGTTGCAGAGAATTATCTCTTCGCGTTCGCGAGCAGAGCCTCACGTTCGCGTAGAAGAATTTGAGGAAGGCCAAAATTAATCCTTTGCGTTCGTGAGAGGTGCCTCGCGTTCGCGAAAGTCTAGGAGTTTGTGCTTCGCATTCTCATGAGGCTCTCCGCGTTCGCGTATAAGGATTTGGGGTCCAGTGGAATTTGCTCTTCGCGTTCGCATCATGTGTCTCGCATTCGCGAAGGTCAAGGTGGAAGAGGCATCGTGTTCGCGACTGGCGTGTCACGTTCGCGTAAGGTAAAAGTTGGTCAACGTAAATTTGTGCTAGGCGAACGCGAGAGGTTGACCGCGTTCGCGTAGAATGAAAGTGAGACCTGGGAAGAAAGTTTATAAGTTATTTCATCCGCAATTTGGAGTCATTTTTCCTCCATAGTTGAGCATTTTGAGAGCTTTTCGAGGGTAATTAAAGAAGGATTCAAGGAGAATTGATTGGAGGTAAGATTTTTGAACCTAAAACATGATTCTATTGTGAAATCAACCTAGAAATTCTTGGAACTTAAGCTAAAAATGGAAGAACTAGGGCTTGGGATTTTGAACTTTTGAATTGGGATTTGAAGGACCATTCGGATTGGAGAACTTTTGAAATGTACGAATTCGTGGGTTGATAAGGAATCTAATGATTTGAAAATTTCTGAGTTTCGAGAAGTGGGCCTGGGGCTCGGGTTTTGCTAATTTTGGGATTTTTTGATATTTTTTGATTGTTTTTGCTTGGGATTTGTTCCCTTAGCATATTGTGACGTATTCGTTCTGCTTTTGGTTAGATTCGACGCGCGTGGAGGCCAATTCGAGGGGCAAAGGTGTCGTGAGCTAGAGTTGTAGCCGGTTCGAGGTGAATAATGATTGTAAATGATGTCCTGAGGGTTTGAAACCCCGGATTGCACATCGTAGTGCGATATTGAGGTGAGACACACACTTGATGATGAGCGTGGGGTCGTTTACTATTGGGGATTGTTATTTGGTCCATCCCGATTGACGATTTTACCGCGTATTTGACTGAAACTTGTTTGTTATCATCATGATTTGGGCTGATTGCCATATTTGGGCTTCGTGCCAACTATTTGAATCCTCCTGGGAATTTTATCACTATTTCCTCACTGTATTGATTTATCACTTGAACTCAGTCCTGTTGATATTTACTATTTACAAACTCAGCCACTTTTACTCATATTTGAAACTTAAATGATATTTCTAAAAGATGTTTTGGGCTGAGAACTACTGATTTACTAATGCCCGAGGGGCTTGTGATGATTTTCGGACTGAGTGAGCCTGAGGGCCATATTTGAGGATATGCTGAGCGATATGAGGCTGAGTGCCGAGTGATGTGAGGTCGAGTGCCGAGAGATGATGCCACAAGGTGGCTTTATATAGCGCTTTGGCCGTAAGGGGCCTCTCCGGAGTCTGCACACCCATAGTGAGCACGGGTACCTATCATAATCAGAGAGTGAGCCAGAGGGGCTGATATTATTCTGAGAGTGAGCCCGAGGGGCTGGTACTGTTCTAAAAGATTTCCTGTGGGGCAAATCTTTATGTGTTCACCTTTCATATTTACTTGGCATTTTACCTGTTATACTGTGGTATTTGTGCCCGAGGGGCGGATGTTCTGTGCTTATCGGCACTAATTGGTTTGCATTTATTTGCATAACTGTTGAAAAAGTCATTTTCAAAAGAGGTTTTAAACTAAGCTATGATGTTTTCTAAAGATTTCACAGCTTCATTGTTTTTCTCAAAGGTTTTACACTTCTTCTATACAGCATGTTGGGTTGCCTTACGTGATTTCTTACTGCTCAGCTGTTATTTACCTTTATTACTCACTGAGTTGGAGTACTCACTTTACTCCCTGCACCTTGTGTGCAGATGCAGGTATTTATACACCCGGCAGTGGGTTTTGGCTAATCGGTGGCAGAGTTATCGAAGTTTAGCAAGGTGGCTGCCAGTGTTTGCAACACCGTTTTCTCTCCCTTTTTGCTCATCAGTCCTGTTTTTTTGTATATTTCAGACCTTGTAGTTGTATTTATACTCTAATAGATGCTAGTGACATGTGACACTCCGGTTAGGGCTGTGTCGGGTTGGGTTTCCGTTTGTTATCTCTATTTTCACTAAATATTGCTATTGAATCATGTTTGAAGTATCTTTATTATATTAACTGCTTAAAGAAGTGTACTGTGTTGGTCTGACTGTCCTTATCTTCACGAGAGGCACCATTACGACCGGGTTCGGGGTTAGGGTCGTGACAAATATGTTACCAATTATTTTGAGTTGCATGCGAGACAAGTCTTTTACTCGATATGATACCAAAATAGTTATTTGAGATGGTTACTGTGGTTTTAAATATTTCCGGTGTCACTAGATCTGTTTTACTGTTACTTGAATTTACTGTTATTGAAATGAAATTATATGATTTGATAAGAACCGAAATGCCCTGTATTGTTTTAAAATATTTTCTACGAATATATATAAGGATTATAGAGATAAGTATAAATGAGATTAGATATTGAAGGATCCCGTAGCTAACGGTGAGTTCGTTAGACCTGGTGCACCTTGTAATTACAGATTACCGTTATAGCCCTCGCTAGTGAGAAGGTAGAACTAGCATATCGTTACCGATTTCCCTCGAGTAGGGACTACCGTTATATTTGACTTCTTGCGAAGAATTCCACAGTTATACCGATTACTTGATCTGTTCATTGAAACCTCCCAAAATATGAATATTGATATTATACAGTGGTTACCGAGATTATTACGGAATTGTCAATCGTGTTATACTACAAGAAAAACATGGTGAGACTAAAAATTGTTTATTGTTTTTGAAAAGGGCGTTTTTATGATAATTCTGTTTAATATACTAGCATGTTTTCTGATTTGTCCCCAAATAAAAACGGTTATGGTTAAGTGTTATTACTCACTGAGCTAGCGACTCATTCCCTGCTAATTGTTTTTACAGAGATAGCATTTGACGCGGGCGAGAATTGTGTTAATTAGAGCGCACGTGTTGATAGTTCTTGGTGAGCCTCGCACTTGTTCGCATGGGCGAAGACTTTATTTATTGTTATACTCTTTTCTTTGAACTCTTAGAGTCGCTCCATAGTCATTGGTAATGAGTATTGTTTTGTTATTATAGTCTTATGTTGAGTATCATTCTCATTTATTAAAGTTGGAGATTAATTAGTATTTCTAGTGGCTAGTTGGTGGTTTAGTTATGGTGGAGACTTGTATTGGTTAATTGACAAGTTGTCAATTGTTTGGTATGATATTAGGATGTTTGGTTGTTAGTTTGAGACAGGAAAATATTTGGGATGGTCCAAAAACAGGGGAAACTCTGTCCGATTTTCTGTAAAATTACCGATGAGGCTTAGTTGGGAGCACTTGCTCCTAAGGGCCGGTCACAATCCTAAATTGGGCCGTGACACTAATATATTTAACTTTTACATTTGTAAAGCCTCAAATTGGAGTTCCTCAAGTTTGGAAGACTAGAAATTCTCTCATTAGTGATCATATTTAAATTACCCGTTTTGACTCGCTCATATCCGACTCGACCTGCCACCCCTATTCTCCACATCTAAAACAATTGTTCATCCTCGAACAAACATAGAAAGGTACCAGGGCTGATGAAAAGATAGGGATATCTACTCCTCACGTCCAACTCAGACTCTCAAGTATCTTCCTCAATAGGTTGACCTCTCCACTGCACTCGAACTGAAGGATAACTCTTCAATCTCAACTGACGAACCTAACGATAGCCACTGGTTCCTCCTCATAGGTCATATCCTTGTCCAACTGGACAGTGCTAAAATCTAACACGTGGGCTGGATCGCTGTGAATCTCACTCGCTCAAGAATCTCAAAAGGCCTGATGTACCTAGGGCTCAACTTGCCCTTCTTTACAAGCATCATTACACCCTTCTTGAGTGATATATGGAGCAACACTCTCTCTCCGACCATGATGCGATGTTTGCAGTCGGTATAACTCTTCTACCTAAACTGAGTTGTGGGCGAAGTCTATCCTGAATGATCTATCCTTATCCATGGCATCCTGTACCAAATCTGTACCCAATAATCGAGCCTCCCCCAACTCAAACCATCCAACTGGCGATCGACGCCATCTACCATGATGCCTCATTGGGAGCTATCTGGTTGCTCGACTGATAGCTGTTGTTGTAGGCAAACTCCACTAGCGGCAAGAACTGATGCTACGAACCTCCAAAGTATATAACACAAGCACATAGCACATCCTCTAATATCTGAATAGTGTGCTCGGACTACCCGTCCATCTGAGGATGAAATGTTATGCTTAGATCAACCTGCGTGCCCAACTCACGATGCACTGCCCTCCAAAAATGCGAGGTAAACTGCGTACCTCGATCAGAAATGATAGACAAGAGCACACCATGATGACGAACGATCTTGCGGATATAAATCTCTACCAACCCTTTGAAGAATAGGTAATTGCCACAGGAATGAAATGCGCTGACTTGGTCAGCTTGTCCACAATTACCCAAACTGTATTGAACTTCCTCTAAGTTCGCAAAAGTCTAACAACAAAATCCATAGTCATACGCTCCCACTTCCACTCAGGAATCTCTATCTTCTGAAGCAAACCACCAGGTTTCTAATGCTCGTAATTTACTTGCTAATAATTTAGACACTAAGCTACATATGCAACTACATCCTTCTTCATTTTCCTCCACCAATAATGCTGCCTCAGGTCCTAATACATCTGGGCGGCACCTGGATGAATAGAATACTGGGAACTGTGGGCCTCCTCTAGAATCAACTCACGAAGTTCATCCACATTAGGTACACAAATATGACCCTACATCCTCAAATATCCATCATCTCCAATCATAACCTAGATGGAATCACCGTGCCGCACTGTGTCCCTAAGGACAAGCAAATGAGGGTCATCATAATGTCACTCCCTGATGCACTCAAAAAATGAAGACCGAGTGACCGTATAAGGTAAAACACGACTGGGAGCAGAAACATCCAACCCCACAAACTGATTGGCCAAGGCCTGAACATCTAATATAAGCGGTCTCTCACCAAATAGAATGTATGCAAGGCTACCCATACTCACTGACTTTCTACTCAAGACATCGGCCACCACATTGGCCTTCCCGTGATGATACAAGATGGTGATATCATTGTCTTTCAATAGCTCCAACCACCTCCTCAGCCTCAAATTGAGCTCTTTTTGTTTGAACAAGTACTGAAAACTCCAATGATCCATGAATACTTCACATGACATACCATAACGATAGTGGCTCCAAATCTTCAGTGCATGGACAATGGCTGCCAGCTCTAAGTCATGGACATGGTAATTCTTCTCGTAAACCTTCAGCTACCGCGATGCATATGTAATCACCCTGCCATCCTGTATTAATACCGCACCAAGTCTAATATGAGATGCGTCACAATATACTGTATAAGGCGGGTTAGAATTTTGGGCCATGACAATATCCTTACTTGTCATCTATGCTTTACTTGTTAATTGTTATTTAACTGTTGCTTGTTTTGATTTATTCACTCTCACTCAATATTTGCTCACCTGCTATGTGTTCCTAATTGCCTTAATTGTATATTCTCATTTTCACACGTTTTTCTTGCTTTTATTTTCCTTATGTTACTTGATGTACCCTATTATGTTTTTCCGAATACGTGAGCCATTTAGCTATTCTTGTATTGATGAATCATCATGGTTTTGGATTATGAGGTGTTGAATATTCTCCGTTTATATTGGTAGTTCTTTAATGTTTTGCACGTTTCATTCTCTTTTGTGTTGATATTTTGTAAAGTGTGGTGTTGAGTTATTTATCTTGATAAATTGATATTTGAGGGATCGGGGTGCGCCCTGCAATGATATTGAAAGGAATTGATATTGGGGGATCGGGTTTCATGGTGCAACGGAATAGGAAATGATATGATATTGGTATTAGAAATGAGATGTACACTAGATATTGTGTTGAAACATGGGATCGGGTTGCGCGCCACAACGGATTTGATGTGTTGTAGTTGTTTGTGGCTGTAGAGTTTATTCTTGATATTGTGATACGAGATATGAGATTATGTTATTCTGGGGCCCTCTGGTAGTTGACCTTCACGTCCATTTATATGAGTTAACTGCTTTATTTCTATTGATGTTTTCTGTCTTTATTATTTCATACTAGTTTATTGTGACTGGCTTGCCATAGTTTCATCACTACTTCATTGAGGTTAGTCTCAGCACTTACAAAGTATATGGAGTCGGTTGTACTCATGATAAACTTCTTTACTTCTTATGCAGATCCCGATGTCGGTTCCAGCGGTGTACAACGGAGCCTGATTGGATTCAACTGCTTTTGGAGACTTAAGGCAGAGCTGTGGGAGTTCGAAGTCCCTGAAGTCCCTTTCCACCCTACCTTTACTATTTTTCTTATTTCGAATTATTGTAATCCGTTCAGACTTTATCTGTAGAATTATAGTATGCTCATGTATTTGTGACTCCCAATTTCTAAGATATGTTTAGACTACGCTAAATTGTATTTATCACATCTATTTCATATTATTACATCTTCATATTATTAATGTTCTATTTTAAATCGTTAAAATTGGTTAAGTAATTAGCTAATGTTGGCTTTCATATCAAGTGAAATTTTAGGCGCTATCATGCCCCCGAGGTTGAGATTCCGGATCGTGGTGAATTGGTGTCATATCACTAGGTTGCCTAGGTCTCATGAGTCATGAACAAGCATAGTAGAGTCTTGAGGATTGGTGCGGAGACGTCTGTACTTATCTTCTAGAGGCTATAGGGCTTTAGGAAAATTTCACTTCTTTCTTTCTCTATCGTGCGACTATATTCTAAAACTGAAATTTGAATTATTCTATTCTTGTTCTCTCGCAGATGGTAAGAACTTTCACAGCATCTACAGCCGGGCAGGAGCTAGAGCCCCCTATTGTAGCCACTACCAAGGGTAGGGGCCAAGGCAAACGTAGAACTCAGTCTAGAGCACGTGCAACAGTACCCATTGCAGAGCCTCAGATCGAGCATGAGGAGATCCATGTTATGACCACACCATTTAGACCTGCCTAGGTTCTGGAGGAATTTATTGCTACTGTCATACTTCAGGATGCCCTAGTCCACTTAGTGGGCCTTATGGAGAGTGTGGTCCAAGCCGGGCATTTCATATGGCACAACCTGTCTCTCAGGCTGGGGGAGGATCTCAGACTCCCGTCACTCACATTCTGGAGCAAATGGCTCCCCTGTATCAGACTCTGCCGGTTCCAATAATTGGAGTAGTTTAGCCCGTTATTGCTACATAGCCCGAGGAGAGGCCTGCAATATCTTCTAAGTGATTGAAGAGGTTGGATAAGTTCACCAAGCTCTTTCCTATTCATTTTTTTGGTACACCTTCGGACCCACATGATTATTTGGATTGTTGCCATGAGGAGCAGCACAACATGGGTATTGTGCAGTCCAATGGAGTCGACTTTGCAGTGTTTCAGATAACCAATTTTGCCAAGAGGTGGTGGAAGGATTTAGAGCGAGGTAGACCAGCAAGATCACCTCCACTCACTCGGGATCAGTTTACACAACTATTTTTTGAGAAGTTCATCCCTTTTACTTTTAGAAAAGAGTACTTCAGACAGTTCGAGCGCATCCAATAGGGTAGCATGACTGTTACCAATACGAGACTAGATTTGTGGACCTATCTAGCCATGTAGCTATCTTGATTCCTGCTGATAGAGAGAGGGTGAGGAGATTCATCGAAGGTTTTACTTTTGGTATCAGGCTACAGATGGCCAAGGGGATAGGGGATGATATTTCTTTCTAGCGAACAATAGAGATTTCTAGACGGATCAAGATTACTTGTGGTCAGGATAGAGAGATGGTATCTGAGAAGAGGCCTCGTATTTTTTGTGGTTTCAGTGATGCTTCTTCTAGAGGCAGAGGTTCATTTCCTAGAGGCCATCCTCCCGGGCTGATTCAGTCAGCGCTCCAGGTAGCACATGGTGCTCTGGGCAATCGTGGTTCTTATGGGTCTCTTCTTGAGCAGCCAACATTTAGTACACCTTCAGCTCCTATTAGTGCACCACCGCTATAGAGTTACTACAATGGTTTTTCGGGTCATTAGGGATCATCTCAAACTCAGCAGTTAGGCCAGCCGCAGGGTTTCTTTGAGTGCAGCAACGCATGTCACATAAGGAGGTACTGTGCTAGGTTGATGAGCAACAAACCACATCAAGGTACTCGTTCCATGATCCTTGCATCGGTGACCCGCCACCCTCACAACTACCTAGAGGTGGGAGTCAGGCAGCTAGAGGTGGTGGTCAGGCCGTTAGAGGTGGAGACCATCCAGTTAGAGACTGTCCTAGAGGTGGAGATTAGAGTGGTGGGGCTCAACCTCATTTTAATGCTTTCCCAACTATAACTGAGGTGGAGTTATCTGATGCTGTCATCAAAAGTATTATTCCAATTTTCCGTAGAGATGCATCAGCTCTAGTTGATCCGAGTTCCAATTATTCATATGTGTCATCCTATTTTGCTTTATATTTGGATGTGTCTCATGATTTATTGAGTGCTCTTATTAATGTTTTTATGCCTGTCGGAGATTCTATTATGGCAGATCTAGTTTATTACTCATGTGTGATTTTATCTGGAGCTATGAGACTAGGGTAGACCTTTTATTTCTTGATATGGTGGACTTTGATGTTATCTTGGGCATGAATTGGCTATCACATTTTCATTCTATTTTGGGTTGTCATGCCAAGTTTGTGACATTATCCATGCTTGGGTTGCCTCGATTAGAGTGGACAGGTACTCCTGTCCATTCTACTATTAGTGTTATTTCTTATATGAAGGCTCAACATTTGGTCGAGAAGGAGTGTTTGGAATATTTGGCCTATATCCACAATATTAGTCGGGAGAATCCTCCTATGGATTCAGTACTAGTTCTGCGCGAGTTTCTAGAGGTGTTTCCTACAAATTTTCCTGAGATGCCACCTGACACCGATATCGACTTCTTCATTGTCTAGTTTCGGGCACTCAGCCCATTTCTACGGCACTATATTATATGGCCCTAGTTAAGTTGAAAGAATTGAAGGAACAGTTGCATGATTTGCTTGATAAGGATTTATTAGACCTAGTATCTCACCTTGGGGTGTATTAGTGTTGTTTGTGAAGAAGAAGGATGGAACGATGAGATGTGCATAGAATATCAACAACAAAGTCACTATCAAGAACAAGTATCCGTTATCGAGGATTAATGATTGATTTGATCAGCTTCAAAGTGCTAAGGTGTTTTCCAAGATTTACTTGAGATCTGCCTACCATTAGCTGAAGATTAGGGCATTAGATGTCCCTAAGACACCTTTTCGGACTCGATATGGTTTCTACGAATTCTTAGTGTTGTCATTTGGCTTGACTAATGCTCTAGCAGCCTTTATGGAATTGATGAACCGAGTGTTCAAGCTTATTTGGATTTTTTACCATCTTCATTGATGATATGTTGGTTTACTCCCACGGTCAGGAGGAGCATGGGCAACATCTGAGGATCGTACTTCAGACTCTGAGGGATCGTCAGTTATATGCGATGTTCTTAAAGTGTGAGTTTTGTTTGGTCTCGATTGCCATTTTGGGCCATATTGTATCTTTCGAGGGCATTAAAGTGGATCTTGAGAAGATTAAGGCAGTTTAGAACTAGCCTAGACCTACTTCAGCTACAGAGATTCGAAGCTTCCTAGATTTGGCCGATTATTATCGCTGGATCGTGGAGGGGTGTTCACCTATCTCAACTCCATTGACCAAGTTGACCCAAAATGTTGCTCTTTTTAGATGGTCCAATGAGCGTGAGTTGAGCTTTTAGGAGCTCAAGACTGCACTAACTACAACCGTAGTTTTGGTGTTGCCTAAAAGTTCAGGATTGTGCAATGTGTATTGTGATACATTGTGTATTAGGCTTGACGCATTAATGATGCAGGATAGTAGGGTGATTTATTGCGTGTCTCGGTAGTTGAAGGTTCATGTGAAGAATTTCTAATTCATGATTTAGAGTTGGCAGTCATTGTTCACGCGTGACGTTCATTGTGAGGTCTATACTGACCATAAGAGTCTCCAACACCTGTTCAAGTAGAAAAACCTTAATTTGCGGCAACAAAGATAGGTAGTAGCCGATGTATTAAGTACGAAGGCAGAGAGCATGGGTAGTTTGGCATATTTACTAGTAGTAGAAACGCCACAAGCCATGGATGTTCAGGCTTTAGCCAACCGATTTTTGAGATTAGATGTTTCAAAGCCCTTCAATATTTTTGCTTGTGTTGTGGTATATTGTTCATTGTTAGAGCATATTAAGGCTTCCCGGTTTGATGATCCTCAGTTGTTGGTGTTGAATGTTTCAATGTAACATGGTGGTGCTAAGAGGGTTGTGATTGGTGATAATGTTGTTATGTTGCTTCAGGGCTGAATTTGTCTTCCAAATATTGATAGGCCGAGAGTTGATCCTTGAGGAGGCTCATAGTTTGTGCTATTCCATTTACCCAGGTGTCATGAAGTTGTACCGTGACTTGAAACATCACCATTGGTGTCAATGATTGAAGAAAGACATTGTATCTCGGTGTTTGAATAGTATACAAGTGAAGTATGAATATAAAAAACTAGGTGGATCTACTTAGAGATTAGATATATCAGAGTGGAAGTGGGAGCGAATCACTATGGATTTTGTGGTAGGCTTGCCATAGACCATGAGGAAGTATGATGTAGTCTAGGTTATTGTGGACCGGTTGACAAATTCTGCACACTTTAGTCTAGTGGCGACTTCTTATTCTTCAGAGAGGTTGGCTTAGATTTACATCTTGGAGATTATCCATCAGCACGTGTGCCCATTTCCATCATTTCTGACCGAGGCATGAAATTCACATTGCATTTTTTGAGAGTCGTACAATATGATTTGGGCACGGGGATTGAGTTGATCACACCGTTCTCAGATGGACGGACAGTCTGAATGCATTATTCAGATATTGGAAAACATGTTACATGATTGTGTTATCGATTTCGGAGGTTCATGGGACCGGTACTTAGCTCTAGGACAGTTTGCCTACAACAACAGTTACTAGTTGAGTGTTCATATGGCGTAGTATGACGCCTTATATGAGAGGCGAAGTCGTTTGGTCTGTGAGACTAGATTATTGGGCACTGATTTGATCTGTGATGCTATCAAAAAGTTTAAGGTGATTCAGGAACAACTTCGTACAACTCAGTCCATGTAGAAAAGTTATGCGGACCACAAGGTTTGAGATGTAGCTTACATGGTAGGTGAGAAGGTTCTTCTTCGAGTGTCGCCTATGAAGGGTGTGATTTGGTTTGGGAAGAACGACAAGTTAAGACCGAGGTTTATTTTCCTTTTTGAGATCATGGAGAGATTTGGGGAGGTTGCTTGTAGACTTGAATTGCCTCTAAGCCTAGCAGGAGAACATTCGGTATTCCACGTTTCCAAGCTTCGGAAGTACAATGAGGATATCTCACATGTTCTAGACTTCATCACGGTTCATCTTGATAAGAATTTGGCCAATAAGGAGGAGTTGATGGCTATTTTAACCTGGCAGGTTCGAAGGTTGAGATCTAAGAGTTTTTCTTCTGTAAAAGTGCAATGTAGAGGTCAGCCGATGGAGGATGCTACGTGGGAGTCCAAGTCCGATATGCGGAGTAGATACCCACATCTTTTTACCAGTACATATACTTTTCTATGTCCGTTCAAGGATGAACATTTCTTTAGAGGAAGAGAATGTGATGATCTGATATGTCTTTTTGAGTATTAGCCCTTATTTCCATGTTTTGATACCTCTATTAGCTTCATTTGATATTTCTTGATTTGCATGCGTGGTTCGTATTATTTTTTGAAAAGTTTCTATGTAAAAATTCGAAGAAAATATAATTTTTTGCTTTAAAATAACTTGAGTTGACACAGTCAACATTCCAGGTAAATGACCCCGGATCGGTGTTTCGACAATTCCATAGGTTTTATTGTGATTTTAGCATTGGACATATGTCTGGAATTGAATTCATAGGTCCCTAGGTTGATTCAACTTGTTTTGTCAAAAGTTAGGAATTTGAATATCTGGAAATTTCCTAGGTTAGATTCTAGGTTGACTTTATAGTTATCGGGTTCAGATTTTGGTTTTAAGACCTTGAATAGGTCCGTTTTTCTCTTTGAAACTTGTTTACAAAATTTGGTGCAATTCCGAGTTGGTTGGTAGGAATCGGACGCTTGGTTGTGTTTCTAGCTACTCTTGAGTTATCAAGATGAAAATAATGAGTTTGATGAGCAGTTCTTGTTATTTGATGTTATTCGATGATTTGAGGTGGCGAGCAAGTTTGTATGAAGTTATTACACTTGTGTGCATGTTTGTTTAAATTTCGAGGTGCTCCGATGAGTTTCAGGTGTGTATCAGATTAGTTTGAGATAGCTGGTGTGCTTTCAGTTCTGATATTGATCAACGGATCTCACATTTGCGAGGTCTGGCTCGCAAATGCGTGCCTCGCTTTTGCAAACATGAGTTTGTATTTGCGACCAGGGGCCTGGGTTTGAGTGATCTCGCATTTGTGAGAAAATGGTTTGCATTTGCGAACTGTCTAGGGCCTCTTTTAGGAATATCCTCGTTGCATTTGCGACCATTGGCAACATGGGTCAGGTTCGCATTTGCGAAGCTCTTGGGCACATTTGCGATGAGGGGTGTTGATACCCAATTTTTCCCATAATATTTCAAAACTATGCCTCGGCATCAATTAGTATTTTTCATACAATTTCTGCATTTTTAAATACTTTAACTAATTTCTCTCAGCATTTATTTTTATAAAACAATCATTAAATTGCATCAAAAATAGTTTTATTAATTTTTTGTGGCTTAATTTTATCATTTTCATTCGTATTAAGTTTTAATTATGCACAAAAAGCCACATCTGTATTTTAAGATGCAATTGCAATCACTTTGCAATTATAGCCTACGGATGCATTATTACATTATTTTACTAGAAAATAGCCTTATATATTTTTAAAATATTAAGTAATTACTTTAAAATATTTCCATGCATGAAAATTATTTTTTATAATTTATTAACTATTTTTTTAAACTTTTTAGCAATTAATTACGTATTTAACAAATGGCCCTTTTTTCATTTAACATCTAGCCTATTAACCAGCCCAATACCCCTTTAATACCAGTCCAATTTACCCAAGCCCAATCTGCACCTACCCGACCCAAGATCCACATCAAATTGTGGCCGTTGATCCTTTAGATCAACGGTCCACATCAATACATGCCTTTTTAATCAAATGACCCCCTAAACCCTAATCTTTTCCTCCATACAGCCGCCCTTGGATCCCCTTCTCTCTAGTTCTCTCTTAAACTAACCCCTAACCCTAATCGCCGTCACTCAAAATCAGCCCTAATCCTTTGAATCCCTGTCCGATCTATGGCGTCTTATGGCTGTACGAGTCCTCTACTTGTCTCTTATCCCCTTGGTTGTTCGATTATGTGGGTTCTGTGGAAGAACCTCGAAGAGATCTGGTCCAGATCTCGTTCAAAGCTCTTCAAGGGTTCGTCCATGGTTTGCGTGTAATTTTTATTGAAGTTCCATGGTTCAAATCTCTGGTCCAAAACAAGGTTCCCTTTACCCCTCCCCTTTATCCTCAAAACCGTAATCTTTGGACTTGAATCCGTCCCGATCTTTGTAGATCTGGAAGGATGTCAATGACTTTTCTTTAAAGATCTCTTGTTTCTTACTGTTAACCGATTTTAGCACTATATTTTGGATTCTTTGCTATCTACCATTTGAATCTCTGTATACTTGAAATGTTTTTCAAGTTTTTGTAATTTTTCTTTAAGTTTCTTTTATTCCTCTACTACTAACCGATTTTAAACACTACAATACTTCAGGTTTTTTGACTTCTATGACTTCTTGTTTGTTTGAATTTCTGTATGTTGACACGCCTTCCAGTTTTCTTCTTTAAGTTGTTCCAAACTAGGGTTTCCCGAAAATTTCTTTCTCCAAGACGTTTGATGATTTTTAGTATTTAATCTTCTGTTTCATGTGTGTTTTAACCGATTTCATAAAGAATGCTTTACCCCTAACTTGTTTATGCTAAAAACCCTAATTTTTCAACATTATTGTTTGGATTCTGAGTTTGTCTAGGTTACTTGTGTATTGACTTTGTCCTATGCTTTGGTTTCTATGATTCTTCCTCCTAATGTGCCTCTATTGATGTTCTTGGTTCGACTTTTCTACTGATTCTATATGTCTATGTTCATTTTTTGCCTATTCATAGTAAACTTATCCTTTTCTCCCTAAATTAGTGACTGATTTGGATTCTTGATTTATCAATTTATTTTGTTAAGACCTATGTGCTAATTCCTGACTATTTTCTTTATTTACAATCTTGATTAGCTTTCTTACCTTATTCAATTAATCGTGATATTCACTGATTCTTCACTAATCATTTCCTTAATTAAACTTCTTTCTATTTACCCCTAATTTCTCATTTGATTTTCTTTCCTTAGATGTATTCTGCCTTTACCATTGGTTAACTACCCGTAATTAAGGGAAAATTATAGTAATTGGCATATAATTGATTATGTGGCTTCCTTAATTGCAGAAGGGTTGATTCCCTTTACCTTATTTTCCTTGCTCGTAACTGCTATATATACTCTCCTTTACTCCTCACTTTTACACATGAACATTAGTTCATCTATAGTTTCACACTCTCAAGAGTTCTCTATTCTCTTCTGTTACATGTAATTCTCACTAATCCATCTAGCTGTAAGCCAAGGCTGGCTACTTGCACCATCTCTGCTCTATACACTCTGTTCTCTCCTTAACTGGTATGTCCTGATTCAGTTCCCATTCCAAAACTATGTGTTTTCTTTGTTGCTGCAGTCATTAGTTGTGATTTTCAGTTCTATTTGCTATTCTACAGTCGTATGCTCAATGTGTAACCAACATGCTTAGATTACATTGCCTAATTATTGTATCACTCAGCATGTTTAAGTTTATTCTGTTAAAAGCTATAGCTAGTATACTATTTAGCACGCCAATCCGGCTTTAGATAATTTATTCACTAGTATGTCCAAGCTGCATTGTGTGTTTACTGTCTCACCCAGCATGTCTAAATTATGCTTGTTCTGTATGTGATTAGTATTTCTAAAACCCTGAATGCTTCATAAAGTGTTATCTAGCTTGTTCATTTAAGTATGACTTACTTCACCAATGAGATCCTGTTTGTTTCTAAGACCTGTGTGTTCTCAGCATATCTTTGTAATTAACTGGTTAATTCCATAACTTCTTGAGGAATCTGTGTATCACTAAGGTGCATTCTAGGTGACCCCTACCCCTTTCTCCTTGTGTGAAGTCTGTTTGCCAAAGTGTTTTCTGAAGCTGTTCTGGGATTGGTATTCTGATTTCAAGATGTTCTTTTTCATGCTTTCCAACTACTATTTTACTCAAACTAGTATAGGTATTCAGAAAACTCTTTTCACTCCTAAGACCTTTCTTTATACTGTTTACTAAACTCTTTCAAATCTTTATGCACTCTCACATTATTCTTAGATTACTAAGTCCTGCCCCTCTGGTTTATGTACTGCTTTGAGACCCTTGAGATCTCTTTGAACTCTGGCATATCAGGGCTAGCACTTCCACACTACACATAATCAGTCTTTGTTTGAGGAAAGTCTAGGTGTGAGCACTGCCCGGGATCCTTGAGGTCCTTAGGGAACTCTGACACACCTAGACATGAATTGGGCTATGGAACTTTGGGCATTTGAGACCAGTAAAGGCTTGGAACACCATGGCTGTTTTGGGCCAGCTTCACGCTCCCTATATATTAGCTTCCATTATGTTTATGTAATTCATATTCAACCCTTGGTCTGTAATAATTATTGTAAACAAACATTGGGGTGATTAGTGAAAAAGGGCAGGTAGTCACATACTGTAGGTAAAGTTTGGGTAGATAACATACCTATAGGGTCCATTTCGATTCAAATATGTATGTTAGATAATATGTCTATAGGATCTGCTTCGAACAAGTTTTGATTGCTTTTTACATAATAAAGATCATGCCTATACGGTCTAAATCAGCTTTAATAAAAATCATGCATATAGGGATTTTGCTTTGGTCAAATAAATTTTGCTTGCTTCGCCTTATGTTTAATTGGAAATCATGCTTATAAGATCTAAAACTAGTTTAGTTTAACTCCAATGCATGTTTGTAGACTTTGAATCAGTTTAATTAATTAATCTGTTCGTTTCTTTAATAAGTTTTTGACGCTGCCTTAATATTACTAGAAAGCATGCCTGTAGGATCCAAATTACCCGTTTAATTTTTTTTACTGATTAACGACTAGATATCATGCTCATAGGACAACACTAGTATACACCTAGGCAAGCCTATAGGGCGCTTAAAAATCCTGCACTTGTAAAATTGTGTTCTGTTATATGTGATTGCTCATATTCAACAGGTCTAAAATCAATAGGCAAGCTGAATAGGTCTTTGATACTTTGGTCCTAATTCAATACAGTATACTCTCTGATCACCTAGATATCATGATATAAGGTTTTCTCTTAAATACATGAAACTGTTGTTTGAGACGTGCACTTACTTGTTCTGTTTATGGAGGTAAAAATGTGAGCCTTTAATTGTTCTCTTTAATGCAGTCCTAACTGTTTTGATTGACGCCTAGATTTTTCTCCTTTAAATACCCTAGGATGGTCTAGAACTACCCAAATTAGAGGTCCTAAATACCTCCAGGGCCACAAGGAAGGGACGACTAGTGCATGCATATGATATCTTTTAAGGTGCTTGAACGCTTTAGAGGAGTGATTATCGGACATTGTGTGAGTATGATCCTATAGGCTCATCAACCTAGGACCTCTCTTTCCCAACTCCCATTGTTTAAATAAATTTACTTTTCTTTACATATGTGCAAATTGTTCAAACTTTTTCCTTTGTTTTCATTACTTGAATCATACATGTACTTAGAATGTCAAAACATGCCTTTACTTGCGAGTATGTGTTAAAATTGTTTGTTTGTTAAATTGACGAATTCACATAGTTTAAGTTCGGTCGGGACCTACCATTGTGGACCGAGAGGGGTGCCTAACACCTTCCCCTCAAGGTTATTTCGAGCCCTTACTCTAATCTCTGGTAATGCAAACTAGTCCATGAGTTAATTACTCTAGGTGCCCTAACGCGCCATAATCTGTTAGGTGACGACTCTTAAAATAACCAATTCCTAAAAGGGAAACGAGTTATTTCCCCCATGAATGTCGAAACCCGGACTTCCCCCTCAAAAGGGGAAAAAAGGGGCGCGAAAGCATGACGACTCTGTTGGGGATATTTTTAGGCTCTTACCATAATAAACTTATCTTTTGTGAATTAGTCCAAGTATGCCTTATCCCGTACCCTTTCCCTTATTTGAAATTTAACTGTCTATTATCAAGCAATTATGATTTCTTTTCCTGAAACGAACTTGTCTCCTTGTTTTCTTTTTCTGTAACTATCTTTTCAATTATTTAAATACTGTATTTATTATTTTCTTACGTGTAAATACTTGACAACATTCTATTTATTGCTGCCTAAATCATGCTCAACATCATACTCCACTCGTGCGTAATTAATCCTATAGCAATGCTTGATGAGTGTTTGCGCTCTTCCTAGATATCACCCCTTAAATTTGGAAATGAGTATTTGCGGTAAAACTAGTCGATCACCGGTGCGTTCGATGGTTCCGTGCCTTTCCCCCTCGAGTTGTCCGCTTGAGGGTCCTAGTCTAGACCTCTATAGCAACATTACTCTAAATGAATTGTATATGCATCATGGTCAAACCTAGCTGGGTTAATATGTTGTCCATATAATAACCCTTTAAGATAAGCCTTGTCCAAAAGTCCATCGGGTTTTCCATAATCCCAATGGACGTAACCATGATTATGTGCATTAATTTGGAGAAATAAGTGCCAATATGCTAATCATTACTGTGTAAATAGACGAACCTAGAGGGGAAAAGGGCTTAACTCTCTTTGTTTTGCAGAAAATAAGGCATGAGGTCCCCAAATTCGGTATAGTTAGCATACCCTCACTATTGATAGATTGGTGGAGGGATCTTCCTACATGTGACCAAAATATGTGAAACGAGTCTTAGTAAACTTGCCTTCTCTGATGGATCTTCAGCTCAACGAAATGCTAATCGAGGCTGCAACTATGTTTTGGAATAAGGAAAGGGCTGTGTTCCGTTTTGGGAACATAGAAATGACTCTCCTCCTAAAAGAAATAGGAGGATTTACTGGGTTGCCTTAGGATAGCCCTAATCTGTTAGTACCTAAAAATTGCACTGCTAGGGGATTTCAGAAAATGATGGGGCTAAAGAAGAATAACAACTTCAAATGCCTAAAGGACTCCTACATACCTTTTGAGTTCCTTTATGAAAGATACGATCACAGCAGCTCTTACCATATTTTTGATGATGAGTTCTCAATCACTTCTTTAGGTTGGATTCATCGTAGGGTCTTCGTGTTTATTATGTGTTTCTTGGGCATGCTGGTATTCCCAATCCAAGTAGATAGAATCCATACTAGGTTGGCCATGGTAACCAAAACTCTAATGGACGGGATCGAGGGGGAGACATACACTATCAACCCTACGATCATTGCAGACATGTACCGAGCTTTAAAGCGATGTCAGAAAGGGTTCAGGTTCTTCGAGGGTTGCAAATTGCTGCTACAGGTCTGGTTGTTGGAACATCTCCAAAAGGGACAATACCGTCAACAATTTCAGCGAAGGCCATGGAATTATCACATAACCTTCCATCATCCCAAAAAATGAACTACATTCTAGACATGTTTGCTCAGCCAGAGGACGCTGTAGGATGGGTACAGCTTTTCGAAAATTTGACCGAGGATCAAGTCTAGTGGATGTTCGAGTGGTTTCCTACTAATGAATTCATCATCAGATCTAGGGATTTTCCGCACTTGGTGTTGATTAGGTTGAGGGGCATATACCCTTACGCTCATCTCAGGGTTATGAGACAAGCAGGCAGGAAACAAATCATACCACAGATCGCCAAAATGTGTCACTTCACAGCCAATTTCCAAGGTGACGCCACCCTATATAAGAATGAAGAGCAACACATATGGACCTTAAAGATTATTGTAGAGAAGGATACTATTGAGCCAGACCAATATCACGCGGGCCACTCATACCTTTACTCTTTGTGGTTGGAGGACAACATAACTGGGGTCATTGAGTCAAGGGATGGGCCAGGAAATAGGGTTATAGATGAGGTTGCTGAGGCTGGGGTGAAGTACAACAAGTTGCGGAATGGAGTTCGAGAGTCTAAAGCCGAGCATATGGCACTACACAAAGCTGACATGGAGATGATTAACGAATGGAAAGAAAAAGATATTAAATCCAGTGAGACGTCGGAATACCTGGAGTATAGTTTAATGGAGTTGGAAGGAAATATGAGAAAAGGGTCACTAACTTCCAGAACGCTGAAGGCAACGAAGGAGGGCATCATGAAAAGGCATTCCTACTGCTGAACCTGCACGAGTTGGGAGAGTTGATCGACAAGAGCATCCAGTCTGGAGAGGGTCTATGACGACCCGACTAGTCGTCTCATGCGTGATCGCTCTATTTTCCCCCATTTCTTATTCTGTATGCTTCGTTATCCGTGCTTTAACTAATCAGGTTTATTATATTAAGTTCGGAGAGGATTTGATAAGAAACGAGACACTTAGTCTCTTTTATGAAGGTTTAAGTTGGAAAAGTCAACCGGGTGTTGACTTATGTGTCAGAGGGCTTGGATTTGAGTTTTGATGATTCGGTTAGCTTTGGAAGAAGATTTATGACTTAGGAGTGTGATCGGAATTAGTTTTGGAGGTCTGGTGTAGAATTAGGCTTGAATTGGCGAAGTTAGTATTTTGACGATTTCCGGTTGGTAGGTGAGGTGAGATTTTGATCCGAGGATCGTAATGGAATTCCGAGAGTTGCTACAACTTCTTTATGTCATTTGTGATGTGTGTGCAAAATTTTAGGTCATTCGAACGTGGTTTGTTTGGGTTTTTGATCGAAAGCGTATTTCCGAAGTTTTTAGAAAACTTAGGCTTGAATTCAATGTGAATTGATGGATTTGGTGTTGTTTGGGATGTTTTGATGATTAGAACAAGTTTGAATGAGGTTTTAGGATGTGTTGGTGCTTTTCGTTGAGGTCCCGGGGGCCTCGAGTGAGTTTCAGATGGTCAATCGAACCATTTTGGAGTTTGAAAGTTGTAGAAAATTATGCCCAGCTGTTGCAGAGAATTATCTCTTCGCGTTTACTAGCGGATCCTTGCGTTTGCATAGAAGAATTTGAGAAAGGCCAGAATTAAGCCTTCGCGTTCGCGAGAGGTGCCTAGTGTTCGCGGAAGGCTAGGAGTTTGTCCTTCGCGTTTGCATGAGGCTCTCCGCGTTCGCGTATAAGGATTTGGGGTCCAGTGTAATTTGCTCTTCGTGTTCGCATCAGGTGTCTCACATTCGCGAAGGTCAAGGTGGAAGAGGCATCGCGTTCACGACTAGTGTGTCGCATTCGCGTAAGGTAAAAGTTGGTCAACGTAAATTTGTGCTACGCGAACGAGAGAGGTTGACTGCGTTCGCATAGAAGGAAAGTCAGACCTAGGCAGAAAGTTTATAAGTTATTTCATCCGCGATTTTGAGTCATTTTTCCTCCATAGTGGAGCATTTTGAGAGCTTTTTGAGGGTGATTAAAGAAGGATTCAAGGACAATTGATTGGAGGTAAGATTTTTGAACCTAAAACGTGATTCTATTGTGAAATTAACCTAAAAATTCTTGGAACTTAATCTAAAAATGGAAGAACTAGGGCTTGGAATTTTGAATTTTGAATTGGGATTTGAAGGACCATTTGAGGTTAGATTGGAGAACTTTTGATATGTATGAACTTGTGGGGTGATAAAGAATCTACTGATGTGAAAATTTTTGAGTTTCGAGAAGTGGGCCCGGGGCTCGGGTTCTTTGATATTTTTCGATTGTTTTCGCTTGGGTTTTGTTCCCGTAGCATATTGTGACATATTCGTTCTGATTTTGGATAGATTCGATGCGCATGGAGGCCTATTCGAGGGGCAAAGGCATCACGAGCTAGAGTTGTAGCCGGTTCGAGGTGAGTAATGATTGTAAATGATGTTTTGAGGGTTTGAAACCCCGAATTGCACATCGTAGTCCTATATTGAGGTGAGACACGTGCTTGATGATGATCGTGGGGTCATTTATTATTGGGTATTGGGATTTGGTCCGTCCCGACTAATGTTTTTACCGCGTATTTGACTGAAACTTGTTTGTTATTTTCATGATTTGGGCTGATTACCATATTTGGGCTTTGTGCAAATTATTTAAACCCTGCGGGGATTTTTATCACTATTTCCTTATTGTATTGATTATTACTTGAACTCAGTCCTGTTGTTTCCTACTGTTTTATAACTCAGCCACTTTTACTTAGTTTTGAGACTTAAATGATATTTCTAAATGATGTTTTGGGCTGAGAACAACTGTTGTACTAATGCCCGAGGGGGTTGTGATGAATTTTCGGACTGAGTGAGGCCGAGGGCCATATGTAAGGATATGCTGAGTGATATGAGGCCGAGGGCCTAAGATACTTTTATACACCACGAGGTGGCTTGAGTGATGTAAGGCCGAGTGGTGAGAGATGATGCCATGAGGTGGCTTGATATAGCGCTTGGGCCGTAAGGGGTCCCTCCGGAGTCTGCACCCCCACAGTGAGCGCGGGTACCCATCGAGATAATACTGTACTGAGAGTGAGCCCGAGGGGATGATACTGTTTTGAGCGATTGTTACTGTGCTCGAGGGGCATATTTCTACTTGTTATTTACCTGCTAAATTACCTGTTTTACTTGGTTTAAATTACCAGTTATTTACCTGCTAAATTACCTGAGTGTTGATCCTCCCAGTCCAGGCAGTGTTTTCGGAGACTACGAGGTAGCTGTTGGCGTCCGCAGCTACCGTGCCTCTCATATCTTGCTATTTTCATGTTATTGAACTTTTGTATCGAATTTCGTATCTAGTAGATTGGTATCCGGATTTATTAGTTGCTCATGACTTGTGACACCCCGGTTTGGTCTGTATCGGGATGGTTTCTACTGTTGTTATTATTATTTCCGCAAATTATGGTTATTATATCATGTTTTAGAACTATTTATGGTATTTATATATTTAAAAGAGTTGGTATGTTTTGGTCTGGATGGCCTTGTCTTCACGAGAGGCGCCATCACGACCAGGTTCGGGGTTAGGGTCGTGACAAGTTGGTATCAGAGCCTAGCTTACTTAGGTCTCACGAGTCATGAGCAAGTTTAATAGAGTCTCACGGATCGGTATGGAGACGTCTGTATTTATCCTTGAGAGGCTGGGGAACCTTTAGGAAAAACTTCACATTCTTGAAATTCTTGTCGTGCGAATTTGTTGGTCCGAGTACTAAACTTCTGTTATTCCATTCTCTCATAGATGGTAAGGACGCGAGCTACCAGACAAGGTGGATGACCACCAGTGCCACCAGCTGAGATCACCAGAGGTCGTGGACACGGTCGTGGTCGTGGTAGAGGCAGTGCAACGAGGCCAGCACCCGCAGATCCACCAGTTGTCCTAGTTCCGGATAACGCTCCAGCTATGGATGCTTCAGCAGTAGCTACTTCATAGGTCGGGGGAGGCAATTAGACCCCCACTGCTCGCACACTTGAGAAGGTAGTGCAGGGACTTTAGACGCCAGGGGCACCTCCAGCCCAGCCGGGTGCACCAGCTCAGGAGTTTGTGGTGCCAGCTATGCCGGATGATGAGCAGTGTCGTCTTGAGAGGTTTGGTAGACTCCTGCCTCCATCATTCAGTGGTGTTGTGGGCAAGGATGCCTAGGGTTTTCTGGATAAGTGTCACTGGATGCACCGTACAATAGGGATTCTTGAGTCTAGTGGTGTGGCATTTACTACTTTTCAGTTTTTTTGGGACCGCCTTCACTTGGTGGGAGGTGTATGAGAGGCGTAGGCCGGTAGGTGCGGCGCCTCTTACTTGGGAGTAGTTCTCCACTCTTTTCTTGGAAAAGTATGTACCGCAGTCCCATAGAAAGGAGCTATGTAGATAGTTTGAATGGTTGCGACAGGGGGGATATGACTGTGTCACAGTATGTGTCGAGGTTTTCTGAGTTGGCTCGTCATGCCGTTTGGATGGTTCCGACAGATCGTGAGAGGATCAGGAGATTTGTTGATGGCCTTAACTATTATCTCCATATTCTTATGACCCGAGAGAGGGTGTTGGGTGCTACATTCGAGTAGGTAGTTGATATCGCTCACGAGATTGAGACGGTTCGCCGTTAGGATCGAGAGGAGAGGGAGGCCAAGAGGCCTCAAGGATCGGGCAGTTATGGTGGTGCTTCTTCGAGGGGCCAGTTTCAGCATGGTAGAGGTCATTCTTTCAGGCCTGCTTAGTCAGCTCGCCTAGAGTATCGTGGGGCATCTTCAGGTCGTGGTTATCATGGGTCTCAGTAGGGCCAGTCTTCACTCAGCTCCATCCCAACTCAGAGTTTATCTCGTACCCCGTTGGCTCAAGGTTCTTCTATGCCGAGTGCATCAGCTAGTCACTCCGGTGCGAGGGGATCCCTTTAGTCCCCTTCTCCAGCACCTAGGAGTTGTTTTGAGTGTGGAGAGATTGGGCATGTATGGAGGCAGTGTCCTCGTTGTGTTGCTAGTTCATCCCAGCAGAGAGGTTAGCCCTTGACTTCTACTCCAGTTATTTCCCCACCTGCCCAGCCAGCTAGGGGTGGAGGTCAGGCAGCCAGGGGTCACCCTAGAGGGGGAAGTCGATCAAGTGGTGGCCAGGCTCGTTTCTATGCATTTCCAGCTAGACCCGATGATATTGCTTCAGATGCTGTCATTACAGGTATTGTCTCAGTCTGCCACAGAGATGCCTCTGTATTATTTGATCTCGGTTCCACCTTTTCTTATGTGTCATCATACTTTGCTCATTATTTGGGTACGCCCCGTGAGTTTCTTGCTTTACCTGTTCATGTATCTACTCCGATGGGCGATATTGTTGTTGTAGACCATGTGTATCGGTCATGTGTGGTGACTATTGGGGGTCTGGAGACCCGAGTGGATCTATTGCTATTGAGCATGGTTGATTTTGATGTCATTTTGGGCATGGATTTGTTATCTCTGTGTCGTGCTATTCTAGACTATCATGCTAAGACATTCACTTTGGCTATGCCGGGTGTACCGCGGATCGAGTGGCTTGACTGATTATGCTCCTAGTAGAGTGATCTCTTTCTTGAAGGCCCAATGTATGGTTGGGAGGGGTTGCCTTTCATATATAGAGTTTGTAAGGGATGTTGGAGCTGAGACTCCTAGTATTGATTCTGTCCCAGTTGTGAGGGATTTTCCCAATGTGTTTCCTGCAGACCTGCCGTGCATGCCACCGGATAAGGATATTGATTTTGGTATTAACCTGGTACTGGGCACTCAACCATTTCTATTCTACCATATCGTATGGCACCAGCAGAGTTGAAAGAACTGAAAGAACAACTTCAGGAACTCCTAGATAAGAGGTTCATTCGGCCTAGTGTGTCACCTTGGGGTGCGCCAGTCCTGTTTGTGAAGAAAAAGGATGGCACCATGAGAATGTGCAGTGATTATAGGCAATTGAACAAGGTAGCAATTAAGAACAAGTATCCTTTGCCTCGTATTGATGATTTATTTGACCAACTTCAGGGAGCGAGGGTGTTCTCCAAGATTGATCTCCGTTCAGGTTATCACCAGTTGAAGATCAGGGATTCGGGTATTCTTAAGACTGCTTTCAGGACCACATATGATCATTACGAGTTCCTTGTGATGTCTTTCGAGCTAACCAATGCCCCAGCAACGTTCATGCATTTGATGAACAGCGTGTTCTGGCCTTATCTTGCTTCGTTATAGTATTCATTGATGATATTCTGGTGTACTCGTATAGTCAGGAGGAGTACGCGGAGTATTTGAGAGTTGTATTGCAGTGATTGAAGGAGGAGAAGCTTTATGCAAAATTCTCCAAGTGTGAGTTTTGGCTCAGTTCAATGGCTTTCTTGGGGAACGTGTTGTCCAGCGAAGGTATTCAGGTTGATCCAAAGAAGATAGAGACGGTTTAGAGTTGGCCCAGACCATCCTCAGCCACAGAGATTCGTAGCTTTCTTGGTTTGGCAGGCTATTATCGTCGGTTTGTTCAGGGATTCTCATCTATCGCATTGCCCTTGACCAAGTTGACTCAGAAGGGTGTTTCATTTGTATGGTCGGACGAGTGTGAGGGGAGCTTTCAGAAGCTCAAGACAACTTTGACCACAACTCTAGTATTGGTTTTACCATCAGCCTCATGTTCATATAGCGTGTATTGTGATGCTTTGAGAGTTGGGATTAGTTGTGTATTGATGCAGGAGGGTAGAGTTATTGCTTATGCTTCTCGTCAGTTGAATCCCCATGAGAAGAACTGCACTGTTCACGATTTGGAGTTGGCTGCCATAGTTCATGCATTGAAGATTTGGAGGCATTATTTGTATGGTGTATCTTGTGAGGTATTCACCGATCATAGCAGTCTTCAGTATTTGTTCAAGCAAAAGGATCTTAATTTGAGGCAGCGAAGATGGTTGGAGTTGCTTAAGGATTATGATATCACTATATTGTACCATCCAGGAAACGCCAACGTGGTGGCCGATGCTTTGAGCCGAAATGCAGTGAGTATGGGGAGTTTGACATACATCCCTGTTGGGGAGAGACCTCTTGCAGTTGATGTTCAGGCCTTGGCCAATAGGCTTGTGAGGTTGGATATTTCGGAGCCTAGTCGGGTGTTGGCGTGTGTGGTTTCTCGGTCCTCCTTATATGATCGCATCAGAGAACGTCAGCATGATGATCCTCATTTGCATGCCCTTAAGGACGGAGTTCAGCATGATGATGCTAGAGATGTGACCATTGGTGATGATGGGGTGTTGAGGATGCAGGGCCGGATTTTTGTGCCCAATATGGATGGGCTTCGAGAGTTAATTCTGGAAGAGGCCCATAGCTCGCGGTATTCCATTCATCCGGGTGCCGCGAAGATGTATCAGGATTTGAGGCAGCACTATTGGTAGAGAAGAATGAAGAAAGATATTGTGGGATTTGTAGCTCGGTGTCTCAATTGTCAGCAGGTGAAATATGAGCATCAGAGACCAGGTGGCTTGCTTCAGCAGATGGTCATTCCTGAGTGGAAGTGGGAGAGAATCACTATGGACTTTGTTGTTAGACTTCCACAGACTTTGAAGATGTTCGATGCTATTTGGGTGATTGTGGATTGGCTGACCAAGTCCGTACACTTCATTCCTGTGTGTACTACCTATTCTTCATAGCGGTTAGCAAAGTTATATATTCGAGAGATTGTTCGGCTGCATGGTGTTCCAGTTTCTATCATTTCAGATCGGGGTACTCAGTTTACTTCCCAGTTTTGAAAGTCTGTTCAGCAAGAGTTGGGTACTCAGGTGGAGTTAAGCACAACTTTTCACCCTCAGACGGACGGGCAGTCCGAGCGTACTATTTAGATACTGGAGGACATGTTGCATGCTTGTGTTATCGATTTCGGAGGTTCATGGGATAAGTTTCTACTGCTTGCAAAGTTTGCTTATAACAACAACTACCACTCGAGTATTCAGATGGCTCCATATGAGGCTTTGTATGGGAGGTGGTGTAGATCTCCAGTCGGTTGGTTCGAGCCCAGCAAGGCTAGGCTATTAGGGACAGATTTGGTTCAGGATGCCTTAGAGAAGGTGAAGGTGATTTAGGAGAGGCTTCGTATAGCGCAGTCGCGACAGAAGAGTTATGCGGACTGGAAGGTCCGAGATGTGTCCTACATGGTTGGTGAGAAGGTCTTGCTGAAGGTTTCACACATGAAGGGTGTTATGAGATTTGGGAAGAAAGGAAAGTTGAGTCCGCGGTTCATTGGGCCTTTTGAGGTACTTCAGAGGATTGGGGAGGTGGCTTATGAGCTTGGTTTGCCACCCAGCCTGTCGAGTGTGCATCCAGTATTTCATGTTTCTATGATCCAGAATATATTAGGGATCCGTCTCATGTTTTGGACTTCAGCACGGTTCAGTTGGATGATGATTTAACCTATGATGTAGAGCCAATAGCTATTTTGGGTCGTCAGGTTCGGAAGTTGAGGTCAAAGGATAGAGCTTCAGTGAATGTGCAGTGGAGAGGTTGGCCCATGGAGGAGGCTACCTAGGAGACCGAGCAAGAGATATGGAGTAGATATCCTCACCTATTCGAGGTTTCAGGTATGTTTCTTGACTCGTTCGAGGACGAACGTTTGTTTAAGTTGGGGAGGATGTGACGACCCGGCCAGTCATCTCATGATTTACCGCTCCATTTTCTCCATTTTTGCTTCTTTATGCTTCGTTATCCGTGTTTTAGGTGATCGGGTTGATTATATTGAGTTTGGAGAGAATTTGGTAAGAAATGAGACACTTAGTCTCTTTTAAGAAGGTTTTAGTTGGAAAAGTCAACCGGGTGTTGACTTATGTTCCAGAGGACTCGGACATGAGTTCCGATGGTTTGGTTAGCTGCGGGAGGTGATTTATGACTTAGTAGTGTGATCAGAATTGGTTTTGGATATCCGGTGTAGAATTTGGCTTGAATTGGCAAAGTTAGTATTTTGGAGATTTCCGGTTGGTAGGTGAGATTTTGATCCGAGGGACGGAATGAAATTCCAAGAGTTTCTGTAACTTCGTTATGTCATTTGTGATGTGTGTGCAAAATTTCAGGTCATTCAGACGTGGTTTGGTTGGGTTTTTTGATCGAAAGCGTATTTCGGAAGTTTTTAGAAAACTTAGGCTTGAATTCGATGTGAATTGATGGATTTGGTGTTGTTTGAGGTGTTTTGATGATTGGAACAAGTTTGAATGAGGTTTTAGGATGTGTTGGTGCTTTTGGTTGAGGTCCCGGGGGGCCTTGGGTGAGTTTCGGATGGTCAATCGGACCATTTTGGAGTTTGAAAGTTGTAGAAAAATCTGCCCAGCTGTTGCAGAGATTTATTTCTTTGCGTTCGCGAGCGGAGCCTCGCGTTCGCATAGAAGAATTTGAGGAAGGCCAGAATTAAGCCTTCGCATTCGCGAGAGGTGCCTCGCATTCGCTGAAGGCTAGGAGTTTTGCTTCGCTTCTGCATGAGGCTTTCTATGTTCGCGTATAAGGATTTGGGCTCCAATGGAATTTGCTCTTTGCGTTCGCATTTGGTGTCTCGTGTTCGCGAAGGTCAAGGAGGAAGAGGCATCGCATTCGCGACTGGCATGTCGCGTTCGCGTAAGGTAAAAGTTGGTCAACATAAATTTGTGCTACACGAACGGGAGAGGTTGACCGCGTTCGCATAGAAGGAAAGTCAGACCTGGGCAGAAAGTTTATATGTTATTTCATCCGCGATTTTGAGTCATTTTTCCTCCATAGTTGAGCATTTTGAGAGCTTTTTGAGGGTGATTAAAGAAGGATTCAAGGAGAATTGATTGGAGGTAAGATATTTGAACCTCAAATGTGATTCTATTATGAAATCAACCTAGAAATTCTTGGAATTTAAGCTAAAAATGGAAGAACTAGGGCTTGGGATTTTGAACTTTGAATTGGGATTTGAAGGACCATTTGAGGTCGGATTGGAGAACTTTTGATATGTATGAACTCGTGGGGTGATAAGGAATCTAATCATGTGAAAATTTCTGAGTTTCGAGAAGTGGGCCCGGGGCTCGGGTTTTGCTAATTTCGGTATTTTTGATATTTTTCGATTGTTTTCGTTTGGGTTTTGTTCCCTTAGCATATTGTGACGTATTCGTTCTGATTTTGGATAGATTCGACGTGTGTGGAGGCCAATTCGAGGGGAAAATGCGTCGCGAGCTAGAGTTGTAGCCGGTTCGAGGTGAGTAATGATTATAAATGATGTCCTGAGGGTTTGAAACTCCGGATTGCACATCGTAGTGCTATATTGAGGTGAGACACGAGCTTGATGATGAGCGTGGGGTCATTTACTATTGGGGATTGTGATTTGGTCCGTCCCGACTGATGTTTTTACCACGTATTTGACTGAAACTTCTTTGTTATCATCATGATTTGAGTTGATTGCCATAATTGGGCTTTGTGCCAATTATTTGAACCCTCTGGGGATTTTTATCACTATTTCCTCACTGTATTGATTACTACTTGAACTCAGTCCTATTGTTTCCTACTGTTTTATAACTCAGCCAATTTTACTCGGTTTTGAGACTTAAATGATATTTCTAAATGATGTTTTGGGCTGAGAACCACTATTGTACTAATGCCCGAGGGGCTTGTGATGAATTTCCGGACTGAGTGAGGCTGAGGGCCATATGAGAGGATATGCTGAGTGATATGAGGCCGAGGGCCTGAGATACTTTTATACGCCACGAGGTGGCTTGAGTGATGTGAGGTCGAGTGCCGAGAGATGATGCCATGAGGTGGCTTGATATAGCGCTTGGGCCGTAAGGGGCCCCTCCGGAGTCTGCACCCCCACAGTGAGCATGGGTACCCATCATGATCTAAGAGTGAGCCCGAGGGGCTGATACTGTACTGAGAGTGAGCCCGAGAAGCTGGTACTGTTCTGAGCGATTGTTACTGTGCCTGAGGGGCGCATTTCTACTTGTTATTTACCTGCTAAATTACTTGTTTTACTTTTTACTTGGTTTTAAGGAATTTCATTTGACTTCCTCACTGATTTACTGCTTGATATAGAATTGCTTTGTGTCTTTACGTATTTTTTTGCTTTCAACCATTATTTATATTTATTACTCACTGGGTCGGAGTACTCATATTACTCCCTGCACCGTGCGTGCAGATTCAGGCATCGCAGAGTCTGTTCCTGAGTGCTGATCCTCCTAGTCCAGGCAGTGTTTTCGGAGACTACGAGGTAGCTATTGGCGTCGCAGCCCCCGTGCCTCCAATATCTTACTATTTTAATGTTCTTGAACTTCTGTATTGGATTTTGTATCTATTAGATTGGTATCCAGATTTATTAGTTGCTATCCATTCAATGCTTGAACTTAGGCCTGAAAGCCTCCTTATATAACACTCAATGCTTGAAAGCCTCCTCACATCACTCAACATATCCTCACGTATGGCCCTCAGCCTCAATCAGTCCAGAAAATAATCATAAGCCTCTTGGGCATCAGTAAAACAATAGTGCTCAGCTCAACAGCATTATAAATATCATTAAATCTCGAGTTGAGTATAAATGTAGCTGAGTTCACAAAATAATATAATTCAATTGGACTGAGTTCAAATAATATTTTAATTCGTGAGGAAAATAGTGTTGTAAATTCACAAAAGATTTTAGATAATTGGCACGAAGCCCAAATATGGCAATAAGCCCCAATCATAGTGAAAAACAATAAATCTTTATCAATTACGCGGTAAAAATATCAACTGGGATGGACCAAGTCACAATCCCCAATAGTAAATGAACCCGCGCTCGTCATACAACGCGTGTCTCATCTCAATATAGCAGTATGTTGTGCAATCCGGGATTTCAAACCCTCAGTGCATCATTTAAAATCATTACTCACCTCAAGACGACCCAACGTCTACTCCGCTATGCCCTTGCCTCTCGAATTTACCTCTTCACGCGTCGAATCTGGTCAAAACCACAACGAATACATTACAATAGGCTAAGGGAATATAACCCAATCGAAAAGACTCGAAAAATATCGAAAATCACGAAATTTGCAAAATCCGAGCCCCGGGCCCACTTCTCGAAAAATTACGAAATTCACATCACCGGATTCCTCGTCTCGCCACGAGTCCGTACATATCAAATTTACCAAAATTGAAGTTCAAATGACCCCTCAAATCTCCATTTAATTCTCTTAAGTTTCAAGCCCTAAACCACCATTTTTGTCCATAAATTACTTGAGTTTTCAGCTCTAATCCATGTATTTAACTTGGAAATAAGTAGAAACAACTCACCTTTGATGCTTGATGAAATCCCCCTTGAAATCCTCTCCAAAATAATCCAAGCCAAATGAAAGAAATGAAAGAAATAAGCCAAATCCGTGTTTCAAGAATATGCTCGTGTTTCGTCGAGTTGTACCTTGCACTTGTGCGATACAAGTTGTACATCCTATTAAAATTTTCCCTTATCGGACACCTTCTGCTTAAACACCCATAACGTCTTGTATAAATATCCAAATGTCAAATGGTTTGAAGATTTAAAAACTATACTCGAAGATCTTTAATTTGATAGGTTGTACACCATATAACTCTTTATATATCCCGAGATATGAGCTTCTAAAGCGCATCCGTAAATTCTGTCGAAATAGCTCTACTAGCCATTTTCGATCCATCATATCTTTTTGATATAATTTCCAAATCATGAATGGTTTAATTTTCTGAAAACTAGAATGTAAGGGCTACAATTTTCATGTTTTGAAATTTTTCTAATTTCTTATAAATTACAGGATATGAGGTTCCAAACTGGACACCTCGCGCCTGAATTTTTCTGGGCACAACAGAAGCCTAAATATTTCTGCAATTTTTTTCAAAGATGAAATAGTCCCTTTAACCACCCAAAACTCACCCGAGGCCAGTGGGACCTCAACCAATCATGCCAACATATCCCATAACATCGTTCAAACTTGTTCCAACCTTCGTAACGCTCAAAACAATATCACAACACCAAATTCGCATCGGATTCAAACCTATGAACTTTGAAACTTCTAACTTCCACATCTGATGCCAAAACACGTCAAAACTAGTCCGAATGACCTCAAATTTTGCAGACAAGTCCAAAATGACATAACGAAGCTACAACAATTCTCGGAATTCCATTCCGACCATCGGATCAAAATTTCACCTATCAACCAGAAATCGCCAAAATACTAACTTCGCCAAAATGAGCTAATTTCTTCACCGGACCTCCAAAATTAATTCTGATTGCGCTCCTAGGCCTTAAATCATCCCCCGAAACTAAACGAATCATCGGAATTCAATTCCGAGCCCTCTAACTCACAAGTCAACGTCCGGTTGACTTTTCCAAACTAATTCTTCCTTAAAGAGACTAATTGTCCCATTTCATACCAAACTCGATCCGAATTGACTCAAATTCACCAAGTACACATATTGAAACATGAATAAGCATTTAACGGGGAATACGGGACGAAAATACAGGAAACGACGGTTCGGGTCGTTACATTCTCCCCAACTAAAACAAACGCTCGTCCTCGAGCGAGTTAAGAAACATACCTGGAGTTTCAAATAGGTGCGGGTACCTGCTCCGCATCTCCTGCTCGGTCTCCCAAGTAGCCTCCTCCACGGGCCGACCTCTCCACTGTACTTTCACTGATGCTATATCTTTTGATCTCAATTTTTGAACCTGTCGACTCAAAATAGCCACTGGCTCCACATTATAAGTCAAATTTTTATCTAACTGTACTGTACTGAAATCTAAAATATGAGACGGGTCCCCAATGTACTTCCGGAGCATGGACACATGGAATACCGGATGAACACCCGACAATCTAGGCGGCAAAGCAAGCTCGTAAGCCACCTCTCCAATCCTCCTAAGTATCTCAAATGGTCCAATAAACCGCAGACTCAACTTCCCTTTCTTTCCGAACCTCATAACACCCTTCATCGGCGAAACCTTCAGCAAAACCTTCTCGCCCTCCATAAATGACACATCTCGGACCTTTCGATCTGCATAACTCTTTTGACGTGACTAAGCTGTGCAAAGTCTTTCCTGAATCACCTTCACCTTTTCTAACGCATCCTGGACCAAATCTGTCCCCAACAACCTAGCCTCGCCGGGCTCAAACCAACCCACTGGAGTTCTACACCGCCTCCCATATAAGGCCTCATACGGTGCCATTTGAATACTAGACTGATAGCTGTTGTTGTAGGCAAACTCTGCAAGTGGTAAAAATTCAACCCAAGAACCTCCAAAATCAATCACGCAGACGCGCAACATATCCTCCAATATCTGAATAGTATGCTCGGACTGCCCGTCCGTCTGAGGATGAAATGCTGAACTCAACTCCACCTGAGTGCCCAACTCGTGCTGAAAAGTCCTCCAAAAACTGAGAAGTGAACTGAGTACCTCTATCCGAAATAATAGTAACTGGAACACCATGCAACCGCACAATCTCCTGAATAAAGATCCTAGCCAGCCGCTCCGCAGAATATGTGGTACACACCGGAATGAAATGCGCTGACTTGGTCAGCCTATCCACAACGACCAAAATCGAATCAAAATTCTTCAAAGTCCGAGGAAGGCCACTCACGAAATCCATAGTAACTCTCTCCCATTTCCACTCAGGAATAATCATCTGCTGAAGCAAACCGCCCAGTCTCTGATGCTCATATTTCACCTGCTGACAGTTGAGACACCAAGCCACATATCCCATAATGTCTTTCCTCATTCTCCTCAACCAGTAATGTTGTCTCAAGTCCTGATACATCTTCGCAGCACCCGGATGGATGGAATACCGCGAACTGTGGGCCTCCTCAAGAATCAAATCTCTAAGCCCATCAACATCGGGCACACAAATACGGCCCTGCATCCTCAATACGCCATCATCACCTATAGTCACATCTTTGGCATTATCATGCTGAACTCTGTCCTTAAGGACAAGCAAATGCGGATCATCATACTGGTGCTCTCTGATGCGATCATATAAGGAAGATCGAGAAACCACACTAGCCAATACCCGGCTAGGCTCAGAAATATCTAACCGCACCAACTGATTGGCCAAGGTCTGAACATCAACTGCAAGAGGCCTCTCCCCAACTGGGATGTAAGCCAAACTCCCCATACTGACTACCTTTCAGCTCAACGCATCAGCCACTACATTGGCCTTTCCCGGATGATATAGAATGGTAATATCATAGTCTTTAAGTAACTCAAGCCATCTCCGCTGCCTCAAATTAAGATCTTTTTGTTTAAATAAATGCTGAAGACTGCGATGATCATTGAATACCTCACAAGATACGCCATATAAATAGTGCCTCCAAATTTTTAAGGCATGAACTATAGAAGCCAACTCCAAATCATGAACAGGGTAGTTCTTCTCATGGGGCTTCAACTGACGAGAAGCATAAGCAATAACTCTACCCTCCTACATTAGCACACAACCAATCCCAACTCTGGAAGCATCACAATATACCGTGTATGAACCTGTAGTTGATGGTAACACCAACACTGGAGCTGTGGTTAGAAGTGCCTTGAGCTTCTGAAAGCTCTCCTCACACTCGCCGGACCATACAAATGAGGCACCTTTCTGAGTCAACTTGGTCAAAGGCGATGCAATAGAAGAAAACCCCTGAACAAATCGACGATAATAGCCTGCTAGACCAAGAAAACTTCGAATCTCTGTGACTGAGGATGGTCTAGACCAACTCTGCACTGCTTCTATCTTTCTTGGATCAACTTGTATACCCTCGCTGGACACTATGTGTCCCAAAAATGCCACAGAACTTAGCCAAAATTCACATTTGGAGAATTTTGCATAAAGCTTCTCCTCTCTCAATCTTTGCAACACTACACGCAAATGCTGGGCATGCTCCTCCTGGCTACGCGAGTACACCAGGATATCATCAATGAATACAATAACAAATGCATCCAGATAAGGCTGAAATACACTGTTCATCAAATGCATGAACGCTGCTGGGGCATTGGTCAGCCCGAAAGACATAACCAAAAATTCATAGTGACCATATCTAGTCCTGAAGGCAGTCTTGGGAATATCCGACTCCCTGATTTTCAACTGGTGATAGCCCGAACGGAGATCAATCTTAGAAAATACCCTCGCTCCCTGAAGCTGATCAAATAAGTCATCAATGCGAGGCAAAGGATACTTGTTCTTCACTGTTACCTTATTCAACTGCCTATAATCAATGCACATTCTCATTGTGCCATCTTTATTCTTCATAAATAAAACAGGTGCACCCCACGGGGACACGCTAGGCCGAATGAACCCCTTATCTAAGAGTTCCTGAAGTTGCTCCTTCAATTATTTCAGCTCTGCTGGTGCCATACGATATGGCGAAATAGAAATGGGCTGAGTACCCGGCACTAAGTCAATGCCAAAATCAATATTCCTGTCCGGCGGCATGCCCGGCAGGTCTGCAGGAAATACATCAGGAAAGTCCCTCGCAACTGGGACAGAATCAATACTAGGAGTCTCAGCTCCAACATCCCGCACAAAAGCCAGATATGATAGATAACCCTTCCCAACCATACACTGGGCTTTCAAGAAAGAAATTACTCTGCTAGAGACATAATCAGTCACGCCACGCCACTCGATCCTCGGAACACCCGGAATAGCCAAAGTAACTATCTTAGCATGACAATTTAGAATAGCATGATATGGAGATAACCAATCCATGCCCAAAATAATATCAAAATCTACCATGCTCAATAGTAGGATATCAACTCGAGTCTCTAGACCCCCAATAATCATAGCACATGACCGATACACACGGTCCACAACAATAGTATCGCCCACCGGGGTAGACACATGAACAGGTAAAGTAAGAGACTCCCGGGGCATACTCAAATGACGGGAAAAATATGAAGACACATAAGAATAGGTGGATCCCGGATCAAATAAGATAGAGGCATCTGTGTGGCGGACTGAGATAATACCTGTGATAATAGCATCTGACGCAAGAGCATCTACCCGGTCTAGAATAGATAAAACCAAGCCGGACCACTGCCCGCTCGACCTCCCCCTCTGGGGCGGCCTCTAGCTGCCTAACCCTCACCCCTAGCTGACTGGGTGGGAGCTGAAGTAATTGGTGCAGAAGATGAGGACTGACTCCTCTGTTGTGATGAACTGGCGGTACAACGAGGACACTGCTTCCACACATGTCCTAACTCTCCGCACTCATAACAACCCCTAGATGCTGGAGGATGGGACTGAAAAGAACCCCTCACACCGGAGTGACTAGCTGGTGCACTCGGTGCAGAATAACCCTGAACTGACGGGGCACGTGAAGAACTCTAAGCTGGAAGGGAACTGAGTGATGACTGGCCCTGCGGAAATCCCTGATGACCAAGGCCTGAAGATGGCCCGTGGTACTCTGGACGAGCTGATTGATGAGGCCTATAAGAACAACCTCTACTCTGCTGAAACTGGCCCCTAGACGGAGCGCCACTGTGACTAGCTGATCCACGAGGCCTCTTAGCCTCCTGCTCCTCTCTCTTTAGACGACGATCCGTCTCAATGTCACGAGCAACATCTACTGCATCCTTAAAAGTATGGCTTAGAATCCTTTCTCGAGCCATCAGAATACGAATGGGATAATTAAGCCCATCCACGAACCTCCTAATCCTTTCCCGATCAGTCGGGACCATCCATGGAGCATAACGAGCCAACTCCGAGAACCTCACCTCATACTGAGATACGGTCATATCTCCCTGACGAAGATACTCAAACTACCTGTGCATGTCCTCTCTCTGAGATCGCGGTACGCACTTCTCCAGAAAGAGAGTGGAGAACTCCTGCCAGGACAAGGGCGCTGAACCTATCGGCCTACGCCGCTCATATGCCTCCCACCAAGTGAAAGTTGTACCTGAGAACTGAAAAGTAGTAAATGATACACCGCTAGCCTCCAAGATCCCTGCTGTCCTCAGCATACGTCTACCCTTGTCAAGAAAACCTTGGGCATCCTCGCCCTGAGCACCACTGAAAGTAGGAGGTGCAAGTCTGCTGAATCTCTCAAGACGACGCTGCTCATCGTCTGGCATAACTGGGGCCATATTATCCTGAACCGGTGCAACCGGCTGAACTGGGGCAACCTGCTGTACTGGTGGTGCCTTTGGTGTCTGTAATCCCTGCACTACTAGCTCAGGTGTGCGAGAAGTGGGGGTCTGATTGCCTCCCCCTGCCTGTGAAGTAGCTGCTACAGTGGTGGCTGAAACTGCCTGAGCCAGGCCAGTGCAAACTGTCAGAATCTGAGACAGGGCCTCCTGAAGACCCGGAATAACAATAGGCACAGTTGGTGCCTGAGCAGGTGCTGCTGGAGTCTCTGCAGCTGGAGCCTGATCCTGAGCTGGGGCAACTGGTGGGTCTACAGATGCTGCCCCTGCGGCTCTACCTCGACCACGACCGCGTCCACGGCCTCTGGTGGCCTCAGTAGGTGGCAATGGTGGTCGTCCGTCTTGTCCATTAGCGCGTGTTCTCGCCATTTGCGAGAGAATAGAACAACAGAATTTAGTTTTCGGACCAACAAAGTCGCACGACAAGAATTTCCAAGAATATGAAATTTTCCTAAAGGTTCTGCAGCCTCTCGAGGATAAATACAGACGTCTCCGTACCGATCCGCGAGACTCTACTAAACCAGCTTATGACTCGCGAGACCTAGTAACCTAGGCTCTGATACCAACTTGTCACGACCGAAAATCCCAACCCGATCGTGATGGCGCCTCTCGTGAGGACAAGGCCAGCCAATCAACAAAATAGTATATCTCTTTATAATTGCTTAGTAGGAATAAGTCTAAATCATGGGCAATATAATCTTAAATGCGAAATAAACATGATAGAACAAGAAAAACCCTCCCAACTCAGCCCGGAATCGGGGTGTCACAAGTCATGAGCTACTACAGAGTTTACTAATATTTTACAAAGTCTGGAATTATCATAAATAACAAAGATAAGGGAGAAAACGGGGCTGCGGACGTCAACAGCTACCTCGTTACTCCTAGTCACCGCCTGGTCTGGAAAGAATCAGCGCTCAGGAGCGAACTCAGCTCTGCCTGTATCTGCACACATGGTGCAGGGAGTAATGTGAGTACTCCGACCCAGTGAGTAATAAAAATAAATAACGACTGAAAACATGAAATCTCATAACGGCACAATATAGCGCTATCCCAAGCAGTAAAATCAGTTATACAGTAAAATAGTGAGTATCAGATAATTCTTCTTTTAAAACAGTAAAGACAAATAATTTCCACAGTAAGGATAAATCAAAAGCTTGCCCCTCGGGCTCAATATGTAAATCTCAGTATAGTATCAGCCCCTCGGGCTCACTCCCAACTCACCAGCACACAACATCAGCCCCTCGGGCTCACTCCCAACTCACCACACACAAGCAACGGCCTCTCGGGCCCACTCCCAACTCACCTGGGTACCCTGCGCTCACTGGGGGTGTGTACAGACTCCGGAGGGGCTCCTACAGCCCAAGCGCAATATCAATAGGCCTGAAAGCCTTCACACATCACACACGAGGCCTGAAAGCCTCCTCATATAACACTCGAGGCCTGAAAGCCTCCTCACATCACTCAACATATCCTCACGTATGGCCCTCGGCCTCAATCAGTCCAGAAAATAATCATAAGCCTCTTGGGCATCAGTAAAACAATAGTGCTCAGCTCAACAACATTATAAATATCATTAAATCTCGAGTTGAGTATAAATGTAGCTGAGTTCACAAAATAATATAATTCAATTGGACTGAGTTCAAATAATATTTCAATTCGTGAGGAAAATAGTGATGTAAATTCACAAAAGATTTCAGATAATTGGCACGAAGCCCAAATATGGCAATAAGCCCCAATCATAGTGAAAAACAATAAATCTTTATCAATTACGCGGTAAAAATATCAACTGGGATGGACCAAGTCATAATCCCCAATAGTAAATGATCCCGCGCTCGTCATACAACACGTGTCTCATCTCAACATAGCAGTATGTTGTGCAATTCGGGGTTTCAAACCCTCAGTGCATCATTTAAAATCATTACTCACCTCAAGACGGTCCAACGTCTACTCCGCTATGCCCGTGCCTCTCGAATTTACCTCTTCGCCCGTCGAATCTGGTCAAAACCACAATGAATACATTATAATCTAAGGGAATGTAACCCAATCGAAAAGACTCGAAAAATATCGAAAATCGCGAAATTTGCAAAACCCGAGCCCCGGACCCACTTCTCGAAAAATTACGAAATTCATATCACCGGATTCCTCGTCTCGCCACGAGTCCGTACATATCAAATTTACCAAAATCGAAGTTCAAATGACCCCTCAAATCTCCATTTAATTCTCTTAAGTTTCAAGCCCTAAACCACCATTTTTGTCCATAAATTACTTGAGTTTTCAGCTCTAATCCATGTATTTAACTTGGAAATAAGTAGAAACAACTCACCTTTGATGCTTGATGAAATCCCCCTTGAAATCCTCTCCAAAATAATCCAAGCCAAATGAAAGAAATGAAAGAAATAAGCCAAATCCGTGTTTCAAGAATCTGCCCGTGCTTCATCGAGTTGTACCTTGCACTTGTGCGATACAAGTTGTACATCCTATTAAAATTTTCCCTTGTCGGACACCTTCTGCTTAAACACCCATAACGTCTTGTATAAATATCCAAATGATAAATGGTTTGAAGATTTAAAAACTATACTCGTAGATCTTTAATTTGATAGGTTGTACACTATATAACTCTTTATATATCCCGAGATATGAGCTTCTAAAGCGCATCCGTAAATTCTGTCGAAATCGCTCTACCAGCCATATTCAATCCATCATAACTTTCTGAGATAATATCCAAATCACGAATGGTTTAACTTTCTGAAAACTAGAATGTAAGGGATACAACTGTCATGTTTTGCAATTGTTCTTATTTCTTAAAGATTACAAGATATGAGCTTCCAAACTGGACACCTCGCGCCTGAAATTTTCTGGGCACAACAGAAGTCTAAAAATTTCTGCAATTTTTTTCAAAGATGAAATAGTCCGTTTAACCACCCAAAACTCACTCGAGGCCAGTGGGACCTCAACCAATCATGCCAACATATCCCATAACATCGTTCAAACTTGTTCCAACCTTCGTAACGCTCAAAACAATATCACAACACCAAATTCGCATCGGATTCAAACCTATGAACTTTGAAACTTCTGACTTCCACATCCGATGCCGAAACACGTCAAAACTAGTCTGAATGACCTCAAATTTTGCAGACAAGTCCAAAATGACATAATGAAGCTACAGCAATTCTCGGAATTCTATTCCGACTGTCGGATCAAAATTTCACCTATCAACCGGAAATCGCCAAAATACTAACTTCACCAAAATGAGCTAATTTCTTCACTGGACCTCCAAAATTAATTTTGATTGCGCTCCTAGGCCTTAAATCATCCCTCGAAACTAACCGAATAATCGGAATTTAATTCTGAGCCCTTTAACTCACAAGTCAACGTCCGATTAATTTTTCCAAACTAATTCTTCCTTAAAGAGACTAATTGTCCCATTTCATACCAAACTCGATCCGAATTGACTCAAATTCACCAAGTACACATATTGAAACATGAATAAGCATTTAACGGGGAATACGGGATGAAAATACAGGAAACGATGGTTCGGGTCATTACAGTGATCCCAGGGTTCATCTGAGGACCTATTGTGACAAGCTTGTCGGGCTCGGGAAAGATGAAAAGATACTGATGAAACTCTTTATGAGGAGTCTTACTGGAGATGCTTTGTCCTGGTACATCAACGAAGATCCTAAGAAATGGTCTAACAGGGTGAGTATGGCATCGAATTTCATGGATCGATTCAGTTTCAATACAGAAACGCACCAGATGTTTTCTACATCCAGAACCTTAAGAAGAAGCCCAGTGAGACTTTTCGCGAGTACGCTACTTGTTGGAGGTCAGAAGCGGCCAAAGTCAGGCCATATTTGGATGAGGAACAGATGAACAAGTTCTTTGTCAGAGCACAAGATCCGTAGTATTACGAAAGATTGATGGTTATTGAAAACCATAAATTCTCTGATATAATCAAACTTGGGGAAAGAATCGAGGAAGGCATCAAAAGTAGGATGGTAATGAATTTTGAGGCATTACAGGCCACAAACAAGATATTACAATCAGACGGCATATCAAAGAAAAGAGACGTTGGGGCAGTAATGGTGGCTCAAGGCCCGAAATCTCCACTTACATATCAAACACCTCTACCCACATATCAAATACCCCCACCCACATATCAAACACCTCCACCCACATATCAAGCACCACCACCCACATATCAACCTTCATCTCCTAGGTATTCCTAACCAGCCACTGCCTATCATACATATAATTCCCAACCACCTCATTTCCAGTCACCCCCAACTCGCCAAAACTATCCAAGACCACAACTCAATTTTGACCGTAAGCCACCTAGATAGTACACGACTATTGCTGAACCCATCGACCAACTGTATGAAAGGTTGAAAGTCGCAGGCTACGTCACCCATATTCCTGCTGTGGCATTAGAGAACCCATCCCAATGGGTTAACCCAAACAAAACCTATACATACCATTCCAATATGAAAGGGCACACCATTGATGAATGTCTAACATTGAAAGATAAGATCCTGATGCTGATTGACAACAAGGTCATACAGGCGAAGGAAACCACTCCCAATGTCCGCAACAACCCTCTCCCAGATCATAGAGGTGGTGGGGTGCATGAGATAGAGACGAACGAAGAGTGGGATCTTGAGGGGTCAATCAGGCTTATTCGAGAAGGAGATGACTTTAAACATACATTCAAACTCACTCCCATTGTAGTATAGACTTAATCACCGATCAAAGTTTAGATAACTGCATCCGTTCCCTTTGAGGTAGAGGTAGCCCTGCCTGCGGCCACTCTTGTTCCATTTGAAGTGGAAGTGTTACGTCTCGTACTTTAACGTTAGGATTCGTCGAAGTAATAACATATGAGTTGGAAGGGATTAAGGTTATACATGAAGATAAGGATGTAAGACCCTGTATGTTTGAAGAATTTCAGAACTACTATATATTGACTTGTTATGTATTTTCTTTAAAGTAAACCATTTTTGGTAAAAGTTGATAGATACGATTTTATATGGTTGTTATAAGTATAAATTAAATACATGACATGTGGGAGTGTACAAATGAAGTTTTATATATTATCAGAGTAGATAGTATTTTATCATAAGAAAAGTTATCCTTTTTTCGTTTTGAGAATTTGTAGTACAAAAACAATTTCTTTATTGTAAAGATATAAATTATTTTCTCACAAGAAAAGAATGTTATCTTTTTACCATTTTAAAATTAGGCTTACGAAATTTTTTACTCTTTATATGAGATTAGAAAAATTAAAAGTTGAGAAAATATATGTATTTTTACATGAATATTTTAATGAAATAATAGTGTATGAATTTATTTTACATGGTACCACATGATCATAATAGTACGGTGTATAAAGTGTATTAAAAATAAGTAAAATTTTATGTAATTTAAGACAATTCTTAATTATACGGGTAATTGGTAATTATCCAGAATATTTTGGAAAGAACATAACGTGGCAAATTTTTGCTTTAATATAAGTGCATGCGGACATGTGGCACATCTAAGAGTGCCCACATATAATTCCCCAAGTCGTCTCTATCCTCATTTTATCTCACTTTAATTTCAAGACCAGACCATAGGTCCTCCAAAATGTTCTCTCTTGCTTTCCATCTTCAAGAACATAGGAAATTGAAGGAGTTCCTCGAACTGATTCAAGTAAAGAGTTCTTTGGTTGCACTAGTAAAGTTCCTTGTGGATCGAAGTTCATAGTGGAAGGATTGATCCCTCATAGTCAAATGGTTGACAATCGAGTTGGATAAAATGTTGATGCAGTCCCAATTGTGGCAACCACACTAGATACTATTGTTGCAGGTTCGTCAATTACAAAGCCAATCAGTTTGTGGCCAGGTATGTTAAGGTTCTCCCTTCTTTCTTTTGGCATGGTCGAAATTATACTAAAAAAATGAGCAAATACACAGTTTCCGTAAATTACTCTATTCATAGAAATAGTAGGAGTGTCTATATTCTTGATTATTAGTATCCTCTGTTCATAGGTCTCAGAATAATACGCAGTTGGAAAAGTTTATCCAGAAGGAATATTGAGATTATTATATATTTTTCATGCATTTAACTCATTTATACATGTGCATTGACCCATGACCAGATGATGTTATATATAACTCATTTATACATGTGCATATATATATATATATGGGATATGGGAAAAGGTCATGGCGTTATATACGCACCACGATCTGATTAGCTGGTATATGATGATGATATTGCGCACAGTGGCTGAAATGATATGATGGGATGCCCTCAGAGGCTTGATGATGTTATGAAATATGTACCTATGCACAACATGGCATTCACACGCATATACATGACATTATAAATATTTCATGATTTACGGGGCTATCCAGATTTACAGGTTAAATTGACATTGAACTTATTACTCCTTGCAGAAGCTAGCTATCCGACGTTATACAATTTTTTATGCAAATTTGCTGCTTTGCCTTTAATCAATAAATGTGAATATGCCATATAAAATGTTGACGAAACTTCGAAACTGTCAATTGATAAATCAAACTACGCTTTATTCCTTAACTAGTTAATCATAAAAACTCGTAGGATGAAAAATAAAAGGGCTATTTGGACATCCCATTTGGTAAAGAGGGATTGATCCATCTGAAGGAAGTTACACAAGATATTGCCATCTCCAATTTGTAATAAAAAATTATTATCCAACTCTTAAGATCTCGTTTAGTCTTATATTATGCGACGCAATTGAATTCCAAGTTTTATAATTATACTATTATGCCCATTGGCATTAGGGTAACTGAGCTGGACTAAATACATGTCTACAACTTTTAGATGATTATTAGGAAAACCAGTTGTGGCAAAACTTGTATGTGACCAAGTAAATACTCTTGGACTGAAAAATTAAATGACTTAGAAATAAAAAGCTCGAAATCTTTGCCAAGCTTTCTCATGATAGTTATGATGTGTTAATGTTTTGTGATTTGAGTTCCACCTTACATACTCAGTACATTATTCGTACTGACGCCCTTTTGTTAGGGACTCAGTCAGTATAGACAATCATTTTGACGGACCCTCATAGTAGACAAGATTGGTATTCAGAGAAGAATCGGCAAGACTCCACCTCATTCGGAGTGCATCCGAGTCTATGAGTCATCATGTCAGAGTTTTATTACATACTTATGGGTAGGCCGGTACCCTGCCCAATTTGATGTTAAACAATCTTAAAGGCTTTGTAGACACAGGTTTTTTTATCTACCGTATGTCAGAGGCCTTGACGGCCCATATGTATTCATATTTTTATGAACGATAGTTCATTGATATAACATTTTCCCACCTATAATTGTACATTACGAGTTATGGCCATGTTGGCCCATGATAGTTACGAAAGGAATGAATGAGTTACAGAGTGATTCGCTCGGGCCACTACGGCACCGGGGGCCAGCCACGTCTTCCCAGGTTCGGGGCGTGACAAAGTGGTATCACAGCGGGTCGTGTCCTAGGGAGTTTACAAAATCGTGCCTTGTAGAATCTCACTTATGGGTGTGTTGCGCGCCACATTTATAATTGAGAGGCTATAGGGCATTTAGGAAATATTACCCTTCTTTTGTTTCAAGATCGTGCCATAGAGCTGAGTCGTAAGAAGCCAGTATAAAGTTTCCACCGAATTTTGTATGGACTAGAGGTGCTATCACAATAGAGCTTTAAGACGTAGATGTAATTTCTACTTACGTGGAAGGGAGGTTATGAAAGAAACAGAAGATATGATGGTAGATAGAAAACTAAGTAAGGTAAAGGTGAAAATATACGGCATACTCAAATGCAACAAGTTGTGAATAGTCCAGACTTCATATAGAGGTTGGGTTAATTTACAGAAGAGACTAGTGAAAATTTCCGTAAATCTCTAAGAGTTAACATTCAAGGACGAATGTTCTAAAGGGGGGAGGATGTTACGTCACGTACATTAATGTTAGGATTCGTCGAAGTAATAACATATGATTCGGAAGGGTAAAGGTTATACATGAAGATGGGGATGTAAGACCCTGTAAGTTTGAAGAATTTCAGAACTACTATATATTGGCTTGATATGTATTTTCTTTAAAGTAAACCATTTTCGGTAAAAGTTGATAAATACGATTTTATATGGTTGTGATAAGTATAAATTAAATACATGACATGTGGGAGTGTACAAATGAGGTTTTATTTATTATAAGAGTAGATAGTATTTTATCATAAGAAAAGTTATCCTTTTTCCGTTTTGAGAATTTGTAGTACAAAAACAATTTCTTTATTGTAAATATATTAATTATTTTCTCACAAGAAAAGAAATATACCTTTTTACCATTTTAAGAATTAAGCATACGAAATGTTTTACTCTTTATATGAGATTTGAAAAATTAAAAGTTGAGAAAATATATATATTTTTACATGGATGTTTTAATGAAATAATAGTGTATGAATTTATTTTAAATGGTACCACATGACCATAATAGTACAGTGTATAAAGTGTATAAAAAATAAGTAGAATTTTAAGTAATTTAAGATAATAATTAATTATACGAGTAATTGGTAATTATCCAAAATATTTTAGAAAGAACATAACGTGGCAAAATTTTGCCTTAATACAAGTGCATGCGGAATGTGGAACATCTAAGTGTGCCTACATATAAGTCCCCAAGTCGATTCTATCGTCATTTTATCTCACTTTAATTTCAAGAGCAGACCATAGGAGCTCCAAAACGTTCTCTCTTGCTTTCCATCTTCAAGAACATAGGAATTGAAGGAGTTCGTCGAAGTGAAGAGTTCTTTGGTTGCACTAGTAAAGTTTCTTGTAGATTGAAGTTCATAGTGGAAGGATTGATCCCTCATAGTCAAATGGTTGAGAATCGAGTTGGATAAAATGTTGATGCAGTCCCAGTTGTGGCAACCGTACTAGATACCATTGATGCAGCTTCGTCAATTACAAAGCCAATCAGTTTGTGGCCAGGTATGTTAAGGTTTTCCCTTCTTTCTTTTGGTATAGTTCAAATTATACTAAAAAACGAACAAACACACAGTTTCCATAAATTACTCTATTCATAGAAATAGTAGAGGTGTCAATATTCTTGATTCCCCATGAGAATTATTATTATCCTTTGTTCGTGGGTTTCAGAATAATATGCAGTTGGAAAAGTTTATCCGGAAGGAATATTGAGATTATTACGTATTTTTCATGCATTTCACTCATTTATACATGTGCATTTGACCCATGACCAGATGGCGTTATATACGCGTATATATATATATATATATATGGGATATTGGAAAAGGTTATTGCGTTATATACGCACCACCACCTGATCAGCTGGTATACGATGATGATGTTGCCCACAATGGCTGAAATATGACGCAGACGGCGTTATATACGTATATAAGTGTGTGTGTGTATATATACTAGAAAAGGTCATGGCGTTATATATGCACCACCGCCTGATCAACTTGTATACGCTGATGATATTGCTCACAGTTGCTGAAATGATATGATGGGATGCCCTCAGAGGCTTGATGATGTTATGAAATATGTACTTATGCACGACATGACATTCACACGCATATGCATGACATTATAAATATTTCATGATTTACGGAGCTATCCGGATTTACAGTTTAAATTGACATTGAACTCGTTACTCCTTGCAGAAGCTAGCTATCCGACGTTATACGATTGTTTATGAAAATTTGCTGCTTTGCCTTTAATCAATTAATGCTCTGAATATGCCATATAAAATGTTGATGAAACTTCGAAACTGTCAATTGATAAACCAAACTATGCTTTATTCCCTAACTAGTTATTCATAAAAACTCGTGAGATGAAAAATAAAAGGGCTATTTGGACATCCCATTTGGTAAAGAGGGATTTATCCATCTGAAGGAAGTTACACATGATAGTTACACATGATATTGCCATCTCCAATTTGTAACCAAAAATTATTATCTAGCTCTTAAGATCTCTTTTAGTCTTTTATTATGCGATGCAATTGAATTCCATGTTTTATAATTATTTTGTTATTCCCACTGGCATTAGGATCACTGGGCTGGATGATTATTAATAAAACATTGTGGCAAAACTTGTATATGACCAAGTAAATACTCTTGGACTGAAAAATTAAATGACTTAGAAATAAAAAGCTCCAAATCCTTGCCAAGCTTTCTCATGATCGTTATGATGTGTTCATGTTCTGTGATTTGAGTTCTGCCTTACATACTTGGTACATTATTCGTACTGATGCCCTTTTGTTGGCGTTGCATTCATGCCTGCAGGTATAGACAATCAGTTTGACGGACCCTCATAGTACACGAGATTGGCATTCAGCGAAGAATCGGTAAAACTCCACCTCATTCGGAGTACATCCGAGTCTATGAGTCATCATTTCAGAGTTTTATTACATACTTATGGTAGGGCGGTACCCTGTCCAATTTGCTTTTAAAAAATCTTAAAGACTTTGTAGACACAGGTTTATTATGTACAATATGTCAGATGCCTTGATGGCCCAGATGTATTAACGTTTTTATGAACGATGGTTCATTGATATAACATTTTCCCACCGACAATTGTACATTACGAGTTGTGGCCATGTTGGCCCATGATAGTTATGAAAAGAATGAATGAGTTATAGAGTGATTCGCTCGGGCCACTACGGCACCGGGTGCCAGCCACGCCTCCCCAGGCTCGGGGCGTGACAAAGTGGTATCAGAGCAGGTCGTGTCCTAGGGAGTCTATAAAGCCGTGCCTGGTAGATTTTCACTTACGGGTGTGTTGCACTCCACATTTATAATTGAGAGGCTATAGGGTATTTAGGAAATGTTACCCTTCTTTTGTTTCAAGATCGTGCAATAGAGCTGAGTCGTAAGAAACTAGTTTAAAGTTTCCACCAAATTTTGTATGCACTAGAGGTGCTATCACAATAGAGCTTTAAGGCGTAGATGTAATTTCTACTTATGTGGAAGGGAGGTTATGAAAGAAACAGAAGATATGATGGGAGATAGAAAAGTAAGTAAGGTAAAGGTGAAAAAGATACGACATACTCAAGTACAACAAGTTGTGAATAGTCTAGATTTTAGATAAAGGTTGGGTTAATTTATAGAAGAGACTCTAGTGAAAAATTTCGTAAATTTCTAAGAGTTAACATTGACGAATGTTCTAAAGGGGGGAGGATGTTACGTCCCGTACTTTAACATTAGGATTCGTCGAAGTAATAACATATGAGTTGGAAAGGATTAAGGTTATACATGAAGATAGGGATGTAAGACCCTATAAGTTTGAAGAATTTCAGAACTATTATATATTGGCTTGATATGTATTTTCTTTAAAGTAAACCATTTTCTGTAAAAGTTGATAGATACGATTTTATATGGTTGTGATAAGTATAAATTAAATACATGACATGTGGGAGTTTACAAATGAGGTTTTATTTATTATAAGAGTAGATAGTATTTTATCATAAGAAAAGTTATCCTGTTTTCCGTTTTGAGAATTTGTAGTACAACAAGAATTTATTTATTGTAAAGATATAAATTATTTTCTCACAAGAAAAGAAGGTTATCTTTTTACCATTTTAAGAATTAAGCTTACAAAATATTTTATTCTTTATATGAGATTAGAAAAATTAAAAGTTGAGAATATATATATATATATACATATATTTACATGGATGTTTTAATGAAATAATAGTGTTTGAAATTATTTTACATGGTACCACATGACCATAATAGTACAGTATATAAAGTGTATTAAGAATAAGTAGAATTTTAAGTAATTTAAAATAATTCTTAATTATACGAGTAATTAGTAATTACCAAAATATTTTGGAAAGAACATAACGTGGCAAATTTTTGCCTTAATACAAATGCATGCTGACATGTGACACATCTAAGAGTGCACACATATAAGTCCCCAAGTCGGTTCTATCCTCATTTTATCTCACTTTAATTTCAAAAGCATACCATAGGAGCTCCAAAACGTTCTCTCTTGCTTTCCATCTTCAAGAACATAGGAAATTGAAGGAGTTCGTCGAACTGATTCAAGTGAAGAGTTCTTTGGTTGCACTAGTAAAGTTTCTTGTAGATTGAAGTTCATAGTGGAAGGATTGATCCCTCATAGTCAAATGGATGAGAATCGAGTTGGATAAAATGTTGATGCAGTCCCAGTTGTGGAAACCATGGTATTGATGCAGGTTCGTCAATTACAAAGCCAATCAGTTTGTGGTCAGGTATGTTATGACCCTCCCTTATTTCTTTTGGCATGATCCAAATTATACTGAAGAAACGAGCAAACACACATTTTCATAAATTACTCTATTCATAGAAATAGTAGATGTGTCTATATTCTTGATTCCCCATGAGAATTATTATTATCCTCTGTGCATGGGTATCAGAATAATACGCAGTTGGAAAAATTTATCCGAAAGAAATATTGAGATTATTACGTATTTTCATGCATTTCACTCATTTATACATGTGCATTGACCCATGACCAGATAGCATTTATACGCGTATATATGTGTATCTATATATATATATGGGATATGGAAAACGGTTACGGCGTTATATACGCGCCACCACCTGATCAGCTGGTATACGATAATGATGTTGCCCACAATGGCTGAAATATGACTCAGACGGCGTTATATACGCGTATATATGTCTATATATATGTATATGGGATATGGAAAAAGGTCATGGTGTTATATACGCACCACCACCTGATCGTGGCTGAAATGATATGATGGGATGCCCTTAGAGGCTTGATGATATTATGAAATATGTACCTATGCACGACATGGCATTCACACGTATATGCATGACATTATAAATATTTCATGATTTACAGAGCTATCCAAATTTACAGTTTAAATTGACATTGAACTCGTTACTCCTTGTAGAAGCTAGCTATCCGATGTTATACAATTGTTTATGCAAATTTGCTGCTTTGCCTTTAATCAATTAATGCTCTAAGTATGCCATATAAAATGTTGACGAAACTTTGAAAGTGCCAATTGATAAACCAAACTACGCTTCAGTCTCTAACTAGTTATTCATAAAAACTCGTAAGATGAAAAATAAAAGGGCTATTTGGACATCCCTTTTGGTAAAGAGGGATTGATCCATCTGAAGGAAGTTACACAAGATATTGCCATCTCCAATTTGTAACAAAAAATTATTATCTAGCTCTTAAGATCTCTTTTAGTCTTTTATTATACGATGCAATTAAATTCCAAGTTTTATAATTATTCTATTATGCCCATTGCCATTAGGATCACTGAGCTAGACTAAATACATATCTACAACTTTTAGATTCTTATTAGGAAAACCAGTTGTGGCAAAACAAGTATGTGACCAAGTAAATACTCTTGTACTAACAAATTAAATGACTTAGAAATAAAAAACTCGAAATCCTAGCCAACCTTTCTCATGATCGTTTTGATGTGTTCAAGTTCTGTAATTTGAGTTCCGCCTTACATACTTGGTACATTATTCATACTGACGCCCTTTTGTTGGGGACACTGCATTCATGCCTGCAGGTATAGACAATCAGTTTGACGGACCCTTGAAGTAGACGAGATTGACATTCAACGAAGAATCGGTAAGACTCCAACTCATTCGGTGTGCATCCGAGTCTATGAGTCATCATGTCAGAGTTTTATTATATACTTATGGGTAGACCGGTACCCTGTCCAATTTGATGTTAAACAATCTTAAAGGCTTTGTAGATATAGGTTTATTATGTACAGTATGTCAGAGGCCTTGACGGCCCATATGTATTTATGTTTTTACGAACGATGGTTCATTGATATAATATTTTCCCACCTACAATTGTACATTACGAGTTGTAGCCATGTTGGCCCATGATAGTTATGAAAAGAATGAATAAGTTACAGAGTGGTTCGCTTGGGCCACTACGGCATCCGGTGCCAGCCACGCCTCCCGAAGATCGTGGCTTGACAGGAAGTGGTCACACCTTTCACGGTGACAGTATCAACCATACCTCCTTTCGACTCAAAAGCAATACCCTGGGATTGTGTTGCCGAGGCTAGGCGAAAAAGGAAGGCGAAAATGGAGGAATCCGATGTTGCGAAAGGAATGAGCAGGACCGAGAGAATCTATACACCCAAACACTTAAGAGGAAAGTGGAAGAAAGGGAATATTCCGTCATTGATCATTTGAACAAAACCTCAGCTCAGATATACATACTGTCACTGTTGCAGAATTCAGAGGCACATAAGAATGCTTTGATGAAGGTTTTGAGTGAAGCCTACATGCCCAACAATATCACCTATGGAGAGATGACCAATATGGTAGGGCAGGTACTGGAAAGTCATAAGATAATCTTCCACGAAGATGGGCTGCCTCCTGAAGGGTTGAATCACAATCGAGAATTGCATATCACAGTGCAATTTGAAGACAAGTTCATTGCCAGAGTCTTGGTTGATGGAGGTTCAAGTCTCAATATTTGTCCGTTGGATACTCTGAAAAGACCGGGCAAAGGTTTCCAAGAAATACGGGCAGGGAGCATGAATATAAAAGCATTCAATGGGTCCCAAAGGGCCACGATTGGGGAAATTAATCTTTGTGTACAGATGGGGCCAACTTGGTTTGACGTTGAATTTCAAGTGCTCGACATAGCGGCCTCATACAATCTTCTGTTGGGCCGACCATGGATACATGCCGCTGGGGCTGTGGCTTCCACACTACATCAAGCCGTGAAATTCGAATGGAACCATCAGTAAGTGATCATTCACAGAGATGGGAGTAATCCTATTTGCACAAGTTAAACCATCCTGGTTATTTGAAACAGAAGAAGGTTAGGAGGAGAAATATATCATCACATCGAACATGTCAATGCCGTTGAAAAGGACAAATGGTAGAGTAGCAAAATAGAAAGCATATTGGTATGGTCCGGGTATGAACCAGGCAAAGGGCTTGGAAAGAATCTACAGGGTATTACTAAGCCGATACAGTTGAAGCGTCACGGTACTACCTTCGGGCTCAGATATCAGTATACATGGCCAGAGTATGATGATTGGTCGCCTCCATGGCGCAGACCTTATTATCCTCTCGAGCAGCCAGTGCCGCATCTAGATCAAACTTTTCACCAAGCTGACACAATATGTGGAACTGCAGAAGGAGAAGCGTTAATGGGGCTGAGGAATCTATTCTTGGAGGATGAAGACATGAACTGCATTGCAATAATTGAGGAGGAGGGGGAAGAAGGCCTCACTATTCAGACTGTGGAGAAGGGAGCTATTTTTTAGGATCTAGACTGCCACACCATCCCTGGCCCGTCGAGTCCCTGGGCAGCTTGGCAGATTTTATTCTTATAGCCATTCTAGGCATTTAATATTTTCAGTAATTTTGTTATTTTTAAAGACTCACTTGTTTCAAAATAAATGCTCGATTCATCAAGCCGTACTCGTTTGTATGTTTTAAGTATTAATCAAATGTATTTCTCTTTATTATTCATTTTTATCTTTCATATTTTTCTTTCTACATCATTATTGTTACTTTTCCTGATGAACCGGTGACTGTGACATGTAATGAGGCAATGCAACATGAGAATAGTGATTCGGATGAAGAAGACAAGATACCTGAGGAAGTTATGAGGGAAGTTGAAAATTTTGAGAATAAGCCTAAGTCCAACCTGGATGAAACCGAAGCAGTAAATTTGGGGAAGACCAACAGAAAAGGAAGAGTATATCCGCTTCTTGAAAGAGTATGAGGACGTTTTCGCATGGTCATATGATAACATAACCGGTTTGAGAACGTCCATAGTGGCTCACAAGTTGCCTACTAATCCCATGTGTCCGCCAATGAAGTAGAAACTCGGAAAATTCAAACCAGACATGAGCCTAAAAATTAAGAAGGAAGTTACTAAGAAGATCAAAACCAAAGTTTTCAGGATGGTTGAGTACCCAACCTGGTTAGTCAACATTTTACCTGTTCCGAAGAAAGATGGAAAAGTCAGAGTATGTGTTAACTATAGGGATTTACACAGAGCAAGTCCTAAAGATGACTTTTCACTTCCAAATATACACATCCTGATCGACAACTGCGCCTAGCATGAACTCCAATCCTTTGTGGATTGCTTCGCAGGCTATCACCAGATTTAAATGGACGAAGAAGATGCAGAGATAACCACTTTTATTACACCATAGGGGGTATACTGCTACAAGATGATGCCATTCGGTCTAAAGAATGTTGGGGCTACATACATGAGAGCCATAACAACAATCTTCCATGATATGATTCACAAAGAAATTAAGGTATATGTGGACGATGTCATTATCAAATCCAAGAGGGTCACATATCACATAGCAGACTTGAGAGTTCTTTGACAAGTTAAGGAGGTACAACTTGAAACTGAACCCCGCAAAGTATGCATTCGAGGTCCTTACAGGAAAGTTACTAGGATTCATTGTCAATCGTCGAGAGATCGAGCTGGATCCATCTAAAGTCAAAGTTATTCAGGAATTGCCACCACTTAGGAGCAAAAAGAACGTAATGACATTCCTAGGACGTCTCAACTATATCAGTCGCTTCATAGCACAGTCAACAGTCATATGTGAACCTATCTTCAAGATGTTGAGGAAAGATGATGAGACAAGCTGGACCGAGGATTGTTAGAAAGCTTTAGACAAGATCAAGGAGTACATGTCCACACCACTAGTTCTGGTCCCGCCAAAACCAGGATGACCTTTGCTACTCTATCTATATGTATTGGACGGAGCCTTCGGATGTGTTTTGGAACAACATGACGATACAAGAAGAAATGAGCAGGACATATACTACTTGAGTAAGAAGTTCACACCTTACGAAACACGATACTCTCTGTGATGACCCAGCCGATCGTTTTAAGAATTTACACCTCAATCCCCTATTAACTACTTTCCCCAAGTTTATTTCTGCTATTTTGATTTGCCGGGATGTTCGGTTTTACGTTTCGGAGAATTTTGGGACACTTAGTCCCTAAATGAGAGCTTTAGTTTGGAAATTTAACCATAGTCTAAACAGTGTGAAGATGGTCTCAGAATGGAATTCTGATGGTTCCTTTAGCTCCGTTGGGTGATTTCGGGTTTAGGAGCGTGTTCGGATTGTGTTTTGGAGGTCCATAGCTTATTTAGGCTTGAAATGCTGAAGGTTGATTTTTTGAAGTTTCCAGTTCGATAGTGAGATTTTGATCTGTGGGTCACAATGGATTTCCGAAAGTTGGAGTAGCTTCATAGTGTTGAATGTGACGTGTGTGCAAAATTTCAAGTCATTCAGACGAGGTTTGATAGACGTTTTGATTGAAAGCTTATTAATAGTGTTTTTAGGATTCTTATGCTTGAATCCGATCAAAAATAGGTATTTTGATATTGTTTTGAGCATTCCGAAGGTTGGAACAAGTTTTAATGAAGTTAGGGGATATGTTGGTAGGGTTGGTTGAGGTCTCGGGGGCCTCGGGTGTGTTTCGGATGCTCAAACGGGCACTTTTAGCCTTTGAGAGATTTTAGGTTTTGCTGGTATTTCTGCAGTAGTGGTATGTTCATTGTGATCGCGTGAGATCACCTGCAATCGCGTTGAGTAAGCTGAGACCAGGCACTTTGTTGTGCATTGCGATCACAGAGGAAGGAGTGTGATCGCATATGGTGAGTTTGTTGGTCATTGCGTTCGCGTGAGGACCATTGCGGTCACGTAGAAGGATTTAGTACGACAGTGGGGGATGGAATTTGCTCTATGCGATCGCATAGAGCTGGTTGCGATCGCGTTGCTTTGAGGGAGTTGTCTTATGTGATCACGTAGGGAGTACTTCGATCGAGATTAAGGATTATCTAGGCAGAATATAAATTCAAAATCGAGGGTTTAGCCATTTTTATCAAAACTTAAGCTTGGGAGCTCGGATTTAAACGAGATTTTGAGGGATTTTCGGAGATATCAATTGAGTAACAATTCTTAACTCCTTTTTTCTTGTAACCCATTAATCTAAACATGAATTCAACATTTAATTTCGGAATTTGTATGAAAATTGGGGGAAAGTTATTAGACCAAGGATTTGAGTTTTTGATTGAAGATTTGACATTGGATTGAGATAATTTTTATATGGTTAGACTCGTGGGGGTATGAGGATTCTAGAAATATAAATTTTACCCGATTCCGGTATGTGGGCCCGAGTGGCATTTTGGTCATTTTACCTAATTTTGCGTATTAGCTTAGAATTTAATTATAGAATCAGTTACTTGAAGTGTTATTTACATTATGAAAATTGAATTGAATAGATTTGGGCCAATTGGAGTCAAGTACTCGTGGCAAGAGCGTGGTTTCAGATTGATTTTTGAGCCGGTTTGAGATAAGTGGCTTGTCTAACCTTGTGTGGGGGACCTTCCCCTTAGAATTGTTATATTTGGTAATTGAAATGCCTTGTATGTGAGGTGACGAGTGCGTACTTGTACTAATTTTTGGAAATCTAATTTTCTTTAACTAATTACTAGTATGTATCTTTTCTTGTTTATATTACTTGCACTATTAACCATGTTATTAGCTTAGGAAAGCATGTCTAAGTGACTTAGTTGTTTTATTTGTTCAACCTGCCTTACCTGAATTCTATGCAGCATGCTAGGCTAGAATCATTTGTTGCCTTAATATGAAACTTTGTCATTTCTATATATTTTCCTGTTGCTGCTGTGTATTTATTTTGGGACTACGGATGTGGGATTCCGATAGCTCCCCCTTGTCTGTCTATTTTGGGACTACAGATGTGGGATTTCGGTAAATCCCCACTGCACAGTTATATGGAACTATGGGAATGCACCCGGTAGATTCCCCCAGTATTGGGTATTTACATTTGGGACTACGAAACAGGATTCCGGTAGATCCCCGCGCCCTATGAGTTGGACTACGCGATGTGATCCCGGGAGATCCATTGGATGTGTACATATGGGACTACAAGACGGTATCCTGGGAGATCCCCGATTGTTATTATTGGTACTGAACTGTATTTCCTTTCCGTGTTTACCTTGCTTCTATATAGTTGTTGTTGTCTTGTACATCCTGTATTATTTTATTGTTGTACTTATTTATATTGTTCTGTTCTATAGTGTTGATCTTTATATTTTATTTAACCTCAGTTGGGCCCTGACCTTCCTTGTCACTACCCAACCGAGGTTAGGCTTGGCACTTACTGAGTACCGCTGTGGTGTACTCATGCCCCTTCTACGCATATTTTTCATGTGCATATCCAGGTACTGCGACTCTGTCCTATGACCCGTGAGGTGAGGCGACTACTCTAGAGACTTCGAGTTACATCTGCCGTATCCGCAGATTGAGGAGTCCCTTTTTGTTCTAGCTTTTAAACATTTTCCCTTCTCTATTTCTTTCCCTTGTTAAATATTCTGGAGTTAAGCAATGTAGATACCCAAAGGCTTGTGGTTCTGTGAGTTTCGGGGTTTTGGGATCGTGTACTTGATTCTGAGAATGTTGTGTTGTATATGTTGACCAGAACTTTTAAACACTGTTTTTATCACTCTTCATTCTGTTTTAATTTGTTTTTATTCCGCATTTTCGTTATCTTCCGCAATTTAGGCTTACTTAGTCGTAGAGGACTAGGTTCCATCACGATGGTTTACGGAGGGCAAACCGGGGTCGTGACAAGTTGGTATTAGAGCTCTAGGTTCATAAGAGTCATGGATCACAAGCTGGTTCATTAGAGTCTCGCTGATCGGTATGGAGACGTCTGTACTTATCTACGAGAGGCTATGTAATTGTTAGGAAAATTTCACTTTATTTGATTTCCTTATCATGTGATATCTTGACATCACAATTCTAAACTTCTATCTTCTATTCTCTCACAGATCCTGAGGACACATGCTACTCAAGATAATCAGGCACCCGCGCCCCCCTATTGCAGCCGTCAGAGGACGGGGTAGAGGCAGAGGACACGCACGTGGTGAAACCAGAGCACCTATGCAAGCTGCCACCGAGGTACCACCAGTAGTTCCAGCCGGAGTCCAGGCACCTGACACGCCTGCTGCCACTACTACTCCAGCTCTTTAGGAGACTCTAGCACAGTTCATGAGTATGTACACCACTCTGGCTCAGGCAAGGTTGCTTCCCCTTGTTGCAGCTACATCTCAGGTCGGGGGAGGAGCATAGACTCCCGCTGCCCGCACTACTGAGCAGCGAGTGCATGATGAGCAGGTCCCTGAGATTATTCCTATACTGTCTGTAGTGCAATTTCAGCCCAAGGACAGGGCAGCAAGGAGGAGCAGCTGAGGCTTGAGAGGTTCAAGAGGTACAAGCCCCCTGTATTCAACGGTCTAACATCGGAGGATACTCTGGGATTTATAGATGAGAGTTACTGCATTCTCTATACCATGGATATATCAGGATCGAGCAGGGTTTCCTTCACTACCTTCCAACTTCGAGGAGCCGCCTATAAGTGGTGGTGCACCTATGAGTTAGACAGTCTGGATGAGGCTGCTTCGCTGACTTGGACTCAGTTTTCAGATATATTCCTGAGAGAGTATGTTCCTCAGAGCCTCAAGGACGCATGGAGCGTAATGTTTGAGAATTTGCACAAGGGTGCTATGACTGTCTCAGAGTATGTTGTCTGTTACACTAGTTTGGCTAGGCATGCACCAGCCTTGGTTTCTACTGTTCGCGAGAGGGTTCGCCAGTTTATTGAGGGCCTTATTCCCAGCATCAGATATAGCATGGCTCGTGAGTTGGAGATGGATATTTCTTATCATTAGGTGGTGAGCATTGCTAGGAGGATTGAGGGTATGCATGCTAGGGAGAGAGAGGAGAGGGAGGTCAAAAGTTCTCGAGAGTTAGGCCATTTCTCTGGTGCTCGTGCCCTAGCTGTTGGTCGTCATGGTAGGGCTTATATGAGTCACCCTGTTCATTCAACTCTTCCAGCAGCCATTGGTATTCCAGCTCCCCCTAGGCCTCAAGTGTCTTATTATAAACCACTGGTATCCAGCGCGCCTCCTGCACGGGGTGCTTTCAGAGGTCAGTCCAGCAGAACTGGCCTGATCCAGTCACATCCACCACATCCTCCTAGAGCTTGTTTTGATTGCGGTGACACACGCCATATGGTGAGAGATTTCCCCACACTTGGGAGGGGTGCATCTCCACAGACTTCTCAGCCACAGCGTGCCCCACAGAGTTCTCAAGCTATGGTTACAACTCCAGTTGCTACATCACCTGCTCAGCCAGCCAGAGGTGGAGGTCGGGGAGGTAGGGGTTGCCCTAGAGGGGGAGGCCAGGCCCAATACTATTCCCTTCCTGCCCGTACCAAGGTTGTTGCCTCCGATTCTATCATCACAGGTATTATACTGGTTTTTCACAGAGATACATCGGTTCTATTCGATCCAGGATCCACTTATTCTTATGTGTCTTCTTATTTTGCTCCGCATTTGGGTGTATCTCGAGATTCTTTGAGTTTCCCTATTTTTGTTTCTACTCCTGTGGAGGATTCTCTTATTGTGGACCATGTTTATCGGTCATGTTTGGTTGCTCTTAGTGGTTTTGAGACTAGAGCCTTTCTATTGTTGCTCAGCATGGTAAATTTTGACATTATCTTGGGCATGGACCGGTTGTCACCCCATTATGCTATTCTTGATTGTCATGCCAAAATCGTGATGCTGGTTATGCCAGGTGTACCACGTGTTGAGTGGAGGGGTACTTTAGTCACACTCCCAGTAGAGTTATTTCTTTTCTTAAAGCACAATGTATGGTTGAAAAGGGGTGTGACGCGTATTTAGCTTATGTGAGAGATGTCAGTATTGATACCCCTTCAGTTGATTCAGTCCTAGTAGTACGGGATTTTCCCGATATGTTTCCAGCTGATTTTCCAAGCATGCCGCCTGATAGGGATATTGATTTTGGCATTGATCTATTTCAGGGAACTCATACCATTTCTATTCCTTTGTATCGTATGGCTCCTCCTAAGTTGAAGGAGTTGAAGGATTAGTAACAGGAATTGCTTGACAAGGGTTTTATTCGGCCCAATGTATCACCTTGGGGTGCTCCTGTCTTGTTTATGAAGAAAAAGAATTGTTCTATGCGTATGTGTATTGATTATCGCCAGTTAAACAAGGTTAGAGTAAAGAACTGTTATCCTTTACCTCGTATTGATGATCTGTTTGACTAGTTTCAGGGTGCACAGGTGTTTTCTAAGAATGACTTGCGCTCAGGTTATCATCAGTTGAAGATTTGGGAGCAACATATCCCGAAGACCACTTTCAGGACTCGGTATGGTCATTACAAGTTCCTCGTTATGTCATTTGGGCTGACCAATGCCCCAACAGCCTTTATGCATTTGATGCACATTGTGTTCCGTCCATATCTTCACTCGTTCGTCATTGACTTTATTAATGATATTCTGGTGTATTCCTGGAGTCGGGAAGATCATGAGCAACAACTGAGGACTGTGCTTCAGACTCTGAGAGAGAAGAAGTTATATGCTAAGTTCTCAAAATATGAGTTTTGGTTGGATTCTGTGGCATTCTTAGGCCACATGGTGTCGAGTGAGGGTATTCAGGTGGATTCGAAGAAAGTAGAGGATGTGCAGAGTTGGCCCAGACCATCCTCAGCTACCGAGATTCGCAGTTTCCTTGGCTTGGTAGGCTACTACCGTTATTTTGTGGAGGGGTATTCATCGATTGCAACCTCTATGACCAGGTTGACCCAGAAGAGTGCTCCGTTTCAGTGGACGGAGGAGTGTGAGGCGAGCTTTTAGAAGCTCAAGATAACTTTGACTACAGCCCCAGTTTTGATATTGCCTACAGGTTTGGGGTCTTATATGGCCTATTGTGATGCCTCGAGGGTTAGCCACAGAGCGGTGTTGATGTAGAACGGTAGGGTGATTGCCTATGCGTCCAGACAATTGAAGATACATGAGATGAATTATCCGGTCCACGACCTTGAGTTAGCTGCCATTATTAACGCCCTAAAAGATCTGGCGCCATTATTTATACGGGGTTCCGTGCGAGATTTATACTGACCATCGGAGCTTGCAACACTTGTTCAAGAAAAAGGATCTAAATTTGCGCCAGAGGAGATGGTTAGAGTTGCTGAAGGACTATGACGTCACTATTTTGTATCACCCGGGCAAGGCCAATGTGGTGGCCAATGCTTTGAGTCGCCGGGCAGAGAGGTTGGGGAGTTTGGCTTATTTACCAATATTGGAGAGGCCTATGGCGATGGATGTTCAGGCCTTAGCCAGCCATTTTGTGAGATTGGATCTTTCGGAGCCTAGTCGGGTTCTAGCTTGCATGGTTTCTTGGTCTTCCTTATTTTATCGTATTAGGGAGCATCAGTATGATGACCCTCATTTACTTGTCCTCAAGGACAAGGTTCAACACGGTAATGTCAGATATGTGACTATTGGTGATAATGGGGTATTGAGGATGCAAGGTCGGATTTGTGTACCCAATGTTGATAGGCTTCGAGAGTTGATTCTAGAGGAGGCCCACAGCTCGCGGTATTCCATTCATCCGGGTGGCGCGAAGATGTATCAGGATTTGAGGTAGCACTACTGGTGGAGACAGATGAAGAAAGATATAGTTGGATTTGTAGCTCGGTGCCTCAACTGTCAGCAGGTGAAGTATGAGCACCAGAGACCGGGTGGGTTGCTTCAGCAGATAGAGATTCTGGAGTGGAAGTGGGAGCAGATCACCATGGACTTTGTATTTGGGCTCCCATGGACTTTGAGAAAGTTCGATGCTATTTGGGTGATTGTGTATCGGCTGACCAAGTCCGCTCACTTTATTCTCGTGTGTACTACTTATTCCTCTGAGCGGTTGGCGGAGATTTATATCCGAGAGATTGTTCGTCTGCATGGTATTCCAGTGTCCATCATTTCAGATAGAGGTACTCAGTGCACATCACGGTTCTGGAGGGCCGTTCAATATCAGTCCAAGGTTTATCTGCCCTTTTCTTACCTCCCAACTTGGCAGGAATTCATCCGGTATTTCATGTTTCGATGCTCTGGAGGTATCACGGTGATCCATCGCACGTGTTGGATTTCAGTTCAGTCCAGTTGGACAAGGATCTATCTTATGTTGAGGAGCCAGTGGCAATATTGGACAAGCAGGTTAGAAAGTTGAGGTCAAAGAACATCGTATTTGTGAAGGTTCAATGTTGGGGTCAGCCGGTCGAGGAGGCGACCTGGGAGACCGAGCAGGATATGCGCAGCCGTTACCCTCACCTTTTCACTACTTTAGGTATGTCTCTATGCTCGTTCGAGGATGTACAAATGTTTAAATGTAGGAGGATGTGATGACCAAGCCAGTCGTTTTAAGAATTTATGCCCCGATCCCTTATTAACTTCTTTCCCCAAGTTTATTTCTGCTATTTTGATTTGTCGAGATATTCGGTTTTAAGTTGCGGAGAGTTTTGGGACACTTAGTCCCTAAATAAGAGCTTTAGTTTGTAAATTTGACCATAGTCGGAACAGTATGAAGACGGCCTCGGAATAGAATTCTGATGGGTGGTTAGCTCCGTTGGGTGATTTCGGGTTTAGGAGCAAGTTCGGATTGTGTTTTAGAGGTCCGTAGCTAATTTAGGCTTGAAATGCCGAAAGTTAAATTTTTGAAGTTTCCGGTTCGATAGTGAGCTTTTTATCCGTGGGTCGGAATGGAATTCCATAAGTTGGAGTAGCTCCGAAGTGTTGAATGTGACGTTTGTGCAAAATTTCAAGTCATTCGGACGAGTTTTGATATACTTTTTGATCGAAAGCGTATTTTTAGAGTTTTTGGGATTCATGGGCTTGAATCTAATCAAAAATAGGTGTTTTGATGTTGTTTTGAGCGTTCCGAAGGTTGGAAAAAGTTTGAATGAAGTTATGGGATATGTTGGTAGGTTTGGTTGAGGTCCCGGAGGCCTCAGTGTGTTTTGGATGCTCAAACGGGCACATTTGGCCTTTGAGAGATTTAAGGTTTTGCTGGTATTTCTGCAGTAGTGGTTTGTTCATTGCAATCGCGTAAGATAACCTGCGATCGTGTAGAGTCTATTGAGACCAGACACTTTGTTGTCCATTGCGATCGCAGAGGAAGGAGTGCGATCGCATATGGTAAGTTTGTTGGTCATTGCGGTCGCGTTGAAGGATTTAGTACGATAGTGGGTGATGAAATTTGCTCTGTGCGATCGCATAGAGCTGGTCACAATTGCGTTGCTTTGAGGGGGTTGTCTTATGTGATCGCGTAGGGAGTGCTGCGATCGCGATTAAGGATTATCTGGGCAGAATATAAAATTTCAAAATCGAAGTTTTAGCTATTTTTATCAAAACTTAAGCTTAGGAGCTCGGATTTGAACAAGTTTTTAGGCGTTTTCGGAGATATCGATTGAGTATCAGTTCTTAACTCCTTTTTGCTTGTAATCCAATAATCTAAATATGAATTCATCATTTAATTTCAGAATTTGTATTAAAATTTGGGGAAAGTTCTTAGACCAAGGATTTGAGTTTTGACTGGGGATTTGACATTGGATTGGGATAATTACTATATGCTTAGACTCGTGGGGTGTGAGGATTTTGGAAATGTAAATTTTACCCGATTCCGAGACGTGGGCCTGAGGGGTGTTTTGGTCATTTTACCTAATTTCACGTATTAGCTTAGAATTTAATTGTAGAATCAGTTACTTGAAGTGTTATTAACATTATGAAAATTGAATTGAATAGATTTGGGCCATTTGGAGTTGAGTACTCGTGGCAAGAGCGTGGTTTTGGATTGATTTTTGAGCCAGTTCGAGGTAAGTGGCTTGTCTAACCTTGTGTGGGGGACCTTCCCCTTACGATTGGTATATTTGGTAACTGAAATGCTTTGTACGTGAGGTGATGAGTGCGTACTTGTGCTAATTGTTGGAAACTCAATTTTCTTTCAGTAATTACTATTATGTTTCTTTTCCTGTTTCTATTACTTGCTCTATTAAGCTTGTTATTACCTTAGGAAAGCATGTCTAAGTGGCTTAATTGCTTTATTTGCTCAACCTGCCTTACCTGAATTTTGTGCAGCATGCTAGGCTAGAATCATTTGTTGCCTTAATATGAAAATTTGCCATTTTTGTATATTTTTCTGTTGCTACTGTGTATTTATTTTGGGACTACGGATGTGGGATTCCGATAGCTCCCCCTTGTCTGTTTATTTTGGGACTACAGATGTGGGATTCCGGTAGATCCCCACTACACAGTTATATGGAACTACGGGAATGCACCCGGTAGATTCCCTCAGTATTGGGTATTTACATTTAGGACTACGGAAGAGGATTCCGGTAGATCCCCGCGCACTATGAGTTGGACTACGGGATGGGATCCCGGGAGATCCATTGGATATGTACATATGGGACTACAGGACGGTATCCTGGGAGATCCCCGATTGTTCTTATTGGTGCTGAGTTGTATTTCCCTTCCATGTTTAGCTTGTTTCTGTATAGTTGTTGTTGTCCTATACATCCTATGTTATTTTACTGCTATACTTATTTATACTATTCTGTTCTATACTGTTGATCTTTATATTTTATTTAACCTTAGTAAGGACCTGACCTTCCTCGTCACTACCCAACCGAGGTTAGGCTTGGCACTTATTGAGTACCGCTGTGGTGTACTCATGCCCCTTCTGCGCATGCTTTTCATGTGCAGATCCAGGCACTGCAACTCAGTCCTATCACCCGTGAGGCGAGGCGATTTCTATAGAGACTTCGAGGTACATCTGCCGCGTCCGCAGACCGAGGAGTCCCTTTCTATTCTATCTTTTAAACATTTGCCCTTTTGTATTTCTTTCCCTTGTAAGATATTCTGGAGTTATATATTGTAGATACCCAAAGGCTTGTGGTTCTGTGAGTTTTCGGGTTTTGGGATAGTGTACTTGATTTTGAGAATATTGTGTTGTATATGCCGAGCGACGCTTTTAAACACTGTTTTTCTCACTCTTCATTCTATTTTAAATTGTTTTTATTTTGCATTTTGGTTATCTTTCGTAATTTAGGCTTACCTAGTCGTAGAGGACTAGGTGCCGTCACGATGGTTCACGGAGGGCGAACCGGGGTCGTGACACTCTCTGCTAGAGCGCACTTGTTGTGCTTTGACCTGGATAGCTCAAAAATTGAGACTTTACTTCTGTGTCTATACCACATACCCCATATCCAGTATGGACCCTTTGAAGTATATATTTCAAAAACTCATGCCGACTGGAAAGTTGTCCAAGTGGCAGATACTGTTAAGTGAGTTTGATATCATCTTCGTAACTCAAAAGGCGATCAAAGGACAAGCATTGGCAGATTATCTTGTTGAAAATACGGTGGGAGGAGAATACGATCCCTTGAAAATGTATTTTCCTAATGAAGAAGTGTCATTTGTAGGAGAGGACATTACCGAAGCATACGACGGTTGGAGGATGTTCTTTGACGGAGCTGCAATTTTCAAAAGAGTGGGCATTGGAGCAGTTTTGGTACCAGAAATGGGTTAACATTATCTGGTATTTGCTAAACTCAGATTTCCCTACACCAACAACATGGCAGAGTAAAAGGCTTGCATACTAGGACTCAACATGGCAATCGACATGAATATTTAGGAGCTGCTGGTAATTGATGATTCAGATTTGCTTGTCCACTAGGTACAAGGATAATGAGCCACCAAGAATTCCAAGATATTTCATATATGCACCATGTGCAGGAATTGAGAAAGAGGTTCACAAAGATAAAGTTTCGACATGTGCCCAGAATTCAGAATGAGTTTGCCGATGCATTGGCCACTTTAGCATCCATGATACAACATCCATATAAAAACTACATTGGTCCTATCCCGGTGAAAATTCATAATCAGTCAGCATATTGTGCCCATGTTGAAGAAGAAACAGATGGAAAACGTTGGTTCCATGACATCAAGGAGTATTTGGAGAAAGGAGAATATCCGGAGCATGCAAATCACACCAAAAAATGCACACTCTGGAGATTGTTAAATTATTTCTTCCATAGCGGAGAAAATTTGAATAGAAGAACTCCTGATTTAAGACTACTGTGTATTTATTTTGGGACTACGGATGTGGGATTCCAATAGCTCCCCCTTGTCTGTTAATTTGGGACTACAGATGTGGGATTCTGGTAGATCCCCACTACACAGTTATATGGAACTATGGGAATGCACCCGGTAGATTCCCCCAGTATTGGGTATTTACATTTGGGACTACGGAACAGGATTTCGGTAGATCCCCGTGCCCTATGAGTTGGACTACGCGATGTGATCCCGGGAGATCCATTGGATGTGTACATATGGGACTACAAGACGGTATCCTGGGAGATCCCAGGTTGTTATTATTGGTGCTGAACTGTATTTCCTTTCCGTGTTTACCTTGCTTCTATATAGTTGTTGTTGTCTTGTACATCCTGTATTATTTTACTGTTGTACTTATTTATATTGTTCTGTTCTATAGTGTTGATCTTTATATTTTATTTAACCTCAGTTGGGCCCTGACCTTCCTCGTCACTACCCAACCGAGGTTAGGCTTGGCACTTACTGAGTACCGCTGTGGTGTACTCATGCCCTTCTACGCATATTTTTCATGTGCAGATCCAGGTACTGCGACTCAGTCCTATGACCCATGAGGTGAGGCGACTGCTCTAGAGACTTCGAGGTACATCTGCCACATCCGCAGATTGAGGAGTCCCTTTTTGTTCTAGCTTTTAAACATTTGCCCTTCTCTATTTCTTTCCCTTGTTAAATATTCTGGAGTTAAGCAATGTAGATACCCAAAGGCTTGTGGTTCTGTGAGTTTCGGGGTTTTGGGATAGTGTACTTGATTCTGAGAATGTTGTGTTGTATATGTTGACCGGAACTTTTAAACACTGTTTTTATCACTCTTCATTCTGTTTTAATTTGTTTTTATTCCGCATTTTCGTTATCTTCCGCAATTTAGGCTTACTTAGTTGTAGAGGACTAGGTGCCATCACGATGGTTCACGGAGGGCAAACCGGGGTCGTGACAAGTTGGTATTAGAGCTCTAGGTTCATAAGAGTCATGGATCACAAGCTGGTTCATTAGAGTCTCGCTGATCGGTATGGAGACGTCTGTACTTATCTACGAGAGGCTATGTAACTGTTAGGAAAATTCCACTTTATTTGATTTCCTTATCATGTGATATCTTGACATCACAATTCTAAACTTCTATCTTCTATTCTCTCACAGATCCTGAGGACACATGCTACTCAAGATTATCAGGCACCCGCGCCCCCCTATTGCAGCCGTCAGAGGCCGGGGTAGAGGCAGAGGACGCGCACGTGGTGAAACCAGAGCACCTATGCGAGCTGCCACCGAGGTACCACCAGTAGTTCCAGCCGGAGTCCAGGCACCTGACACGCCTGCTACCACTACTACTCCAGCTCTTTAGGAGACTCTAGTACAGTTCATGAGTATGTACACCACTCTGGCTCAGGCAAGGTTGCTTCCCCTTGTTGCAGCTACATCTCAGGCCGGGGGAGGAGCATAGACTCCCGCTGCCTGCACTCCTGAGCAGCGAGTGCATGCTGAGCAGGTCCCTGAAATTATTCATATACTGTCTGCAGTGCAATTTCAGCCCGAGGATAGGGCAGCGACTTCTGAGGAGGAGCAGCTGAGGCTTGAGAGGTTCAAGAGGTACAAGCCTCCTGTATTCAGCGGTCTAGAATCGGAGGATACTCTGGGATTTAAAGATGAGAGTTACTGCATTCTCTATACCATGGATATATCAGGATTGAGCAGGGTTTCCTTCACTACCTTCCAACTTCGAGGAGCCGCCTATAAGTGGTGGTGCACCTATGAGTTAGACAGTCCGGATGAGGCTGCTTCGCTGACTTGGACTCAGTTTTCAGATATGTTCCTAAGAGAGTATGTTCCTCAGAGCCTCAAGGACGCATGGAGCGTAATGTTTGAGAATTTGCACCAGGGTGCTATGACTGTCTCTGAGTATGTTGTCCATTACACTAGTTTGGCTAGGCATGGACCAGCCTTGGTTTCTACTGTTCGCGAGAGGGTTCGCCAGTTTATTGAGGGCCTTATTCCCAGCATCAGATCTAGCATGGCTCGTGAGTTGGAGATGGATATTTCTTATCATTAGGTGGTGAGCATTGTTAGGAGGATTTAGGGTATGCATGCTAGGGAGAGAGAGGAGAGGGAGGTCAAAAGTTCTCGAGAGTCAGGCCATTTCTCTGGTGCCCGTGCCCTAACTGCTGGTCGTCATGGTAGGGCTTATATGAGTCACCCTGTTCATTCAACTCTTCCAGCAGCCATTGGTATTCCAGCTCCTCCTAGGCCTCAAGAGTCTTATTATGAACCACTGGTATCCAGCGCGCCTCCTGCATGGGGTGCTTTCAGAGGTCAGTCCAGCATACCTGGCCTGATCCAGTCACATCCACCACATCCTCCTAGAACTTGTTTTGAGTGCGGTGATACACGCCATATGGTGAGATATTTCCCCACACTTGGGAGGGGTGCACCTCCACAGACTTCTCAGCCACAGCGTGCCCCGCAGAGTTCTCAAGCTATGGTTACAACTCCAGTTGCTACACCACCTGCTCAGCCAGCCATAGGTGGAGGTCGGGGTGGTAGGGGTTGCCCTAGAGGGGGAGGCCAGGCCCGATACTATGCCCTTCCTGCCCGTACCGAGGTTGTTGCCTCCGATTCTATCATCACAGGTATTATACTGGTTTGTCACAGAGATGCATCGGTTCTATTCGATCCAGGATCCACTTATTCTTATGTGTCTTCTTATTTTGCTCCGCATTTGGGTGTATCTCGAGATTCTTTGAGTTTCCCTGTTTTTGTTTCTACTCCTGTGGGGAATTCTCTTATTGTGGACCATGTTTATCGGTCATGTTTGGTTGCTCTTAGTGGTTTTGAGACCAGAGCGTATCTATTATTGCTCAGCATGGTAAATTTTGACATTATCTTGGGCATGGACTGGTTATCGCCCCATTATGCTATTCTTGATTGTCATGCCAAAATCGTGATGCTGGCTATGCCAGGTGTACCACGTGTTGAGTGGAGGGGTACTTTAGATCACACTCCCAGTAGAGTTATTTCTTTTCTTAAAGCATAATGTATGGTTGAAAAGGGGTGTGACGCGTATTTAGCTTATTTGAGAGATGTCAGTATTGATACCCCTTCAGTTGATTCAGTCCTAGTAGTACGGGATTTTCTCGATATGTTTCGAGCTGATTTTCCTAGAATGCCGCCTGATAGGGATATTGATTTTGGCATTGATCTATTGCCGGGAACTCAGACCATTTCTATTCCTTTGTATCGTATGGCTCCTCCTGAGTTGAAGGAGTTGAAGGATCAGTTACAGGAATTGCTTGACAAGGGTTTTATTCGGCCCAATGTATCACCTTGTGGTGCTCCTGTCTTGTTTATGAAGAAAAAGGATTGTTCTACGCGTATGTGTATTGATTATTGCCAGTTAAACAAGGTTACAGTAAAGAACCGTTATCCTTTACCTCGTATGATGATCTGTTTGACTAGCTTCAGGGCGCACAAGTGTTTTCTAAGAATGACTTGCGTTCAGGTTACCATCAGTTGAAGATTTTGGAGCAACATATCCCAAAGACTACTTTCAGGACTCGGTATGGTCATTACAAGTTCCTCGTTATGTTATTTGGGCTGACCAATGCCCCAGCAGCCTTTATGCATTTGATGCACATTGTGTTCCATCCATATCTTCACTCGTTCGTCATTGACTTTATTAATGATATTCTGGTGTATTCCTGGAGTCGGGAAGATCATGAGCAACACCTGAGGACTGTGCTTCAGACTCTGAGAGAGAAGAAGTTATATGTTAAGTTCTCAAAATGTGAGTTTTGGTTGGATTCTGTGGCATTCTTAGGCCACGTGGTGTCGAGTGAGGGTAATCAGGTGGATTCGAAGAAAGTAGAGGACGTGCAGAGTTGGCCCAGACCATCCTCAGCTACCGAGATTCGCAGTTTCCTTGGCTTGGCAGGCTACTACCGTTATTTTGTGGAGGGGTATTCATCGATTGCAGCCTCTATGACCAGGTTGACCCAGAAGAGTGCTCCGTTTCAGTGGACGGAGGAGTGTGAGGCGAGCTTTTGGAAGTTCAAGATAACTTGGACTACAGCCCTAGTTTTGATATTGCCTACAGGTTTGGGGTCTTATATGGCCTATTGTGATTCCTCGAGGGTTAGCCACAGAGCGGTGTTGATGTAGGACGGTAGGGTGATTGCCTATGCGTCCAGACAATTGAAGATACATGAGAAGAATAATCCAGTCCACGACCTTGAGTTAGCTGCCATTGTTCACGCCCTGAAGTTCTGGCGCCATTATTTATACAGGGTTCCCAATGAGATTTATACTGACCATCGGAGCTTTCAACACTTGTTCAAGAAAAAGGATCTAAATTTGCGCCAGAGGAGATGGTTAGAGTTGCTGAAGGACTATGACATCACTATTTTGTATCACCCGGGCAAGGCCAATGTGGTGGCCAACGCTTTGAGTCGCCGGGAAGAGAGTTTGGGGAGTTTGGCTTATTTACCAATATTGGAGAGGCCTATGGCGATGGATGTTCAGGCCTTAGCCAGCCATTTTGTGAGATTGGATCTTTCGGAGCCTAGTCGGGTTCTAGCTTGCATGGTTTCTTGGTCTTCCTTATTTGATCGTATTAGGGAGCATCAGTATGATGTCCCTCATTTACTTGTCCTCAAGGACAAGGTTCAACACGGTAATGTCAGATATGTGACTATTGGTGATAATGGGGTATTGAGGATGCAAGGTCGGATTTGTGTACCCAATGTTGATAGGCTTCGAGAGTTGATTCTAGAGGAGGCCCACAGCTCGTGGTATTCCATTCATCCGGGTGGCGCGAAGATGTATCAGGATTTGAGGTAGCACTACTGGTGGAGACAGATGAAGAAAGATATAGTTGGATTTGTAGCTCGGTGCCTCAATTGTCAGCAGGTGAAGTATGAGCACCAGAGACCGGGTGGATTGCTTCATCAGATAGAGATTCCGGAGTGGAAGTGGGAGCAGATCACCATGGACTTTGTAGTTGGGCTCCCATGGAGTTTGAGAAAGTTCAATGCTATTTGGGTGATTGTGTATCGGCTGACCAAGTCCGCTCACTTTATTCCTGTGTGTACTACTTATTCCTTTGAGCGGTTGGCGGAGATTTATATTCGAGAGATTGTTCGTCTGCATGGTATTCCAGTGTCCATCATTTCAGATAGAGGTACTCAGTGCACATCACGGTTCTGGAGGGCCGTTCCATATCAGTCCAAGGTTTATCTACCCTTTTAATATATTGAGGCATGTTGGGGAGGTTGCTTATAAGCTTTTCTTACCTCCCAACTTGGCAGGAATTCATCCGGTATTTTATGTTTCGATGCTCTGGAGGTATCACGGTGATCCATCGCACGTGTTGGATTTCAGTTCAGTCCAGTTGGACAAGGATCTATCTTATGTTGAGGAGCCAGTGGCAATATTGGACAAGAAGGTTAGAAAGCTGAGGTCAAAGAACATCGTATCTGTGAAGGTTCAATGTTGGGGTCAGCCGGTCGAGGAGGCGACCTGGGAGATCGAGCAGGATATGCGCAGCCGTTACCCTCACCTTTTCACTACTTTAGGTATGTCTCTATGCTCGTTCGAGGATGAACAAATGTTTAAATGTAGGAGGATGTGATGACCAAGCCAGTCGTTTTAAGAATTTATGCCCCGATCCCCTATTAACTACTTTCCCCAAGTTTATTTATGCTATTTTGATTTGTCGAGATATTCGGTTTTAAGTTGCGGAGAGTTTTGGGACACTTAGTCCCTAAATAAGAGCTTTAGTTTGTAAATTTGACCATAGTCGGAACAGTATGAAGACGGCCTCGGAATAGAATTCTGATGGTTTCGTTAGCTCCGTTGGGTTATTTCGGATTTAGGAGCGTGTTCGGATTGTGTTTTAGAGGTCCGTAGCTAATATAGGCTTGAAATGCCGAAAGTAAAATTTTTGAAGTTTCCGGTTCGATAGTGAGCTTTTGATCCGTGGGTCGGAATGGAATTCCAGAAGTTGGAGTAGCTCCGTAGTGTTGAATGTGACGTTTGTGCAAAATTTCAAGTCATTCGGACGAGTTTTGATAGACTTTTTGATCGAATGCGTATTTTTAGAGTTTTTGGGATTCATAGGCTTGAATCTAATCAAAAATAGGTGTTTTGATGTTGTTTTGAGCGTTCTGAAGGTTGGAAAAAGTTTGAATGAAGTTATGGGATATGTTGGTAGGTTTGGTTGAGGTCCTGGGGGCCTCAGTATGTTTTGGATACTCAAACGGGCACTTTTTAGCTATTTTTATCAAAACTTAAGCTTAGGAGCTCGGATTTGAACAAGTTTTTATGCATTTTCGGAGATATCGATTGAGTATCAGTTCTTAACTCCTTTTTTCTTGTAATCCAATAATCTAAATATGAATTCATCATTTAATTTTAGAATTTGTATTAAAATTGGGGGAAAGTTCTTAGACCAAGGATTTTAGTTTTGACTGGGGATTTGACATTGGATTGGGATAATTACTATATGCTTAGATTCGTGGGGTGTGAGGATTTTGGAAATGTAAATTTTACCCGATTCCGAGATGTGGCCAGAGGGGTGTTTTGGTCATTTTACGTAATTTCACGTATTTGCTTAGAATTTAATTGTAGAATCAGTTACTTGAATTGTTATTAACATTATGAAAATTGAATTGAATAGATTTGGCCATTTGGAGTTGAGTACTCGTGGCAAAAGCGTGGTTTTGGATTGATTTTTGAGCCAGTTCGAGGTAAGTGGCTTGTCTAACCTTGTGTGGGGGACCTTCCCCTTACGATTGGTATATTTGGTAACTGAAATGCCTTGTACGTGAGGTGATAAGTGCGTACTTGTGCTAATTGTTGGAAACTCAATTTTCTTTCAGTAATTACTAGTATGTTTCTTTTCCTGTTTCTATTACTTGCTCTATTAAGCTTGTTATTACCTTAGGAAAGCATATCTAAGTGACTTAATTGCTTTATTTGCTCAACCTGCCTTACCTGAATTTTGTGCAGCATGCTAGGCTAGAATCATTTGTTGCCTTAATATGAAAATTTGCCATTTTTGTATATTTTTCTGTTGCTACTGTTTATTTATTTTGGGACTACGGATGTGGGATTCCGATAGCTCCCCCTTGTCTGTTTATTTTGGGACTACAGATGTGGGATTCCGGTAGATCCCCACTACACAGTTATATGGAACTACGGGAATGCACCCGGTAGATTCCCTCAGTATTGGGTATTTATATTTGGGACTGCGGAAGAGAATTCCGGTAGATCCCCGCGCACTATGAGTTGGACTACGGGATGGGATCCCGGGAGATCCATTGGATATGTACATATGGGACTACAGGACGGTATCCTGGGAGATCCCCGATTGTTCTTATTGGTGCTGAGTTGTATTTCCCTTTCATGTTTAGCTTGTTTCTGTATAGTTGTTGATGTCCTATACATCCTATGTTATTTTACTGCTATACTTATTTATACTATTCTGTTCTATGCTGTTGATCTTTATATTTTATTTAACCTTAGTAAGGACCTGACCTTCCTCGTCACTACCCAACCGAGGTTAGGCTTGGCACTTATTGAGTACCGCTGTGGTGTACTCATGCCCCTTCAGCGCATGCTTTTCATGTGTAGATCCAGGCACTGCGACTCAGTCCTATCACCCGTGAGGCGAGGCGATTGCTATAGAGACTTCGAGGTACATCTGCCGCGTCCGCAGACCGAGGAGTCCCTTTCTATTCTATCTTTTAAACATTTTCCCTTTTGTATTTATTTCCCTTGTAAGATATTCTGGAGTTATATATTGTAGATACCCAAAGGATTGTGGTTCCGTGAGTTTCCGGGTTTTGGGATAGTGTACTTGATTTTGAGAATATTGTGTTGTATATGCCGAGCGGTGCTTTTAAACACTGTTTTTATCACTCTTCATTCTATTTTAAATTATTTTTATTTTGCATTTTGGTTATCTTCCGCAATTTAGGCTTACCTAGTCGTAGAGGACTAGGTGTCATCACGATGGTTCACGGAGGGCGAACTGGGGTCATGACACTCTTTGCTAGAGCGCACTTGTTGTGCTTTGACCTGGATAGCTTAAAAATTGAGACATTACTTCTGTGTTTATACCACATACCTCATATCCAGTATGGACCCTTTGAAGTATATATTTCAAAAACTCATGCCGACTGGAAAGTTGTCCAAGTGGCAGATACTGTTAAGTGAGTTTGATATCATCTTCGTAACTCAAAAGGCGATCAAAGGACAAGCATTGGCAGATTATCTTGTTAAAAATTCAGTGGGAGGAGAATACGAACCCTTGAAAACGTATTTTCCTAATGAAGAAGTGTCATTTATAGGAGAGGACATTACCGAAGAATACGATGGTTGGAGGATGTTCTTTGACGGAGCTGCAATTTTCAAAGGAGTGGGCATTGGAGCAGTTTTGGTACCAGAAATGGGTCAACATTATCTGGTATTTGCTAAACTCAGATTTCCCTACACCAACAACATGGCAGAGTAAAAGGCTTGCATACTAGGACTCAACATGGCAATCGACATGAATATTTATGAGCTGCTGGTAATTGATGATTCAGATTTGCTTGTCCACTAGGTACAAGGATAATGGGCCACCAAGAATTCCAAGATATTTCATATCTGCACCATGTGCAGGAATTGAGAAAGAGGTTCACGAAGATAGAGTTTCGACATGTGCCCAGAATTCAGAATGAGTTTACCGATGCATTGGCCACTTTAGCATCCATGATACAACATCCAGATAAAAACTACATTGGTCTTATCCCGGTGAGAATTCATAATCAGTCGGCATATTGTGCCCATGTTGAAGAAGAAACAGATGGAAAACGTTGGTTTCATGACATCAAGGAGTATTTTGAGAAAGGAGAATATCCGGAGCATGCAAATCACACTAAAAAATGCACACTCTGGAGATTGTTAAATCACCTCTTCCATAGCGGAGAAAATTTGAACATAAGAACTCCTGATTTAAGACTACTGAGATGTGTCGATGAATAAGAGGCTTCTAAGCTACTTGAGGAGATTTGTGCTAGGACATGCGGCCCACATATGAATGGTTTTGTCCTAGCCAAGAAGATACTCAAGGCTGGTTACTTTGGAATGACCATGGAGACAGACTGCGTCTAGTATACACGCAAATGCTACCAATACCAAGTGCATGCCGATATGATAAAAGTGCTGCCAAATGAGCTTAATGTAACAATCTCACCTTGGCCATTTGCCGCCTCGGGAATGGATGTCATTGGTCCAATTAAGCCCACTGCTTCAAACAAACATAGATTTATTCCGGTAGCCATTGATTACTTCACAAAATGGGTAGAGGCTGCATCTTACAAAGCTGTAACCAAGAAGGTCATCGCAGACTTTGTCAAAGATAGTATCGTTTGCCGATTCAAAATTCCCGAGTCCATTGTTACTGATAACGCTGCCAATCTCAACAGTGATCTGATAAAAGCCATGTGTGAAACTTTCAAAATCAAGCACAAGAATTCCATAGCTTATAGACCTCAGATGAATGGAGCCGTAGAAGCCACCAACAAAAACATCAACAAGATACTAAGGAAGATGGTAGAAAACCACAAATAATGGCACGAGAAGCTTCCTTTTTGCTCTATTAGGATACCGCACCACAGTTCACACATCAACCGGGGCAACCCCCTGCATGTTGGTTTATGGTACCGAGGCTATCATCCCAGCCGAGATAGAGACTCCTTCTTTAAGAATCACACGGGAAGCTGAACTCAGCGATGCATAATGGATAAGGAACCGCTATGAACAATTGGCCCTCATAGATGGAAAAAAGGATGAACGCAGTATGTCACAGTTAGCTTACCAGAACAAAATGTCTAGACCTTTCAACAAAAAGGTAAAACCAAGACAATTTGCACCAGGACAGCTGATATGGAAGAAGATCTTCCCACATCAAGATGAAGCCAAAAGGAAATTCTCTCCCAATTGGCAAGGTCCTTACATGGTTCATAGGGTGCTGACAGGAGGAGTACTCATACTCGCAGAGATGGATGGATAAATATGGCCAAAACTAATCAATTCAGATGCAGTCAAAAGATACTTTGCTTAGACTACTTACATTTCTTCATCTAATGTAATTTAACTACGCTTGACCTGATTCCCGTTTAAGAGGGGATACGTAGACAGCCCTATGGGTTTGGTCATATCATAATAAAATTTCCATTTCACCTAAAATCAGAAACTGTGACAGAATTTTGAGGAGGACACCAAAATTTCCAGAGCAAGTCAAGACAATGCCAACATATGTCAGACGGTCAGAAATCGGTTAAGAAACTAGGGCATAATTTTGAGGACCCTCAAAATTCTAAGATGTGAAAGGTGCAATGTCTCTGGAATATGTTACAGCCACTAGTTCATCTAAACCTCACTTGATAGATCAATATGTTTCTAAAATGACTTTATTTTTTTCAATAATTGCATATTTTCAAAAACTCTATTTTCATAACAGTTAGGCATTACCCAGGGAAACTCAAATAAGGCCTTCAGAACGGAACAAAGCAAGGCCAGTAGAAAGAAGCACGAACCAACCTTCCCTCACAAAACTTACAATTTTTCCTTGATCGCATGCACATTTGACGTAATAGCATTCACAAACATGTATACACAAAGCAAATTCACTATCAATCCGGCTATTAGACACCGAATATATCTCCAGCTAAGAAATATATACTACTCTTATTTGCTACTCACTCTTTGCATGGGACTAAGCCTTGTCTCCCTATTTGCATGAGGCTAATCCTTGCCTCCATATTTGCATGAGGCTAATCCTAGCCTCCATACTTGCATGAGGCTAATCACTGCCTCCACATCTGCATGAGGCTAATCCCTGCCTCCATGTCTGCATGAAGCTAATCCTTGCCTCCATATTTGCATGAGGCTAATCCCTGCCACATCTGCATGAGGCTAATCCCTGCCTCCATGTCTGCAAGAGGCTAATCCTTTCCTCCATATCTGCATGAGGCTAATCCTTGCCTCCATATATGCATTAGGCTAATCCCTGCCTCCACATCTGAATGAGGCTAATCCTTGCCTCCACATCTGTTTGAGGCTAATACCTGCCTCCATGTTTGCATGAGGCTAATCCTTGCCTCCATATCTGCATGAGGCTAATCCCTTCCTACACATCTGCATGAGGCTAATCCATGCCTTCATATCTGCAGGAGGCTAATCCTTGCCTCCCCATTTGCACGGGGACTAAGCATTATCCCTCCTTGCATAAATATCAATCTATTCTAGTGCTATCTATTTGCTTTTCAATCGCGCTAAGCCCTACCCCGCATTCCACAAGACTTAGCCTTGTCTTTGTAGCATCATATTATTGTATCTCATGGGCTGAAATATCGTCAACCTATCCAAAGGCGTCATAGTCTAAAAGGAATTATCCTCATAGCCGGAAGACAACATGTCATGGCCTGAGGATCTCTCAAATTTGCATATCATTATTCAAAGGCGTCATGGTTCGGAGGCACCATCCGCATGGCCCAAGAACACAATTTCATGGCCTACGAATCCATCACTAAACAATTCACGGCCCAGGATATTATGATCCGAGGACATCATCCTTAACTATTACATCTCGCATTTTCGTACGTTAAAATTTCGTTTTTAGTTAACCGACGTAGACTCGGGGATGAGATCATCTTGACGTTAACGTACTTATGCTATTTATAACAAGCGATAAATAAGTATTATGAAGGATAAAGGGGTACACAAATTAAAGAAAACAAGTTTCGTTAAAAGTGGCCGATTTGGAAAAAAATACGGGTCGAGCGATAATACCCGATTATTATGAACTAGTACCATGCAAGGTACCATATAACCACGGTAGTATAATATAGAAAGTATATATGAAGAATTTTTAAAAATAAATAAAATTTTAAGTAATTTGGGGCAATTTTTAAATTATGCGGGTAATTGGTTAATTATCGGGGTAACGGGACATTACCTAGTTAACTAATAAGTAGATAAAAATTAACTAAAATGCACCACTCTCCACGTGGCACAAGGCCACAATCTAAAAATATGACTCAAAAACAATTGTAATAGGTGTCTCAATCTTAACTCTTTGTAGGAATCTGAAAACCCACAAATTTGATACAACAAATTATTATCAAATCCATTCAAAAGCAAGGAACATAAACAAGTTTCATTTGTGTCTTTAACTTCTTACTTCATTTCATTTCGTGACTTTAGCCTCAATCTGTTCTTGGTTTGAAACCAAGAACTTGAAAATAACTATTTCATCTAAACAATTCAACTTAGCCAAAAATTTCGATAGAAATTCCAAAAGAGGCCACCATAATTTCGTTCAAAATTTCAAGGAATTCAGGAAGAATTTCATTCATTACATTTCACGAAATCAGAAGCTTCATTCCGTTCAAATAATTCCAGGAACAAGTATGTTAAGGCCACATCTTCTTTCTTTTGGCATGGTCTAAATTATTGTAAAAATGAGCAAATACACAGTTTCCATAAATTACTCTATTCATAGAATTATTAGGGGTGTCTATATTCTTGATTCCCCATGAAAAATATTATATTTCCTGTTCATGGGTCTCAGAATAATACGCAGTTGAAAAAGGTTATCCGAAAGGAATATTAAGATTATTACGTATTTTTCATGCTTTTCACCCATTTATACATGTGCATTGACCCATGACCAGATGGTGTTATATACGCCTATATATGTATATTATATTTATATGGGATACTGGAAAAATTTATGGCGTTATATACGCACCACCACTTGATCAGCTGGTATATGAAGATGATGTTACCCACAGTGGCTGAAATATGACTCAGACGGCGTTATATACGCATATATATGTATGTATATGTATATGGGGTATGGGAAGAGGTTATGGCGTTATATACGCACTACCACCTGATCAGCTGGTATATGTTGATGATGTGCCCACAGTGGCCGAGACGATATGATGGGATGCCCTCAGTGGCTTGATGATATTATGTACATCCATACCTATGCATGGCATAACATTTATACGCATGTGCATGATATTATAAATGTTTCAAAATTTACAGAGTTATTCAGATTTAAAGGTATTTATGTATTCCATGTTTCATCTAAGTCTTTTACGTACTTATTTTAATGCCCTAAATACTCAGTACATTTTTCGTAATGACGCCCTATTTTATGGGGCATGCGTTTCATGTCCGCAGTTGCAGGTAGGCAAGCTGACGGTGCCCCTTCTTAGAATTCTTGATTAGCGAGAGTTGGCGTGCCCCATTTGATCCGGAGCTGTTTTTTGTTTTGGTACGATACGTTTATATATATATATATATATATATATATATATATATATATATATATATATATATATATATATATCTAATGTATATGGGTATGACATGGCTCAGTCCCATCTTTGTACAGTTAAGTTTCTATTAGAGGTCTGTAGACAGTATGTCTAGTTGGGTTGTATGTGGCCTTGTCGGCTTTCAGTTTTTTTATGTATAATTGTCTATAGCAGATTTACCGGCTCGCTCACTGTATTCTGAACGTATATGTACATATACCTTGATGGCAGGTTTTCTTCACGTATATTATTTTCGTAATGCAGCAGATGTTATATAGGTTCATATCTTAGACGCACGCTTAGGGTTGTTTGACAGATAAGATTCAGGCACCCGTCGCGGCCCATCGATTTCGGTCGTGACATTAACCGTGCGGAGATAACTTTTATGGTCCAAAGGGAATCTGCATCATGTTTAAATTTTTGCACAAATACCTGTTTGTAGCATCTCTCTATCTGTAGGTGACCAGTAAGCAACCACTATCCTAGTCGGAGGGCGACCTCGCTCCAGTTTCTTCAACTATCTCAAACCTGGACCGTTCACCATAACCACTCTTGCATTCACTCCAAAATCTCATGTATGTTCTTGTATTAACTTCATCGGTATATTATGCCAATAAATCCAGAACTACACGCGGCCTGATTCCTGCAAAACCAGGGATATGTAGGCAGCTCAAAGACCAGAGTTCGGCCTCTGTCTTTCAAAACATCCCATCTGGGTCAAAATTGGTCATCATTTCTTTACCCGGTAAGTTTTTTCATCCTTCCCTGGTAAAGAGGGGCAGTTGTTGATACCCAATATTTTTCATAATATTTTAAAACTATGCTTGGGCATCAATTAGTATTTTTCATACAATTTCTGGATTTTTAAATATTTTAACTAATTTCTCCCAGCATTTATTTTTATAAAACAAAAATTTAAATTACATCACAAATAATTTTAATAATTTTTTGTGGCTCATTTGCATTCGAATTAAGTTTTAATTATTGCACAAATATACATCTGTATTTTAAAATGCAATTGCAATTATAGCCTATACATGTATTATTACATTATTTTACCGAAAAAATAGTTTTTTATATTTTTAAAATATTAAGTAACTACTTTAAAATATTTACATGCATGAAAATTATTTTTTATAATTTATTAACCATTTTTTAAAAATGTTTTAGAAATTAATTATGTATTTAACATATAGCCCTTTTTCATTTAAAATCTAGCCTATTAACCAGCCCAATACCCTTTTTAATACCAGCCCAAATTTACCCAAGCTCAATCTGCACCTACCTAACCCAAGATCCCCATCAAATCATGGTCGTTGATCCTTTAGATCAACGGTCCATATCAATACTTGCCTTTTTTAATCAAACGACCCCCTAAACCCTAATCATTCCCTCCATACGGTCGCCCTTGGATCCCCTTCTCTCTGGTTCTCTCTGAAACCAACCCCTAACCCTAATCGTCATCACCCAAAATCAGTCCTAATCCTTTGAATCCCTATCCGATCTATGGCTTCCTATGGCTGTACGAAGCCTCTACATGTCTCTTATCCCCTTGGTTGTTCGATTATGTCGGTTTTGTGGAAGAACCTCGAAGAGATCTGGTCCAGATCTCGTTCAAAGCTCTTCAAGGGTTCGTCCATGGTTTGCGAGTAATTTATATTGAAGTTCCATGGTTCAAATCTCTTGTCCTAAACCAGGTTCCCTTTACCCCACCCCTTTCTCCTCAAAACCCTAATCTTTGGACCTGAATACATCCTGATCTTTGTAGAACTGGAAGGATTCTGAGTTTGTCAATGACTTTTCTTTAAATATCTCTTGTTTCTTTACTATTAACCGATTTTAGCACTATATTTTGGGTTCTTTGCTATCTACTGTTTGAATCTCTGCATACTTGAAGTGTTTTTCAAGTTTTTATGATTTTTCTTTAAGTTTCTCTTATTCCTCTACTACTGACCGATTTTAAACACTACAATACTTCAGGTTTTTCAACTTCTATGATTTCTTGTATGTTCAAATCTCTGTATGTTGACACGCCTTTCAGTTTTCTTCTTTATGTTTTTCCAAACTAGGGTTTCCCAAAAATTTCTTTCTCCAAGACATTTGATGATTTTGAGTGTTTAATCTTCTGTTTCTTGTGTGTTTTAACCGATTTCATGAAGATTGCTTTAACCCTAACTTGTTTATGCTAAAAACCCTAATTTTTCGACATTATTGTTTGGATTATGTGTTTGTCTAGGTTACTTATGTACTGACTTTGTCCTATGCTTTGGTTTCTGTGATTCTTCCTCCTAATGTGCCTCAGTTTATGTTCTTGGTTTGACTTTTATACTGATTCTATATGTCTATGTTTATTTTTTGCCTATTCATGGTAAACATATACTTTTCTCCTTAAATTAGTGATTGATTTGGATTCTTGATTTATCAATTTGTTTTGTTAAGACCTATGTGTTAATTCCTGACTATTTCCTTTATTTGCAATCTTTATTAGCTTTCTTACCTTATTCAATTAACCATGATATTCACTGATCATTCACTAATCATTTCCTTAATTAAACTTTTGTCTATTTACCCCTAGTTGCTCATTAGATTTTCTTTCCTTAAATGTATTTTGCCTTTACCGTTGGTTAACTTCCCTTAATTCAGGGAAAATTATACTAATTGGTGTATAATTGATTATGTGGCTTCCTTAACTGCAGAAGGGTTGATTACTTTTACCTTATTTTCCTTGCTCTTAACTGCTATATATACTCTCCTTTAATCCTCACTTCTACACACAAACATTAGTTCATCTACACTTTCACACTCTTAAGAGCTCTTTGTTCTCTTCTGTTACTTGTAATTCTCACTAATCCTGCCGGCTGTAAGCCAAGGCTGGCTACTTGTACCATCTCTTCTCTATACTCTGTGTTCTCTCCTTAATTGTTGCAGTCATTAGTTGTGATTTCTAGTTCTATTTGCTATTCTACTGTCGTATGCTCAATGTGTAACCAGCATGCTTAGATTACACTGCCTAAGTACTGTATAACTCAGCATGTTTAAGTTTATTCTGTTAAAAGCTATAGCTAGTATACTGTTTAGCATGTCAATCCTGCTTTAGATAATTTATTCACTAGTATGTCCAAGCTGCATTGTGTGTTTACTGTCTCACCCAGCATGTCTAAATTCTTCTTGTTTTGTATGTGATTAGTATTTCTAAAACCTTGAATGCTTCATGAAGTGTTTGTCTAGCTTGTTCATCTAATTCTAACTTACTTCAGCAATGACATTCTGTTTGTGTCTATGACCTCTGTGTTCTCAACATAACTTTGTAATTAACTGGTTAATTCCATAACTTCTTGAGGAATCTGTGTATCATTAAGGTGCATTCTAGGTGTCCCCTAACCCTTTCTCTTTGTGTGAAGTCTGTTTGCCAAAGTGTTTTCTGAAGCTGTTCTGGGATTGGTATTCTGATTTCAAGATGTTCTTTTTCATGCTTTCCAACTACTGTTTTACTCAAACTAGTACAGGTTATCAGAAAAATCATTTCACTCCTAAGACCTTTCTTTATACTGTTTACTAAACTCTTTCAAATCATTATGCACTCTCACATTACTCTTAGATTACTATGTCATACCCCTCTGGTATGTGTACTGCTTTAGCCCCTTGAGATCTCTCTGAACGCAAGCATATCAGGGCTGGCACTTCCACACTGCACACAGTCTTTGTTTGAGGAATGTCTATGTGTGAGCACTGCCCGGGATCCTTGAGGTCCTTAGTGAACTCTGACACACCTAGACATAAATTGGGCTATGGAACTTTGGGCATTTGAGACCAGTAAAGGCTTGGTACACCATGACTATTTTGGGCCTACTTCAGGCTCCCTATAACTTAGCTTCCATTCTATTTATGTAATTTATATTCAACTCTTGGTCTGTAATAATTATTGTAAATAAATATTGGGGTAATTAGTGAAAAAGGGTGGGTAGTCACATATTGTGGGTAATGTTTGGGTAGATAACATGCCTATAGGGTCCATTTCGATTCAAATGTGTGTGTTAGGTAATATGCCTATAGGATCTACTTTGAATAAGTTTTGATTGCTTTTTTACATAATAGAGATCATGCCTATAGGGTCTAAATCAGCTTTAATAGAAATCATGCCTATAGGGATTTCGCGTTGGTCAAATAAATTCTGTTTGCTTCGCCTTATGTTTAATTAGAAATCATGCCTATAAGATCTAAAACCAGTTTAGTTTAACTTCAATGCATGTTTATAGACTTTGAATTGGTTTAATTAATTAATTTGTTCGTTTCTTTAAAAAGTTTCAACGCTGTCTTAATATTACTTGAAAGCATGCCTATAGGATCCAAATTACCCGTTTAAAATTGTTTAATGATTTACTACCTACCTGATCAACAAATTAATACCATGCTGATAAGACATCACTATTATACGCCTAGGCAAGCCTATAGGACGCATAAAAATCCTGCAACTGTAAAAATTGTGTTATGTTATCTGTGACTGCTCATATTCAACAGGTCTAAAATTAGTAGGCAAGCTGAATAGGTCTTTGACACTTTGGTACTAATTCAATACTATATACTCTCTGCTCGCAAAGATATCATGTTCTAAAGTTTTCTCTTAAATACCTGAAACTGTTGTTTGAGACGTGCACTTACTTGTTCTGTTTGTGGAGGTAAAAATGTGAGCCTTTAATTGTTCTCTTTAATGCAGTCCTAACTATTTTGATTGATGCCTAGATTTTTATCATTTGAGTACCTTAGGATGGTTTAGAACTACCCAAATTAGAGGTCCTAAATACCTCCAGGGCCGCAAGAAAGGGACGGGTAGTGAACGCATAGGATATTTTTTAAGGTTGCTAGAACGCTTTGGGCTATGACCAAGGGGAGGGAATTGGATAGTAAGGATATGATGACTATGCGCTAATGTCACGTGTAGCTCCTCATCGAGGAGTGATTGTCGGGCATTGTGTGGGTATGATCCTATAGGCTCACCAACCTAGGACCCCTTTTTCTCATCTCCCGTTGTTTAAATAATTTTACTTTTCTTTACATTTGTGCAAATTGTTCAAACCTTTTCCTTTGTTTTCATTACTTGAATCATACATGCACTTAGAATGTCAAAACATGTCTTTACTTGCGAGTATGTGTTAAAACTGTTTGTTTGTTAAATTGACTAATTCGCATAGTTTAAGTTAGGTCGGGACCCACCGTTGTGGACCGCTAGGGGTTCCTAACACCTTCCCCTCAAGGTTATTTTGAGCCCTTACCCTAATCTCTGGTAATGCAAACTAGTCCATGAGTTAATTACTCTAGGTGCCCTAACGCACCATAATCCGTTAGGTGGCGACTCTTCAAATACCCAATTCCTAAAAGTTAAACGAGTTATTTCCCCCATGAATGTCGAAACCCGGACTTCGCCGTCAAAAAGGGAAAAAGGGGCGCGACAAGTGGTACCTTCATTTGCAAGAAATTCATCGCGTTTGCAACTTCTGGGCTTCTGACGCACTCCGTACTTCGCATTTGTAGTGTTTGCAATTGTGACACCTGCAGCTACGTTAAAGAGGGAAAAATTGGTTATTAGCTCATTTTACAATATTTCTCAATCCTAAACAATCTAGAAGCAATTTTTCAAGAATTCCTTCTTCCCAAAATCATCGCTAAGCAACTTTAATCCATTTTCTTTTAATTTTCCATTACTTTTCATATGTTTTAAACATTAAATCTAGGATTTCCATAGTATAAATTAGGGATTTGGGTAGAATTTAGGGATTTTGTAAACTTGAGATTTAGACCTCAAAATAAGGTCGAATTTCAAATAAAATTACATAACCGGGCTCGGGGAGAATAGGTAATCGGATTTTGGTCCGGATATCAGATTTTGACCACACGGGCCTGGGGATTATTTTTGTTGACAATTTCAAATTCATCAAAGATTGAACCTTTTTCATTCATGGTTAGTTTCTACAACTTATTTTGAATTGTTTGAACGATATTTGGCTAGATTTGGTTGGTTTGGAGGCTTGTTTGAAAAGAAAAGTCGTGGTTGATTGTTGAGTTGGTTGTGAAAAGAGGTAAGTGTTGGGCCTAACCTTGAATGGAGGGAATTACTACTTGTTGGACTATTTGTTATGTGAATTATGTGAGAAAATGGCGTATATGCAAGGTGACGAATGTATATGCGCTGTCATAAGATTAAGCGTGCGGAATTGGGATTTTTACTTTCTTGACTTCATTTATTCCATGTTATCTATTGTTACATGCTTTAATTACTACATATTCTTACTTGTCAGTTATGCTTTACTTGTTAATTGTTATATAACTGTTACTTGTTTTGATTCATTCACTCCCACTCAATATCCGCTCACCTATTGCATGTTCCTACTTGCCTTTATTCTATATTCTCATTATCACACATTTTTACATACTTTTATTGTCTTTATGTTACTTGATGCACTCTATTATGTATTTTCGATTACGTGAGCCATTTAGCTATTCTTTCATTGAAGAATCATCAAGGTGTTGGATATTCAGTGTTTGTATTGGTAGTTCCTTAATATTTTGCACGTTTCATTCTCTTTTGTGTTGATATTTCGCAAACAGTGATGTTGAGTTGTTTATGTTAATAAATTATTATCGGTGGATTGGGTTGCACATTACAATAGAATTAAAGGAATTAATGTTGGAGGATCAAGTTGCATGCCGCAACAGAACAAGAAATGAGATGTACGATGTAAGATATTCTGTTAAATCATGGGATCGGGTTGCACGCTGCACCGAATTTGATGCGTTGTAGTTGTTTGTGGTTGTAGAGTTTATTCTTAATATTGTAGTACGAGATTTGAGATTATGTTATTTTGGGGCCCTCTGGTAGTTGACCTTCATGTCAGTTTATATAAGTTTACTGCTTTATTTCTATTCATGTTTTCTATAATTATTATTTCATACAGATTTATTGTGATTGACTTGTCATAGTCTCTTCACTAATTCGTCGAGGTTAGGCTCGACAATTAAAGAGTACAATGGGTCAGTTATACTCTTGCTACACTTCTGAACTTCTTGTGCAGATCCTGGTGTTGGTACCACCGGCGCGTCGCGGAGACTGCTCTAATTCAACTACTTTTTGAGACTTTAGGTAGAGCTGCTGGTGTCGCGCCCCCTTTTTCCTCGTGGAGTTCGGGTTTCGACATCTCTTTTGGGATAACTCATTTCCTTTTGGGAATTGGGTATTTGAATTTTGAAGAGTTTCCACCTAACGGATTTAAGATGTGTTAGGGTACCTAATGAATATAAGTCATAAAACGGTTTGCATTATCAGAGATTGGGTAAGGGCTCGAAATAACCTTGAGTGGAAGGTGTTAGGAATCCCTCGAGCTCCACAACAGTGGGTCCCATCCGAACTCAAATTAGGTGAATTAGTCAAATAAAGCAATTTAGGCAAATGGATATTACATTTACTACAAGGAGTAAAGGAGGTCCTAGGTTGTTTAGCCTATAGGATCACTTCTGTGCAATACTTGGTAATCGTCCCCAAATTGGGGTGCTACACATACCATTAGTGCACTGGTCATCATATCATTTACTACCCAATTGCCCTTCCCTTAATGGTTACCTAAGCGATTCTAACTAAATGTACTCTATGTGTGCATTACCTGTCCCTTACTTATGGTCTGGAGGTGTTTAGAACTTCTAGTTAAGGTGGATCTAGATGCTCCTATTAGTGTTTTAAAAGGAGAAAATCAAAGCGACAAGAAAAACAAATAGGACTATCAGATAAAGGAACAATTAAAGGCTCACATTTTACCTCCACAAATAAGCATGCAATTGCACGTCTCAAACAATAGTATTTCAAACACTATAGAAGTCCTATAGCAGAATATCTAGGTGAGCACAAAGCAGAACATATAAAGTGTTTTATTAAAGCAAGACGGAAGGTACTTAATCAGTTGCATACTGATTTTAGGACTAGCTGAATCTGGGCAGTTCACAAACAAAGCATAGTTTTATAATTTCCAGATTTTAATCGCCCTATAGGCTTCCCTAGACGTGGATCTGAGATGTCCTGTAACATGATATCTAGTCGTAATCAGACTCTTAATAGGCGAACAAACGATTTTAAACAGGCAGATTTTATTCGTAATGTCCTACAAACATGTTGTCTAACTGCTGAACATCACAGGATTGATTTTATATGCATTTATCTTGATAAACATGATATCTAGGAGTTGGGACTATTTTTTTAAAACCTATTCTTACAGACATGGTAGTTACTAATTGTCACGATCCTGGTTCGCCCTCCATGAACCATCATGACGGCACCTAGTCTTTATGACTAGGTAAGCCTAACAATGTGGAATGTAAATAATAATTGCGGAAGAAATAATTGTAAACCAAAATAGTAAAATGAAATAGTGTTTAAGGTGCCGCTCGGCACATACAATAATAAATCTCGAAGCTAACAATAATTCCCAAAACCTGGAATCTCACAAATCATAAGCTAAGAGATACATAAGAAGTTCTAACTCCGGAAATGTTTAAACAAGGGGAAAATACTGAAGGGCTATACTTATTACAGAAAGATAGAAAGGGACTCCTCGGTCTGCGGACACGACAGATATACCTCAAAGTCTCTATAGAAATGCCTCCTCCCAAGGATGATAGAACTAGCTGGAAGTACCTGGATCTGCAAAACAAAAATGTGTAGAAGAGTAGCATGAGCATACCACAGTGCTGCCCAGTAAGTATCAAGAGTAACCTCAGTGGAGTAGTGACAAGGAACAGTCAAGACACCTACCGGTCCAATAAACTGTACAAATATAGGAACAACGAGACATGATGTATATATAAAGACTACACGAAATGGCTAACAATACTCAATAAGGGAATAAAACCGCAAACAACACGAAATACCAAAATAATGACACAGAAGAGCGAGAAAAAACACAACCCAAATCCTAGAGTCACAATACAATAAAGGTAAGAAATAACTTAGATCCTACGACAGTGTTCACATCAGGTCTTATCCAATAATTTCCACGAAATACTGAATCTCGGACAATTACAACTCACGGGTCTCAGTACCTGAAATCTAACACTTGGCATCATGTGCCCCCATCAGCCTCATGGTCATACTGACAACTTACTTGCTAACCAGGGCCACTCTCACATATATAATAAGTAAACGAGGGTGTACATCTATACTCAGCAAAATTAGGAGGACTTCACATCCAATAGGAGTGTTCAACTACGTGTATGCTTGTCCAAGTGCTCTAATAAAATTCCTACCAGCTAATAGACGTAAAGAGAAGAGCAGACAACATATACGATGTTTCCTCACAACTTCCACGAGATAAAGCTCATACAGGTAAGCATACCAAAATCACAATATTAACAAACAGGAATGCCACCAAGCCATCACAAATCGTCATACAGGTAAGCATACCACAATCACAATATTAACAAACAGGAATGCCCCCAGACCATCACAAATCCTCAAAATCAATCCTTGACATTGCCCGCCTTGTCTCGCCATGTGTGCAAATAATAACATAATAAGGGCCTGCCTTGTTTCGCCACACGTGCATCATAATGTTCCCACCTTATCTCGCCACATGCGCAACCCACATATAAGCATATAAACGTATCCCGCCTCATCACGCCTCATGTGCAATATATTAATAGTAACAATAGCACGACAAGACTTCATGCAACCCCTCAACAACAACCGTACGGCAGAGACCTCGTGCACAACACAATCACAACCGCATAGCAGAGACCTCGTGCACAACACAACCACAACCGCATGGCAGAGACCTCGTGCACCAACAACCACAACCGCATGGAAGAGACCTCGTGCACCAACACAACCACAACCGCACGGCATAGACATCTTGCACTAACACAACCCGCACAACAATAACAGTGACAGTAATACAAAATATACCAAGTGAATCCACTCCAAAACTTTAAATCACAAGGAATCGGTATAACCAGTTCACAAGAATAGCCACAGTAACATGTAGTGACAATCCCAAATAAACAAAATCAGTACAAGGAAGACAACACGAGTCTAGTAGTCCCAAGTAAAGGCAAGTCGACAAAGATATAGGTCATCTAAACTCCGTTTAAGGTTGGGAAGTTACATGAACATTCGGTAATTTCAGTTAAGGGAAGGTGATCTTAGCTCCACTTAAGACTAGGCGATTATATGAGGGATGACAATAACTCTCAGTAATGCAGGCAGTTATGAAAAGGTAGCATGGTTATAAGAGAGACGAAGTTCTTCAGTTAAATCAAACAGGATGACAATTAGGCAATAAGAGTAAATCATGCAGCAAACAATTCCAACTAAGCATGTAGAGATGAAACTAATAAGCGGGAACTCAGTCATATCAAGAATAACTCCATACATAGTGAATATAAGAACCTAAGAACTCTAAAAGGCCAACTATCCACAATTAAGTTCGGGTAAGCACTCGTCACCTCACGTACATGGATTTCAATAAACATAGAAGACTCAATCCTAAGGGGAAGTCTCCCATACAAGGTTAGGTAAGATACTTACCTCAAAGACGACAACTCGGTACTCTAAAATGGACTTCTCGGGTGAAAGGACCTCCAAACAGCTCAAATCCAACTATAACAGCTCCAAAACATACATAAATCGAATAAAGAACTATTCCGAATAATAAAGTTTCAATCTTTACAAAAATATAAAAATTGACCCCCGGACCCGCACCTCGGAACCCATCAAAATTTACAAAAATCCGATCACCCATTCCAAAATGAGTTCAACCATACAAAATTTATCCAATTCCGATACCATTTGGTCCCTCAAATCATGATTTTTCACTTTGAAATTTTTCTTGAAAAACCAATTGTTTCCCCAACCCAAAACACAATTTAAATGATAAACATAAAGAAAAATTCATGGAATATATTTAATTTTAGTTGAAGAACACTTACCCAATCAAATTTCGTGAAAAACCAACAAAAATCGCCAAGAACCTAACTCTATAAGTCAAAATGTGATGAAAATGGTGAAACCCTCGATTTCGGGATATATTCTGTCTGCCCAGGTTTTTATGCATCACGAACGCGAAGAGAAGGCCGCGTTCGCGAAGAAGAAAAGTTAAGGCTGCCCAGGTTGCTCATCGCGGACACGATGATGAGTTTGCGAACGCGGAGATGAAAATATGCAAGGCTTTTCGAACGCGAAGGGAAGGACACGAACGCGAAAACGGATTTCGAGGTGGTCAGCAACAAGGCATCGTGAACGCGAGAGGTTGTTCCCGATCGCGAAGAAGGATATCAGAAGAAGCAAAACAACAGTTCCAAAAATGGGGATAAATACCTGTAGCCCACCCGGAACACACCCGCGACCCCCAGGACCCTGTCATAACTCACAAACAAGTCACATAACCTAACACGGACTTGATCGAGGTCTCAAATCACATCAAACAATTCCGAAACGATGAATCACACCATGAATCGAACTATGAACTTCCAAATATTCCAAATTCGAAAACTTGTGCCGAAATCGATCAAATCAACCCGAAATGACGCCAAATTTTGCAGACAAGTCCAAAATGACATAACGAAGCTTCTCCAACTCTTGGAATCACATTCTGACCTCGATATCACAAAAGTCAACTATGGGTCAAACTTCTCCATTTTTCAAACTTCAACTTTTCCAACTTTCGCCGAAATGCCTCAATTTACCCTACGGACATCCAAATCTGAATCTGGACACGCGCCTAAGTCCAAAATCACGATACAAAGTTGTTGAGATTATCAACATTTTATTCCGGGGCCATTTACTTAAAAGTCCAATTCTGGTCAAATTCTCACCGTTCAAACTCCTAAAACTTCATTCATTCTTCCAATTTGACTCTAAATCATCCATTGATCGATACAACCATGCACACAAGTCGATGCTCATATTATGAAGCTGTTCAAGACCTTACACCACTGAATGGAGATTAAATTCTCAAAATGACCGGCCGGGTCGTTACACTAATTTTATACGATATGGGCATGGTATTTAGGTGAATGCAATAAAAACCTAAAGCACGCTTTCTAGTGCACATAAGACAATGAACGTGATTATTAGGTAGGGTTAGTAGAAACTTAGTGATAGGATTTCTATGTGGATATAATTCTGCAAAACTTTTAGAAAGCGGAAGTTTCATAAACAAATGATGCACCTATAAACATATTCTCTAGTGCACAAAACAACCTATAAGCATGATTTCTAATGCAAGTAGACAAGCATCATAATCCTAAGAGCATGATATCTAATGCAAACTAATAGTCAAAATAATCCTAAGAGCATGATTTCTACCCGATTTGCCCATAAAAATATATAAATATCCCTCCTTTTTACTAATATCCCCAATATTTGTTTAAGAGAATTATTATTATAGACCATAAATGAATTACAGAATAAATAATACTATACTACAGGGAGCCTATATAGGCCCAAAGTAAACCTGGAAAAAAACAACCAGGCCTTCAAACATTCCAAAGTACCATATCTCATAGTGTCCAAGAGAGGGTATCGTGGTGTGTCAAAGTTCTCAAGGGACTCAGGGACCCCGGGCAATGCTCACACCAAGATCCTTTTAAAGAGAAGTAGTTTTTGTGTAGTGAAGAAGAGTCTGCCCCAGTGTGCCAGATTTCGGAGGAATCTCTTGGATTCCTAGACAGTACACACACTGGAGGGTTAGAATCCTAAGTATTCTAAGAGTATGAATGAGAGTGCTTGACAGAGTAGGAATAAATTTAGGAAAACAATATGGAAGTAAAATAGTTCAACAGGGAGAGAAGTTTGAAAGTGAAAATATTTAGTAGTGAAAATAGTTTAGAGGTGAAAATACTAGGACTAAAAATAGTTTAGAAACATTCTAAGAAAAGGTTCAGCCAACAAAAACACACAAAACAAAGCCACCAAGTTTTAAACCCAAGATTCACATTACCCAGCTTTAATTTAATTTATTAGTTAACCCTATGTGGGCATTCGTATTGAGAACAGACAGTAACACAAAGAGGGAGCAGTGGTTGGGAGCACAAATTCATGAATCAAGAGCACATAGAAACAGGGTGAAGGCAGTCATGCTAGTTAACAGGGACATACAACAAGCATAGATAGATAACAATTCACTAGGACATACTGATTTAGGGTCTAAAAAGGAATCACTCAAGTCTAACAGTCATACTTAGTGATAGGGTAAGCATACTAACTTAATGCAAGAGACAAGAAAGCACAGGATTTAAGCACTGCAATAAACATGTTGGTTAAACACAGTGAGACATAGTCCTAGACACAGAGGTAGTCATGCTGAGTAATACAGAAGGGCCAAGGAAAATACTAATTCAATTGCACAAGGTAGCCATACTAGTTGAAGTTATAGGATAGGGAAGATAAGAGTCTTAGACACAAAGAAAACAGGTTGTTTTGAGGCAATATTGGATACTCAAGCAGAAGTGGCATGCTGATTAAAACAATGAACAAGAAAGAGTGAAACTTAAGCATGTTGATCAAAATAGTAAATATGAAAGAATATAGAATTACGTACATAGACAATTAGACTAGTGCAGAAGAGACATGGACATTAACAGGAATAAGGCAACATAGAATCATATACGTTCAACTTCATAATGACTTAGAGATTGAAACATACCAGTTAAGGGAAGCAAATAAGAGATGAAAGGTATACAGGATTCAGTAGTCTAGCCTTGGCTTTCAGCCGACTAGACAAGTAATGAGCATAAGTAGCAGAGAGATGAGAGCAAATTGTTTGTGTGTGTCTGTGTGTCTTTGAACTATATTTGTGTTTTGAAGAGGTAGAGTGAGGGGGTATATATAGCACTTAGGGAGTAAAACAAATATGGTAAAGAAAATCACAGTTCAATCAATTAGAATCAATCAGCCAATTATAGAATCAATTCCAATAGAGAAATCCGGAAAAGACCCCTTTAATTGAGGAGAGTCAGTTAACGGTCAGAACTGGATTTAGCTAAGGTAATAAATCAATACCATACCATATAGGGAGTCAGTCAAATCCCAAATTGTACCGATAATTAATTAAGTCAAGTATAATTAATCAAGATTACAAATACGGAAACAAGTAAAAATCCCAACAAATACTGATTTTAACGGGACAATTATTTGAATCCTTAATAGTAATCAATCAGTAAAAACTCAAAGAATACTGAATTTAACAAGAAATATTCTTCAAATCCCTAATAGCAATTAATCAAGTAAAAATCCCAAATATTACTGATTTTAACAAGAAAGATTGTTCAAATCCCTAAATAGAATCAGTCGATATGACTGGTTCACAGAAATAAACATAATAACGAAAAAATTCAAAGAAATCAGTGTCACAAATAGAAACATTTGGAAGGTTTAAGCATAGACACGAGAATCAGTCAAGATAGTAAAGAACAATTAGTTTAAACACTGAAAAGGTAGAAAAAAAAACCTTTGAAGAAAAGTATGGGACGAACCCTAATTTTAGAAAGAATGAAATAAATCGAAGCAGTTGTTTAAAACAAAGATTTTCAAGGGAAAACACTCGATAATACTCGAATTATTTCAGATTTACAAAGATCTGAACAGATTCGAATATTAGTAAAACTAGGGTTTTCAAAAATAGTAGAGGTAAAAGAAAATTGGTCAAAAACCATGGATTCGCACTAAAACAAAAAGAGGAAACCTATAATCACATACAATAAAGGCCACAGACAGGCCTATAGATAAAATTTGGCAAGAGCCAGGTTGAATCTCCATGAGATTCTCTCAAGGATCTATGTAATTAAACAGCCAGGGGGTATAGAAGGCTGGTAGTGGTCGGAGAATGCACAGAAACTCCATAGATGGGAGATTTTCACCGGTGACGCTGATTAGGGTTTAGGTTGGGTTGAGAGAGAATTGGAGAGGCTAGGGAAACCAATGACGACGGAAATGAAAGAGTGAGGGGGGTTAGGGTTGGCTATTGAATTAAAATGGTAAGTATTATTGTGGACCGTTGATCTAAAAGATAAACGACCATTATTGTTGAAATTGGGTTGGTATATTAAGGGTTTGGGCTCGTTTAATGGGTTAGGATCGAAAATAAAAGGAATAAAAGGGTTGTTTGTTAAATACCCAATTAATTGATAAAATAATTTTAAAAAATAATTAATAGATTATAAAAAATAATTTTCACGCCTAGAAATGTTTTAAAACAATTGCTTAGTGTTTTTAAAAATACAAAAAGCTATTTTATGGTAAAATAATGTAATAATGCATACATGGGCTATAATTGTAAAGTTATTGTAATTATAACCCAAAATGCAAATGTGGCTATTTGTGAAATAATTAAATCTTATTACAAATACAAATGGTAAAATTAAACCACAAAATTATTATAAAACCATTTGTGATACAATTAGTAATTATTTATATAAATAAAAATACTGGGATAAATTAATTAAAACCCTTAAAAATGCAGAAATTATGGAAAAATATTAATTCGTGCTAATGCATAGTTTTAGAGGTATATATGCATTTTGAAAAAATATTATAGGAAAAAATTGGGTATCAACAGCTGCCCCTCTTTACCCGGGAAGGATGAAAGAGTTGTCGGGTAAAGATATGAGGGTCAATTTTGACCGAGTAAGAAGATTTGAGAGACTTAGGCCGCACTCTGGTTTTCGAGCAGCCTACATATCCCTGGTTTTACAGGAATCAGGTCGTGTGTAGTTTGGGGTTCATCGGCAGAATATTCGGATGAAGGTACCACAAGGACGGACACAAGGTTTCAGGGAAGGTGCAAATGTTGCGGTCAAGCTTGAGAAAATATGAAGGAACAAGAGCGGGATTGCTCCTGTTGGGGTAGCGGTTTTCTCATCGGATAACCTTCAAGTAAAGATGTACGACGAGCATATATCTGTATATAAATTTAAACATGATGCAAATTCCCTTCGGGCCATGAAAAATCGTCTTTGGGAGGTTGAAGATGATGTCTTTAGACTATGATATCCTGGTCCATGAGTCTGTGACGACCCGGCCGGTCATCTTAACAATTTACTCCCCTATCCCCTATTAATTGCTTACCCTGAGTTTATTTCTGCTATTTTGATTTGCCGAGATGTTCGGTTTTGAGTTTCGGAGAATTTGGGACACTTAGTCCCTAAATGAGAACTTAAGTGTTGGAAAGTTGGCCGTAGTTGGAACAGTATGAAGACAGTCTCGAAATGGAAATCCGATGTTTCTGTTAGCTCCGTTGGGTGATTTCGGGCTTAGGGGCGTGATCGAATTGTGTTTTGGAGGTCTATAGCTAAATTAGGCTTAAAATGCCGAAAGTTGAATTTTTGAAGTTCCGGTCCAAATTTTCTGAGGGTCGGAATGGAATTCCATAAGTTGAAGTAGTTCCGTAGTGTTGAATGTGAGGTATATCAGTTCATTCGGACGAGGTTTGATAGACTTTTTGATCGAAAGCGTATTTTGAGAATTTTGGAGTTCTTAGGCTTGAATCCATGGTTAATTCGAGGTTTTGATGTTGTTTTAGGTGTTTTATGTATTAGAACAAGTTTGGCTAGTGATTTGTGACTTGTTGGTGCTTTTGGTTAAGGTCTAGGAGGCCTCGGGATGATTTCGGATGGTTGACGGAAAGATTTTGTAATTTAAGTTGCAGCTTCAGCTGTTGGTTCTGTCATAACCGCACCTACGGTTTGGGTTCTGCAAAAGCGGCGCCGCACAAGCGGCTAACAGGCCGCATAAGCAAAATTGAGGGAGGTTCCACAGATGCGGAAGATTTTTTGCAGAAGCGGAACCGCATCTCCGAGTTGGAGACCGCAGGTGCGGAAATTGGCCTTTAAATGAAAAGCCGCAGATGCGACCTTGGCTCCACAGATGCGGTCCCAGGGCCGCAAATGCGGAAATCGCTGGGCAGAACATATAAATTCTTGCCTTCGCGAAATTTAGCCATTTTTCATCTTTTCAAAACGGAAATAGGCTTGGGGAGCACTTTTCAAGAGAGATTTTTAGAGGAGTTCATTGGGGTAATGTCTTTGGTCCCTAAACTCGTTACTGGAATGATTTTTATCAATTTAAACATGAAAACTAAAGGAAAATTAGTGGTAATTGGGGGTTTAGGGCTTGTATAATTGGAGACCTTTGAGTGATGATTTGAGGGACAAATTGAGGTCCGATTTTTGTACTTTTGATATGACTAAACTCATGAGAGTGCGAGGTTTCTGGAAATATAAATTTTACCCGATTCCGAGACGTGGGTCCGAGGGGCATTTTGGTTATTTTACATAATTTCGCGTATTATCTTAAAATTTAATTGTAGAATCAGTTACTTCAAGTGTTATTTACATTATGCAATTAAATTGAATAGATTTGGGCCATTTGGAGTCGAGTACTCATGGTAAGAACGTGGTCTCGGGTTGGTTTTTTGAGCCAGTTCGAGGTAAGTGGCTTGTCTAACCTTGTGTGGGGGACCTTCCCCTTAGGATATAATATATTTAATAATTGAAATGCCTTGTACGTGAGGTGACGAGCGCGTACTTGAGCTAATTGTTGAAAATCCGATTTTTCCATAAGTATTCAATTCAGTTCTTTTTCCTGTTTTATTCTACTTGCAAATTTAGCCTGTTGCTAGTTTAGAAAAGCATGTTTAGTTGACTTAATTTCCTATTTGCTTAAACTGCCTTATTTGCATTACGTGAAGCATGTTAGTCTAGAATTAACTGTTTACTTGGTACGAAATTTAGCTTAATTGGGTATTCTTGTGTTGCTGCTGTGTGTTTTTACTTTGGGACTACGGGACGGCTTCCCGGGAGATCCCATGTATGTATTTATGATATGAACTGAGGTGCAGGATACCAAGAGATCCCTGGCATGTATATTGAGGATACCAAGAGATCCTCGAGATACCGAGAGATCCCTAGCATATACTGAGGATACCAAGATATCCTCGGGATACCAAGAGATCCCTAGCATATATTGAGGATACAATGAGATCCTCGAGATACCAAGAGATCCCTAGCATATATTGAGGCTACCAAGAGAACCTCGAGATACCAAGAGATCCTTGGTTATCATCGTTGATATGAGTGTTACTTCCTTGTGGTTTGACTCATCTCTGTTTCTGTTATTGTACTCTTATTATCCTATATAGATTCTTACTGTAGATTCTCAATTGTACTGCTTATCTTATCTTGTTATCTTTATATTTTATTTAACCTCAGTAGGTCCCTGACCTTCCTCGTCACTACCCAACTGAGGTTAGGTTTGGCACTTACTGAGTACCGTTGTGGTGTACTCATGCCCCTTCAGCGCATGTTTTTCATGTACAGATCCAGGTATCGCTACTTAGGCCTATCATCCTTGAGGAGGCGACTGCTTTAGAGACTTCGAGGTACATCTGTCGTGTCCGCAGACTAAGAAGTCCCTTTCTATTCCTGCTTTTAGTATTTAGCCCTTCTGTATTTTTTTGTTCTTATTAGACATTCATGAGTTAGAGCTATGTAGTATTGCTCTTAGCTTGTGATTTGTGGGTTTTTGGGTCTTGGATTTACGTATTGGTATTGAGAGTTAAACATGGTGTAAGCCGAGCAGCACATTTAAACACTTTTACTACTTTATTTATGTTTTAAATTGTTTTATTTCTGCAAAATTTTGGGTTTTCTTCCGCAAATTAGGCATGCCTAGTCGTAGAGACTAGGTGCCATCATGATGGTTCACGGAGGACAAACTGAGGTCGTGAAAAGTTGGTATCAGAGCTCTAGCTTCATAGGAGTCATGGATCACAAGCTGGTTTATTAGAGTCTCGCTGATCGGTACGGAGATATCTGTACTTATCTGCGAGAGGCTATGTAACTGTTAGGAAATTTTACACTTCATTTGATTTCCTTGTCATGCGATATTTTGACATCACAATTTTAAACTTCTGTCTTATACTCTCTCACAGATGGTGAGGACACACGCTACCCGAGATGATTAGGCACCCGCGCCCCCTACTGCAGCCGTCAGAGGCTGGGGCTGGGGTAGAGGCCGAGGATGCGCATGTGGTGAAGCTAGAGCACCTGCACGAGCTGCCGCCGAGGTACCACCAGCAGTTCTAGTCGTAGTCCAAGCACTTGACACACCTACTGCTACCACTACTCCAGCCCTTCAAGAGACTTTGTCACAGCTCATGAGCATGTACACCATTCTAGCTCAAGCAGGGTTGCTTCCCCTTGCTACAGCCACATCTCAGGCCGGGGGAGGAGCACAAACTCCTGCCGCCCGCACTCCTAAGCAGCGAGTGAATGTTGAGCAGGTCCCTGAGATTATTTGTGTACCACATGCAGTGCCAGTTCAGCCCGAGGATAGGGCAACGGCTTCCGAGGAGGAGCAATTGAGGCTTGAGAGGTTCAAGAAGTACAAGCCTCTTGTATTCAGCGGTCTAGCATCGGAGGATGCTCTGGGATTTCTAGATAAGAGATACCACATTCTTCGTACCATGGGTATATCAGGAACGAGCGGGGTACTTTCCAGCTTCGAGAAGCTGCCGATGAGTGGTGGCGCACCTCTAAGTTAGATAGTCCGGATGATGCTGCTTCACTGACTTGGACTTACTTTTTAGATCTGTTCGTGAGAGAGTATGTCCCTTAGAGCCTCAGGGATGCATGGCGCGTAGAGTTTGAACATTTGCGCCAGGGTGCTATGACTGTCTCAGAGTATGCTGTCAGTTACACTAGTTTGGCTAGGCATGCACCAGCCTTGGTTTCTACTGTTCGCGAGAGAGTTTGCCGGTTTATTGAGGGCCTTATTCCCAGCATCAGGTCTAGAATGGCTTGTGAGTTGGAGATGGATATTTCTTATCAGCAAGTGATGAGCATTACTAGGAGGATTGAGGGTATGCATGCTAGGGAGAGAGAGGAGAGGGAGGCCAAGAGGTCTCGACAGTCGGGCCACTATTCTGGTTCCCGTACCCTAGTTGCAGGTCGTCATGGTAGGGGATATATGAGTCGCCTAGTTCATTCAGCTCTTCCAACAGCCAGTAGTTCTCTAGCTCCTCCTAGGCCTTAGGAGCCTTATTATGCACCTTCGTTTTCTAGCACGCCTCCTGCACAGGGTGCTTTCAGAGGTCAGTCCAGCAGTCCTGGTTCGAGCCAATCACAGTCACCACGTCCTCCCAGAGCTTGTTTTGAGTGTGGTGACACATTCCACATGGTGAGGGATTTCCCTAGACTTGGGAGGAGTGCACCTCCACATACTTCTCAGCCACAATGTGCCCCACAGAGTTCTCAGGCTATGATTACAGCTCCAGTTGCTACCCCACCTGCTCAGCCAGCTAGAGGTGGAGGTCGGGGAGGTAGAGGTCGCCCTAGAGGGGGAGGTTAGGCCATATACTATGCCCTTCCTGCAAATACCGAGGTTGCTGCCTCCGATTCTATCATCACAAGTATTATATTGGTTTGCCACAGAGATGCATCGATTTTATACGATCCAGACTCTACTTATTCTTATGTGTCTTCTTATTTTGCTCCGCATTTGGGTGTATCTTGGGATTCTTTGAGTTCCCCTGTTTATGTCTCTACTCCTATGGGAGATTCTCTTGTTGTGGACCGCATCTATTGGTCGTGTTTGGTTGCTCTTAGTGGTTTTGAGACCAGAACCGATTTATTGTTACTCAACATGGTTGACTTTGATATTATCTTGGACATGGACTGGTTGTCGCCCCATTATGCTATTCATGATTGTCAATCCAAAACTGTGACACTGGCTATGCCAGGTGTACCGCGTGTTGAGTGGAGGGGTACTTTATATCACACTCCCATTAGAGTTATTTCTTTTCTTAAAGCTCAGCGTATGGTTGAGAAGGGGTGTTATGCATATTTAGCTCATGTGAGAGATGTCAGTATTGATACCCTTTTAGTTGATTCAGTCCTAGTAGTACGGGATTTTCCTGATGTGTTTCCAGCTGACCTTCCAGGCATGCCGCCTGATAGAGATATTGATTTTGGCATTGATCTGTTGTCGGGCACTTAGCCTATTTCTATTCCTCTGTATCGTATGGCTCCTCCTGAGTTGAAGGGGTTGTAGGATCAGTTGCAGGAATTGTTTGATAAGGGTTTTATTCGGCCTAGTGTATCACCTTGGGGTGCTCCTGTCTTGTTTGTGATGAAAAAGGATGGTTCTATGCATATGTGTATTATTTATCGCCAGTTGAACCAAGTGACAGTTAAGAATTATTATTGTCACGACCCTAACCCCGAACACGGTCGTGATGGTGCCTCTCGTGAAGACAAGGCAAGTCAGTTAAATCCAATTCACTTTTTCAAATAGTTAATCAACATAAAAATAGTCTAACCATGATTTAAATGTACTAAATAGCAGAAAATGTCGATATATTGCTGAAATACACCCGACATAGCCCTAACTGGGGTGTCACATGTCATGAGCATCTATAGGCCATAATAAAAGTCTGTTAAATCCATAAACTAGTACAAATATTTGAAGGGAAATAGAAATGATAAAAGAGTAGAGACACGGGGCTACGGATGTCAACAACTACCTCGTAGTCTCCGAACACAAGCCTGAAACTGGAGGGATCAGCACTCGGGAGTTGTACTAGCTATGCCTTAATCTGCACACAGGGTGTAGGGAGTAAAGTGAGTACTCCAACTCAGTGAGTAACAAATGTAAATAACGACTGAAAGTAAAAAAAACACGTAGGGCACAAGGCATTCTATAATGAAGCAGTAAAACCATTTAAAAGCAGTAAAACAGTGAAAAGTCAAGTAAAATCCACTTTCAACAAGTAAATAAGTAATTGACAAGTAATTAAGATAAAACAGCCAAATAGAAGTTCGCCTCTCGAGCGCAGTATCACCACATCCGCCCCTCGGGCAACATCTCAGAACAATAACAGCCCCTCGAGCTCAATCTCACATCACAATAGGTACACACGCTCATTGGGGGTGTGCCGACTCCTGGAGGGGCCCCCTACGGCCCAAGCGCAATAACAAGCCATCTCGTGGCATCAAATCTAGGCCCTCGGCCTCATATCAATCAAGCCACCTTATGGCGTATATATCTCAGGCCCTCGGCCTCAAATCAGTATCAGTGTTTCCTCACAACTAGGCCCTCTGCCTTACTCAGTCAAAAATACTCACAAGCCCCTCGGGAAATAGTAAAATAGTATTTCTAAGCCCAAACATCATTTAAAATATCATTTAAGTCTTAAAACTGAGTAAATATGGTTGAGTAGTAAAACGGTGGAAAATAACATGACTGAGTTCAAGTAATGAATCAAAACAGTGAGGAATTTGTAATAAAAATCTTCGAAGTGTTCAAATAGTTGGCACGAAGCCCAAATATGGCATTCAGCCCAAATCATGATGATAGCAAATAAGATTCTGTCAAATATGCATTAAAATCATCAACCGGGACGGACCAAGTCACCCCAATAGTACACGACCCCACGCTCGTCATCAAGCGTATGTCTCACCTCAAGATAACACTACAATTTCCAATTCGGGGTTTCAAACCCTCAGGACATCATTTATAATCCCTCGGGCAATAGTAAAATAGTATTTCTAAGCCCAAACATCATTTAAAATATCATTTAAGTCTTAAAACTGAGTAAACATGGTTGAGTAGTAAAACGGTGGAAAATAACATGACTGAGTTCAAGTAATGAATCAAAACAGTGAGGAATTTGTAATAAAAATCTTCGAAGTGTTCAAATAGTTAGCACGAAGCCCAAATATGGCATTCAGCCCAAATCATGATGATAGCAAATAAGATTCTGTCAAATATGCATTAAAATCATCAACCGGGACGGACCAAGTCACCCCAATAGTACACGACCCCACGCTCGTCATCAAGCGTGTGTCTCACCTCAAGATAACACTACAATGTCCAATTCGGGGTTTCAAACCCTCAGGACATCATTTATAATAATTATTCACCTCGAACCGGCTAAATCTCTAGCTCGCGACGCTTTTTCCCCTGGAATCGGCCTCCACGCACGTCGAATCTATCCAAAATCAGAACGAGGATGTCAAAATATGCTAAGGGAACAAAGCCCAAGAAAAAACAATCAATAAAGGGCACAAATCCCGAAATTACCAAAACCTGACCCCCTGGCCCACGTTTCGGAATTCAAAAATTTTTATATCAATAGATTCCTTATCTCCCCACGAGTTCATAGATATCAAAAGTTCTCAAATCCGACCCCAAATGGTCCTCCAAATCCCCAATCATAAGTCCAAAATTCCAAGCCCTAGTTGTTCCATTTTTAGCTTAAGTTTTCATGATTTTCTAGGTAGAATTCACATAATAATCGAGTTTTAAGTCCGAAAATCTTACCACCCAACGATTCCCCTTGAATCCCTCTTCAATATCCTTCAAAAATCTCCCAAAATAGCCAACTATGGAGGAAATGAGCCCCAAAATCGCGGACAAGACGACTTAAAAACATTCTGCCCAGGCCTTAATTTCCTTCTTCGCGAACGCAGTCAAACCCTCGCATTCGCGAAGGACAAACTCACTTTGACCAACTTTTCCTCTATGCGATCGCAACACGACCATTGCGAATGCGGTGCTTCCTCTACCTTACCCATGGTGAACGTGCTCACTCTTCCGCGAACGCGATGAACACTTGACCTCGAACTCATCCGACCCAAATTCCTCTGTGCGATCGCTAACACCTTCTAGCGAATGCGATGCACCACTTCCTAGCCCTCCGCGAACGCGAAGCCCTTCTCGCGAATGCGAGGCTCCACTCGCGAAAGCGAAGGGTAAAATGCCTGCAACAGCTGAACAAAGATTTCTGCAATTTTCTAAACTCCAAAATGATCTGATTGACCACCCGAAACTCACCCGAGGCCCTCGGGACCTCAACCAAAGGCACCAAAACATCTTAAAACCTTATTCAAACTTGTTCCAATCATCAAATCACCTCAAACAACATCAAATCACCCAAAACACATCGGATTCAAGCCTAAATTTCTAAAATCTTCCGAAATAAGCTTTTGATCAAAAACCCAACCAAACCACGTCTGAATGACCTGAAATTTTACACACACATCCCAAATGACACAACGAAGCTACTACAACTCTCAAAATTTCCATTCCGACCCCTATATCAAAATCTCTCCTATTAACCGGAAATCGCCAAAATCTCAACTTCGCCAATTCAAGTCTAAATCTACTCCGAACCTCCAAAATCCATTACGGTCATGCTCCTAAGTCATAAATCACCTCCCGAAGCTAACTGAACCATCAGAACTCTCATCCGAGCCCTCTAACACATAAGTCAATATACGGTTGACTTTTCCAACTTAAACTTCCTTAAAGAGACTAAGTGTCTCAAAGCTTATCAAAATCATTCCGGATTCGATCCGACGAACCCGATACCACAAAACACGGATAACAAAGCATAAAGAAGCAAAAATGGGGGAAACGGAGCAGTAACTTAAGAGACGACTGGACGGGTTGTCACATCCTCCCTAACTTAAACAAACGTTCTTCCTCGAACGAGTCAAGAAACATACCTGAAGCCTCGAATAGGTGAGGATATATGTTCCGCATCTTCCGCTTGGTCTCCTAGGTAACCTCCTCCACGGGCCGACCTCTCCACTGCTTTTTCACTAAAGCTATATCCTTTGACCTCAACTTTCGAACCTGACATCCCAAAATAGCTACTGGCTCCACATCATAGGTCAAATCATCAACCAACTGAACCGTGCTGAAATCCATAACATGAGACGGATCCCCAATATACTTCCGGAGCATAGAAACATGAAATACCGGATGCACATTTGATAAGCTGGGTGGCAAAGAAAGCTCATAAGCCACCTCCCCAATCCTCCGAAGCACATCAAAAGGCCTAATGAACCGAGGACCCAATTTCCCTTTCTTCCCAAACCTCATAACACCCATCATGGGTGAAACCTTCAACAGAAACTTCTCACCAACCATGTAGGACACATCTCGAACCTTCCTATTAGCATAACTCTTTTTCCTCGACTGCGCTATACGAAGCCTCTCCTGAATCACATTCACCTTCTCCAAAGCATATTTCACCAACTCAGTCCCCAATAGCATAGCCTCACCGGGCTCGAACCAACCAACTGGAGATCTATACCGTCTCCCATACAAGGCCTCATATAGAGCCATTTGAATACTCGACTGGTAGTTGTTGTTATAAGCAAACTCTACAAGTGGTAGAAACTGATCCTATGACCCTCCAAAACCAATGACACAAGCACGCAACAGGTCCTCCAATATTTGAATAGTGTGCTCGGACTGCCCGTCCGTCTAAGGGTGGAAAGTTGTGCTCAACTCAACCTGAGTACCCAACTCTCGCTGCACAGACCTCCAAAATTGCGATGTAAACTGAGTGTCACTATCTGAAATGAAGGAAACTGGGACACCATGCAAACAAACAATCTCCTGGATATAGATCTCTACTAACCGCTCTGAAGAATAAGTAGTACACACAAGAATGAAGTGCGCGGACTTGGTCAGCCGATCCACAATCACCCAAAAAGCATCGAACATCTTCAAAGTCCGTGGAAGTCTAACACCAAAGTCCATACTGATCCTCTCCCACTTCCACTAGGGAATATCCATCTGCTGAAGCAAGCCACCCGGTCTTTGTTGCTCATATTTCACCTGCTGACAATTGAGACACCAAGCTACAAATCCCACAATATCTTTCTTAATTCATCTCCACCAATAGTGCTGCCTCAAATCGTGATACATCTTCGCGACACCTGGATGAATGAAATACCGCGAGCGATGAGCCTCCTCCAGAATCAACTCTCGGAGCCCATCCACATTGGGCACACAAATCCGGACCTACATCCTCAACACCCCATCATCACTAATGGTAACATCTCCAGCATCATCATGCTGAACTCTATCCCTAAGGACAAACAAATACGGATCATCATATTGGCGCTCTCTAATGCGATCATATAAGGAAGACCGAGAAACCACACAAGCCAATACCCGACTGGGCTCCGAAATATCCAACCTCATGAACCGATTGGACAAGTCCTAAACATCAACTGCAAAAGGTCTCTCCCCAACTGGAATATATGCCAAACTCCCCATACTCACTGCCTTTCGGATCAAAGCATCGGCCACCACATTGGCCTTTCCCGAATGGTACAATATAGTGATATTATAATCCTTAAGCAACTCCAACCACCTCCGCTGCCTCAAATTGAGATCCTTCTATTTGAACAAGTGTTGGAGGCTAGGATGATCAATAAACACCTCACAAGACACACCATAGAAGTAATGTCTCCAAATCTTCAACGTGTGAACTATGGCAGCCAACTCCAAATCATGAACGGGGTTGTTCTTCTCATGGGGCTTCAACTGACGAGAACCATAAGCAATAACTCTACCCTCCTACATCAACACACAATCGATACCAAATCTCGAAGCATCACAATACACAGTATATAAACCTGAAGCTGATGGTAAAACCAACATTGGAGATGTGGTCAAAGCTGTCTTGAGCTTCTGAAAGCCCTCCTCACACTCGTCCGACCATACAAATGAAGCACCCTTCTGAGTCAACTTGGTCAAGGGTGATGCGATGGATGAGAATCCCTGAACAAATCAGCGAGGATGGTCTGGGCCAACTCTGAACCGCCTCTATCTTCTTTGGATTCACATGAATACCCTCACTGGACACCGCGTGCCCCAAGAAAGCCACTAAACTGAGCCAAAACTCATACTTGGAGAATTTTTCATAGAGCTTATGCTCTCTCAATCTCTGCAACACAACTCTCAAATGTTCTGTGTGCTCCTCCTGACTACGCAAATATACCGTAATATCATCAATGAAGAGTATGAAAAACGAGTCAAGATAAGGCTGAAACACACTGTTCATCAAATGCATGAACGCTGCTAGGGCATTGGTCAGCCCAAAAGACATCACCAAGAACTCATAATGGCCATATCCGGTCATGAAAGCGATCTTAAGAATATCCGAGTCCCTGATCTTTAGCTGGTGATAACCTGAATAGAGATCAATCTTAGAGAACACCCTCGCTCCTTGAAGCTGGTCGAATAAATCATCAATGCTAGGCAAATGATACTTGTTCTTAATTGTTACCTTGTTCAATTGCTTATAATAAATGCACATTCTCATTGTGCCATCCTTCTTCTTCACAAGCAGAATCGACGTACCCCAAGGTAACACACTAGGATGAATGAACCCCTTATCTAGGAGTTCTTGAAGTTGTTCCTTTAATTCCTTCAACTTCGCTGGTGCAATACAATACAGCGGAATAGAAATGGGCTGAGTGCCCGGCACCAGGTCAATACCAAAATCGATATCCCTATCCGGTGGCATACCCGGCAGGTCTGCAGGAAACACATCGTGAAAATCCCTCACAACTGAAACAGAATCAACATTGGGAGTCTCAGATCTGACATCCCTCACAAATGCTAGATATGAAAGACAACCCTTCCCAACCATACGTTGGGCCTTCAAGAAAGAGATCACTCTACTACGAACATAATCAGTCACACCTCGCCACTCGATCTATGGCACACCCGGCATAGCCAATATGACTGTCTTATCATGACAGTCCAGAATAGCACGACACGGAGATAACCAATCCATGCCCAAAATGGCATCAAAATCTACCATGTTTAATAGAAATAGATCCACTCGGGTCTCCAGACCCCTAATAGTCACCACACACGATCGGTACACATGGTCTACAACAACAGTATCGCCCACCGGGGTAGATACATGAACAGGTAAAGCAAGAAACTCACGGGGCGTACTTAAATAATGAGAAAAGTATGATGAAACATAAAAAAAGGTGGAACTGGGATCAAATAGTACAAAGGCATCTCTGTGGCAGACTGAAACAATACCTGTAATAACAATATCAGAAGTAATAGCATAGGGTCTGCTTGGGAGTGTATAGAAATGTGCCTGATTGCCCCCTAATCAACCTCCCTCTCTAGGGCGACCCCTGGCTGACTGACCCCCACCCCTAGCTGGCTGAGTGGGTGGGCGGTGAAGAAACTGGCGCTGAAGCCGATGACTGACCCCTCTGCTAGGACGAACTAGCAACATGATGAGGATACTGCCTCCATATGTGGCCCATATCACCACACTCATAACAACTCCCAGGTGCTGGAGAAGGGAACCCCTCGTACTGGAGTGACTAGCAGATGCACTCGGCATTGAAGAGCCCTAAACTGATGGAACATTGGTCGAACTCTAATCTGGAAGGGTGTTGAGTGATGACTGGCCCTACTAAGATCCATGATAACCATGACCCGAAGACGCCCCACAATAAACTGGGCAAGCTGGCTGAGTAGACCTGAATGAACCGCCTCTGCCGTGTTGAAATTGACCCCTTGAAGGAGCACCACTGTAACTAATAGATCCTCGAGGCCTCTTGGCCTCCCTCTCCTCTCGCCTCTGGCGACGAACAGACTCAATCTCACCGGCTATATCCATAACCTCCTTGAAAGTAGCACCAGTCACCCTCTCCCTAGTCATGAGAATATAGAGCTGATAAGTAAGACCATCAACAAACCTCCTAATCCTCGCTCTATCTGTCGGTACCAACTAGATGGCATGACGAGCCAACTCAGAGAACCTCAACTCATACTGCAACACGGTCATCGCCCCCTGATGCAACCACTCAAACTGCCTACGCATCTCCTCTCTGCGAGACTGCGACACATACTTCTCCAGAAAGAGAACGGAGAACTGCTGCCAGGTAAGGGGTGCTGCACCAACATGCCTATGCCTCTCAAAATCCTCCCACCAAGTGAAAGCAGATCCTGAAAACTGATAGGTGGTAAAAGCAACCCCGGTGGTCTCCAAAATACCGGCAGTACGGAGCATCCTCTAACACTTATCTAAAAAGCCCTAGGCATCCTCGCCCTCTGCACCACTAAAGGTCGGAGGTTGCAATCTACTAAATATCTCCAACCTACATTGCTTATCCTCCGGCATGACAGGAACTACGTAGTCCTGAGCAGATGCAATCGGCTGGGCTGGATGTCCCCCTGACGTCTAAAGTCCCTGCACGACCTGCTCAGGTGTGCGAGCGGCAAGAGTCTGATTGCCTTCCCCGGCCTCTGAAGTAGCTATGGCTATAGTGGCTGAAATTGTCTGAGCCAAGCCAGTGCAAACTGATAAGATCCGTGCCAAGGCCTCCGGAAGACCTAGAATCATGATGGTCCCAACTGGTGCCTGAACTGGTGCCACTAGAGCATCCATAGCTGGAGTCTGATCCTGAGCTAAGGCGACTAGTGGATCTACAGGTGCTGCCCTGTGTTGACCCGGCCAGTCGTCTCATGAGTTACCGCTCTATTTCCCTATTTCAGCTTCTTTATGCTTTGTAATCCGTGTTTTTGTGGTATCGGGTTGGTCAGATTATGTCTGGAATGAGTTTGGTGAAGTTGAAACACTTAGTCTCTTTTAAGAAGGCTTAAGTTGAAAAAGTCAACCGGATGTTGAATTATAAGTTAGAAGGCTTGGAAGAGAGTTCTGATGGTTCGGTTAGCTTTGGGAGGTGATTTGTGACTTAGGAGCGCGATCGGAATGGGTTTTGCAGTTGTAGAGAAGATTAGGCTTAAATTGGCGAAGTTGATATTTTGATGATTTTCGGTGGATATGAGAGATTTTGATATGGGGGTCTGAATGGAATTTTCGAGAGTGGCAGTAGCTTCGTTGTGTCATTTGGGAAGTGTGTGCAAAATTTTAGGTCATTCAGACGAGATTTGATAAACTTTTTGTTCGAAAGCACAATTTAAGAGTTCTTCGAGTTCTTAGGCCTGAATCCTATGTTAAATTGGTGATTTGATGTTGTTGTGAGCGTTCCGAAGTTTTGAACAAGTTTGAACGATGTCATGGGATGTGTTGGTACAATCTATTTGAAGTTCTGGGAGGTTCCGGGATGTTTTAGGCCGAAAATCATAGCTGTAGCAGGTCCAGAAGGGGTTAAGGCCTCGGAAATCACCAACGCAGTCCGCACAAAATGAAGTGCGGCCGAGGTAGGTACTGTGCGGACCGCACAAAATGTAGTGCGGCCGCGGTGCGAAACATTCACTGGTCCTACTTTGGAAGCTCATATCCTTTGATCTATAAGGAATTTTGAGATGATTTAAACACGAAAGTTGTAGCTAGTTTCCAGAAAGGTAAAGATATCGCAATTTGGACATCTGTAGCGAAAGTTAAGGCCAAAATACTATAGCCTATCATTACAGATGAAATCCTGTGCGGCCGCAGTCGTTTTTGTGTGGAAGGCACTAGTTTTGCGCGGACCGTGGTCGTTTTTGTGCGGTCCGCAGAGGTGGAAAACTGTGAGGTACTCTATAAATACGAGGTTTTGGGTTTTATTTAATATTTTGACCTAGAAAGCTCGGATTTTGGCAATGTTTTGAAGGTTTTTCAAGATATTCATCGGGGTAAGTGATTCTAAATCATATTTTCCTAGAATACATGAATCTATCATTGAATTCATCATTTAATTCGTGAGTTGGGATGGAATTTGGGAAGAAACGTTGTGGAATCTTCCAAAAATATATAATGCGGAATTGGATAATTTGGTATGGTTAGACTCGTGAGGTTATAAGGATTCTAAAAATTTAAATTTTACTCGATTCCGAGATGTGGGCCCGGGGCTTGGGTTTTGCTAATTTTAGGATTTTTGGTATTTTTCGATTGTTTTTTCTTGGGATTTGTTCCTTTATCATATTGTGACGTATTCGTTCTGATTTTGGATAGATTCGACGCGAGTGGAGGCCGATTTGAGGGGCAAAGGCGTCGTGGAATAGTATTTTCACTGGTTTGAGGTAAGTAACCATTGTAAATCTGGAACTGAGGGTACAAAACTCCAGTATTTGACTTGATTGGGTAAAAGCGGTGACGCACATGCTAGGTGACGAGCGTGTGGGCGTGCACTGGTAGGGATTGAGACTTGGTCCGTCCCATAGCGACTATTAAGCCACGTACTTGATTTGGAAATCATATATTATTCCGTGTTTCAGTCTTTTATACTGTACTATGAGTTGTATGCCATGTTTGGGACCTTGTGCCGACCTGTAGAACCCTTAGGGGCATTTTGACTGTTTTAACTCACTTTACTTGCTAAAAACCATATCCTCAGTCATGTTTTTACCTGTTAAATGATTTAAAGCTGGTTTTATCAATCTATTCCTAAAAGTGAGGAATTTTTAGGCGGAGATCCCTACCTTCTATTATTGTGCCCAAGAGGTTGTGAGGTTAATGACTGAGAGAGATTGAGAACCCAATTGTGAGGATATTATATGTATATATTATGGATCAGGTTGCACGCCGCAGCCATACTTATATGGATCGGGCTGCACGCCGCAGCGATATATATATTGGATCAGGCTGCATGCTGCAGCGATATGATGCTTGGGCCTTAGGAGCCCCTCCGGAGTCTACACACCCCTAGTGAGCGTAGTGGACTGTAAATATATGGATCGGGTTGCACGCCGCAACGGTTACTATAAATTTTGTTACTATGAGGTATATATATATATATATATATATTAGCCGAGTGCTGAGAGTGAGTACTAGGTGACGGGAGTTGAGCCCAGAGTGACCGAGATACTGCCCGAGGGGCCAGATTTTGAATGATTCCTTGCCTGAGAGGCCTTATCATGATGTTTTTCACTGATTCCACTCTTCTTTTAAATAAGCCTCTGTTTGATATGCTTCTAAGTAACTGGTTCCAAATGTTTAACTGGAAATGTGGTTTTATAACATAAAAAGATTTTTGAACTGTAAAGATGACATGTTATTTCGTTGGTTATTCCTTATGTATTTTGAACTGCTCGTCACTACTTTCAGGCCTTATTTACATTAGTTACTTATTGAGTTGATGTACTCACGTTACTCCATATACCTTGTGTGCAGATCCAGGTGCCTGAGCGGTTGAGTGAGCATTATTCAACCGGTTCAATGTTCTGTTGGGGAATTTCGAGGTAGCTGCATGGCGTTCGCAGTCCCGCTTCCTCCCTTCTATCATGTTATTTTCCCGCACTTTCTAGGCTATTGATATATTAGATATTTAGGCTTGTGTTAGAGGCTCTAGACTCGTGACACCAGATCAGTTGAGTTGTGCAGTTTATTTTCATTTTGACTTCCGCATATTTTCTATTATTCTAAATGTTTATTATGAAATCAGTATTTAAAACTCGTGTTGGAAATGGTTTACTACTAAAGGAATTGGTTATGGTTAGTTGACTGGTTGGCTTGCCGAGTAATGTGGTAGGTGCCATCATGACAGGTATTTGGGGTCGTGACATGCCCTCGCTGCTCTGCCTCTGCCACAAACACGACCGCGTCATCGGCCTCTAGTGGCCTCAGCTGGTGGCACTGGTGGTCGTCTACCCCGTCCGGTAGCGCGTGTCATCACCATCTGTGAGAGAATAGAATAATAGAAGTTTAGTACTCGGATCAACAAGTTCGCACGACAAGAATTTCAAGAATATGAGGTTTTTCCTAAAGGTTCTGCAGTCTTTCGAGGATAAATACAGACGTCTCCGTACCGATCCGCGAGACTCTACTAAACTTGCTCATGACTCGTGAGACCTATGTAACCTAGGCTCTAATACCAACTTGTCACGACCCTAACCCCGAACCCGGTCGTGATGGTGCCTCTCGTGAAGACAAGGCTAGCCAGTTAAATCCAATTCACTTTTTAAAACAGGTAATCAACATAAAAATATTCTAACCATGATTTAAATGTACTAAATAGTTGTAAATGTCGATAAAATGCGGAAATACACCCGACACAGCCCTAACCGGGGTGTCACAAGTCATAAGCATCTATAGGCCATAATACAAGTCTGCTAAATCCATTAACTAGTACAAATGTTTGAAGGGAAATAGACACGGGGCTGCAGACGTCAATAGCTACCTAATAGTCTCCAAATGCTCGCCTAAAACTGGAGGGATCAGCACTCGGGAGCGGTACCAGCTATGCCTAAATCTGCACACAGGGTGCAGGGAGTAAAGTGAGTACTCCAACTCAGTGAGTAACTAATATAAATAACGACTAAAAGTAAGAAAACACGTAAGGCACAAGGCATTCTATAATGAAGCAATAAAACCATTTAAAAGTAGTAAAACAGTGGAAAGTCAAGTAAAATCCTCTTTCAACAAGTAAACAAGTAATTGACAAGTAATTAAGATAAAGCAACCAAATAGAAGTTCGCCCCTCGGGCTCAATCTCACATCACAATGGGTACCCGCACTCATTGGGGTGTGCAGACTCCTGGAGGGGCCCCTTACGGCCCAAGCGCAATAACAAGCCATCTCATGGCATCAAATCTAGGCCCTCAACCTCATATCAATCAATCCACCTCGTGGCGTATATATCTCAGGCCCTCGGCCTCAAATCAGTATAAGTGTTTCCTCACAACTAGGCCCTCGGCCTTACTCAGTCAAAAATACTCACAAGCCCCTCGGACAATAGTAAAACAGTATTTCTCAGCCCAAACAACATTTAAAATATCATTTAAGTCTTAAAACTGAGTAAAGATGGCTCAGTAGTAAAATGATGGAAAATAACATAACTGCGTTCATGTAATAAATCAAAATAGTGAGGAATTTGTAGTAAAAATCCCCAAAGGTTTCAAATAGTTGGCATTCAGCCCAAATATGGCATTCAACCCAAATCATGATGATATCAAATAAGATTCAGTCATATACTCAGTAAAATTATCAACCGGATGGACCAAGTCACAATAACGAATAGTAAACGACCCCACGCTAGTCATCAAGCATGTGTCTCACCTCAATATAGCACTACGATGTGCAATCCAGGGTTTCAAACCCTCAGGATATCATTTACAATCACTATTCACCTCGAACCGGATAAATCTCTAGCTCATGATGCCTTTGCCCCTCAAATCGGCCTCCACGCGCGTCGAATCTATCCTAAATCAGAACGAGGACATCAAAATATACTAATGAAACAAAGCCCAAGCAAAAACAATCAATAAAGGGCACAAATCCCGAAATTACCAAAACCCGACCCCCGGGCCCACGTCTCGGAATTCAGAAATTTTCACATCAACAGATTCCTTATCTCCCCACGAGTTCATACATATCGAAAGTTCTCAAATCCGACCCCAAATGGTTCTCCAAATCCCCAATCATAAGACCAAAATTCCAAGCCCTAGTTCTTCCATTTTTAACTTAAGTTTCCATGATTTTCTAGGTAGAATTCACAAAATAATCGAGTTTTAAGTCCGAAAATCTTACCTCCCAACGATTCACCTTGAATCCCTCTTCAATCTCCTTCACAAATCTCCCAAAATGGCCAACTATGGAGGAAATGTACCCCAAAATCGTGCACAAGATGAGTTAAAAACATTCTGCCCAGGCCTTAATTTCCTTCTTCGCGAACGCGGTCAAACCCTCGCGTTCGCGAAGCACAAACTCACTTTGACCAACTTTTCCTCTATGTGAATGCGACACGACCATCACGAACGCGGTACTTCCTCTACCTTACCCATTGCGAATGCGCTCACTCTTCCGCGAACGCGATGAACACTTGACCTCGAACTCATCTGACCCAAATTCCTCTACGCGATCGGGAAGACCTTCTCGCGAACGCGATGCACCACTTCCCAGCCCTCCATGAACGCGAATCCCTTCTCGCGAGTGCGAAGGCTTAATACTTACCTTCCTCAACTTCCTCTTCTCGAACGCAAGGCTCCGCTCACGAACGCGAAGGGTAAAATCCCTGCAACAGCTGAACAGATTTTTCTGCAATTTTCTAAACTCCAAAATTATCTGATTGATCACCTGAAACTCACCCGAGGCTCCCAGGACCTCAACCAAAATCACAAACACATCCTAAAACCTTATTCAGACTTGTTCCAATCATCAAAAAACCTCAAACAACATCAAATCACCCAAAACACATCGGATTCAAGCCTAAAATTCTATAATCTTTCGAAATAAGCTTTTGATCAAAAACCCAACCAAACCACGTCTGAATGCCCTAAAATTTTACACACACATACCATATGACACAACAAAACTAGTGCAACTCTCGGAATTTTCATTCCGACCCCTATATCAAAATCTCGCCTATCAACCGGAAATCGCCAAAATCTTAACTTCACCAATTCAAGCCTAAATCTACTCCGAACCTACAAAACCCATTCCGGTCACGCTCCAAAGTTATAAATCACCTCCCGAAGCTAAACAAACCATTGGAACTCACATCCGAGCCCTCTAACACATAAGTCAATATCCGGTTGACTTTTCCAACTTAAACTTCCTTAAAAGAGACTAAGTGTCTCAAACCTTACCAAAATCATTCCAGATTCGATCCTACCAACCCGATACTACAAAACACGGATAACGAAGCATAAAGAAGTAAAAATAGGGGAAACGGAGTGGTAACTCATGAGACGACTGGTTGGGTCATCACAGTTATCCTTTGCCTCGTATTGATGATATGTTTGACCAGCTTCAGGACGCACATGTGTTTTATAAGATTGATTTGCACTCAGGTTACCATCAGTTGAAGATTTGGGAGCTAGATATCCCGAATACTGCTTTCAAGACTCGGTATGGTCATTACGAGTTCCTTGCTATGTCATTTGGGTTGACCAATGCCCTAGCAGCCTTTACGCATTTGATGCACAGTGTGTTCCGGCCGTATCTTGACTTGTTTATCATTGTATTTATTAATGATATTCTGGTGTATTCCTGGAGTCGGAAAAATCATGAGCAGCACCTGAGGATTGTGCTTCAGACTCTAAGAGAGAAGAAGTTATATGCTAAGTTCTCGAAATGTGAGTTTTTGTTGGATTCAGTGTCATTCTTAGGCCATGTGGTATCGAGTGAGGACATTCAGGTGGATCTGAAGAGAATAGAGGTCATGTAGAGTTGGCCCAAGCCATCCTCAGCTATAGATATCCATAGTTTCCTTGGCTTTGCGGGTTACTACCGTCATTTTGTTAAGGGATTTTCATCAATTGCAGCCCCTATAGCATGACTAACCCAGAAGGGTGCTCCATTCCAGTGGATGGAGGAGTGTGAGGCAAGCTTTCAGAAGCTTAAGATAGCTTTGACCACAACTCCAGTATTGATGTTGCCTATAGGCTCAGGGTCTTATACGGTCTATTGTGATTCCACGCGAGTTGGCCTCGGAGCGATGTTGATGCAAGATGGTAGGGTGATTGCCTACGCTTCCAGATAGTTGATGATACATGAGAAGAACTACCCTGTTCACGACTTTGATTTAGTTTCCATTGTTCACGGCCTGAAGATTTGGAACCATTATTTATACGGGGTTCCTTGTGAGATTTATACTAACCATCGAAGCTTACAGCACTTGTTCAAGTAAAAGGATTTAAATTTGCGCTAGAGGAGGTGGTTAGAGTTGCTGAAGGACTACGGCATCACTATTTTGTATCATCCGGGCAAGGCCAATATGGTGGTCGATGCTTTGAGTCGCCCGACAGAGAGTTTGGGGAGTTTGGCTTATTTATCAGCATCGTAGAGGCCTATGGTGATGGATGTTTAGGCCTTAGCCAGCCAGTTTGTGAGATTGGATCATTCGGAGCCTAGTCGGGTTCTAGCTTGCGCGGTTTCTCGGTCTTTCTTATTTGATTGTATCAGGGAGAGATAGTATGATGACCCTCATTTGCTTGTCCTCAAGGACAAGGTTCAGCACGGTGATGCCAGAGATGTGACTATTGGTGATGATGGGGTATTGAGGATGCAGGGTCGGATTTGTGTACCCAATATTGATGGGCTTCGAGAATTGATTCTATAGGAGGCCCATAGTTTGCGATATTACATTCATCCGGGTGCCGCGAAGATGTATTAGGACTTGAGATAGCACTATTGGTGGAGGTGGATGAAGAAAGATATAGTTGGATTCGAAGCTCGGTGTCTCAACTATCAGCAGGTGAAGTATGAGCACCAGAGACTGGGTGGGTTGCTTCAGCAGATAGAGATTCTGGAGTGGAAGTGGGAGTGGATCGTCATGGACTTTTTAGTTGGGCACCCATGGACATTGAGGAAGTTGGATGCTATTTAGGTGATTGTGGATCGGCTGACCAAGTCTGCTCATTTTATTCCTGTGTGTACTACTTATTCTTCGGATCGGTTGGTGGAGATTTATATCCGAGAGATTGTTCGACTGCATGGTATTCCAATGTCCATCATTTTAGACAGAGGTACTCAGTTCACATCACGGTTCTAGAGGGTCGTTCAGTATGAGTTGGGTACTCGAGTGAAGTTGAGTACAACATTTCACCCTCAGACAGACGAACAGTTTGAGAATACTATTCAGATTCTTTAGGATATGCTCTATGCGTGTGTGATCGAGTTTGGAGGGTCTTGGGATCAGTTCTTTCCATTGGCGGAGTTTGCTTACAACAACAACTATCAGTCCAGTATTCAAATGGCACCGTATGAGGCTTTATATGGGAGACGGTGTACATTCCCGGTAGGCTGGTTTGAGTTGGGTGAGGCTAGATTATTGGGCACGAACTTAGTACAGGATGCTTTGGAGAAGGTTAAGGTGATTCAGGATAGGTTCCATACAGCCCAGTCCAGACAGAAGAGTTACGCGGACCGAAAGGTTCGAGATGTTTCCTATATGGTTAGAGAGCGGGTTCTGCTTCAGGTTTCGCCTATGAAGGGCGTTATGAGATTCGGGAAGAAAGTAAAGTTGAGTCCGAGATTTATTGGCCCTTTTGAGATATTGAGGCATGTTGGGGAGGTTGCTTATGATCTTTCCCTACCTCCTAGCTTGGTCGGAGTTCATCCGGTATTCTATGTTTCGATGCTCCGGAGGTATCACGGTGATCCGTCGCACGTGTTTAATTTTAGTTCAGTGCAGTTGGACAAGGATCTATATTATGTTGAGGAGCCAGTGGCAATATTGGACAGGCAGGTTAGAAGGTGAGGTCAAAGAACATTGCATCAGTAAAGGTTCAGTGGCGGGGCTAGCCAGTCGAGGAGGCGACCTGGGAGACCGAGCAGGATATGCGCAGCAGTTACCCTCATCTTTTCACTACTTCAGGTATGTCTCTATGCTCGTTCGAGGATGAACGAATGTTTATGTGTAGGAGGATGTGACGACACGGCCAGTCATCTTCAGAATTTACGCCCCGATCCCTATTAACTGCTTACCCCAAGTTGATTTCTGCTACTTTGATTTACCGGGATGTTAAATTTTGATTTTCGGAGAGTTTTGGGACACTTAGTCCCTAAATGAGAGCTTAAGTATTGGAAAGTTGGTCATAGTTGGAATAGTGTAAAGACTGCCTCGGAATGGAAATTCAATGGTTCTGTTAGCTCCGTTGGGTAATTTCGGGCTTAGGGGCGTGTTCGGATTGTGTTTTGGAGGTCCGTAGCTATATTAGGCTTGAAATGCCAAAAGTTGAATTTTTGAAGTTTTGGTCCAATAGTGAGATTTTGATCCAAGGGTCAGAATGGAATTTCGGAATTTGGAGTAGTTCAATCCTTTTGAATGTGACGTGTGTGCAAAATTTTAGGTCATTCGGATGAGGTTTGATAGACTTTTTGATCGAAAGCGTATTTTGAGAATTTTGGAGTTCTTAGGCTAGAATATATGGTTAATTCGAGGTTTCGATGTTGTTTTAGGTGTTTTAAGGATTGGTACAAGTTTGGGTAGTGATTTGTCACTTGTTGGTGCCTTTGGTTGAGGTCCCGGAGGCCTCAGGATGATTTCGGATGGTTGACGGAAAGAATTTGGAATTTAAGTTGCAGCTTCAGCTGCTGGTTCTGTCATAACCGCACATGTGGTTTGGGTTCCGCAGGTGCAGCGCGGCGGAAGTGACTAATAGGCCGCAAAAGCGAAATTGAGAGAGGTCAGCAGGTTCCGCAGATACGGGAGATTTTTCAGAGAAACGGAACCGCATCTGCGAGTTTGAGACCGCAGGTGCGGAAATTGGCCATTAAATGAAAAGTCACAGATGCGACCTTGGCTGCGCAGATGCGGTCCCAGGGCCACAAATGCGAAAATCACTAGGCAGAACATATAAATTTTTGCCTTCGCGAAATTTAGCCATTTTTCATCTTTTCAAAATGGAAAGAAGATTGGGGATCAATTTTCAAGAAAGATTTTCAGAGGAGTTCATTGGGGTAAGGTCTTTGGTCCCTAAACTCGTTATTGGAATGATTTTTATCAATTTAAACATAAAAAATTAAGGAAAATCAGTGGTAATTGGGGATTTAGGGCTTGTATAACTAGAGACCTTTGAGTGATAATTTAAGGGACAAATTGAGGTCCGATTTTGGTACTTTTGATATGACTGAACTCGTGAGAGTGCGAGGTTTCTATAAATATAAATTTTACCCGATTCCGAGATGTGGGTCCGGGGGGCATTTTTTCATTTTACATACTTTTGCGTATTAGCTTAGAATTTAATTGTAGAATCAGTTACTTGAAGTAATATTTATATTATGCAATTAAATTGAACATATTTGGGCCATTTGGAGTTGAGTACTCGTGGCAAAAACGTGGTCTCGGGTTGATTTTTGAGTCGGTTCGAGGTAAGTGGCTTGTCTAACCTTGTGTGGGGGACCTTCCCCTTAAGATATGATATATTTGATAATTGTAATGCCTTGTACGTGAGTTAACGAGTGCATACTTGAGCTAATTGTTGAAAATCTGGTTTTTCCTTAAGTATTTCAATTGAGTTTTTTTTCCTGTTTTATTATACTTTTGAATTTAGCCTGTTGCTAGTTTAGAAAAGCATGTTTAGTTGACATAATTGCCTATTTGCTTAAACTGCCTTAATTTCATTATATGAAGCATGTTAGTCTAGAATTAACTGTTTACTTGGTATGAAATTTAGCTTAATTGGGTATTCTTGTGTTGTTGCTGTGTGTTTTCACTTTGGGACAACGGTACAGCATCCCGGGAGATCCCCTATATGTATTTATGATCTGAACTGAGGTGCGGGATTCCAAGAGATCCCTGGCACATATATTGAGGATACCAAGAGATCTTTGGGATACCGAGAGATCCCTAGCATATATTGAGGATACCAAGAGATCCTCGGGATACCGAGAGATCTCTAGCATATATTAAGGATACCAAGAGATCCTTGGGATACCAAGAGATCCCTAGCATATATTGAGGATACCAAGAGATCCTCGGGATACCAAGAGATCCCCAGTTATCATCCTTCTTATGAGTGGTACTTCCTTGTGGTTTGCCTTCATCACTATTTCCGTTATTGTACTCTTATTATCCTGCATAGATTATTACTGTAGATTCTCAATTGTACTGTTTATCTTATCATGTCATCTTTATATTTTATTTAACCTTAGTAGGGCCCTGACCTTCCTCGTCACTACCCAATCGAGGTTAGGCTTGGCACTTACTGAGTACTGCTGTGGTATACTCATGCCCCTTCTGCGCATGTTTTTCATGTGTAGATCCAGGTACCGCTACTCAGGCCTATCATCCTTGAGGAGGCGACTGCTCTAGAGACTTCGAGGAACATCTGCCGCGTCCGCAAACCGAGAAGTCCCTTTCTATTCCTGTTTTTAGTATTTTGCCCTTCTATATTTTTCTGTTCTTATTAGACATTCCAGAGTTAGAGCTATGTACTATTGATTTTAGCTTGTGATTTGTGGGTTTCCGGGTCTTGGATTTACGCATTGGTATTGAGAGTTAAATATGATGTAAGCCGAGTGGCACATATAAACATTGTTACTACTTTATTTATATGTTAAATTATTTTACTTCCGCAAATTAGGCTTACCTAGTCGTAGAGATTAGGTGCCGTCATGATGGTTCACGGATGGCAAACCGGGGTCATGACAGATTCGTTCAATAAGGGATTCGCAGGTTGTATAAATGATGTTCTCGGGCCATGAAAATGGTGCCTCTGAACTATGACACCTTTGAATGATGATATGCAAGTTTGAGAAATCCTCAGGCCATGGTATGGTGTCTTCCGGCTATAAGGATGATGCCTTCAGACTAAGACGCCTTCGGACAAGATGGCGATAATTTAGCACATGATGTGCGAAATATGATGCTAGGAGCAACAAGACAAGGCTTAGTCTTGTATGAAGTTGAGGGCAGAGCTTAGCCCGAAAGAAGAGAATATAGATAGTGTGAGGGGAGACAACGCTTAGTCTCGTGCAAAGTTCGGGACATGGCTTAGTCCCATGCAAAGATTGAGACATGGCTTAGTCTCATGCAAATAAAGTGCAATGATTAGCCTTATGCAGATATGGAGGCAGGGATTAGCCTCGTGCAAGATTGAGACAGAGCTTAGTCTGATACAAAATTTCGGGACAAGGCTTAGTCCCATGCAAGTGGAAGGCAGTGCTTAGCCTTATGAAAATGGGAGGCGGGGCTTAGCTTCATGCATGGTGGAGACAGAGCTTAGTCTCATGCAAATAGAAGGAAATGCTTAGCCTTATGCAAATAAGAGGCAGAGCTTAGCCTCATGCAAGATTTGGGACAAGGCTTAGTCCTATGCAAAGATTGCGATAGAGCTTAGTCTCTTGCGGGAAAAGGCGATGCTTAGCCTTATGCCAATATGGAGGCAGGGCTTAGCCTCATGCAAGGTTCGGGACAGGGCTTAGTCACATGCAAATAGAAGGCAACGCTTAGCCTTATGCAAATAAGAGCAGGGCTTAGCCTCATGCAAGATTTGATACAAGGCTTAGTCTCATGCAAAGATAAGGGAATGCTTAGCCTTATGCAAATGTGGAGGCAAGGTTTAGCCTCATGCAAGATTTGAGACAGGGCTTAGTCTCATGCAAAGAGAAGGAAATACTTATCCTTATGCAAATATGGAGGCAGGGCTTAGCCTCATGCAGGGTTTGAGACAAGGCTTAGTCTCATGCAAAGAGAAGGCCATGCTTTGCCTTATGTAGTAAACAAGTAACAAATAGAAACAGAATATTTCGTAGCTGGAGATATATTTGGTGTATGGTGGTTCGATTGACAGTGATTTTTCTGCGTGTATATATTTGCGAATGCTACTATCATGTCTGTTGTGCCTGCATCCAAAGAAAAATTGTAAGGTTTATAAGGGGAAGTTGGTTCGCGCCTTCGTCTGTTGGCTGTGCTTTGCTCCGTTCTGGAGGCTCTATTTGAGTTGCCCTAGGTAATACCTGGCTGTCATGGAAATAGAGTTTTCGAAAATATGCACTTATTGATGAAAGAAGAGTTACTTTAGAAAACATAGTGAAATATTGAGTAATTTTAGATGAACCAATGACTGTAACACTTTTAGAGACATTGCGTCTTCCTTGCACAAGAATTTTGAGGAATCCTCAAAATTCTTCCCCGGTTTGATCCTTCAGTCGTTCTGTATACAACGAAGTTTGTTGGATCTGCTCCGGAATTTTGAGAATCTTTCTCAAAATTCTGCCCCAGTTACTTAAACAATTTCTGACTTTCTAGCATATGATGGCGTCGGCTAGACTTGTTCAGAATTTTTGAGGGTCCTCCTCAAAATTCTGCCTCAGTTTCTGGTGCTGAGGGAAAATGAAGATTTTATTAAGATATGATCGAACTCACAAGGATGCTTACATATCCCCTCTTAAACAGGAATCAGGTCAAGCCTAGTTCAGTTACATCAGATGAAGAAATGTAAACAGTGTAAACATAGTATCTCTTGACTGCGTCTGAATTGATTGGTTTTGGCCAGACTTCTCCGTCTATTTATGCAAGTATGAGTGCTCCTCCTGTTAGCACCCGGTGAACCATGTAAATACCTTGCCAATTGGGAGAGAATTTCCCTTTGGCTTCATCTTGATGCGGGAAGATCTTCTTCAGCACCAACTGTCCTAGTGCGAATTATCTTGGTTTGACCCTTTTTTTAAAGCTCTAGACATTTTGTTCTGACAAAGCTGACTGTGACATACTGCGTTCATTCTTCGTTTATGGTTTTCTACCATCTTCCTTAGTATCTTCTAGGTGTTCTTGTTAGCAGCTTCCGCAACTCCATTCATTTGAGGCCAGTATGCTATGGAGTTTCTATGCTTGATTTTGAAGGTTTCACACATGGCTTTCATCAGGTCACTGTTGAGATTGGCGGCATTATCAGTGATAATGGACTCGGGAACCCCAAATTGGCAAACAGTACGATCCTTGACAAAATTTGTGATGACTTTCTTGGTCATAGCTTTGTAAGATGCAACTTCAACCTATTTAGTGAAATAGTCGGTAGCCACCAAAATGAACCGGTGCCCGTTTGAAGTAGTGGGCTCGATTGGACCGATGACATCCATTCCCCAAGCAGCAAAAGGCCAAGGTGCACTTGTTGCATTGAGCTCGTTTGGTGGTACCATTATCATGCCTGCATGTACCTGGCACTGGTGGCATTTTTGTACGTACCGGATGCAATCTGTTTCCATGGTCATCCAACAATATCCAGTTCTGAGTATTTTCTTGGCTAGGACAAAGCCATTCATATATGGTCCACACGTTCCGGCATTCATCTCCTCGAGCAACATGGAAGCTTCCTTTGCGTCAACACACCTTAACAGCCCCAGATCAGGATTCTTCTATATAGGGTCCCTCCGCTTTGGAAGAAGTGATTGGACAACCTCTGCAGCGCACGTTTCTAAGTATGGTTTGCCTGCTCTGGATATTCTCCTCTCGCCAAATATTTTTTGATGTCATGGAACCAAGGTTTTCCATCAGTTCTTCTTCAACATGAGCATAGTAAGCTAGCTGGTTATGGATTTTCACCATGATGGGATTGATGAAAATCTTGTTTGGGTTTTGTATCATTGATGATAAAGTGGCCAGTACGTATGCGAACTCATTCTAAATTATGGGCACATGTTTGAATTCTATCTTTGTGAATCTCTTCATTAACTCTTGCACATGATATAAGTTTGACAGTATCTTGGTGTTCTTTGTAGCCCATTCTCCTTGAACCTAATATACCAGAAGATCCAAATCACCAATTACCAGCAGCTCTTGTATATTCATATCGATGGCTAGATTGATCCCCATGATGCAAGCTTCATATTCTGCCATGTTGTTGGTGCATGGAAACCTAAGTTTCGCGGGTATAGGGTAGTGTTGACCTATTTCTGATACCAAAACTGCTCTGATGCCCACTCCTTTGAAGTTTGCAGCTTTGTCGAAGAACATTGTCCAACTGTTATAAGCTTCAACAATGTCCTCTCCTACGAATGATACTTCTTCATTAGGAAAATACGTTTTCAAGGGTTCGTATTCTCCTCCCATAGGATTTTCAACAAGATGGTCTGCCAATGCTTGTCTTTTGACTGCCTTCTGAGTTACATAGATGATGTCGAATACAGTATCTTCCACTTGGCTAACTTCTCGGTTGGCATGGGCTTTTGAAAAACGTACTTTAATGGGTCCATCCTGGATATGAGGTATGTGGTGTAGGCACAAAAGTAATGCCTCAATTTCTGGGTTATCCAGGTCAAAGCGAAGCAAGTGCGTTCCTTCAGAGAATATCGTGCTTCAGAAGTTGTGAATTTCTTACTCAATTTGTATATGACTTGCTTCTTTCTTCTTGTCTCGTCATGTTGTCCCAAAACACATCCAAAAGCTCCATCCAATATAGATAGATAGAGTAGCAAAGGTCTCCCAAGCTTTGGCAGGACTAGGACTGGTGGTGTGGATAGGTATTTCTTGATTTTGTCAAAAGACTTCTGACAATCTTTGGTCCAACTCGTTTCAGCATTTTCCTCAACATTTTGAAGATGGGTTCACATATAATTATGGACTGTGCTATGAAGCGACTGATATAGTTGAGACGTCCTAGAAAGCTCATTACGTCCTTCTTGCTCTTTGGCAGAGGTAACTCTTGAATAGCCTTATCTTTGGACGGGTCAAACTCGATCCCTCGGCGGCCGACAACGAATCCCAATAACTTCCCTGCGGGAACTCCGAATGCACATTGTGCAGGGTTCAGTTTCAGATTGTATCTCCTTAACCTATCAAAGAATTTTCTCAAGTCTGCTATGTGATCAGCGACCCTCTTGGATTTGATGATGACGTCGTCAACATACACCTCTAATTCCTTGTGTATCATATCATGGAAGATGGTTGTCATGGTTCTCATGTAAGTAGCCCCAGCATTCTTTAGACCAAATGGCATCATCATGCAGCACTATAGCCCCATGGTGTGATGAAAGCTATTTTCTCAGCGTCTTCTTCATCCATCCAGATCTGGTGATAACCCGCGAAGCAATCTACAAAGGATTGGAGTTCATTCTTGGCACAATTGTCGATCAGGATGTGTGTATTTGGTAGTGGAAAATCGTCCTTGGGACTTGCTCTATTTAAATCCCGATAGTCGACACATACCCTGACCTTCCCGTCTTACTTCGGAACAGGTACAATGTTGGCTAACGAGGTTGGGTACTCAACTACCCTGAGGACTTTGTCTTTGATTTTCTCAATGACCTCTTCTTTGATTTTCAGGCTCATGTCTGGTTTGAATTTTCTGAGTTTCTGCTTCACTAGCGGACACATTGGATTGGTAGGCAATTTATGAGCCACTATTGATGTGCTCAGACCGGTCATGTCATCATATGACCATGCAAAGATATCCTCATATTTCTTCAGGAAACGAATGTACTCTTCCTTCTTTGGCGGTGATAAGTGAATACTTATGCGAGTCTCCTTAACGGTTTCGGTGTCTCCCAAATTGCTTGCTTCAATCTCGTCCAGATTGGACATAGGTTTATTCTCAAAGTTCTCGACTTCTCTGACAACTTCCTCAAGTATTTCATCCTGTTCTTCTGAGTCACTATCCTTATATTGCATTGTCTCATTACATGTCACAGTCATCGGTTCATCAGGAAAAGTAATAATAATGTTGTAGAAAGAAAATGTGAAAGATAATGATGAATAATAAATAGCAATGCATTGATTAAAATTTTGAAAAATATCCAAAACAGGTATGGCCTTATGACTCAAGCAATTGTTTCGAAACAAAATGTGTTTTTAAAACAAAATTACTGAAAACATCTGAAACGCCTATCATTTCTATAAAAATAAATCAGGCTAAATGCCAAGATACCCAGGGACTCGGTGGGCTTGGGATGGTGTGGTAGTCCAATTCCTGAGAACAGCTCTCTTCTCCATAGTCTGAATGGTGAGGCCTTCTTTCTCCTCCTCCTCAATTATCGCACTACAATCCATATCCTCGTCCTCTAGGAACAAATTCCTTAGCCTAGCTAAAGCTTCTTCCTCTGTAGTACCCCATATTATATCAGCCTGGTGAAAAGTTTGACCTAGATATGACACTGGTTGCTCGAGAGGGTAATAAGGACCATGCCATGGCGGCAACCAATCATTGTACTCCTACCAAGTGTATGGGTATCCCAACCCAAACGTTGTGCTGTGACGTTTCAATTGTATTGGCTTGGTAATGCCCTGAAGTTTCTTCCCAAGCCCTTTGCCAGGTTCATACCCAGACCATGTCAGTATGCTTTCTATTTTGTTACTCCACCATTTGGCTTTCTCAACTGCATTGACATGTTCAATGTGGTGATAATCTTCCCCTCCTAGCCTTCTTCTATTCTCGATAATAGGGATAGTTTGATTGGTGTAAATGGGGTTACTTCCATCTTCCTGAATGATCACCTCCAGATGGTTCCATTCGAACTTCACAGCCTGGTGTAGTGTGGAAGCCACAGTCCCAGCAGCATGTATCCAAGGTCGACCCAATAGAATATTGTATGTAGCTGATATGTCAAGCACTTGGGATTCGACATCAACCCAAGTTGGCCCCATCTACAGGCAAAGGTTAATCTCCCCAATTGTGTCCATTTGAGACCTATCAAAGGCTTTCATGTTTATACTTCCTGCTCGTATCTCTAGGAAATCTTTTCCCAATCTTTTCAGAGTAAAATGGACAAATGTTGAGGCTTGAACCCCTATCAATTAGGACCCTGGAAATGAATTTGTCTTCGAACTGTACCATGATATGCAGTGCCCTATTGTGACTTAGCCCTTAAGGCAGTAGTTCATCCTCATGGACGGTGATCTTATGACTCTCCAGCACTTCCCTACCATGTTGGCCATTTCGCCACAAGTGATATTGTTAGGCACATAAGCCTTATTTAACACCTTCGTCAAAGCATTCTTGTGCGCCTCTAAATTTTGCAATAGTGATAAGATGGATATCTGGGCGAGGGTTTTGTTCAAATGATCCACGAAGGAATATTCCCTTGCATGTACTTTCCTTCAAAGATCATTTGGTCCAGTTTCAATGACATGTTTCTTTGTAGCATCCTTCTTGCTCGATCCTCCTAAATGTTCGGGTGTATAGATCCTTCCCGTTCCGGTCATTCCTTGTGCAGCATCAGACTCTTCCATCTTTGCTTTTCTTTTTCGCCTAGCTTCGGCAACATAATCTCAAGGTATGGCATTGGAGTTGAAAGGAGGTGTGGTTGCTACTGTCACTGTGAAAGGTGTAGTCACTTCTACCTCAAATGGAGTAGGTGTGGCTGCAGGTGGAGCTACCTCTACCTTAAATGTAACTGATGTGGTTGCCTCAACCTCGACTTAAGGATGCGTCTACAACAATAGGTGTGAGTGTGATTGTAGGTTTAAAGTCATCGCCTTCTTGAATAAGCCCGATTGATCCTTCAGGATCCCATTCTTCATCTATCTCTATCACATGTACCTCATCACCCCTATGATCTGGGAGAGGATTGGTGCGGACGTTGGGTGTAGCTTCCTTCGCCTGTATGACCTTGTTATCAATCAATGTCTGGATCTTATCTTTTAATGTTTGGCATTTGTCAATTGTGTGCCCCTTCGTACCAGAATGATATGCACATGTTTTGTATGAGTTGACATATTGAGATGAATTCTCTATTGCCACAACGGGAATAGGGGTAACATAACTAGCAACCTTCAATCTTTCGTACAGTTGGTCGATGGGTTCAGCAATGGCAGTGTATTGTCTGGGTGGTTTGCGATCAAAGTTAGGTCAGTGTTTCTAGTAATTTGGATGAGTTGGAGGTGAATGATAGTAGGCTGGCTGGGTGTTATAAGTATGATAGGTGGTGGCGGGTTGAGAATATCTGGGATATGAGGGCTGGTATGTAGGTGGAGGTGTTTGGTATGTTGGTGGATGTTTTGGGCCTTGAGACACTATTACTTCCCCCACTTCTTTCTTCTTCGATATGCCACCTGATTGTAATGCTTTGTTCGTGGCCTACAGTGCCTCAAAATTTGTCACCATCCTGTTTTTGATACCCTCTTCAATCCTTTCTCCGATTTTGATAATATCGGAGAACTTGTGATTCTCAATGACCATTAACCTTTCATAATATTGTGGGTCTTGTGCTCTGACAAAGAACTTGTTCATTTGTTCTTCTTCTAATACTGGGCTGACCTTGGCTGCTTCCGACCTCCACCGAGTAGCATGCTCGCGGAAAGTCTCAGTTGGCTTCTTCTTTAGGTTCTGGATATTGAAGACGTTTGGTGCGTTCTCCGTATTGAACCTAAATGGTCCATAAATTTTGATGCCATGCTCAACCAATTGGCCCACTTCTTAGGGTTCTGGCTTATGTACCAGGACAGGGAATCTCTGGTAACACTTCTTATGAAGAGCTTCATTCGAATTCTTTCATCTTTTCCAACCCTCACAAGCTTGTCACAGTAAGTTCTCCGATGAACCTTTAGATCACCCGTTCCGTCAAACATTTTGAACTTGGGAGGTTTGTAACCCTCCGACAGTTCCATGTCTGGTTGTATGCATATATCCTCATAATTCAGACCTTTTATCCCTTTACCACCCTCAACTTGTCAATTTCCTGAGTTCCTCGGCCATGTTCTTGATGAGCAGGTCATTCTCAGCAGATTCTGGTGCATAAGAGATTGGTTGAGTGGAGTGAGGTACGGTTTCCACGTATATGGGATTGTTTTGGTGTGCGTCAGGGATTTGGGCATAGTGGTGATCATTGGTTGAGTTTTGAGGATCAGAAATAGGTTGTGGTGTGTTCTGAGGATTATGATAGGTAGTGGTTTGTGGGTACTGGGTTGGTTGATGATGGTGTTGTGGAGGAGTTGGTATCAGTAAAGGATTGGGATTTTGAGGTGGAGTTGCATATTGATGGGGTGCGGGAGGATTTTGTGGATGCTGGTTTGGTTTATTTTGGGGAGGTGCTGGGATTTTGGTATTTTATTGGTTGATGTCGGGGACATTCAGGGTGAGGGAGAGGTTTGCTAAGTTCTGGACCTGCTCAAGTTCTCCTTGTAACTCCAGTATCTTTTGTTCCAATCGCAAAACCAAGTCATTTTGTGTCGGAGTACTCTGACCGTCTGAAGTTTTCGAATTCTCAACATTTTCTTTTCGAATACCACTCAGGTCATCCATCTTAGCTTTTCCTCTGCTTTTTGTATTACTTGGAGGAGGAGGAGGTGGAAGGCCTCTATATCTGGTGTGATATGCTGATGATGCCAGTATGTGCGAACCAACCCTAAGGGATGGGAATAATAATAAAAACAAAGAATAACAAAAGGTAAACAAGTTAGTAAGGATTCTAAAAAGTTTGCAGTATTTAAACACATATTGCGGGAATGTAAATTCTCATCCTAATTTGGGAGCCTCGTTGTGCCGAGGTAGGCTTAGCGACAAGTAGATTTGGAGAAATTTAGTGCTAATAATTTCCTCGTTTCATTAAGATAAAATAGACGAACCCCAAAATGACACTAAATAAGATAAGTCACTAATGGAACTTGGCTTTATTACATTTGAAAGCAAGTAAAATTAATCTACTTGGTCCCCGAAGGAACTTCTATAGGCTGGATTCTCTTGTCGATCAGATCCCCCAGTTTGGCAGGTTCAACAGTAAGAATGCCCTTGCCAAATGTCCTCCTTTGTTTCCCTCAGCGTTCTAGCAATCGGTGACTCTCTTCCTCATTCTTCCTTCAAATTCCATCAGGATGTACTACAGATATTCCAACCTTTCGTTGTATTTAACAGCCCTTTCTTTCCACTCATTGATCATTTCCATATCGGCCTTATGTTGCTCCATATGCTCGGTTTCAGACTCACAAACTCTTTTGCGTAGTTTGTTATACTTTACCTGCGGTTCGGCAACTTTGTATATGATCATGTTTCCTTGACCAACCCTTGGCTCTAATATTCCTGCTATGTTATCCTCTAACCATGATGGGTAAAAGTACACATGACCAGCATGATATCAATATGGCTCGATGGTACTATTTTCCACGATAATTTTCAAATGCCACATGTGCTGAGCTTCATTTTTGTATAGAATGGCGTCACCTTGAAAATCAGCTATGAAGTGACTCATTTTAGCAACTCGTGGTATGACCTGTCTCCTGCCTGCCTGTGTCATAACCTTGATGGGAGCATAATGATATATGCCCCTTAGCCAAATTAATATCATGTGTGGAACATCCCTGGATCTGATGATGAACTCATAGGTAGGGAACCACTCGAACATCCATTGAACCTGGTCCTTGGTCAAATTGTTGAAAAACTGCACCATCCTACAGCTTCCTCTAGTTGAGAAAACCTAGCTGGGATATAGGTCATTTTCTTTGGATGATGGAAGGCTATATGATCATTCCACGGCCTTCATGGAAACTCTTGACGGCATTGACCTTTTTGGAGATACACTAACAACCAAACCTGCAATAGCAAATTGCAACCCTCGAAATATATGTACCCCTTCTAACAGCGCTCCAAGGCCCGATACATATCTGTAATGATCATAGGTACAATGGTATATGTCTTCCCCTCGATCCCGTCCATCAAAGTTTAGTCCACCATGGCCAGTCTAGTATGGATTTTGTCCCCTTGGATCGGGAACACTAGCATACCCAAGAAATACACAATGAATACAAAGACCCTGTAGTGAATCCAACCCAAGGAGGTGATGGAGAATTCATCATCGAAAATACGGTAAGACCTGTTGCGACCGTATCGTTCATAGAGGAAGTCAAAGGGTATGTAGGTGTTTTTTAGGCACTCCAAGTCATCATTCTTCTTTAACCCCATCATCTTAAGAAATTCCCTAGTGGTACAATTTTAGGTACCAATAAACCAGGCTATCCCAAGGCAACCCAGCGTATCCCCCTATTTCTTCAAAGAGAGGGGTCATTTCTATGTTTCCAAAGTGGAACACAGCCCTTTGTTTGTCCCAGAACATGGTGGCAGCCTCGGTCAATATTTTGTTTGGCTGAAGATCCAACAAAGAAAGCAAATTTCATAAGACCCTTTTCGCATGATTTTGGTCACTTGATGGAAGATCTCTCCACCACTCTAGCAATAGTGATGGTATGTTACCGACCATGCCGAACCTGGGGACTTCGTGCCTCATTTTTTGCAAAATAAAATATCATTAGGCCTTTTCCCCCTCCAGGTTCATATATTTATACAACAATGACTAGAATATTGGCACTTATTTCTCCAAAAGTAATGCATACAATTGTGGTTGCGTCCGTTGGGATTATGAAAAACCCGATGGACTTTGGACGAGGCTTGTCTTAAAGGGTTATTATGTGGACAACATATTAACCCGGCTAAGTTTGACCATGATGCATGTACAGTTAATCAGAGTAAGGTTGCTATAGAGGTCTAGACTGGGACCCTCAAGCGGACAACTTCAGGGGGAAAGGCACGGAACCGTCGATTGCACTATTGCTCGACTAGTTTTATCGCAAATATGCCTTTCCACATTTAGTGGGTGATATATATAGGAAGAGCATAAACACTCATCAAGCAACGCTATGGGATTGACTGCGCACGACTGGAATATGATGTTGAACATGATTTATGCAATAATAAATAGCATGTTGTCAAGTATTTGCACGTTAAAAAGGATAAATGCGGTATTCAAATAATTGAAAGACAATTAAGAAAGAAAACAAGGAGACAAGTCAGTTTCAGGAAATAAAGGAAATCGTAAATGCTTGAGAAATAGGTAATTAAATTCAAATAAAGGGGAAGGGGAAAGGGTGCACATGTATTTAAAGCATGCTTAAGACTAATTCATAAAAACAAGTTTGTTATGGTAAAAGCGTAAAATATCCCCAGTAGAGTCGCTATGCTGTCTCACCCCTTTTTTTTCTAGCGGAGTCCGGGTTTCGACATCTCTTTTGGGACAACTCATTTCCTTTTGGGAATTGGGTATTTTAATTTTGAAGAGTCGCCACCTAACGGATTTAAGGTGCATTAGGGCACCTAAAGCAAATAACTCATAAACCGGTTTGCATTATCAGAGATTGGGTAAGGGCTTGAAATAACCTTGAGGGGAAGGTGTTAGGCACCCCTCGAGGTCCACAATGGTGGGTCCCGACCGAACTCAAATTAGGTAAATTAATCAAATAATGCAATCCAGAAAAATTATATTACATTTAAAACAAAGAGTAAAGGAGGTCCAACGTTTTTTAGCCTATAGGATCACTTCTGTGCAATACTTGGTAATCGCCCCCAAATTGGGGTGCTACATGTAGCGTTAGCGCACAGGTCATCATATCCTTTACTACCCAATTACCCTTTCCTTAATGGTTACCTAAGCGATTCTAACTAGACGTACTCTATGCATGTATTACCCATCCTTACTTATGGTCCTGGAGGTTTTTAGGACGTCTAGTTAAGGTGGATCTAGAATCTCCTATTAGGGTTTTAAAAGGAGAAAATCTAAGCGACAAGCAAAACAATAGGACTGCCAGATAAAGGAACAATTAAAGGCTCACATTTTACCTCTACAAATAAGCAATCAATTGCACGAACAACAGCATTTCAAACACTTTAAAAGTCCTATAGCAGGATATCTAGGTAAGCACAAAGCGAAACAAATGTAGTGTTTTATTAAAGTAAGGCAGAAGGTACTTACTCAGTTGCCTACTGATTTTAGGACTAGCTAAATATGGGCAGTTCACAAACAAAGCATAGTTTTATAATTTTCATATTTTAATCACTCTACAGGCTTGCCCAGGCGTGGATCTGAGATGTCCTATAACATGATATCTAGCCGTAATCAGAGTCTTAATAGGCGAACAAATGATTTTAAACAGGCAGATTTTATTCGTTATGTCCTACAAACATGTTGTCTAAGAGCTGAACATTACAAGATTGATTTTAAATGCATTTATCTTTATAAACATGATATCTAGGTGTTGGGACTGTTTTTTTAAAACCAATTCTTATAGACATAGTAGTTACTGATTTTATACGATATGGCCATGGTATTTAGGTGAATGCAATAAAAACCTAAAGCATGGTTTCTAATGCACATAAGACAATGAACGTGATTATTAGGCAGGATTAGTAGCAACTTAGTGACAGAATTTCTAAGTGGACATGATTATGCTGAACTTTTAGAGAGCAGAAGTTTTAGAAACAAATGATGCACCTATAAACATATTCTCTAGCGCACAAAATAACCTATAAGCGTGGTTTCTAATGCAGGTAGACAAGCATCATAATTCTAAGAGCATAATTTCTAATGCAAGCGAATAGTCATAATAATCCTAAGAGCATGATTTCTACCCGATTTGCCCACAAAAATATATAAAAATACCTCCCTTTTAATAATATCTCCCATATTTGTTTACAAGAATTATTTACAGACCACAAATGAATTACAGAAATAAATAATACTATACTATAGGGAGCCTGGATAGGCCCAAAGTAAACCTGGAAAACCAATTAGGCCTTCAAACAGTCCAAAGTACCATATCTCATTATGTCCAAGAGAGGGTATCCTAGTGTGTCAAAGTTCCTAAGGGCCTCAGGGACCTCGGGCAATGCTCACACCAAGATCCTTTTAAAGAGAAGTAGTTTTTGTGCAGTGTGGAAGGGCCAGCCCCAGTGTGACAAAGTTCGGAGGAATCTCATAGATTCCTAGGCAGTACACATACTGGAGAGGCAGAATCCTAAGTATTCTAAGAGTAGGAGTGATTGTGCTTGACAGAGTAGGAATAACTTTAGAAAAATAGTATGGAAGTAAAACAGTTCAAGAGGGAGAATAGTTTGAAAGTGAAAACATTTAGGAGTGAAAATAGTTTAGAGGTGAAAACATTAGGAGTAAAAATAGTTTAGAAACATTCTAAGAAAAGGTTCAGCCAACAAAAACACACATAACAGAGTCACCAAGTTTCAAACCCAAGATTCACATTACCCAACTTTAATTTAATTTATTAGTTAACCCTAGGTGGGCATACATCATGCTGAGAACAGACAATAACACAGAGAGGGAGCAGGAATTGGGAGCACAGAATCTTCAATCAGGAGCATATAGAAACAGGGTGAAGGCGGTCATGCTAGTTAACAGGGACATAGAGCAGGCAGGGATAGATAACAATTCATTGGAACATACTGATTTAGGGTCTAAATAGGAATCACTCAAGTCTAACAGTCATACTTAGTAATAGGGTAAGCATACTAACTTAATGTAAAAGACAAGAATGCACAGAATTTAAGCATTGCAATAAACATGTTGGTTAAACACAGTGAGACCTAGGCCTAGATACAGAGGTAGTCATGTTGAGTAATAAAGAAAGGGCCAAGGAAAATACTAATTCAATTACACAAAGTAGCCATAGTAGTTGGAGTTACAGGACAAGGAAGACAAGAGTCTTCGACACAAAGCAAACAGGCTGTTTTGAGGCAATATTGGATACTCAAGTAGAAGTAACATGCTGATTAAAATAATGAACAAGAAAGAGTGAAACTTAAGCATGCTGATCAAAGCAGTAAACAGGAAAGAATATAGAATTACATACATAGGCAATTAGATTAGTACGGAAGAGACATGGACATTAACAGGAATAGAGCAACAGAGAATCATATAGGTTCAACTTCATAATGACATTAGATATAGAAACATACCAGTTAAGGGAAGCAAATAGAGATGAAAGGTATGCAGGATTTAGTAGTCTAGCCTTGGCTTTCAGCCAGCTAGACAAGCAATGAGCACAAGTAGAGGAGAGATGAGAGCAAAGTTTTTTGTGTGTCTGTACGTTTTTTAACTGTATTCGTGTTTTGAAGAGGCAGAGTAAGAATGTATATATAGCACTTAGGGAGTAAAACAAATAAGGTAAAGGAAATCACAGTTCAATCAATTAGAATCAATCAGCCAATTATAGAATCAATTCCAATAGAGAAATCCCGAAAAGACCCCTTTAATTGGGGAGAGTCAGTTAACGGTCAGAACTAGGGTTTAACTAAGGTAAGAAATCAATACCATACCATATAGGGAGTCAGTCAAATCGCAAATCGTACTGATAATTAATTAAGGCAAGTATAATTAATCAAGGTCACAAATACGGAAATAAGTAAAAATCCCAGCAAATACTTATTTTAACGAGACAATTATTCGAATCCCTAATAGTAATCAATCAGTAAAAATTTCAAAGAATACTGAATTTAACAAGAAAGATTGTTCAAATCCATAATAGCAATTAATCAAGTAAAAATCCCAAAGAGTACTGATTTTAACAAGAAAGATTGTTCAAATCCCTAAATAGAATCACTCGATGTGACTCATTCACAAAAATAAACATAATAACGAAAAAATTTGAAGAAATCAGTGTCACAAACAGAAACACTTGGGGGTTTAATAAATTGAAGAAGTTGATTAAAACAAATATTTTCAAAGGAAAACACCCTATGATACTCGAATCATTTTAGATTATAAGGATCTAAGCAGATTCGAATAGTAGTAAAAGTAGGGTTTTTAAAAACAGTAGAGGTAAAAGAAAATCGGTCAAAAACCATGGATTCACACTAAAAAAAATAAGAGAAAACTCATACTCACAAACGAGAAAGGCCACAGACATGGCAAGAACCAGGTTGAATCTCCATGAGATTCTCTCAAGGATCTATATAATCAAACAGCCAAGGGGTATAGGAGGCTGGTAATGGTTGGAGAATGCACGGAAACTCCATAGATGGGAGCTTTTCGCCGGTGACGGCGATTAGGATTTAGGTTGGGTTGAGAGAGAATTAGAGAGGCTAGAGAACCCAATGACGGTGGAATGAAAGAGTGGGGGGGTTAGGGTTGGTTGTTGAATTAAAATGGTAAGTATTGTTATTGACCGTTGATCTAAAAGATCAATGGCCATGATTAAACGGGGTTATTGGGTCGGACATATATAGATTGGGCCTGGGGTTGAAATTGGGCTGGTATATTAAGGGGTTTGGGCTAGTTTAATGGGTTAGGTCCGAAAATAAAAGGAATAAAAGGGCGATTTGTTAAATACTCAATTAATTGATAAAATAATTTTAAAAATAAATTAGCAGATTATAAAAAATGATTTTCATGCTAGAAATGTTTTAAAATAATTATTTAGTATTTTAAAAAATACAAAAGGCTATTTTCTGGTAAAATAATGTAATAATGCATACATGGGCTATAATTGCAAAGCTATTGCTATTATAACCTAAAATGTAAATGTGGCTATTTCTGAAATAATTAAATTTTAGTACAAATACAAATGGTAAAATTAATCCACAAAATTATTATAAAACCAATTATGATGCAATTAGTAATTGTTTATATAAATAAAAATACTTGGATAAATTAATTAAAACCCTTAAAAATACAGAAATTATAGAAAAATATTAATTTATGCTAATGCATAGTTTTGGAGGTATATATGCATTTTGAAAAAAATATTATAGGGAAAAATTGGGTATCAACAGTTCGCATTCGTAGTCAATAAAGTCCCCTTCTACCATATATTTATGGTTTAACTTATTTCGAACAGTTATAATTCATTTGGACTTTATCTGTAGAATTCTCGTATGCTCATATATTCATGACTCCCAATTTTTGGGATATGTTTAGATACGCTACGTAGTTTTATCACATCTATTTCAGATTATTACAGCTTCGTATTAATTATGTTCTATTTTAAATCATTAAAGTTGGTTAATTAATTAGCTAATGTTGGTTTGCCTGGCAAGTACAACTTAGGTGCCATCACGGCCCCGAGGTTGAGATTTTGGGTTGTGACACTTGGATTTCGTGGTCTGACACCTTCTGTGAAAATATTCTGCACAAAAATGTATAGTAAAAATGAGTATGAAATACGTTGTGAACTAATTTGAACACATTATATCATGTTTTCTTGACCCATATTTTTGCTAAAAAAAAATTGGAGGGTTTGGCATACACCTCTACCATTTGTATTAATTAGAACCTAAATATATTTACAATAGAGGGGCACTTAAAGCCAATACCTCTATGGAAGACATATACAGCTTTTACTAGGTACATAGGAAGAACCAAATTTACTGCGCAGATCTGCCACATGTACCTGGCATCAAAATTACAAAAACGACTCTTCCCTCAAAAAATAAAACATGAGGGAGAGATAAAAACCACATATAAAGTTCCTGCAAAGTACAAAACTATAGCAACAACTACCTTGAAGAGGTATTATGGATCAGAAAATAGTTCTTAACAATCTTATGTCTAAAATTTGGTATTTGCATTTTGTCCAACCTGTAAAAACTATAGCTATCCTTGGCACTTCATTTGAGTTCAAAATCAAATGACCATGTATAGTGTGACTCCATTTGGCTAAAACATCTGTAACTTAATTTGCCTCCCTGTAGCAATGCTGGACAATCACATTGTGTTGTAATATAATATGCGAAATCACCCTAATGATATTATCTAGATGCCAAAGTATATTTCCTTTCTCATTCAACATGTCTAAAGCTAATTTAGAATTGCATTCCAAAATAATTATGTGATAACCATTGTGTCACGACATAAATTGGAGGGCCATGATTGCAACCCGGGTCATTCCTACCAAGCACCAATATACATTTTATCTAACTTTCCTTATTATCTATAGGGGTCAAGGAGACCAATATAAATGGTAGAAATGAATCCTAAACAATCAACAATGATAGATAACAACATGAACACAAATAACATGGACGACAAGGCTGTCATGAAGCTATATACAACAAAAACCAACCGACAAGGCTATCCAAAACTATACATGAGATGGCATCTGTCCATGAGTCTCTAAATGAACATAAGTGCTGCAACATTATCGGAATAGGCCCCAACATACCCATAATGTCAATACAAAAGTGCATACCAAGACAATCCAGAGAAGGGATCGCGCTAATAACCGCTGAACTGGGTAGCCTACTATTGTGAAGGGGTTGAGTCTACCTGTCTATCCGGACCTGCAGCACGATATGTAGCGTTCACAAATAAAAGGGACATCAATACAAATAAAGTTGTCATGACCCTAAACCCGAACTCAGTCGTGATGGGGCCTCTCGTGAAGACAAGGCCATCTAATTAAACCCAATTCACTTTTTAAGCAGATAAACAATAATAAACAGTCTAAGCATGAGTAAATAAGACAAAGTCTAAGCAAAAGATAGTATAATGTGCGGAATACAGCCCAAACACAGCCCTATACTGGGGTGTCACTAGTCATGAGCATCTATAAAACCTAATACAAGTCTGAAAAGTCTACTAACTATTACAAACGCCTGATAAGAGATAGGAATGATAAAGACGGAGAAACACGGGACTGCGGACGTCAACAGCTACCTCGTAGACTCTGATATCTACCGGGAGCTCTCAACTTGCACTGGCAAGATCCGCAATGCCTGAATCTGCACACGGGGTGCATGGATTAAAATGAGTACTCCAACTCAGTGAGTAACAAATGTAAATAAAGACTGAAAGCAAAAAAACACGTAAGGCACAAGGCATTCTATAATGAAGCAGTAAAACCATTTAAAAATAGTAAACCAGTTAAAAATAAGTAAAATCCTTTTTCAACAAGTAAACACATAGTTAAAAGGCAATTAAGGAACAATAAACACGTAAAGGTTCGCCCCTCGGGCATAGTATCAACAAATCCGCCCCTCGGGCAACATCTCAGAACAATACCAGCCCTTCGGGCAATCACATAGAACAATATCAGCCCTTCGGGCTAAATCTCACATCACAATGGGTACCCGCGCTCACTAGGGGGTGTACAGACTCCTGGAGGGGCCCCTTACGGCCCAAGCGCAATATCAAGCCACCTAGTGGCATCATGACTAGGCTCTCGGACTCATATCAATCAAGCCACATCATGGCATACATATCTCAGGCCCTTAGCCTCATAATCAGTATCAAATGTTCCCTCACAACATAGGCTCGCGTCCTTACTCAGTCAAAAATCCTCACAAGCCACTCGGGCAATATTAAATATGTTTCTCAGCCCAAAATATCATTTAAAAGAACATGTAAGTGTTAAAACAAAGTAAACAAGGCTGAGTACGAAAACAGTGAAATATAACATGACTGAGTTCAAGTATAAAGTTAAAATAGTAAGGAAATACCAGTAAAAATCCCCGAAGGGTTCAAATAATTTGGCGCAAGGCCCAAATATGGCGTTCAGACCAAATCATGATGATAGCAAATAGATTTCAATCAAATACACGGTAAAATAGTCATTCGGGATGGACCAAGTCACAATCCCCAATAGTGCACGACCCCACGCTCGTCATCAAGCGTGTGCCTCACCTCAATATAGCACTACGATGTACAATTCGGGGTTTCAAACCTCAGATCATCATTTACAATCATTACTCGCCTCGAACCGGTCAAATCTCTAGTTCGCAAAGCCTTTGCCCCTCGAATCGGCCTCTACTCGTGTCGAATCTATCCAAAATGAGAACGAGGTCATTAAAATATGGCAAGGGAATGAAGCCCAAGCGAAAACAATCAATATATGACACAAATCCCGAAATTACCAAAACCCGACCCCCGAGCCCACATCTCGGAATTCAATAATTTTTTCATCAATAGGTTCCTTATCTCCCCACGAGTTTATACATATCAAAAGTTCTGAAATCCGACCTCAAATGCTCCATCAAATCCTCAATCAAAGGCCTAAGTTCTCAAGCCCTAGTTTCCCCAATTTTAGCCCTTAAATTCCATAATTTCTAGCTTTAATCCGTGAAATAATAGCATAGGAATGAGTTTTAGGTCCAAATTCCTTACCTCAATGAAGTTCCCTTGATATCCCTCTTTCAAATCGTCCAAAAAGCTCCCAAGCCAAAGTCAAAAATGGTGAAATAGCTCAAAATTCGTGAAGGCCACAATTTATACTTTTTGCCCAGTCATTTTTGCATCTGCGGCACAATACCCACTTCTGCGGTACCGCACATGCGGTTCTTCTTCCTCTTCTGCGAAAATCACTTAATGGACCAAACCCGCTTCTGCGATCAATCTTCCGTACCTATGCCTCCGCAGGTGCGGTCCATCAACCACATATGCGGTCACTGCCTTTCCAGGCATTTATGCTTCTGCGATCCTTTATCCGCTTCTGCGGCGCCGCACGTGCAGTCCCCAATAAGCGGGTGCGAAAATACCAGAAGCAGTAAATTCAGCAGCTGCAACAAAGTCCAAACTTCTCCGTCAACCATCCGAAATCACCTCGAGTCCCCTGGGACCTCAACCGAAAGCACAAACATATCCCAATACCTTATCCAAACTTGTTCCAATCTTCAAAACACCTCAAACAATATCAAATTAACCAAAACACATCGGATTCAAGTCTAACTTTCTAAAATCTTCCGAATTCCATTTTTTGATCAAAACTCCAACCAAACCACTTCCGAATGACTTGAAATTTTAAACACACATCCCAAATGATACAGCGGAACTACTGCAACTCTCGGAATTCCATTCTGACCCCTATATCAAAATCTCGCCTACCAACCGGAAATCGCCAAAATACCAACTTCGCTAACTCAAGCCTAAATCTACTCCGAACCTCCAAAACTCACTCCGATCACGCTCCTAAGTCACAAATCGCCTCCCAAAGCTAACCGAACCCTCGGAACTCACTTCCTATCCCTCTAACACATAAGTTAACATCCGATTAACTTTTCCAACTTAAGCTTTCTTAAAAGAGACTAAGTGTCTCAAACCTTACCAAAATCATTCCAGACTCGATTCGACCAACCTGATGTCACATAACACGGATAAACAAAGCATAAAGAAGCAGAAATAGGAAAAACAGAGCGGTAACTCATGAGACGACTGGTTGGGTCATCATAAAAGTACTGAGTATGTAAGGCAAGAAAACATAAATAAGAACAATAATATAAACAGGGATAGAAAATACATAAACTGTAACATTTGAGTATCTCTGAGAGCTACTGACATAAAATGCATGGTAGATAAATATATATACAAATACATAAACTTTTAAAACATATAACATGGCTGACAAGGCTATCATGAAGCTAGATACAACAAAAACCAGCTGACAAGGCTATTTAAAACTATACATGAGACGACATATATCTATGAGCCTCTAAAGGAACATAAGTGCTGCAACATTGTTGGAATAGAGCCCTGGCATACCAATAATATTTATAACAAAAGTGCATACTAAGACCACGGCAAGTCCGGAGAAGGGAACTTACTAATAACCACTAAACTGGGCAGCCTACTGTGGTGGGGGAGTTGCGTCTACCTATCTATCAGGATCTGCAACATGACATGCATCATCCACAAATAAAAGGGACGTCAGTACGAATAAAGTACTAAGTATGTAAGGCAGAAAAGCATAAATAAGAACAGTAATGTAAACAGGGATAGAAAGTATATAACATGTAACATGTGAGTACCTCTGAGAGCTACTAACATGAAATGCATGGTAGATAAATATATATATACAACTACATAAACTTTTAAAACATATGCCGATGCGGGTATCATCATCATCATATCGTACCCGGCCATAATATGATCGGTAAAAACATACCAGGCCATCATAAGGCTCGGTAGAATCGTACCCGCCCACGTAGAGCTCGGTGAAACCCAACTAATAAGTGGTTGCAAAGTAGTTGTCGTACCCGGCCGACTATAGCGCTACTCGGTAGGGAAAAATAGGTACATATATATAATGCATGCTAGACTCATTGGAATCATATTCTGAATATTTTGGAGCGACGTAAGGTCGGTAACCTCCGTACACATTAATAGGACTAACTCTTCATCAAGAATCTTATAAGAATCAAGAAGTACCAACAACATTCATAACATAAGAATAATAGAAGTAACATCAACATCAATTGTTCCATAAGACGGGAAACAATATAAGTACTACTAGATTCTAAAAGTGAAATATCTTTGGATGCTCGTTCATTATATTATGTACAATCGGAATTGTGCGAAAGAAGGAAAGAGATAGCCTAATATGCCAAGTATATACTGCCCAACCTCAAGTTGTGCAAAGGTCACTGCTCCTTTGTTTACAACAAGAGAAATGATATTATCGTTATCGTTTAAGTATCGTAACTATTATATGTCGACCACAACCTATTTAATAATAAAACGGACAGCATCTCCTCTATTTATATGACTTCCCACCAGTTACAACAACCACCAAACAACATCAACAATAATCATATTAAGCTTACCAAACTATTTAACAATTGTTACGAGCGGTAAGTTTGGTTACGATTAACAAACTATAGTTTAAATCCCTTTCTTTTCATGTGAATATGTATACAGCCACAACAATATTATACTTATGTTATTACACCAACAACAACATTACAATCTCAATAACCAATCACCAGCCATTCAGCCCCTTCAAAAATGCAAGAGCAACTCCCATAATGTAATGAAACTATATCCAATACTAGTCCATCATTTATAGTTACTGCTCCGTTTGGTTTCATGGTACTAATGATTCCAACACTTATACAAGCTTACACACATAAAGAAATAGGGATTCTTATATTAGATGTATAATAACAACTCTTATTCCCACATTAATTCAACTAGTACTTGCTTGTGCATAGGGTTTAATTGAGCAAAGTGAAACTTCAAGATGCTAGAAGTTTTCCTTCTTTTCCTTGATTCAAAAGGAACAACTTGGAAATGTTTTTCTTGTTCAAGAGAACATCCAAAACAGTGTATGAACCATTCTAAGGTCAACTAAGTATCCACACATGTTCATGAAAAACTTTCCAAGCCAAATGAGACTCTAAAGTGCTGAAACGTTTTTGTTGTGAAAAAAAATCAGCAACCTAATAAATATCAAGTTGTATAATTATATATGTGTGTGTGTTTTGTACGACTCGTACACTTGCTCATCAAGGTGATGACAAACAAGTAGCTCATAATGTGGTGGTGAAGCAATCACCTCATTTTCCATTCCTTTGTTGATAGATAATTGTTATCTATATATTATATGGTAATGTGTAGCAATATAAAATATGTGTGCTTGAAATAACATTTGCGCCCTACTTATTGTACATTGTCGAAACACATTTTCTTCCATTCGCTTAACCTCCATCCTTCCGGACACATACATGACATTGTTCTGAACTCTTAATATCCTTATCTTTGGTCCCTCCGATGAAACATATTTTCTTCGTTTCGTTTAACTTCTAACCTCTACTACGTATTAACTACTCTTAAATACCCTTGTAACACCTAAGACCAATAAGATTAACTTTTTATTATCTCAAAGATAAGCTCTTCTCGGATTTACGTCGACTAACTTACGACGTGAACTAACGTATGGGAATATGGATCGTAACACATTTGTGTGGCACCACCCTAAACCATTAAGAGCAGCTGAAGCTTCTGCTAAATTGTTGGAACCATTACCAAGTGCATGGGCATAGGCCATTAGCAAATACCCCTGTGATTTATAATAATTTCACCAACCCGTATCATCTCGTTCTCCAGACTACTACCATCGTAATTGATTTTACACCACCCAAATTCAGATTTATACCAAATCACAGAGGCACAATGAATTTGGGGAGACAGAGATAGAAGAAGATGACAGATTCCATCCCAGGTAAGATTCCCTTCCAAGTTAATATCATGCATAAAAATAACCCATCTCAAGTGAGACAATATATGAAAATAAATTCTGGCTAGGGATAGTCTTTTAACCACCATATGTTGTAACGCATCACGCTTTCTATAATTTCCAACGAATAATAATTGAAGTAATTCGTAAGATTACTTGAACCACTTTAGTTTTGGGCTTAATTGCAAACCCATCATTTATCAAGATTAGTCAAAATAAGAATATCATCCCATGTTATTCCCAGAGACCTTCCAAGAAATATTCATGTGCTTCTAACTATGTCACTGCTAACAAAAGTGTGGTGCATTGTTGCTCCTCGTGGATTCCTACAGCAGGTGTATCTAGAAACAATTATCCGACCAAATCTAGCAATTGTGTCATCAAACGGCAACTTCTTCTTAAGTAATCTCCACATTAAAAAAAGATATTTTGAATGATAACTATCTATACCAAACCCCTTCAAAGGTGCAACACAAGTCCTTGGAGATCTGACAATCTGCCAAGTACTTGAAGTGGTAAAAGTTCCTGAAGAAGATGGCAAGCAAATAGCTTTGTATGGAATTTGAGGATCTCCAATTTGAATTGAGTGAATTAGCTCAATAATGTAATCTAGCAGTAGTTGTAACTGTTGAAAAAATAGGTCGCTACCCACCCCAACCAGTTATCCCACCAAAAGCTAAGCGTTTACTTTCTATAGAATGTTCGTTTTTGCTTTGTCTCTAGCTTCCAAAAGATTCTTCCAGCTATGAGAATCTCCTTGGAAAATTTACTTTCTCATTGGATGGAACTTGCTGCAGTATTTGACTTTAATGAACTCCCCACAATGACTGAGAGGTCCTGAATTTCCACCAACTTTTGATAGAAAAAGAAACACTAATTAATTTCTTCCAAGCTTCTGAAACCCTTGCCTCCTTCTTTAGGGAAACAAAAATTCTTCCAAGAACTCCACTGGTGTTTCTGTATCCCTTCTTATGCACCCCAGTAAAAGTTGGCCATATATTTTTTAATTTGTGCAAAAATTATTTTTGGAGGTGTCATAGCAGCTAATAAATGCATAGTTTGTGACAGTAAGATATGTTTTATAAGGACTGTCCTCCAACCAATAGAAAGTAACTTTCCTTGCCAACCATTAGTCTTCCTCATCACAACCTTAGCTATAGAATCACTAAAGTAAGAAATTCTTTTCCTCGATCCCCACATAAAGTGGATAACCCAAATATGTGATACGGATAGTTGTGTGCCTGAAGTCTGTAATTTCCTTAATCGCTTGTATCTTGTTCTGCTCTGTCTTAATTGCGACCAAAAAGCAACTTTTGCCTGCATTGACCAACTGCTTAGAACAAGCTTCATAATTCTTCAACTGCTGTATCAGTCTCAAGAAAGTCTCATTACGAAAGGAACAAATTATCACATCATCAGAATAAGCTAAATAAGTGATTTGTGGTCCCCTTCTATAGATAGAAAAGACTCTGAACTGTTCTTGGGACACCAACCTATTCAACATTCTAGAAAAATCTTCTGCACCAAAGATTAAAAAAGCTGGTGAGAGGGGATCTCCCTGGTTAAGGCCCCTTGTTGAATGTAAGAACCCTTCCCTCTTCCCACTTATAAGGACTGAGTATCTGTCACGATCCAAAATCCCTACTCATGAATCGTGATGGCACCTAGTCCTTAGGACAAGTAAGCCTAACATATAGAGAGTTATTAATAGATTTAAACCAATCAACCATTTGACGTGAAACAAAATTTCTATACAAAGCCTTGAACCATCAATAGATGTACAATATCTAAAAGTCGGTAGTACAAGTCATAAGCCTTTTTAGGAGTAACAAAGAGTACCAATTACATCACTATTTAGGATAGAAGTAAACAGTTACAATGTAAAACTCCAGAAGGTAATTCCGAGGCCTGCGAACACGACGGCAGGTATACCTTGAAGTCTCTACGTCAACTCACAATCAGCTAACTAAAGACTGGCATGCTCCGAGGTACTTGGATCTACACAAAAATGTGCCGCAAGTATAGCATGAGTACACTGCATCAGTACCCAGTAAGTACCAAGACTAACCTCGGTGGAGTAGCAATGAGGTATGGTCAAGACACCTAATAGACATAGTAACTTGTATAAGTATGACTATAATGCTAACAGGGAAAAAATATCAATGTAAAGCTAAGCTAAACATTGAAGGAATTGACAATATAGCATTTTTCGCACCCCCTTTTTCCTTCCACGGAAATCAGGTTCATGACATTTTGGGTATGGGACAACTCGTTCCTTTTGGGAACGGCGTTAGGACACCTATAAGGTTCATCTACAACTACGTTTAGATAACCAGAGATAGGGTAAGGGCTTGAAATTATCCTAAGGGGAAGGTGTTAGGCACCCCTCAGGATCCACTAGTGTGGTTCCCGGCCAGACAGTTCTTGTGAATTTATGCAATTAGCAAATAGACAAGTAGGGCTCAAATAATAGGGGATTTAAGTTTAAATACACAAGCGTTTGAAAACAATTATTGAAAGACGAAATTTTGAAAAGAGTTATGATCTAAAGCATGCTTATAAATTTAAAAGGGGGAGGGGTGTCCTAGGTTTGTTTGTAATATGGATCACTTCAACGCAATACCCGGTATGACACTCCTCAAAAGAGGGTCTACACGTGGTATTAGTGCATCGGTCATCATATCCATATCTACCCTTTCCTGCCCATGAAGGTAATTAAAGCGAGGGTTGGTCTCGAACCCAATTGCATGTTGTTACCCGTCCCTTCCTATCAGTCCCGGAGGAATTTGGAACTCCTATCCTATAAGAAGGAGATTCTAGGCATACCCTTAGGTTTAAAGGTAAAATACTAAGGCGACATACAAAACAAGTAGGACTGTATTTAAAGGGGAAAACACAGAAAACAAGCAGAAGCTCATATATGCATCCACAAATAGTGCACATAGACAGTATGACCCATACACAATTAAAGTCTGAATTTAAATCCTATGCATGGTGTTTAATTGATAACATCAGAACCGGATTTATTACATGACTCAGAAAAGAAGTCTGAATCAGGTTTACCTACTGATTTTCACAGTTGACAATTAAACAAAAGGGAATTTTAGTTTTATTTAAGTTATTGCCTAAGGCTCGCCTAGGCGTAAAATAATATGCAGTAGTTTTCAGGATTATTAAAAGACGGTTTGGAGCTTATTATTGTTACCTAAAATATGCGATTCTAGTTGCAGAAATTGTTACCAATTTTATAGAAAAACATCACAATGTGAAAATTAATACTCCACTACTTTTTCATGAATCAGTAATTAATTAGGCATTTTAAACAAAATGCAAACAGGATCCTAGGACATGATATCTAATATGCACATGCAAATGGCAGGGTTGTTGAAAAACAGAGTCCCTAAGGCATGATTTCTAAATGTACACAAGAGTTGCAGAATTGTTGAAATTCAACTTCATGAGTAACAATTTTTTATGCCAATGTAATAGTTTTTTATGCCAATGTTATTATTTGTCCTAGGAGCATGATTTCTAAGTGATAGACATAAAACACGGATTAATGAATGGGGTGCTGAAGCAAGAAACATAAGTCCTAAGAACATGATATCTAATGCATGTATGAATCCTAAACATGGTTTCTATTGCACAATTAGGAATATAAACCTAATGGCAGGCTTTTTACCCTCAACAAATTATAGCATGCATATTTCCCCTTCCCTTTTCACTAGCCACCCCAATACTTGTTTACAAATTATTACCCACCATGTGATTGAATTACATGAGAAACGCAGAATAAGAAGTTACAACTATAGGAAGCCTGATTCTGACTTCCTCTTTGAGTTATGTAATAAATCACCTCAAATGCACATATTGTTCCATAGCCTTTATCATATCTAGGTGCGTTAGAGTTCTCTAAGGACCTCAAGGGATCCCGGGCAGTGCTCACACCCAGATTGCATAACCAAACAGAGTGATTGCAGTATGAAAGGGCCAGGTCTTATGTGTCCAAGTTCAGAGGGAGCTCTAGGGTCCCAAGCCAAGGCTCACACAAAAGGGGTAGAACCTAGTAGTCTAAGAGTGCATGTGAGAGTGCTTGACATAGACTCAAAGGAGTTGAGTTGGAGACCAATTTTGAAAACAACATGTTTGAAACAAGTTCGTAAAACAGCAAAAGAGTTGCATTAGTGAAAATAGTTTTTGGAGGGGAAAGGGGATAGGAGCAACAACAACACACACGGAACAAGTTTAGAGAGTAATACAGCTTCAGCAATTACAAGCAGGGGAATAGGGGTTGGGAACAGGACCCAAATCAGAGACACATAATTAGTCATGAACTAGGGTTAATCGAGTACATTAGGAGACATACTAGTTGATGGATATAAACAGGAACAAGTAAACATGTTGATTACATTTGAACCAAGGAGGGCAGAATTTTAAGCATGCCGAGTAAAGTAGTAAACAAGAAATGCAGTTTAACAACATGATCCATTAAGTTAGTGCAGGAGATAGAGATTTACAAACAAGTGAACACATAGAGTTGAGTTTCAAAATTTGAACTAGGAACATACCAGTTGAAGAAGCAAAGTGCAGAAAAAGGTAAAGCAATCAGAGTTCCATAGTCTAGCCTTGGCTTTCAGTCGGCTAGACAAAGTAGTAGCACAAGTAGTAGTAGAGAAAGAAAGAAGAGAGAGTTTGAGTGTGTAAGTGTGTGTTCTGAACTAAATTGTTCGTGCCTTGTCAATGAAAGCATTAAGGTATTTATAGCTTTTAAAATAAGTGGAAAATAAGGTAACAAGTAAAGGTTTAGCCCAATTATGGAAGTAATCACCATCAGAATCAATTAATATATGTACTTCCCCCTAATCAAGGAATTACAGCTCAAACGGATATTAACATGGATAATTATGGAAAGAAAATCAGTTTGAGAAATATTGATTTTTACGATATAAGGGGTAGTAAAGTATAGGGCATATAATTGAGTCTAAGTACATAATATACTTAATTTGGGAAAAGGATTCAGCAGGGGTGAAACATCACAGCAAATAAGGGAAGGGAATCAATCAACTTGAACAAACAAGTAAAATTTTAGGAGTTTATAAGAAAACCTTTGCAATCAATCGTAACTTGAGGAAATCAAGATCAATCAAGAAGGAATCATGATTATGCACTTCGACCTATAAATAGAGAAGAATGAACAGGAATATCAGACATGCAAGGCCAACCATATTGACAAAAGAAGCAACTAGATGAACACAAATATACAACAATAACATGAGTAGGCTAAGGACTCAATAGTAAAAGAACATACTTGAAGCATGGTAGTCAACAAAGTCAATCTAACACATAGAACCAGAGTGAAAAACCAACCCAACAGGGAAAGAAAATCAACACACAGAAACAAGAAAGTCTTTAAACTCATAGTAATAAGTGGAGAAAATCTTTTAAGAAATTAGGGTTTTAACAGAGTTGAGTTAAAAACGGTAAGAACTCAGAATCAGTCAAGTTAAACAAACAAAAAGATCTAACCATAAAGAACTCAATCGAAACAAACATACATACAAAATAAACAAAGAGAGTTCCAGAACCCCGGATAAGACCAAAAATACTTAGGGTTTTCAACACGATGAACCAGGTAGAAGAAAACATAAACAATCCGTTTAAATATAGTAGAATCATAAGACAACACTGAAGATCAGAGGAGAAGTCTTTTAAAAGAGGTTAAGAAAAACCCTAATTTTGAAGACAGGGAGTCACTTTGAAAAAAAATCGGAAAAACCTTTGAGAAGAACACCAAGAGGTTCATAACATACACAGATCTAAGACAGATCTGAAAGAAAAATTGGAAAGTCTTTAATGTTAGGGTTTCAGAGAACCCAGAAAAGTAAGAAAACGTCGAAAAGTTATCGATCTAGCCGGAAGAGTCATAGATCTTACTCGAACGGCCATGGATGGCTGAAAAATAGTATGGGAAACCATGGGAGGTGAGTGAACCGCCTCTAGTTCACTTGAAAGCCTCAAAACAGTGACACCCGTTCAAGAAGGAGCCATAAGGCTGGTAGGTGGTGAGACCACTATAGATTCATGTAAGGAGATGGCCGGAGAAAATGGGTGAAGTTCATCGGAGAGGAGGGGAGAGGGGAAGGTTCTAGAGAGAACCAGATATATATATATATATATATATATATATATATATATAGAGAGAGAGAGAGAGAGAGAGAGGGAGATGAGAGTCGGTTGAGTGAGGAATGAAAGGGTTTGGAGGGGGGTCGTTTGGTTTAATTTAGGAAGGGGAGCTGGGAACCGTTGATCTAAATGATCAACGGTCCAGATTGAATGGGGTAGGTGGGGATCCGGGTTTGGGCTTGAGTCCGGTTTTAATTAAAATTGGCTGGAAATTGGGGTCCAATTTTGGCCATAATTAAAAGCCAAATTTGGCTAAAATTTAAATAGCCAGTTTTTCCCTATTAATTTTATAAAAATAGTAAATAATTTCTAAACACTAATTTAAAGGGCTAAAATAATTTATATTACATAATGAACAAATTAAAATAACAGGATCCAATTTTATGCGTATAAATCATAATTAAACTTTAAAAAGGCTAATATTGCAATTATCTGCAATTTAGCTTTAAAAACACTAAATAAAATTGTAAAAACATTACTTTAGCCATATTTTGGCATAAATATAGAAATACAATAGATTAATTTTTAAAATAATAATTTTAAAAATAATTATTGGGGATTTTATGAGTAAAAAGGGAGGAAATAAATCAATTTTAACCTTTAAAATTATGGAAAAAATAATAAAACACTTGAACATGCTTATGTATGCATATATATGCTATTTTGAAGTTATTTTACATATTGAAAATATATAGGAAAAAATTGGGTATCAACAGCACTAACAAATTGAAATGGAAGCAACAATTAGCGACAAGCAGTAAAGAGGTACCAACACCATAAAGTAATCAGAATACAATTAAAGTCCCAATGCAAGGCTAGAAACTGGGCCACCTGGGACTGGGACCGGCTCGGGCCCGTGGCCTAAATAGGCTGGGACTATTTCGCCCGCGGTTGGTGGGCTCATGCCGGTCTCGTCAGTCGGTTTTATCATTTAGGACCGTTTGCATCGAGCCACCATAGGACCGGTCCAGTCCCATGGCGGGCCAAATGGAATTTTTTTTAAAAACAAGAGTCATTGGCCCAACAGCCAAATAATGAAAAAGTCTTCAAAAAATAGTCATTTAACCCCCAACTAATTTTTAACCCCAAACTTTTTTTATTACACGTTTTCCTATTTTTTACTTTAAATATCCCCTCATTCTTTCATTTGTCTGACAAAATCAATATCAATCTATCAAAATCTCTCTCTAATTTTCTTCAAAAATTGCTACAATTATTTGCTCTATAAAAAAATTAGTGAAAGAATTGTGAGATTGCTACTTAAACACCTTCGTGATGCCGCCGAATATGCTCGTTTGAAAGCCTTAGATTAAGGCTATTAAATATTAAATATTATATTTGCAAGTTTGTTTTCCACCACAAAAACTTGCAACTTAGAAGTTTACATTTGAATCAAAAATTAGTATGTAATTTGTATGCAATTTGCAAGTAAAATTCTCTAATAAAATTACAAGGCATTGCCTTAGATATTTTTTTAACTTCTTTTTGTCTTTATGTTGTATTTAATTTAAAAAACCAAAAAACAAATATAGCCATTGGGCCCATTTATCCCGTTTGGACCGCTGGCCCGGCCTATTTAGCCCGAGACCATGAGCTAGTGGGCCTGGTCTCAGACCGGTTCCTACAAAAAGCACATTTAATACGAGATTGTTTGAACCGTTTATTTAATGACTGGACTGGGACCGGGACTGCGGCCCGCGAGATCTGCTCGTTTAGCATGTTTGTGGCCTGACCCGGACAACTTGCCGGCCTTATCCCATTGAAACCAAGTACGAAAAGTCAAGTAACAACTAAATAGCCGACCGTTCTTACACTAGGTTTACACGAGAATCACTCCGAAGTACCACACCTCATAATCACAATCTTGGGTCCTAAATCACAAATCATAATCACTTGGCATCTCGTGTTGATATTACCAATCACAACTATACGGACAACTCACGTGTTGCACGAACAACTCACGTGCCAATAACTTAAGTGCCTCATACCTGCACAGACTAATCACGTGCCAATAGTAACAATACCTCATATCCGCACGTACAACTCATGTGCCAACATTCCAATCCACGCACAGAAGGCAGGTATATAATGATACATGTACATGATAAATAAACAACTAAATTCAAGCTCATGGACCAATATAAGTGACATGCTACAGTGTATGCTTGTGCAAGTGTACTAACACAACTTAAATCAATAGGTAAAATCATAGACACCGAGTAGAACATTGGAAACATCACAACAAAACATGCAATATGCATGACACACACAAGAAGGTCAAACCACCACACAATTTTTCTTCGATAACATTGCCCCTAGGCTATCCCAAATCATCCCCGACATCGCCCCCTTGTCTCGCCACGTATGCAAAAATAAAGTAAAAGTCTTCCCTCAATACAGCCCCTTGTCTTGTTACGTATGTAACGATAAAGTAAATGCACGTCTTGTCTCGCCACATGCGCATAATAATTATCCCAACTTGTCTCACCACATGCGCAAATCCAATATACATAGTGTTGATACCCAATTTTTCCCTCATATATTTTTAAAAATGCATATATCCTTTCAAAATAGTGCATGACCATCAACCAGTATTTTGTCATAATTTTCTGTAATTTTAGAAAGGATTTTAATTAAATTATTCTAGCATTTTATTACCTAAATAATTACTAATTACATCACAAATAATTTTATAATGATTTATTACTTGACTCTTATCATTTAAATTTATATTAAGCTTTAATTATTTTATGAATAATTATATTTGTATCTTTAGGCTATAATTGCAATAACTTTACAATAATAACCCATATATGCATAATTAAATTATTTACACAAAAAATGATTTTTTATATTTTTATAATATTAAGTAATTATTTTAAATTATTTTCATATACAAATAGCATTTTTATCATTTATTAATTATTTTCATAAATTATTTTATTAATTTAAGTGGGTATTTAAAACATAGCCCTTTTTAATTAAATTTTCGGACCTCCCAGCCCTATACTAGCCAGCCCAATTATCCCAACCTATAACGCAATACCCAAAACCAAATACCCTACCCTTCTATAACCCGACCCAGCCCAATTTTAATCCTAGTCGTTGATCTCAGAAGATCAACGGTCTAGGATCAGTTTTCCTTTTTTAATTATACCAACCCCTAAACCCTACCCTCATTTCTCCCAACCCGCTGCCTCTGGATCCCTTCTCTCTCTCACCACCTTCTAACCCTAGCCCGCCGTCACAAATCTCCTCCTGATTCATGGGATTTTCCTTCGATTTCATGCTTTATCTGGCCTCACTTCTCTACTGGATATATTGTCACGATCCAAACCGATTGGCCGCGATGGGCACCCGATACCTTACCCAACCGAGTACCAATATAACGTATCTTTTCATGTCATACTATCATAGTTAACTAAGCCGGAAGGCTACCGTGAGTTAAGTTGAATACAACATGTGATACTAATTCATACATAAGACATACGGGCCTATAAGGCCAAAATAACCACACGTATACTAAAAATAGGCCGACCAGGCCATATAATCTTTCACGTACATGACATCTGTCTACAAGCCTCTAAGAATACATAATTTTCATAAAGGTCGGGATAGAGTCCCACCATATCAAACAGTATATGTCTAAATCATACTAACCAAATAAGCGACTCTGAAGCAAATGGAGCGCACCAACATCTTTCGCTGAGCTGATAGCCTACTTGGAGGGCTATCGACCTATCTATCGGGACATGCGGGCATGAAACGCAGCATCCCCAAGCAAAAGGGACGTCAGTACGAATAATGTACCGAGTATGTAAGTTACATAAATAAGTACATAATAGACATGGAAGATAGATATAGTAAATAACTCAACCTGTAAGTCTGGAAAACTTTGTAAATCATGAAATACTTATAGTGTCATGCATATACGTATGGATGTCATGTCGTGCATAGGTACATATTTCATAACATCATCAACCTCTGAGAGCATCCCATCATATCATTTTGGCCACTGTGGGCAAAATCATCAACGTATACCAGTTGATCAGGTAGTGGTGCGTATATAACGCCATAACCTTTCCCATATCCCATATACATATAAATACATACATATATACGCGCATATAACGTCATTTGGTCATGAGTCAATGTACATGAATGCAATGCATGAAAAGTACATTAATAAGCCTTTCGCAATATCATAAGACCTTTTTGCCTTTGAATAATATCATAAAGTAAACTCTTTTCAACTTTCGTATTTTTCTGAGACTCATGAACAGATGATATAATATTATGACACATGGAAATTCAAGAACATAGATATATCTAATACTTCTATGAATAGAGTCATTTATGGAATTTGTGCATTTGCTCGTTTTGTTTGTGTCGTATAGATCGGGCCAAAACAAAAGAAAGGGTAGCCTTAACATATCTAGAGTAGGGAAAAATTCGTATAATATTCTTTGTAGGAGCTTGTATCGTCACTGTTCTAACGTTTTAATTGTTGAAAGCTTTGAAGTAGCTAATGTTCTTTGGATTGTAAAATGCTAATGCCCTTAGGTAATGTAAAAGTTCTAAGGTTCTGATTGATGAAAGTTTTTGAAATAGCTAAAGAAAACTAATGTCTTCAAGACATGAACAAGAAGGCTAACGTTCTAGGTACATGCAGACATGATAAAGGTACCACCAAACAAGCTCAATGCAATAAGTGCACCTTGACCTTTTGCTGCCTGGGGAATGGATGCTATCGGTCCAATTGAGCCCACCGCTTCTAAAGGGCACTGGTTCATCTTAGTGGCTATCGACTATTTCACAAAATGGGTAAAGGCTACATCTTACAAAGTTGTAACCAAGAAAGTCGTCGCAAATTTTGTCAAGGATCGTATTGTTTGCCGATTCGGGGTTCTCGAGTCCATTATCACTGATAATGCCACCAATCTCAACAGTGATCTGATGAAAGCCATGTGTGAAACCTTCAAAATCAAGCACAAAAACTCTACAACATACAGACCTCAAATGAATGGAGTTGTGGAAGCTGCCAACAAAAACATCAAGAAGATACTAAGGAAGATGGTAGAAAATCACAGACAATGGCACGAGAAGTTACCCTTTGCCCTATTGGAGGTACTGCACTACGGTTCGCACATCAACTGGGGCAACTCCCTATTTACTGGTTTATAGTACCGAAGCTATCATTCCAAACGAGGTACAAATTCCTTCTTTAAGGATCATACAAGAATGCCAAACTCAGTGATGCAGAATGGATAAGGAACCACTATGAGCAACTAGCACTCATAGACGAAAAAAGAATGAGCGTAGTATGTCATGGTCAGCTTTATCAGAATAGAATGTCCAGAGCCTTCAACTAAAGGGTCAGACCAAGACAATTCGCACTAGGGCAACTGGTGCTGAAGTAGATCTTCCCCCATCAGGATAAAGCCAAAGGGAAATTTTCACCCAACTAACGAGGTCCTTACATGGTTCATCGGGTGCTAATAGGAGGATCACTCATACTTGCAGAAATGGATGGAGACGTTTGGCCAAAACCCATCAATTCAGATGCAGTCAATAGATAATATGCTTAGATTTTTTGCATTCATTCATCTTATGTAACTGAACTACGCTTGACCTGATTCCCGTTTAAGATGGGATACGTAGGTAGCCCTGTGGGTTCGGTCATATCTTGATAAAATCTTCATTTTTCTCAGAACCAGAAACTGGGGCAGAATTTTGAGGAGGACCCTCAAAATTTCGGAACAAGTCCAGCCGACCCCATCATATGCCAGATAGTCAGAAATCGGTTAAGTAATTGAGGCAGAATTTTGAGAAGGATTCTCAAAATTTCGAAGTAAATCCAACAAACTTCGTTGCACCTACAACGGCCGAAGGATCAAACTGGGGTAGAATTAATGCAAGGAAGCTGCAATGTCTCTAAAAATGTTATAGTTATTAGTTCATCTAATTTACTTAATACTACGTACCACTATGTTTTCCAAAATGATTCTATAAGTGCATATTTTTCGAAAACTTTATTTCTAAAACAGCCAGATGTTACCTAGGATATCTCGAACAGGGCCTCCAGAGCAAAGCAAGCAGACAAAGGCACGAACCAATCTCCCCCTACAAAACTCACAATTTTTCTTTGGATGCAGGCACAATGAACATAACAGGAGTATTCGCAATTATACACATATCAAAATTACTATCAATCAGGTCACCAGACGCAAATATATCTACTGCTAAGAAATATTTTACTCTTATTTGCTACTTGTTCATTGCATAAGGCTAAGCATTGCCTTCCCTTTGCATGAGTCTAAGCCCTGTCTCAAATTTTGTATGAGGCTAAGCCCTGCCTCCATATCTACATAAGGCTAAGCATTGCCTTCTCTTTGCATGAGACTAAGCCCTATCTCAAATCTTGTATGAGGCTAAGCCATGCGTCTATATTTGCATAAGGCTAATCATTGCCTTCTCTTTGCATAAGACTAAGCCCTGCCTCAAATCTTGCATGAGGCTAAGCCTTGCCTCCACATTTGCATAAGGCTAAGCATTGCCTTCTCTTTGCACGAGACTAAGCCATGTCTCAAATCTTGCATGAGGCTAAGCTCTGCCTCCATATTTGCATAAGGCTAAGCATTGCCTTCTCTTTGCATGAGACTAAGCCATGTCTCAAATATTGCATGAGGCTAAGCCCTGCCTCCGCATTTGCATAAGGATAAGGATATTGCCTACTCTTTGCATGAGACTAAGCCATGTCTCAAATCTTGCATGAGGCTAAGCCCTGCCTCCATAGGCTAAGCATTGCTTTCTCTTTGCATTAGACTAAGCTCTATCTCGATCCTTGCATGAGGCTAAGCTCTGCCTCCATATTTGCATAAGGCTAAGCATTGTCTTCTCTTGGCATGAGGCTAAGCCCTGCCTCCGTATTTGCATAAGGCTAAGCATTGCCTTCTATTTGCATGAGACTAAGCTCTGTCTCAAATATTGCACGAGGCTAAGCCTTACCTCCCTATCTACATAAGGCTAAGCACTGCCTTCTCATGAGACTAAGCTTTGTCTCCCACTGCATAATTATTGCTCTATTCTAAACTTTGCATTATCTTCTTCTCTCGGGGATAAGCTCTGTCCCCAAACTCTGCACAAGGCTAAGCTTTTCCTTGTTATTACCTTTGGTACCATGTCTTTGCACTTTATGGGATGATGTAAAGCCAATTTGTCCAAAGGCGTCATAGTCCGAAGGCATTATCCTCATATCCTTAAGACATCATGCCATGACCTGGGGATCTCTCAAACTTGCATATCATTATTCAAAGGTATCATGGTTTGGAGGTACCATTTTCATGGTCCGAGAACATCATTTCATGGCCTGCGAATCCATTACCGCACAATTCATGGCCCGGGACATCATGGTGTGAGGACGTCATCCTCAATCGTTCAAAGACAATTCTCATGGTCTAAAGGGAAATTTGCATCATGTTTAAATTTACGCAGAGATATATGCTTGCAGTGCATCCTTTATTTGCAGGTAACCCGATGAGCAACCATCATCCCTAACAGGAGCAATCCCGCTCCAGTTCCTTCATACTGTTTCAAACCTGACCGTTCACCATAGCCATTTCACCTATTCGAAACCTTGTATACGTCCTTGTGATAACTCCATCGGTATACTTCGCCGGTGGATCCAAAACTACACACGACCTGATTCCTGTAAAACCAAGGATATGTAGGTAGCTCGGAAACCATAGTACGACCTATGTCTCTCAAATCACCCTATTCGGTCAAAATTGGTCATGATATCTTTACCCGATAACTCTTTCATCCTTCCCGGGTAAAGAGGGGCAGCTGTTGATACCCAATTTTCCTGATATTATTTTCAAAATGCATGTATATCTTCAACACAATGCATGTGGATCAATCAATATTTTTCTATAATTTTTGCATTTTTAAAGGATTTTTAATCAATTTATCCTAGCATTTTTATTATGTAAATAATTGCTAATTGCATCACAAAGGGTTTTATAATAATTTTATTGCTTAATTTTTATCATTTATATTTATATTAAGCTTTAATTATCTTATGTATAACCCCATTTACATCTGTAGGCTATAATTGCAATAACTTTGTAATAATAGCCCATATGTGCATAATTACTTGATTTTACACGAAAATGACCTTTTATATTTTTATAATACTAAGTAATTATTTTAAATCATTTTATGCATCAATATCATTTTAATCATTTATTAGCTATTTTTATAAATTATTTTATCGAATTAATTGGGTATTTAACAAACAGCCTCTTTTAATTTGATTTAATTTCGGACATAGCCCAAATTATTACCCCAACCAAATTAAATCATAACCCTGATCCAATACCCAATAACCCAATCTTAAATCCGCCCAACCCCAAACCAAATCATGGCCGTTGATCTCAGAGATCAACGGTCCAAGATGTTATTACCATTTTTAATTACCCATAACCCCCCAAACCCTATTCATTTCCCAATTCCGCCGCCCATAAATCCCCTCTTCCTCTCTTCTCTCTTAACCTCCCTAACCCTAGTCCGCCATCACCTGAACCCCCTTCAATCCATGGGGTTTCTCTTCGATCTTAGGCCTTATCTAGCCTCTTATCTCGATTGGTTGTTCGATTTCTTTGTTGTTTGATGGAATCTCAAGGGGATTCGAACAGGCTTGGTTCAAATCCCTCAATCTTCTAATGAATCCGTCTGTATTCAATATTTTGTTTGTGAGTATTATCGTTTTTGTGTTTTCGTGGCTTCAAATCTCCGGTCTAAAACTCGATTTTTATACCTTTGTTTATATTTGCACAAACCTAACTATTTTTGCCAAATAGGTTCAAATCTCTTTGATCCGAAGTGTTTGGAGTTCATTTAATTGTTTTCCTTTAAGATTCTTTCGTTTTTACCGCTATTATCTACCGATTTTATTTTTTCCCTAAGAACTAGGGTTTCATGTTTTAAGTTTCTGCAAATATATTAAAATGCTTAAAGGTTCAACTCTGGCCTTTCTTCTTTACTGTTCGACTAATTTCTTTGCTTGATGTTTCATCTCTATGTTTCGATATGCTTAAAGTTTTCTGTTATTCGATTATTTCTCTCACTGTTCTTGCCCGTTCACTTTGGCCCGGTTAAATAAATTGATTAATTGATTTATTTACCTAATTAGGGTTTGAAATTATATTTTCTTTTTAAAATTGGTATCTTTCTGAGATTTTTATTTATTCTTTCCTTATATGTGACTTATAATTGGTATTGCCTTCGTTAATTATGCTACTGGCCTGATTTCTGGGTTTTGATCTGTTCTGACCGACCTATAAATGGTCTCTGACTTATTTCTTACCTTATTAAACTTCAATCTTGCTTGTTAATTGATTCTCCCTAATCTAGGTGATATTTCCCGGATTCTGTCGTATTAACTGATTGTTTAGCCTTAATTAACTAGTTGAATGATTTGCATACCTTATTTGTGAACTCTTAATTTTATTTGCCTTATTTGTTCTACTCTGCTGAATGCTATATAAACCTCACCATTCTGATTTTTTAAACACACGGAATAACCGAGAAAAACACCCACACACACTGATACACACAACCCTTACTTACACACTTACACAACTTAAGTTTCTTTGAATTGTTGCACTGTCTAGCCGGCTGAAAGTCAAGGCTAGACTCTTGGATTTCATTCGTCTTCATTTTCCTGTTTGCTATCTCCTTAACTGGTATGCCTTCATTTCTGTTATCACGTTCTCTTCTATATGCTATGTAGTTAGACCTCGACATGATTCTGTTTGCTATTTATTGCTCCCTTAACTAGCATGCCTTAATTCTTATCTTGTTCTATGTGCTGCTATAGTTAGTTTACCTTAGCATGTTTCTATTTGATCCATGACACTTGTTAGCTTGTTTCTGAAACTAGCATGTTTAATTCCTACTACCCCACCCTATTCTGTATGGTTGTCTGATTAGTCATTTTAACTTCAGCATATTTCTCTCTGCTTAATATATGTTTATATAGTTCCACCTAGTGATAGTTAAGTCAACTTCTGTCAATGTAAAACCTAGTTTGATCCAATTGTATGCTCTATGCAGAACCTGTTTAATCCTGTCTGCAATTTAAGTGTTCCTGTTCTTGTTGTGATGGTTCAATTACTGGTGTCTATGTCTGAACCAATTTGCTAAAAATATGGTTTATGTTCTATTTGCAGTATTGTAATTTGAACCTATCTGCTTCTAAAAAATTAGACTCTTTTTCTAAAACTATCCCCTACCTTAATGTACTATTTTCAAACTTCTACTCTTAGTTATCTAGGGTCCTACCACCCCTAGTGTGAGCACTTCTTAGGGTCCATGAGACTCCTCCGAACTCTAACATACTGGGGCTAGCCTTCCAATCTGTTACAAAACTATTTTCTTTGAAAGGTTTTGGTGTGATCATTGCCCGGGTTCCCTGAGGCCCTTGGGAACTTTGACACACTAGAAGCCCATTTTGTGTATTACAGACTACCTGTGGATATCAGATTTGCTTGAAGGACTGGCTTCCAGGTTGAGTTGGGCCTGCCAAGGCTCCCTATAGTATTATAGATAGTTTTGTGTAATTCATTCATATTGGTCTGTAATAATCCTTGTAAAAATAGATATGGGGATTATTAGTAAAAGATGGGAAGGGATCTTTATATATATATATATATATATATATATATCTTTTATCAAATTCGGGTAGAAATCATGCCTATAGGTTGTTGTGGTGATTCTTTATGTGCATGCCATTAAAAACCATGCCTATAGGACTTATCTCATTACTTGTAATCCTGAATTTTCATACTTTGCATCCTAGAAACCCTGCTTTTAGGTCATTTATCAATTCTACATCAAAGAACCATATTTCCAAAATCCCCTGTGTGCATTAGAGATCATGTATCTAGGATATTCTTTATTGAACTGGCTTGGCAACTTGTTAACACCTTTACACACCTAGATATCATGTCTATATGGAGTGTATAAAATCAGTCTTAATACTTAGATATCATGCCTACAGGGAATGTATAAAATCAGTCTTAATATTTAGATATCATGTCTATAGGGAATTACGTTTGTAACCCGTTTCAGCACTTAGAAAGCATGCCTATAGGATATAAAGATAAAATCTGCCTATTAAAATCAATAACTGATTTACAGCTTAGATACCATGTCTATAGGGTTCTGCCCGACTATCACTTAGGCAAGCCTGTAGGTTAATTAAAATTCTGGGTCTTAAAACTGTGATTGCTTGTTTGAAATATGCCCAGATTTAGAGTATTAACAAAATCATTAGGCAAACTGATAGGTACTCGTTTTCTCGCTTTAATAAAACTATTATATATTTTATTTGTGCTCATTTAGATATCCTACCTATAGGATCCTAAAATCATTTAAAATTGCTTGTTTGAACATCGTGCATTTGTTTGTCTATTTGTGGAGGTTAACATGAGCCCACTTAATTGCTCCTTATGTGACAGTCTTACTTGACTTTTGTTTGTCGCTTAGTTTTCTCCTTTTAAATAACATAGGTGAGTCTAGAACCGCCTTAACTAGAGGTCTTAAACACCTCTACGACCAGAGGTAAGAGACGGGTAGTGCACACATAAGGTACGTACTGGATATTATTAGAACGCTTAGGTAATAATTGAAAAAGGGAGGGTAATTGGGTAGTAAAGGAGATGATGACCTGTGCGCTAATACGACGCGTAACACCTAGATTTGGGGAAGGTCACCGAGTATTGCATGGAAATGGTCCTGGTGGGTTTTCAATGTCTTTGCCTTATGCTTCTTATGTTTTGATGATCTAACAAACTTATTGTGAAGAACCAGATAGAGAACCTGACCCACATGGTATACATTTCAAATGAATAATGTTCAGACTGATCTCCAGTAAATGAATGAACAACCATAGGGAGGAACACAACAGGGACCTGGTCACTGGTCCCTAAGGGTTCTCCGACAGAAGTACAAGTCAGTAATTGTCGGCAACTATTACAAAGAGGAACACAACAAGGACCGGGTCCCTTAGGGTTCTCTGACAGAAGTACAAGTCAATTGTACAGCTGGAACGCAACTACATAAAAGTGACTATCTCGCAACTGTTACAAAAGAGGAACACAACTGGGACCTGGTCCCTTAGTGTTCTCTGACAGAAGTACAAGTCAACTTTACACCTGGAATGCAACTGCACAAAAGTGATTGTGCAGCAGACAACGCAGCAGTCACTTCTTATTGGGAAGAAGCGTGTACCAAGAATTGACATCACTATCCATTGTAATGTCTTTTGTGATATAACAATGTGGTGCAAGGCACAACACTTCACTTGTGCATTCAGGGATATTCTCTGAAGCATAACAGTGTTCATCCGGCATTGAAGGTACTGGTGTGTGAAGAACAAGAAGACAACTCCACTAAGGATCAGTTTCATAATGAGTTTATGCATATCCGTAGTTGAGTTGTAATCTTGTTATTTGTTCTTCATTGTATCTCCTATTTAGCTTTCTTAGAAGCTTTGTCTTAGGAAAACCAAAAAACTGTAAACTTCCGAGTTTATGTTGTGACTAGGATTAGTCATAAGTTTAAAGTCTTTGTAACTAGAAGAGTCACAAAGTGGCTTGTGGTGAGAGCATTACAAGTTAGTTGTAGTCTATGTAATAGGGTTATTACAAAGTGGCTTGTAATAGTGAGATTGCAAGTTAGTGAAGTTAAAAGCCTACAAGTGTAGGTCGTATTTTTTTTATCCCCTTGTGTGGGATTTTTCCACGTAAAAATATCTTGTCTTCTTTACTTACAGTTTTATTAGCATTCTCAGCTTAACCTCATAGAGGACCACGTACTCTACTGTTTGATGGACTCATACAAACTAACAGATCCTATAGGCTAAAATACTTAGGACCCCTTTTATTCCTGTTGTAAAGTAATATTTATTTGTTTCAAATCGCTTTCTTTTTTCTTTAAAGACTAATTCGCTTAATTGAGTTTGGCCGGGACCCACCGTTGTGGACCTCGAGGGGTACCTAATACCTTCCCCTCAAGGTAATTTCGAGCCCTGGACCTCGAGGGGTACCTAATACCTTCTCCTCAAGGTAATTTCGAGCCCTTTCCCAATCTCTGGTAATGTAAACTGGTTTCACGAGTTAATTGTTCTAGATGCTCTAACGCACCTTAATCCGTTAGGTGGCGACTCTTCAAATCTCTTACACAATTCCAAAAGGAAAGGAGTTGTCCCAAAATATCGAAACCCGGACTCCACGAAAAAAAAGGGGGCGCGACATTCTCCCAGTGCTTGCTCATATGTTCAAATATCCTAAGATTCCTCTTAATCCAAATATGATAACTGGTCTCTTTATACACCAATTTAAAGACCTGGGCCTATTGGGATTTCCCTTTAGCACATTTGGTAGTCCATCGACTAAATTCATTCCAGTTCATGATGCTCACCTTCTGTATCTTTATTCACTGCCACAATTTGTGCCAGATTGCACTTGTATAAGCACATTGCACAAAGAAATGATCTCGTGTCTCCTCCTGTGATTGGAATAATACAATGTGTATTTACATTTATCCACCATTTACTCAACCTATCAGCAGTCAGAATTCTATCATACATCATCAGCCACATTATAAATTTTGCTTTGGGACGTGCTGCATTATGGAACATTAGGCTCTTCCACTCAACTCTTGGGTAGTCCCCAAGCGGGTCAACATATATTTGCCTTATCAAGCTCTTCTTGGACATCTGATCATACTGCAGGTTCCATATGGACCTTCTAGCTTCAAATATTTTCCTCACCATCCAACATGCTTGCTAGGGTGTAGGTACATTAGTAAACTGTTGGCTTTTGATGTAGCATGTGTGAATCCACCTAATCCAAAGTCTATCTTTTTTGTGAGCAAGTTCCCAGCATTTCTTGGCTATGGATGCCCTATTCCATATTTGTATATTGGTGAGATTAGTTTCTGAACAGATATAAGATCGACATATACCCTCAACTGTTTTTATCACCTTGGCAGGAATGATAAACAATTGTGCCCAGAAAGCTTGAATCCCAAATAGCATGCTTTGAACTAATTGAACTCTACCAATATAGGATAGTTTTCTTGCAGTCCATGAAGAGATTCTTGCTGTCATTTTGTCTATTAGAGGTTGTCACTGCATGATACTCACCTGCTTTGTAGACAAAGGAACCCCAAGATATTTGAAAGGAAGTTCTCCAGCAATAAATCCCAGATGAAGATGTATCTTTTGTTGTTCTGCTATTGTGACTCTTCCAAAATACACTGCACTTTTCTTCTGATTTTCTTGCAAGACAGATACTTTAGTGAACTACATGAATTTTTGGTATATTACATTCACTGATACTACATTACCTCTAGCAAAGAGCAATAAGTCATCAAAACACAACTGTGTTATCCCTAATTTAGAATATCTAGGATAGTATTTGTACTCTTTACTGGCCTTGAGATCTTGCAAACTCCTGCTCAGATATCTCATAACCACTACAAATAGGAAGAGTGACATTAGGTCACCCTATCTCAGACCCTTAGCAGCATTGAAAGGCCTTGAATGTTTACCATTAATTACAATAGAATAATTGACAGTCTGTATGCATTCCGTGACCTATGAGGTGAATAGCTAAGGAATTCCTAGCTCCTCCATAACCTGTGACAAATAAGGCCACTCAATAGAATCATAAGCCTTCTAGAGATCTATCTTGATAATGCATCTAGGAGAGGTATGTTTTCTGGAGTAAGCTTTAATGAATTCATGTGCTAGGATGATATTATCTTCAATCTTTCTACCTAGTATAAACCCAGCCTATGAATCACTGATAATAGTGTAGATGACAGCTTGGAGTCTTGAAGCTAGGATCTTGGTGATAAGCTTATATAGAACGGTGCAACATAAAATTGGTCTGAATTCGTTAATTGTCTTACACTTGGCAGTCTTGGGTACATAAAATTGGTCTGTACCTTTTATAGCTCTGTAGATACTTCATGTAGTAAAGAATTCTGTAACAACTTCAGTGACTTCCTTCTTAATGACATTCCATGCTTTCTTGAAGAAGTAGGTAGTAAATCCATCAACACCACAGGATTTATCATCACCAATGGAGCATAAACCCTTTTAAATCTCATTCTCAGTGACATTCCTACAAAATAAGACTCTCTATTATTGTGATTAGGTAGGGCCTTTTTTCACTATCTCCTTGTCAATTGCTAGTACACTATGGGCAGTTGATCCCATCAATCCTTTATAAAAGTTTAATTTTCTCTTTGATGACTTCAGGATCATTTAGCTTATCTCTTATAAGAGAAGTTAACTCTAATATTTGATTTTTATGTTGTCTTTCCTTGATCACTGTTGCAAAATACTTGGAGTAAGAATTACCTAGTTTGATCCACTTTGCTCTGGCCTTCTACTTTAAAGCACCTTCCTCCAACAGGTCCCATTTCTCCAGATTTTGTATAAGATTCCTTTCTTCTATTAGTAGATCATCTGTGCATTGTGTATGGATTCCTCCTTGTATAGTAATAAGGTCTACCCTGGCTTTTTCAATCTTCTACTTGATATATTTGAACTCTTGAGTATTTAGCTTCCTGAGTAGTGGCCTAAGAGATTTCAGCTTTAGCCATATGTTGTTCATTTTCCTGTGACTTAATTTTTTACCCCAACTTTGTTGCACAATGCTCAGGAAGTCTGCATGGTCTGCCCACACATTAAAAAACTTAAAGGGTGCTTTCCCATTTCTCTATTGTAGAGTTAGTTTTAAGGTCATGGTGGGGTGATCAGAAATGTAAGGCATGCCAGAAGTAGTACATATATGCCCCATGTCATCATCCATTCATAATTCCCAAATACCCTATCTATTCTACTCCATATCCTATCTGATCGAAGTTGCTTGTTGGACCAAGTATAGTACTCTCCTTCCCATGCCAGTTCAGTAAGTCCCCGTGCTTGTATACAAATAGTATAATCTCTGATCTCTGCTATGTTGATTGTGCAACCATGTAGTCTATCTTGTGTGTACAAGATTGAGTTAAAATCGCCAGCTATCAGCCATGGTTTAGAAATTCCTTGAGCTGCCTCAGTCAGGTTATGCCATAGGAGTTTCCTTTGTTCAATAGTACTATAACCATATACTATTGTCAAGTAATAATCAATACCCCCTGCAACCCCCTTAACTGAACAGTGAAGTATTTGTGCTTCTGCTCCAATCAAGGTGACTGTATAATAATTAGAATCCAAAAAAAAACAAATTCTTCCATTAAAGGCATGGCTATTCTCAATGTATCCTAGCCAGTGGCAATATGACTACTTATTCTACTTACATTATGCTCTTTACCTCCAGTCTCAACAATACCGGCTAGCTTTATATTATTTATTTTCAACTAATTTTCTAGCTCCTTCTGCTTGTACCATTTATTCACACCCCTGACATTCCAAAATAATCAAGTCACTGTATATTATGATTGTCCCCTCCTTTATCTAGAGGTAGGGACTGACTTACACTATGACCCCTTTTTGAAGCCACTATTTTATTTCTGCTTGTAAAAGGTGATAGCATAGGAAAATTTATCAAGTTTAGTTCTGGACTAACCACTTCTTTATCTTTACTTCTTTGCAAGTCTGGCTTCTCTGGTATTTGTCATTGGCGAATGGTTTCCACTCATACACCAATTTTTGCTGAAATTGCTTACCTCTTGGATCCATCATAGTGACTTCTGTTGATAAGGTCTTGGTTACATTAGTATCTATTAACATCCTCGCATATGAGATCCCTGTTTTCTTGGTGGTACATTCATCAGCAAATAATGGCTTCCCAATTGCACTAGCAATCTTAATTAAAGATTCGCTCCCCCAACAGTTCATTGGGAGCTTAGGCCCACTGTGGTATTCCTATAAGGAATTCCTTACTCAGATCAAAATCAGGTGTCCATGGTTGCAGGACGATTGGCCTGTTGCTGATGGTGTAAGGACCATCATAGAATATTTTATACATATCAACCATCGACTGAAACTTAATAACATAGTACCCTTCATTATGCAGGAATAAATCTGGTGCTACAATGTCCAGCCAGTGTCGAGCTACATATCTTTTCATTGCATTATACCCAGGATTGTGATCATAGCACATCTCCATTACTCTTCCTCTTCTGCAGCATCATGTGATTCCAGTTGCACCACTGTTTGCCCATCCACTATTTTTGGTGGAATATATCTGACTGTCATTCCATGTGTTGCTGCCCTATTTTGTTGAAACAAGCTTGTCCAAGGCTTGGGGCCTCCGGCAGTAGCTTTGCCTGTTTCATTAATGGGTACTTGGGTTTCCTCACTCTCAACCAGGTCTATGTTATGTCCAAGTGTATCAATTTTGCTCATATTGTCCTGCTCTCCCCTTGTTTCTATTATTACTGGTACTAATCTCCAAATTAGGGCTAGCTACAAGTACTGTTCCATTGGTTTTCACAGTAGAGTACTCCTTGTTTGGTTGTACCTTCTAATTAATTGATGGAGAATCACTGGGATTTAGTTTCTTACTTACCCCAGTGGCCCTCGATGTTGATCCGATTTTCATTGAACTCATCGTCATCCCGTGCATTTTCGGCGTCGTCATAGCTTGTTCCTGTGGTGGATTCAGTTTTCCAGCCTGTGTTATAGTACTTACTAAGCTCCCGAAAGCAATTATGGGTGGTTTTTTGGGTCTTCCTCGCCCACGACCTCGCTCTCTTCCCATGGCAGCCGCACCAGCGTATGTTAACTCGTGCACTGAGAGCGAGAGAGAGAGAAAGAGATTTCAAGTAAGAATGATTTCTTTTTACAATTGGTCAATCTTTTTAGCTCTTCAAGCAAATTTTTAGCTTTTTAATTTATTTTTTTTTCCCAAGTGATTATCAAAATTTAAGGGCTAATGAATTAACCTAACTATTTGCTTCTTCTTCAGATAAGCCTAATAAGGTAGCCATTAAAACCCAAGCAATAAGTACTTGACAATGTGCTTGAAAGCAAAGGAGGAAACTTTCCAGGGGGACAGAGCCATCTGTGTATCACTTTGGAATCATTTGAGTCTTATATATTATAGTTGAGTTTATCATTTTCCTGTCACCTAATGTAAGACAACGTTAATGTTTTATTACGTTCTATCTCTATTATTTCAGAACAAAATTTGGTTCTCCCGTCTAAATAGAAAGATTACCCGAGAACAGTGCTCTCTGTCTTATAACTAGGGGTAGTTTTGGAATAGAATTTCTTTGTGAAAAATATTGGTTAAGAAGGGAGGATTTGAAATAAGTTGAAGATATGGAATTGATTAAAAAAAGGTATTGGAATATTTCTAACCATATAAAACATTTTGTAACGCACTGTATTGATCATTTCCTCCTCATAAATGGCCACTTCCTTAATGCTTATTGAAGTCTGAAGACAATTTCTTTAAACGGCAAAGGCTAAATATAGCCTTGTTCTATGAGAAAATGTTTAAATATATCTTTCGTATATTTAAATATTTTTTCATAGTACGAAGCGTATATTTAAATATTTTCTCATAGTACGAGGATATATTTGACCATTTTCCGTTTTTTAAATTATATGCCACTTTCGCAATTCATTAACAAGCGATTGCATTCTTATCATCTTTAAATCTTAACTTGCAGAAGTTTTTCTTATATTTGATTAAATAGTATAAGTATTCATTTTGTTCATGACTAATTTGTTAGATGCTATGCCTCGTTGTATATATAATTTCACCTTCTTGTACCTAATCACATCACATCTTTGTTCATTGTTTTCTTGCATTTATTCATGTAGAGCATACTAAGGACAATTCTCATAAAAAATGTAAATATGAGGTTGTTGAATGTTGAAGATGGGTTTTTGAATACTCTGCTTTTTCCCTCGTGTTTGCTTATGATGCATACAATAGAGGTGTCAAAATTAGTTCAGATTTAGACAACTCACACTTGAAGATCCAATATTGGATAACTTGAGTGAGCGACATAATTTAATGTGGGTCTAACTTGGTTTGAAACGTCAAAGTTTGAAGTAATCTATATAAAACAGGGACTTATACGTCTGACGTGGCACATCTCATTGCACACAATTTCCATTTATCTTTTTCCTCCAATTTTTAGATTTTCTTCTTTTACCTCATTAACCAACAAAACCTAAAAGTCACAAAAGCGCAACGTTTCACTTATTCTAGAAACCGAACCGTTTCGTTTCCCTTCAATTGAGAATTCAAGCTTTGTATACTAACGCCTTTCATGTCTTCTTCCGTTGTTCGTTCAAAACTATAGTTCCTAACTGCTGAAAAATGCATCTAATCGACGATTACCTGCGTGGAAGGTGTGATCTCCCGACGAATACAACAAACAACCCCCAACGTGGAAAGTAATTTCCGTGTAGAAATCACAGCATTCTGCAGAGTTAATCGCGTTGAGATATTTCTTAGTTCTTTTTTCCCATTGTAATCCTTTGCCCTCTATTTTGGTGATTTTTATGAATGATTTAGTTAATCTTTTTGGTTTTGGTCAATTTTGTAAATGACTAAGTGACCATTTTTTTGGAGTTCTCTAAGTTCTTTCACAACTTCAATGACAAAAGTATGTTGTGGTGATTCCTAATCGTTCTCTTCCAGATTTTAACTTTTTGGATGCTGGAAATTGGTCGCTACAAGTATGCAACTAAAGCTCTTGGGATCTGCCTCTGCCGTTTAAGGGGAACGCCAACAAATTCAACTTCGTTGCTAAAAGTATGTTTTTTTTATTTCGATCATATTGGAAGATCTTATATTGTTAAGTTTTGTCATCAATATTCTAAAGATTATTATATTACCTATATATTGACCATTGAAAGTGCCTGAATTTGCAATGGATGAGCACCATATAGTTTATAAAATTTAGAAGGAATGTTTAGAATGAACATTGAGAAGGAACATTTAGTTTGCATAATTTATAAGGAATCAAAAATAACATCTTACTTGTATGTGCTACACATTATTGACATATCTGGTCTTTGGGTATTTCTTGCTATTCATGAATTATACACCATCAACACTGATAATCATGTGCTCTTCTGAGCTGTGATGATTAAAAAGAAATGAATTGTACATCCATTTCCTCATCTTAAATACCATCACTACTTGCTTTGTTTTAGATGGACCTCTTCTTAATGTCCTTATTGTGTTCTGATGTTATTTTCTATATCTTGTATAGTCAGCACTCTTCTTAGTATCAAGTACTTTGAGCAATTTTTGCTTTTAGATAATTTGGCGGGATTACTAAAATAAATGAGCAGAAGTAGAACAACAATATTGTATTCTTATGGCGTATACAGCTATTTGCATAATATTTTCTGCGAACATATGTAATTTCTTTAGCTAAAGTTGTTTTTATTCATAGAATTGATTTCTTATTGCACAAAATAGCTATAGTCGTCGCCATTAGTCTACGTTGGCAAACCTGCTATATTTTCCATGTTGCGGAAGCCAAATGTATATAGTGTGAATAAGTCACAACTACTATACCAAAAATTATGACAGCCACCAAATAATAAATAAGACAATAAAGCAACAATAAAGGGAACACCAGAATTTACGAGGTTCGGCTAATTTTGCCTACTCCTCGGACACAACCAATATTTTATTCCACTCCAAAAATACAAGTGAAATAATACTAAAGAGAGAAGATACAAATGCCTTAAACAGATGAGAAGGCAAATGAGAGGTGTGTCTCAATCCTAAACATTAGGCCTTCTTTTATAGGGGAAAAATCCCCTCCAAACTTAACTCCCAACCAATGTGGGACTTTGGCATTTTGCCAAAATTCAACAAATCTCCACCTTGGCAAAATTCCACATCTTCAATCTTCTCTCAATAACAAATTTTGGTTGTGTCTTCATCTTCAATCTTCAGTGTTCAACAATGTTGATCAAATCCAAACAATGTTGAAACTTGACCGCAGTCACCACTTTTGTCAGCATATCAGCAGGATTCTCTGTAGTATGAATTTTCTTCATCGTGACTCCACCTTCTTCTATGATTTCTCGTACAAAATGATACCGAACATCAATGTGCTTCGTCCTTGCATGATAAACTTGGTTCTTCGCTAATTGAATAGCACTTTGACTATCACAAAAAATTGTGATACCTTTTTGTTCAACACCAAGCTCCTTTAGCAATCCTTGAAGCCAAATTGCCTCCTTCACAGCCTCTGTAATAGCCATATACTCTGCCTCTGTTGTAGACAAAGCAACTGTTGACTGCAAAGTAGACTTCCAACTAACTGGTGCCTTTGCAAAAGTAAACACATAACCAGTAGTTGATCTTCGTTTGTCCAGATCACCCGCAAAATCTGAATCACAATATCCAACTACAGACTGATTGTCTTCCTGCTCAAAAACTAACCCAACATCTACAGTATTATGAATATACCGTAGAATCCACTTCACAGCTTGCCAATGCTCCTTTCCTGGATTATGCATATATCTGCTAATAACTCCAACAGCTTGTGAAATGTCAGGTCTCGTACAGACCATTGCATACATCAAGCTACCAACAGCATTTGCGTATGGTACCTTTGACATATACTCTCGTTCAGCTTCATCCTTTGGCGACATAGTAGTACTCAGCTTAAAATGGGGAGCAAGTGGAGTACTAACTGGCTTAGTCTTGTCATCTATGCCAAAACGTTGTAGTACTCTCTTCAAATATTCTTTCTGAGATAAACAGAGTTTCTTTGAACGTCTATCTCTAATTATCTCCATGCCAAGAATTTTCTTTGCCTCACCCAGATCCTTCATCTCGAACTCCTTCTTCAGTTGAATCTTCAACTTATCAATTTCTTCCGAATTCTTGGAAGCTATCAACATATCATCAACATATAGGAGAAGATATACAAAGGAACCATCTTTAAGCTTGCGCAAATACACACAATGATCGAATTTGCTTCTCTTGTACCCTTGCCGCAACATAAACTCGTCAAATCGCTTGTACCATTGTCTAGAAGATTGTTTCAATCCGTACAACGATTTTTCAAGTTTGCACACCATATTTTCTTTTCCAGCAACTTTGAATCCTTCTGGCTGAGTCATGTAGATTTCCTCCTCCAAGTTTCCATGTAAAAACGCAGTTTTTACATCCATCTGAACTAGTTCCAAATCCAATTGTGCTACCAAAGCCAACATAATTCTAATGGAGGAATGTTTTACAACTGGAGAAAACACTTCATTGTAATCAATTCCCTCCTTTTGAGCATATCCTTTGGCCACCAATCTTGCTTTGTAGCGAACATCTACTTGGTTAGGAAATCCTTCCTTCTTTGCAAATACCCATTTGCACCCAATTGCTTTCTTTCCCTTCGGGAGATTGGCCAATCTCCATGTATGATTCTGATGAAGGGACTGTATTTCATCATTCATGGCAATCCTCCACTTATCTTCTTCTGAACTTTGGACGACGTCTTTATAAGTGGTAGGAACATCATCAGCTACAATTGAGGTTGCACAAGCAACCGTCTCTATGAGACGAACATGTTTCGTTATTGTTCTTTTTGGCCTGCTGGTTGCTATTGATTCAAGTTGTTGTTGAGGTTCCTGAGTTGGAATCTCCTCTACTGGCTCTCCTTCCAGAGGGTAATCTTCATTTGTTTCCTCCTCTGCTTCTTGTGTAGGAAAAATAAATTTTCCCTCAAACTCCACCTGCTTAGAAGCACCTTCATTTTGTTTGGTATCTTCTGTTACCTTATTTACCATAGCAGATTCATCAAAGGTAACATCCCTGCTGAATATTACTTTCTTTGTCATAGGACACCATAAGCGATATCCTTTGACTCCAGAAGTAATTCCCATAAAAATAGCCTTCTTTGCCCTTGGATCCAATTTTGACTCTGTCACATGATAATATGCAGTTGAGCCAAACACGTGCAAAGAGTCATAATCTACAGCAGGCTTTCCATACCATTTTTCAAATGGTGTCTTGCCATCAATAGCAGCAGATGGTAGACGATTAATGAGGTGACATGCATATGTAATTGCCTCAGCCCAAAATTCTTTGCCCAAGCCAGCATTGGACAACATACACCGTACCTTCTCCAGCAAGGTCCGGTTCATACGTTCTGCCACTCCATTCTGTTGTGGTGTATGTCTAACAGTGAAGTGTCGGACGATGCCATCATTTTCACAGACCTTATTGAAATGATCATTTTTGTATTCACCTCCATTGTCTGTGCGAATACACTTGATCCTCCTGCCTGTTTGATTCTCCACCATCGTCTTCCATTTGAGAAAAATTCCCAGCACTTCATCTTTGTTTTTCATTGTATACACCCACACTCTTCGAGAAAAATCATCAACAAAGGTTACAAAATAGTGCTTCCCACCCAATGAAGGTGTTTTGGAAGGACCCCAAACATCAGAGTGTACATAATCCAAAATGCCTTTAGTATTATGGATCGCTGTACCAAATTTAACCCTTGTCTGTTTCCCTTTGACACAATGCTCACAAAACTCCAAGTTGCAAGCCTTTACTCCTTTTAACAATCCTTGATCTGATAGAGTTTTCAAGGATTTTCCTCCAGCATGTCCCAAGCGCATGTGTCATAGCTTGGTTGCTTCTGCCTCTTTGTCGTCACTGGATGTCACTGTCGCTGTCCCAATAACTGTACTGCCACGATAGCGGTACATATTATTATTCTTCCGATTAGCCTTCATTACCACTAGTGCACCGGAGCATACTCTCATCACTCCATTTTCTGCAATGATTTTGAACCCTTTTGATTCTAGGGCTCCCACAGAGATGAGATTCTTCTTCAAATCCGGTACATATCGAACATCTGTTAATGTTCTGATCATTCCATCATGGTTCCTTAATCGTATTGAACCAATGCCATATGAGGTAAGAGGGTTGTTATCCGCTGTGTGGATGACTCCATATTCTCCTTCTTGAAATTCCACAAACCAGTCCCTGTTGGGACACATATGATAGCTACAAGCCGAGTCCATCAACCATATGTCTGATGATGTTGATGACTATGTTGTAACTAATGAGAAGTCTGAATCATCACATTCAGCTACATTTGAATCCATAATGGCCTTTCCATTGTTATGTTTGGCCTTATTTTTCAACTTCGGACAGTCTTTCTTCCAGTGCCTTTTTTCTTGACAAAAGGCACATTCATCTTTGCTGGGTCTGGATCTTGACTTGGATCTTCCCTTCTTTGTCCTCGTTTGATTTTGAGGACGACCCCTCACAAATAGTGCTTCTCCTTCTCCGCCCTTCTGTTTTTCTCGCTTTCTTTGTTCATAGCTGTACAAAGCCGAACAAACTTCTCTGAGAGAAACTTCGTCATTTCCATGGAGTAGAGTAGTTTCAAGGTGCTCGTACTCATCAGGAAGTGACGCCAACAACATCAAGGCCAAGTCACCATCATCATAAGTTGTATCCATATTTTGCAAATCTGTGACCAACTTATTGAAACTGGTGATATGTTCATTCATCGTGGTACCAGGAACATAGGTGAAGTGAAACAGTCTCTTCTTCATGTACAATTTATTTTGACTGTTTTTCTTCAAAAATTTATCCTCCAGTGCTTTCCATAATTTACTTGCAGAAGTTTCCTTTGTGTATGGATATTTCTGCTCTCTAGCAAGGTAGGATCGAATGGTACCGCAAGCAACACGGTTGAGAATCTTCCAATCTTCTTCTCCAATAACATCTGGTTTCTTTTCTTCAATGGCCAGATCTAGCCCTTGTTGAAAAAGGACATCTAGAACCTCGCCTTGCCACATCCCAAAATGCCCAGACCCGTCAAAAATTTCTACCGTAAATTTCGCATTTGACACAATTCTTGTCATAAGCGAAGATGCCAATGATGACGTATTGTTGACACTTGATGTAGATTCTTCTTGTTTATTGTCTCCCATATTTGACACAAATATTATTTAATAGCTGACGACACAAATCAAGATTATTTCCTTTCTGATGTAGAAGATCAGACTAAGCTGCAACCACAGAGCATACTCAGACAGAACCTTGACTCAGTTACCAAGATAAATCTTTTCTGATGTGGAAGATCAGACTATGCTGCAACCACAGAGCATACTTAGACAGTACCTTGGCTCTGATACCAATTGTTGCGGAAGCCAAATGTATATAGTGTGAATAAGTCACAACTACTATACCAAAAATTATGACAGCCACCAAATAATAAATAAGACAATAAAGCAACAATAAAGGGAACACCAGAATTTACGAGGTTCGGCTAATTTTGTCTACTCCTCGGACACAGCCAATATTTTATTCCACTCCAAAAATACAAGTGAAATAATACTAAAGAGAGAAGATACAAATGCCTTAAGAAGAAAAGAAGGCAAATGAGGGGTGTGTCTAAATCCTAAATATTAGGCCTTCTTTTATAGAGGGAAAAATCCCCCCAACTCTTCTCCTAACCGATGTGGGACTTTGGCATTTTGCCAAACTTCAACATTCCACTCCCTACAAAAGTTACCTCCATGCATCATCAAAATTCATTTTGAATGTTTCTCTAATCGACTACATGCATTTTATAGTTCATAATTATTTGCGAACTTTAAATTAATTTCTTATATTAGTACATGGATATAAGATTTACTCATTATTAGTCCATAATTCAAGCTGATAACCACTATTTTCTTCATAGGGTGAAAGGTTATCTCTTTAGAAAAGAAGCATGAAATATTTTCAAATTTTGTGATTCATTACTAACCTCTTAGATGTTAGGTATATATAAAAGTATTTTTGTAAAAGTGGATCCATGTGAAGAAGAACAAGGAAAAATTATTAATATAAAATAATAAAGAATTCTGCAGAAAAGGAAGACAAATCTGATAGTTTAGCTCAAATGGACCCGTTGGGCATGATAATAACAGTCAAATGAGTTTATGATTAGTCATGGTAAATATTATAGTGTATGCAAATAGCCATGACTTATAGTCCAACAATTGTTTGATTCTGAAGAGGAACTTATAGTTTCTCTAACGAAAAACAATCTTGATTTATGATGAAGAAATCATGGATTATTTGTTAACACTTAACAACAACTGCAAATTGAATGATATGGATCGTCAAGTTTTAGGATTGGATGAACAAAGATAAGTTCAAGACAGACTTAGACTAAGTATTCATGGCTACTTCCCGCTGTCCAAAATGCTCCTACGGTCTTATAGATGCTTTTGCTGAACAGTTTTGGATGAAGGAATAAATAAGGTAGAATAGAATTAGCATTTTCTTCTGCAAGCAAAATGAATAAATTTTACTTTTTGCATTCCAGCAGAATCAGATAAGATGTGAATATGTTTCCCTCTATACTAGGTTAGAAAGAGGCAGGATGTTTGAAATCTTGTTATGGTTTCTCGAGTTGCATTTAATGGCTACAATATTAAAGACAAGTTTATCCTTTGCACATTACTCTATGGTTTATATTAGGTTATGAGATGGAATGATTTTTTATCGTACAACTAACAATAAAATTAAAAATTAATGGTAGGGAGAAGTTAATTATGTTAATTTTCTTTCTATTATTTCCTCCATAACTAACAATTTTTTTCAAGAAAAATTTCCGGCAAGGCAAAAATATTTTCAAGCGAGTCTTGATAGCCAGGCCAATTTAGAATTTTAAAAGCGTATGGAGAAGTTAATTTCGTTAAACACATGATACAACCGCAAGTTATCGAGTGACTTCATATGTTAATTATTTGTCCTCTTCTTTTCTTCTTTCGTTTCCTTTGAAGTTGTCTATTGGTCATTCGTTTCGTTTATCAAGCAGATTACAGGTGATATGAACTTTGCTTCGATGAGTGCTTTATTTAGTTTGAGTTGATGATTTGGGATAATTGAATTAGATTTATTTTTTTTGCAGGCTTCGAAGTTCACAGTGGCTTCAGTTCAAGCCTTTATAAGATTATTGCATATATATCAAAATCTATGAACATAGAGTTGCCTTCACATCATGTTGGGTGGAAAGAATTCCAGAGACCACGTATGTTATGTTGTAGGGATTACTGAAGTGCATGATTAGTGATAGTCAATAGTCATTTTTCTACTTTTATGATTTGTATGAAATAAATTTGAAAATTGTTGACATAAAGAGTCGTGGAGCCAAAGTGAATATACGTATTTGCACGCATTTACACAAAATTTATCTCTCATATCTCAACCAAATTAACAATAAGATCAAATATTTTTTTTATGATTCCACGCGGACATATTGACTAGTATGGATATAAAAGGACAACCAACTTAGTTGATTCATAACCTTGTAGTTTGACCAAAAATAGTTATCACTCCAGCTAAAAGAGGGGGAAGTGCACGGTTAGCCACTAATAACACGTGTATTTACTTTTAAGTTATTGTTTAAAATATTTTTAGTCTTTAGCCACTGCGTTAATAAACTTTAATTGCTCGGATGAAAATACATTTCTGCTCATATCCTTAACTTTTGAACTTAACTTCAGGACTGTCACACCTCCTTTTTGCGCGCCCGCCCCGAAGGGTTAAATCTGCGAGGGGAGTTTTTCCAATTTAAGCGACTATATTCGAAATGGGATTATTTATTTAATTCAAAGTCGCCACTTGGGAAAGGTTTGGCTTTTGGTGTCCCAAGTCACCGGTTTATCTTGAATCCCAAATCGAGGGAAATATTCGACTTTCCAAATGAAGTCTGCGAACCAGAAATTCTAAGTAAGGAATTCTGTTGACCCGAGGGAAGGTATTAGGCACCCCCGAATCCCGTGGTTCTAGCATGGTCGCTTAAATTGTTATAATGGCTAAATATCTGATTTTAATACATGTTATGACTTATGTGCTTTCATTAAGTTTAGACCGCTTTTATTATTATTATTTTTTATGGAACTGCAACGTCGTGGAAATGTATCTCGAACCACGTCACAATCAATGCACCCGTGGTTGTTAATACACTCCGACTCCATTGAAATTTGGATTTGGGTCACATAAATGCGCACCCGAATTTAAGAAAGTAATATTATTAAAACGCGCCTAAAGAGACTATCATGTTATTATTTTTGGGGAGGGTCATGAAATTCGCTAAATGACCCATCCCGGATTCTAAGTATTTAATATATACATTTATGAGGGCCCCGCAGTTTGTGCATCTCATTTGGCGAGGCTCGTCTCATTTTATGAAACGGGTAAACCTACAATGACTACATCTTTATTATGTTCGTCTCTAAGAAATGGAAGAAAGAAAATACATTCTAATTGAATTGCATGCTTGGCCAACTCCGGATTCTTGTTTGATTATCTGATTAGTTGTTTATGAGCCGGGAATTGTTTCGTACCTTATTTCATGGGTGAACATGCTGTTAATTTGCTAATGGAAATTGCATGCAAGATTAATAAAAATGCTAAACTTACACTAAATGTTCTTCAAGTTCGAATTTAAACTAACTTATTTGGGCTTGATTAATGGAATCAACTACTTATTAGAAGATGCTACTAATTGGATTCGAAACTGCCTAATGGAATCCGGACGTGACAGAGTTAAATTAAATGATTTAAAGCTATATTGCGTTTGTCCAGGTTAGTAGCAATCTACCTTATACATACAGAATATAACTAAAAATGAAGTCTAATTATCGATATACCAACTACTAGTGCATTCCACGAATTACATAATTGCATCATACGTACAACTAAACAAGCTAAACTATTGTAAATCACAATAATTAAACAAACTAAGTTTTCAATTAGATACGAAACTACCTGTTGTATTTTCCTATTGAGTTACAACCTAAAGATTTGCACAAATCTACTAACACTTTATAAGACTATAGGTACAGCACCAAATGACTGAAAAATTCTTCGCGTCTTTCATTTCATACTCATTGTTACTGTTACATCAGTGTGAGATTCAAAATGTGTACCTGGATGCTGAAATGCAAAGAAGAAGAAGAAGGTAGAGAAGTCAGCAGCAGTAGCAAAGGATAGCAGCAACAAACAACAAATGCAGCAGCAGTGGCACCCCCAGACAGAATAAACTAGCAGTAGCTCAATGAAACAGTACCCAATGTCCAAGTAAAAGACTCAACAAAGCCCCTGTTGAGACCCAGGAAACTCCAATGTTAATCAACAGGTAATAAATGAATCGGACACAATAATAGAACACAGTTTCTGATTTTCAGACACTCAAAGGAAAGAAACCCAAGTTTCGAATAGAACAAAGCAGTTGATGCTGGTTTCAAACAGAAAAAGTGAACCAAGGTAGAATTTTCAGCTTCTTCTTTTGTTCTCAAATCTCTTTTGGTCCCAAACCCCTTTTTCTTTTCGGTTTTTCTCTCTTCTCTCTTTCTGAACTCTCCACTGTCTGATTGATGTCCTCCCCCCTTGAACTAATGGAAACCCTTCTGTTTTTATAGCCTCTATCAACCCATTCAAACAGCCTGTTTAACAAACTGAACCCCCTCTCATGTTCTCCTCCTGCTTTTCCACTCAAAAGATTAAAATAAAAGTATTCCCCATGAGATTCCCCTGACAGACCCTTTCTTTACTGCTAAAGTGGCCTGTCCCTTATTCTAATTAGCAAATATGGGCAGCCTGAATATGCCCTGGCAGCACATGCTGTCAAATTTGCTCTAATTCAATAAAGAAACTATAATGCACATGCTGCCCAAGAGTGCACATGCCATTAATTCAGACTCAACCCTGAACTGCAGCTATAACCCAATCCTTAAATGACTCTTGGTTCAACTAATCAGACCATGAGCAGTTAAAATCAATTCTTAGCTAACTCAAACAATGGCTTAGTAAAATTAAAAAGCATGAGTCAGATTACTGTCATCCCAAGCTGAAACTAATTGACGACATACGTTGAATCGACTACGCGAATTACAACACATACAATCAATAGCTAATGATCAGAATTGAACAGTACTGAACATGGGGTTCAGATTGCACTGTCAAAACAAGAAATGACCCTGGGAACTAATTAATCGATCGAACTTCATTTCAATCGATTACACTGTCAAACACATACACTCGTCAATGAATAGCAAAAGGGATTTGACCAAATAAAGGGTCCGGGCAAGATGGGCAGAACAGTCGACACAAAAATTCAAAATAAATCAACTAAACATTTGGACATATGAACAGACATTTAACTATAACAAAACAACAAAATGAACTGATAAGGAAAAGAAAAGCAGAAATACCTTAAAGGTTTGAAAAAATCAGAAGACCATGTCTCAGATTTCGAATCAAAACTTCTTTTGGGGTTGAACAGACTTTAATCGAAGTGTTCTTAGTTGAGAACACTTCGATTAAGTCCCATTAGACCCTAATCTTCTCGTTCAAACGGACAAAAACTCGGACTCAGGACTTCTAGGGTTCCTAGGGCGGATTTGGGATTCAGGTTTTCCTGGTTGGATTCGGACTAAACCAAGCCTGGTTTGGTCACGAGGGAGGTCAGGGGAGTACCTGGCATGGATTTGGGGGGGGGTTTGGTGTAGGTCGAGGTTTGGTTTGAATCTTCAAATGAATATTCGAGAATCTAGGGATTGATTCGAACTAAACGGTTGGTGGATTTGGATTCAGGGTGGTTGAGTGGTCTTAGGGTGTTAGAATGGTGGTCGGTGGCGTTGATGCCGCCGGGTTTCAAACGGGAGGGGACTAAGGCGGCTAGGGTTTCGTGAGGTTTGGGTCTGGTGAGGGAGATGACTCAAGGGAGGGGGTGTTCGGATGGGGGCGTGGGGTAAGGTTTTGGGCTTATATAGTTAGTGAGTAATTAGATCCTGGCCGTTGGATGAAGTGAGATTGAGGGCCAGGATCTTTTAACTAATGAGGAACGGTGTCGTTCCAACTGAAGAGGGTTGGGTTGGTCCGGGGTTGAACGGGTCGGGTTTAAACAATGGGTATGGATATGTGATCTTGGTCATTGATCATTCTGAGATCAACAGCCCATATCAAATATGATTAGAACGACGTCGTTTGGGTGCCCCTGAGGCCAACCAAACTGAACCAGGCAAAGGCAATGTTTTTGGGCCTGATTTTGGGTCCAATTTAGTGGCCCAATTCTGATTTTAAACTCATTTCTTTTTTCTTCTTTTAATTTTGATTTAAATGAAATTCCTAACTAAAAAATGTAAAATCAAAAAATACAAAAATCACACAAATATTAATTAATATTCAAACAACAACTATCACTCATATTAAACATATATTATTGTATTTTGTTTTGACAAAACCAAACAAATCACAGACAAAACTACAGCTAACTGCCAAAAGTGCCACGTAAAATTCAAAAAATTGTACAACAAAACCATTTGTTTTATTTTTTTGATTTCTTTTGGAGTAATTTCCGTGAAGCAAAAATTACGTGCTCACAGCTGCCCCTCTTTGCCCGAAAACACAAAGAGTTTTCGTGCAAAGATAAAGTGAGCGGGTATGAACGATTTTCGCTCGTCGGGTACTCCGTATGAAACATTTCTTGAAAGCATTTGACCGAACCTTTGCTTCAAAGGTTTCCTATATATCCTGGGCTAAACAGGAATCAGGTCAATGTAGTTCGGGAAATTTCGGTAGCTGGAACTACCATGGGATTGCAATGCTTGTTGTTACTGCCGTTGTTGTTGCCACTACTGCTTTACTGACCCCCTTATTACATCCAAAGGAAATTGAAACCGAACTAACTACTTATGCCTGTTCAACCGCTAATTACAAGATTCCTATCTATAATTCTTTTGCAACTCGATCTTGGGTCTTAGCTGATTCTGCTTGTGGACTTCGATCCGAATCTTGATGCTCGCAAATTGTAGGCGCTTGTTCATTTCTGCAATATTGAATGAAACGGGATTGGCGGAGCTCGGGAATTTGATCAAATTTTGAAGCGACCTGCCCTTTGTTTGTTCCAATATTTGGGAACATCTTCTTTTGTTCTTTCTTCTTTTCTTTATTCTGGATCGAAACTCATCCCGTAGGTCGTCCTAATCCATGCGCCTCGAGGTCAGACATGCTAAAACAAACCAAACAAAATTTTCTGCCCCAGTTTTACTAGGAAACTTTCGTGGGTTAATTGTCATGGAAATTTACAAAATTGAATGAGGGGATTGGAAAACTCTTGTCTAACACGCAACTCAGGGAATGGAGCCCTAATGTTGCAAAAGGTAAAAATGTGCAACTCAGGGATTGGAGCCCTAATGCTGGCTAAATGAAAAAACGCTCAGTTCAGGGATTGGAGTCCCAATGCTGGCTAAATGAAAAAACGCTCAGTTCAGGGATTGGAGCCCTAATGCTAGCTAAATGGAAAAACGCTCAGTTCAGGGGTTGGAACCCTAATGCTGGCTAACAGGAAAAATGCTCAGTTCAGGGGTTGGAGCCCTAATGCTGGCTTAACAGGAAAATGCTCAGTTTAGGGATTGGGGCCCTAATGCTGGCTAACAGGAAAACGCTCAATTCAGGGAGTGGAGCTCTAATGCTGGCTAAATGGAAACTTGCTCAACTTAGGGATCGGAGCCCTAAATTGGGAGGATTGCCAGGTTATGCTGGAAAGGGTCCACGGGTTATGCCGGGAAGATTCATCGGGTTATGCCGGGAAGATTCATCGGGTTATGCCGGAAAAGGTCCACGGGTTATGCCGGGAGATTCATCAGGTTATGCCGGGAGACTTATCGGGTTATGCAGGGGGAGTCCTCGGGTTATGCCGGAAAGGGAAAGAGGTCCCTGGGTTATGCCAGGGAGGTCCACGGGTTATGCCGGGAAAGGGAAAGAGTCTTCGGGTTATGCTGGAAAAAGGGAGAGAGTCCTCGGGTTTTGCCGGGGAAATCATCGGGTTATGCCGGAAAAGGGAAAGAGTCCACGGGTTATGCCGGGAAAGGGAAAGAGTCCTCAGGTTATGCCGGGGAAGTAATCGGGTTATGCCGGAAAAGGGAGAGAGTCCTCAGGTTATGCCGGAAAGGGAAAGAGGTCCTCGGGTTATGCCGAAAAGGGAAAGAGGTCCCTGGGTTATGCCAGGGAGGTCCACGGGTTATGCTGGGGAAGTCATCGGGGTATGCCGGAAAAGGAAAAGAGTCCTCAGTTTATGCCGGGGAAGTCATCGGGTTATGCCGGAAAAGGGAAAGAGTCCTCGGGTTATGCCGGGGAAGTCATCGGGTTATGCCGGAAAAGGGAAAAAGTCCTCGGGTTATGCCGGGGAAGTCATCGGGTTATGCTGGAAAAGGGAGAAAGTCCTCGGGTTATGCCGGGGAGATCATCGGGTTATGCCGAAAAAGGGAAAGAGTCCTCGGGTTTTGCCGGGGAAGTCATCGGGTTATGCCGGAAAAGGGAGAGAGTCCTCGGGTTAGGCCGGGGAAGTCATCGGGTTATGCCGGAAAAGGGAGAAAGTCCTCGGATTATACCGGGGAAGTCATCGGGTTATGCCGGAAAAGGGAGAGAGTCCTCAGGTTATGCCGGGGAAATCATCGGGTTATGTCGGGGAAGTCATCGGGTTATGCCGGAAAAGGGAAAAAGTCCTCGGGTTATGCCGGGGAAGTCATCGGGTTATGCCGGAAAAGGGAGAGAGTCCTCGGGTTATGCTAGGGAAATTATTGGGTTATGCCGAAAAAGGGAAAGAGTCCTCGAGTTATGCCGGGGAAGTCATCGGGTTATGCCGGAAAAGGGAGAGAGTCCTCGGGTTATGCCGGGAAGTCATCGGGTTATGCAGGAAAAGGGAGAGAGTCCTCGGGTTATGCTGGGGAAATCATCGGGTTATGCCGGGGAAGTCATCCGGTTATGCCGGAAAAGGGAAAAAGTCCTCGGGTTATGCCGGGGAAGTCATCGGGTTATGCTGGAAAAGGGAGAGAGTCCTCGGGTTATGCCGGGGAAATCATTGGGTTATGCCGGAAAAGGGAAAGAGTTCTCGGGTAATGCTGGGGAAGTCATCGGGTTATGCCGGAAAAGGGAGAGAGTCCTCGGGTTATGCCGGGGAAATCATCGGGTTAGGAAAAAAAATGTAGGAAAGAATCGGGAGGAGACTTCCCTTTTGGGTTGATTATTGCAGCATAGCTATTTCTAATCCTTGCGCATTTCCTTTTGGCTGCACCTGCCTCTCGCAGGGTTGTACCTGCTTCCTGCTTAGTTCTTTTTGTATTGCAACTGCTTCAACTTCAAACAAAGGAAAATTGTTAGTTTGAAATTGTGGTCGGTTTTGTGGCCTTCATTGTTTTTCTTGGTTCCAAGCCTCATTTCTGTTGAGAAAATTCGCCATTGATTGGCTTCCAAGGCGACCTCCTTTCAAACCGATAAGACTCAATATTTCAGGATTTCACGATGATTTGCGCGTGTAAGGCTCTGTTTCTTCCGTCTCAACTCTGCTTGGGGATTTTGAGGTAATCAAACGTCACGATCAGTCGGGATTGGACTGACGCATCACTGAGGCCGGGTATGTTCTCCACCTCTTGCCAGACAGAGCCCTGTGAAACCGGTCCTGCCACCTTTTCTTTCTAGCATGTTTTGGGGCTTAGGGTTAAACCGAAAAGGAATCCAAACAAAGGTAAACAAAGAGCGAGGAAATGAATTTAAAAGAGAAGCGTCCTTTTCGGGGAAAAGAAAGACTTATCTGAGGTGCATGCTGGCTTTAAATTGACATAACCTGCCTTTTGGACTGGATGCCCAAATCTCACGAACCTACATTTTCTCACGAACCAAACGGATCTATGTTTCCAAACTAGGGAACCTTGCCAGAACCTTCTGCGGTGAAATCCTTTTTTCGGCCCACAGCGCCCTTTGCGAGTTTTCGCTAGCCGACCTCTCTCATTTCTCTTCTTACCGTCGCCTTATAGTGCTTGTCATGAGTTTTCACTAACAAGACTCACTCATTTTGATTTCTCTGCTCGCCATCGCCTTATGGTGCCTGTAGGTTTTCACCAATAAGACTCTCTTATTTTATTTCTCTCATCCTGACTGCGTCAGATCCGAGCAACTGCGTCCTTTGATTTTGAAGAAACTTTTGCCGATTGATCGGAAGGACTTGCAACAGGTTTGGGGTCAAAAGAACTTGGATCGAATTACAACTTTGGAACCGTCCAGGCAGGATTATCGCCGAATTATTATAATGTCTGCCCCAGTTTAACTTTTGGGGAAAAACTGGATTTTTGTTTTGGTGTGACTGAACCCCATAGAGAGACTGCCTACGTATCCTTTCGGAATCAAGTCAAACGTAGTTCAGGCAACTTTCATTTTTTATTTTTTTATTTTACTAGCACTTCCGGGTTCCAAAGAGGGTAATGAAAGAAAGGTAAACGGCTCAAAGGGTTAGCAAAGGATTTGAGTGTTTGGGAAGCGGTAATGAATGCCTTCGTCCTCTCAATTGTGCAAAAACATCGTCAGAGCAAGTTCAGACATAGTATCTTTTTACTGCATCCGCATTCACGGCTGTGTCGAGATCTTTTCCTTCAATATCACCTAGATATAATGCTCCCCTGGGCAATATCTTCCTGATGATGTATGGACCTTTCCAATTAGGAGCAAATTTTCCTTTCGCTTCCTGGTGATGTGGAAGAATGCGCCTTAACACCAGTTGACCTACTTCAAAATTCCTGGGTCGCACTTTCTTGTTGTAAGCACGGGCCATTCTTTGTTGGTACAACTGCCCGTGACAGACCGCAGCCATTCGCTTTTCATCGATCAACGTTAACTGTTCCTAACGGGTTTTGACTCACTCACTGTCTTCAATTTCAGCTTCAACAATGATCCGGAGAGAAGGGATTTCTACCTCTGCCGGTATCACAGCCTCGGTCCCGTAAACCAACAAGTATGGGGTTGCCCCTACTGATGTGCGTATTGTAGTGCGATATCCCAGCAGGGCGAAAGGTAACTGCTCATGCCATTGTCTGGAACTCTGGGTTGTCTTCCTCAAAATCTTCTTGATGTTTTTGTTCGCCGCTTCAACAGCGCCGTTAGCCTTGGGCCGATAAGGAGTGGAATTCCTATGCGTTATTTTGAACTGTTCGCACACATCCTCCATCAAATGACTATTCAGGTTTGCCGCATTATCTGTGATTATAGTTGCAGGAATACCGAAACGGTAGATAAGATTTGAATGTACGAAATCCACCACGGCTTTCTTAGTGACCGATTTGAGAGTGACAGCCTCGACCCATTTTGTGAAGTAGTCGATAGCGACCAATATGAATCTGTGACCATTTGAAGCTTTGGGCTCAATCGGACCAATGACATCCATATCCCAGGCAGCAAATGGCCAAGGTGCAGACATGGGATGCAGTTCTGTGGGAGGCGCGTGAATTAGATCTCCATGCACCTGACACTGATGACATTTTCGGACGAAGCTGAAGCAATCTTTCTCCATAGTTATCCAATAATACTCATCCCGAAGGATTTTCTTTGCCAAAACATACCCGTTCATATGAGGTCCACACACTCCTGCATGTACTTCATGCATGATTCTGCCTGCTTCTTTGGCGTCAACACATCTTAATAAGCTGAGATCAGGGGTTCTTTTATACAATATCTCACCGCTCAAAAAGAATCCACTTGCCTGCCGCCTAATAGTTCTCTTCTGATCTCCAGTAGCATGTTCGGGGTATTCTTGTGTTTTCAAGAACCTCTTAACATCCTGGTACCATGGCTGGATACTTGGTCCTGCCTCGACGGCATTGCAGTAACCATGCCTTTCCCTGATTTGGATTTCCAAGGGATCGATGTGGGCGTTGCCTGGATAAGGTAACATTGAAGCTAAAGTGGCAAGTGCATCGGCTAATTCATTGTGACATCGCGGGATATACCTGAACTCTACTGATCTGAACCGCTTGCTGAGATCCTCTACGTGCTGCCGGTAAGGAATAAGCTTGACATCTCGAGTTTCCCATTCACCCTGGGCCTGCTGGATAATCAAATCAAAATCCCCCATAATCAACAAATCCCCAACATCTTGATCGATCGCCATATTCATGCCCATGATACAGGCTTCATATTCAGCTGTATTGTTCGTGCAAAATAAAGGAAGCCTAGCTGTAGCCGGATAATGTTGACCAGCAGGTGAGATCAAGATTGCCCATATTCCTACTCCTTTGGCGTTTACGGCCCCATCAAAGAACATCTTCCAAACGTGAGTGTTTTCCGAGACCACTTCTATGGTATTTATTTCTTCATCTGGAAAATAAGTACTCAATGGCTGGTATTCCTCATCAACCGGATTTTCGGCCAAATGATCTGCTAATGCCTAGGCTTTCATTGCCGTGCGGGTAACATAGACTATGTCAAATTCAGTAAGCAAGATTTGCCACTTGGCCAGTCTTCCAGTAGGCATTGGTTTTTGAAATATATACTTCAAAGGATCCAGCCTGCTTATGAGGTAAGTAGTGTGAGCTTGGAGATAATATCTCAATTTTTGAGCAACCCACGTCAAAGCACAACACGTTCTTTCCAGTAGAGTGTACTTGGCCTCGTAGCCGGTGAATTTCTTGCTCAAGTAGTAGATCGCCTGCTCCTTCTTTCCGGTTATGTTATGTTGCCCGAGGACGCAACCGAAAGAATTTTCCAAGACTGTCAGACACAAGAACAGGGGTCTCTTGGACTCTGGCGGGACCAAAACTGGGGGATTTAAAAGATATTCTTTGATCTTGTCAAAAACTTCTTGACACTCAACCGTCCATTTGATCGCTTCATCCTTCCTTAATAGCTTAAATATGGGCTCACACGTGCTAGTTAGCTGGGCAATGAATGGACTGATATAGTTTAACCTTCCCAACAGACTCATCACGTCTTTCTTCGTTCTTGGGGAGGTAGATCTCTGATAGATTTTATCTTTGTTGGATCTAACTCTATACCTCTCCTGCTTACTATGAAACCCAAAAGCTTGCCTGATGAGACTCCGAAGGCGCATTTGGCCTGGTTCAGCTTCAAGTCGTATTTTCTCAGTCTCTCGAAGAATTTCCTCAAGTCTTGGATATGATTGTCCCGAGTCCTGGATTTGACTATCACGTCGTCCACATATACCTCTATTTCTTGATGCATCATATCATGAAAAATAGCAGTCATGGCTCCCATGTAAGTTGCCCCAGCATTCTTCAGACCGAATGGCATAACCCGGTAATAGTAAGTGCCCCGTGGTGTAGTGAAGGCAGTCTTCTCGGCATCTTCTTCATCCATAAACACCTGATGATATCCAGCGTAACAATCTACGAAAGACTGGATCTCATGTTTGGCGCAATTATCAACAAGGATGTGGATGTTGGGCAATGGGAAATTGTCTTTGGGACTCGCCCTGTTCAAATCTCGATAATCCACACATACCCGAGTCTTCCCATCTTTTTTCGGAACTGGAACTATATTCGCCAACCACGTGGTGTACTGGACTACCCGAATTACTCCCGTTTTCAGCTGCTTGGTGATCTCTTCTTTAATTTTGTCACTGACATCAGTTTTGAACTTTCTTTGCTTTTGTTGAACTGGAGGACAATCAGGGTGAATTGGCAATTTATGAACCACTAGATCAACACCTAATCCTGGCATATCATCGTATGACCAAGCAAACACATCTTTAACTTCAAAAAGGAGTTGAATTATCGCGTCTCGCGTTTTCTCGTCCGTATGAATGCTTATTTTGGTTTCTCAGATTTCCTCAGGAGTTCCCAAATTAACCGGTTCGGTGTCATTCAGATTCGGCTTAGGTTTGTTCTCAAAGTGTTCCAATTCTCGATTTATTTCCTTAAAAGCCTCTTCTTCATCGTATTCCATTTCTTGGTTCATTATTTCGCAGCTGGACTGCATGTTTGGATCTGGACATGAAGTCCGCAAGCATGTCATGTTATTTAAAACCGCATATTAGAACTGAAAGAAAAAAAACAAAGAAATAAAAAAAAATCAGAGAGAATAAATAAGATGAAAGATGAAATATTAATTTCATTTCATTGAATTTTGAAGATAATAGGGTTTACATCAGAATTTAAGGACAGGAAACTAAAAGGAAATCATTCGAGTTACACCCCAAAATAACTCGTGATGCAGAAAAGGTGGCAAGACTGGTCTACCAGGATTCCCGCTTGATCGGAAACGGAGTAGCCTTCCAGTTTTGCAATTTGGCACCAGGCCCCATGTAGAGCACCTCAGCGGTGCTCGAGCCATCTCCCGGCTGAACCATATGGGTTTCATACAGCATTTGCCTCATAACCCCACAGATTTCTTCAATTTCCTCGGTCGTGAAGGTCTCATCCTCTCTTTCTTCAATGTACTTGGGTCTGACGAATGTTCTGTAAAGATGCGGAATTTGCTGAGATAAAACCCAACCATTGCTCTTCCGTTGGTTTGCCCACATTACGTCAGCTTCTTCGGCGTAAAAACCAACACCGAAGAACTTTTCGGCGGCAGGTAAGGTGATAGGTTCGGTGATACCTTGCAATGATGCCCCGAGTCCCTTCCTCCGGTTTATAACCATGCCTGATCATTTCCTTGGCAACCATAACTGACGCTTTTGAGAGAAAAGGTTGAGGGTAAGGGCTTCCTTCTTCGCATTGGTCTGCGACCACAACCTCGAAAACTTGATAGACTATGTGTTCACTACCCTCCTTAGCTTCGAGGCATGGAACCGACGGGTCTCGATAAATTGAATGCTCATCCTCTCCGTGGACTATAATCTCTTGATTTTCATATACAAATTTTACCATCTGGTGGAGAGTAGAAGGTATGGCTTCCGCCGCATGAATCCAGGGCCTTCCTAGAAGGAAATTGTAAGAAGTATCCATATCTAGGACCTGAAAGGTCACCTCAAAATCCACAGGTCCAATAGTCAAAATCAAATCGATCTCGCCTAGGGTGTCCCTTTTGATGCCGTCAAAGGCACGAACACATACGTTGTTGGGCCTGATTCTCCCTGTCTCGATCTTCATTCTTTGCAGAGTCGAAAGGGGACAGATATCTACTCCGGACCCGCCATCCAGCATGACCCTCTTCACATAGTACCCTTCACATTTAACTGTTAGGTGGAGGGACTTGTTGTGAGCGGCCCCTTCTGGGGGCAGATCATTTTTGTTGAAGGAAATCTGATTGATCATGAATAATCTTTCTGCCATCCTCTCTAGCTGTTCCACGGTAGTTTCAATTGGGACGTAAGCTTCGTTGTGGGTCTTGATCAACACTTTCTGATGCTCAGTTGAATTCATTAATAGAGACAACAACGAGACCTGAGCGGGAGACTTTCGGAGTTGGTCAATTATCTCGTAGTCCGCAGTTTTCATTTTCCTGAAAAACTCTTCCGTTTCCTCGACACTAACTGGTTTCTTGAGTGGGAAACGCCTCTTTGTAGAATCATTCAACTCCACTAGGTTGAGGTATTTCTCAGTTGGGTTAGTTTCATTTACTTCTCCCAGGATTTCTTTTCCTTTGTAGGTTACTACTGCCTTGTTATAATTCCACGGGACGGTAGTAGGATCTGTCATAGGCCTCTGCGGTGCGCATCCAATAATCACGGGCTCATTCAGCCTTGGTGAAATTATTGGCCCCCGTTCCGTATGGGTCCCTTTGGGCATATACATTTTAGATCCTTTGTTCAGCTCAAACCTTCTTGGAGGGCTCAATGTCACTTGTCCTTTCTTTGGACCTCGGGGGACATAAAGGACGGCATCTTTCGAGGGTACTACCTCAGTTTTGGTTTCTACTGCTTTTTCTTTGTTTTGAGGGGGGGGATTTACTCTTCTTGTCCCCCTTTTCTTGCTTTGCATACGTCTTGGGCTTTTTCTCAATGTCGGCGATTGCAATGATGGCTTTCAAGACAGGATCAAACTCTTTATCTTCGTAGATCATCCCAATAATCGGTCCATTGTTGTGAGCCGGTAACGGGTTGTTGGTCACATTAGGAATGTTTTCGTCCTTTAACACTATCCGCTTTTGTTCTATGAGGTTTTCAACAACCCTTTTCAAAGTCCAACAGCTCTCAGTGTCATGCCCTTCCACTCCAGAATGATAGGCACACCGGGCACCAGGTTGGTAAGAGGGTGACTCTGGGTTTTGCCTATTTGGGGGTACGGGTTGTAACAAACCCATTTGGACCAGTTTAGGGAAAAGGTTGGAATATGACTCACCAATAGGTGTGAAGTCCGTTTTCCTGGGCGTCTCTCGAGTGCGGGCGTTGTAGGGGAGATTATTTTGTGGAGGTCGGGGATTATACTGAGCTTGGTGAGGAGGTTGATTTCTTGGAAATTGAGCTCGCTTTTGGTGAAATTGTTGTTGTGGCCTAATATATGGTTGTGCATTCATTACTGTGTAGGGCTGAAGGTTCATAGCATAGGTCGCATCTTGATGGGGGTAGTAGTGTTGCGGGGCTCTTTCAGAGAAATGAAATCTGGACGGATGGGGTTTTCTTACACTCGAAGTTGCCATTGTTGCTTCTTCCTTCTTCTTTCGGTTTGCTCCTCCTCCAGACCCGCCTTGGATTGCTTGGGAGGTGGCCCTTATAGCAGACTGACTCAAGATTCGCCCTGTTTTCAACCCATTCTCCACCATTTCACCGATTTTGATAGCTTCAGCAAATGGCTTTCCCAATGCAGACATCATGTTTTGATAATAATCAGCCTCTTAGGCTTGAAGGAAAACACTGACCATTTCTGTTTCATCCATCGGAGGTTTGACTCTGGCCGCTTGTTCGCACCATTTGACAGCATACTCTCGGAAGCTCTCCGAAGGCTTCTTCTTTAGATTCGATAATGAATTCCTGTCGGGGGCAATGTCGATGTTATATTGAAACTGCCTGACAAAATCCCAAGCCAAGTCGTCCCAAATGTGCCAACGAGATACTTCTTGATCCATATACCTTTCAGAAGCAATGCCGATCAAAGTTTCTCCAAAGTAAGCCATAAGAAGCTCTTCTTTTCCGCCCGCTCCCCGCAACTGGTTGCAGTACCTTTTGAGGTGGGCTATGGGGTCCCCATGCCCATCATATTTCTCAAACTTTGGGGTTTTGAAACCCAAGGGCAGATGTACGTGCGGGAACATGCACAGGTCAGCGTACGATGCGCTCTTTTGCCCGCTCAGACCCTGTATATTTTGAGAGTTTACTCCATGCTTCTCATTTTTCTGGTCATTTCCTCTTGTTCAGGTGTTTTCTCGGCTTTCTCCTGCCCTGCGATAAACTCGTACCGAGACGGCTGAGGGTAAGCATTGGTAGTGAACTGGCTAGGTTCCAATGGAAGAGGTGGTGCTTGAAATGTGAAGGATGATGAATCGAAGTTAGGCCTGGGTAAAATTGGTTGTGCCGTAGCTGAACAAGGTGGAGCAGTGAATATGTTTGAAGCCGCACCGGAAGCTAACACCTGGGGGCGAGACTCAGAAGGTGTTCCAGTAAAGTAGGCTGAGATGGTAGGAAATCCCAGTGGGGTATTTGGATAACTTATGGGGATGTTGGAGGTCCCACTTGCCCTAGGAAAAAGCTCAGGGAATCCAGGGATCGCACTTGGTGGCTCTTTTCCATTAGCCCAGGCGTCCCACATTTCCATCATGCGGAGACGTAGAATTCTATTTTCCTCGACCGTTGCTGATTCAGAAGTTGGGATGGCTGAGATTGAACTTTCCTCCGAAATAGGAACCGTTGGCAGAGGAGCTTCTGAAGACATTTCGACACTTCCTTTCGACCTTGTGAAGTATGTATGAACACTTCCTCTTGATTTAGCGACGGGTGGCTGAACGCTTCCTTTTGATCTCGTGAAGTATGAATGTGAGGCCAGATTACCACAAAACCAAATCACTTTTCTAGGAACGTGGAACTTATCAGCAAACAAATGGTTAGTTCGAAACAAACAACAGACAGGTAATCTCACATTGGGGTGTGATGCACCTACACAGTTAGGTGGGCTTCTACATGCTTGCCACAAAGACATGCGTCATTCCGGCTTCTCTTTAGGCTTTCCTTTTATTTATCACCATTTTTCTTTGTTTGTTTTTTTTTTCTATTATTATTATTCGCAGTTAAAAATGTGACCGGATCCGATGAGGATTGCCTACGTATCACGATGCCGCGTGAATCAGATCATTACGTAGTTCAAAACAGATGAGTGTAAAAGAAGCACACATTTATTACTGAAACAATCTATTACAACCAAGATTTTGAAAAAGGGAAAATAACAAACCTTGAAAATAAGTACAGACTCAAACGGACTAATGCACCCTGATGCGAAAAGATGGACAGAAGATGCTAAGATACAGACTCGACCTATGAATGCATTAAGGTTTCGAAAATTGGTACCCGCGGGGCATCGTTCGGCCTCGCCGCGGTCTTAGGTGTGAGATCCCTTTCAAGTTGTTCCAGCTCATGCATGGTCTGTTTGACATAAACCATCACTGTCGAGAGAACAGTAATGCTGGTCATGTTTTCACACCGTAGACACCTTCTGATGATGGCATGGGCAATGGTCCTAATCTTATCCCTGGTTTGCCTCTTTTCTATAAACAGGCGTTTTATCTAATCACTGCATGTTTTTAACGCTTGAGAATCCTGCATATGCTGATTTTTCAGTTGTCGTACTTCTACCTCCATTTGGGCCAACAAGTCGTAACAGTGTTTGCTTTCAATTTGGAAATCTTCGGCCTGCTTAACTGCTTTAACCTCAAGTGCAGCCACTTTTCTCTTCATGTTGGCAACAGTTTTCTCGTGGTCGTGTTTCAATTGATTCAAGTATCGGCGATGCTTATCTGCTCTCGTTCCCCACTGTACTTTGAGCTCTGCCATGACGTTTTCAGACTCTTCTAAACCATCTCGCCATTCCCTGACTTCACTTCTCAGCCTTTTTATCAACTGCTCGTTTGAACGACTCCTTGGTTGTTTATCAAGAGCCATTCTCAATTTCTGGATTTGGGCCCTAAGTTCTTCATTTTCTTGGGCCAATCTATTCTTTTCGCCTCGATCTGCAGTGACCTTCATACTGTTATTGAATTTCAGACTTTCAACCTGTTGTTTCAACTCACCGATCTCTGCCCGTTAACCTTTCTCCTTTGCTAACCAGTTCCATTGCTCCTGGGATGACTCAGCGAAATCTTTGAGATGAGGTTTTTTAGTTGGTCTCTCGCAGGACATGTCACCTCTAAACCAAGCATGATACCCCGGGGAAACTTCTCCTTTAGCCACATCCAACACACAAGTGTTTGCCGTCAGATGTTGACACTCACTCCAGATCTGGCGTACTTCTTCTTCGGGGAACCGACCGTCCGGACTGATTTCAACCACTTGGGTACTCAAGTCTTCATCTTTTGGCACTACTTGATACCTCCCAAGTTGCCTCAAAACCCGATACGATGCATAGGGTTGGATACTTTTAAGTCCCATCAACAGAAAGTGGGGCCTGGTTGCCGGCATGTATATGATTTCCTCAATAGGCAGCCATCCGAGCGTCCACTGAATTTGGTTGGCAGTTAGAGTTCGGAAGAATGACATCCAAGCTGTGACTCCCTCGGGCAGACTAACCCCTTTGATTCTTGTGTAGAATTCTCCAATACAAGTCTTCTCGGGCGAACCGTAACCCAAGAGCGGGGAGCGGTGGCACAAATGATCGGTCATCCACATTTGCAACAATAGGTTACATCCTTCGAAAAAGTCGCCCCCTGCTCGACAAGCAGTGAGAGCCCGGAAGATGTCAGCCATAATCATAGGTGCCAGAGTACTCTTATCATGGGTGAGCAAGGTACTGACGACCCCAACTACTTTTAGATCAATGTTTCCGTCTTTCCTTGGGAACACTATAAGACCCAAAAAAGCTATCATAAAAGCTACCAGCCTGTGTTCATCCCACTTTTGTCGGTTACCTCTACTGCATAGTTTGAAGTCTGGCTTATTGAACCCGCCCACGTGGCCGTATCTAGCATATATGAGGCGGAGACTGCAGAAACCATTTGCAAAATCTGGATGATGAAAGGTTCGGGGTATTTTTAGGAAATCCAAAAACCGGTGTACAGTGACGGCCCTAGGTGCAATCAAGTACTTGAACCTTAGTGGAGCTTCATCACTTCCGATGTATCCCGCTATTTCTTCCAATGTCGGGGTGAGCTCAAAGTCTGAGAAATGAAATACATTGTGTGCCGAATCCCAGCAAGTGACCAACGATCTGATAACGTCACCCCGAGGCTGGATGTCTAGTAAATCCGGGAGATCTTTCAGATACTTCTTTACTTTGTCTTGCCCTTCCTTGCCTAGGTCATTCCACCATAATCGCAACTCAAAAGGGATCTTGGTCATTATTGAAAAGGGTTTGTTTTGTATTGTGCTCATCCTGCACATTTATTAGGGTGGTTAAGCAAAAATGATTTGACTAAAAATGATTTGACTATATTTTAGAAAGAAAGATCCGATTTTCGAACACGGCCTTTCAGCACTTCGGGGATGAAGATTTTAAGGCTGTGAGGGTCAATCGATCAAAACTTTAAAAGATGATCGAAAGTGGCCGTTTATGTAAAGTCGGCCTTCCGCCATCCCTTTCGGGAACATTCGGCTGTTTTTGACAACAACAACATCACTTGATTTATTTATGACTCTTTTTTTTCAGAATGGTGACCCGACATTGGGAACATGGCCTCGCAGACCCTCGGGGACGAGGATCCTAAGGCCATTGGGCGACTTGGTCAAAATTTTTAAAAAATGACCAAAAAATGGCTGTTTATGCAAAGTCAGCCTTCTGGCATCCCTTTTTGGAACATTTGGCTATTCTTGACAAAACGGCATCACCCGACTCATAAATTAAAATTCTGACAGTTTGGCTATTTTTGAAAAAAGGGGAGGTTGGACCCGATGAGGGTTGCCTACGTATCTCACACCCTGTGAGAATCAAACCGGCGTAGTTCGGGCTTGATCAAGCGTAGAGTAAATAAACTAAACCCCTTCTGAATACAATCTTTTTTAGAAAGAAAAAAAATATTTTTCTGGATTTTTATATATATATTTTTTTTATTTTTGAAAAGAGATAAAGACTAAAGAAAATCTTTTTAGGGAAGTATTTGGACTATTAATCTGAATTTATAAAAGAGACACTACAAAAGAAACAACATTTTTTTTGAATTTTCTCACTTTTTACTTTTAAATAAATATATTTTTTTTGATTTTGAAAGTGATTAAAGGGAAAAAAAATTTATATGTTTTTTCTTAATAATAAATCAAACTAAAAGACAAATTTTGTTTTCTTTTTTTTTTTTTTGAAAATTCCGGCGAGGTTTCGACACTACTTGGACATTGGTTTTATTTTTCCAAAAAAAGGTAATTATCTCCCTACGTTGCTATTTTTCTTTCCCTTTTTTTGAATTTTTTTTTTTTAGAAATCGGTCAGCATGCAGATTTGAAGCAAATAAATGCGCCAAACAAACGGGATGCAGCATGTTGGTCTTTTCATTTCAGGTTGCCTGTCCTAGACGGACCCAACCCCTGTGTTGAGTCCCCTATGTCAAATGCAACGTGATGAAAATAAGCGTTACTACTAGGGATCCGGCATGAGGTTTCGTTATACTAGGTTTATAACCTGGGTATATGTTCTAGACTGTGTACCCGAGCGGACAACTCGAGTCGAGGAGGGGGCAACATACCGGGAACCAAAAGGCCATCCGGCTTCGTAACTTGTCCGAGCCTCTTTTTTATTTCAGGGTATTGACACTAACAGAATAGGGAGTCTCAACCAGTAAGCACATCCCCGGAGGTGAAGAGAGAAGGGTTTCGGCACAGTTTATATACAGTTCAGATAATATCAAAGCGGTAAAAGACAACATTTATCACGTTATGCCAAAACATGTAATAAAGATCAGATAATAAAGCCAAATATAACAATTATTCTAAGCTCGAATTCTTGAACCCTGACCCAGTGGTTCTGGGTTACTATTCCCCAGCGGAGTCGCCAGAGCTGTCACACCTCCTTTTTGCGCGCCCGCCCCGAAGGGTTAAATGCACGAGGGGAGTTTTTCCAATTTAAGTGACAATATTCGAAATGGGATTATTTATTTAATTCAGAGTCGCCACTTGGGAAAGGTTTGGCTTTTGGTGTCCCAAGTCACCGGTTTATCTTGAATCCCAAATCGAGGAAAATATTCGACTTTCCAAATGAAGTCTGCGAACCAGAAATTCTAAGTAAGGAATTCTGTTGACCCGAGGGAAGGTGTTAGGCACCCCCGAATCCCGTGGTTCTAGCACGGTCGCTTAAATTGTTATAATGGCTAAATATCTGATTTTAATACATGTTATGACTTATGTGCTTTCATTAAGTTTAGACCGCTTTTATTATTATTATTTTTTATGGAATTGCAACGTCGTGGAAATGTATCTAGAACCACGTCACAATCAATGCACCCGTGGTTGTTAATACACTCCGACTCCATTGAAATTTGGATTTGGGTCACATAAATGCGCACCCGAATTTAAGAAAGTAATATTATTAAAACGCGCCTAAAGAGACTATCACGTTATTATTTTTGGGGAGGGTCATGAAATTCGCTAAATGACCCATCCCGGATTCTAAGTATTTAATATATACATTTATGAGGGCCCCGCAGTTTGTGCATCTCATTTGGCGAGGCTTGTCTCATTTTATGAAACGGGTAAACCTACAATGACTACATCTTTATTATGTTCGTCTCTAAGAAATGGAAGAAAGAAAATACATTCTAATTGAATTGCATGCTTGGCCAACTCCGGATTCTTGTTTGATTATTTGATTAGTTGTTTATGAGGCGGGAATTGTTTCGTACCTTATTTCATGGGTGAACATGCTGTTAATTTGCTAAAGGAGATTGCATGCAAGATTAATAAAAATGCTAAACTTACACTAAATGTTCTTCAAGTTCGAATTTAAACTAACTTATTTGGGCTTGATTAATGGAATCAACTACTTATTAGAAGATGCTACTAATTGGATTCGAAACTGCCTAATGGAATCCGGATGTGACAGAGTTAAATTAAATGATTAAAAGCTATATTGCGTTTGTCCAGGTTAGTAGCAATCTACCTTATACATACAGAATATAACTAAAAATGAAGTCTAGTTATCGATATACCAACTACTAGTGCATTCCACGAATTACATAATTGCATCATACGTACAACTAAACAAGCTAAACCATTGTAAATCACAATAATTAAACAAAATAAGTTTTCAATTAGATACGAAACTACCTGTTGTATTTTCCTATTGAGTTACAACCTAAAGATTTGCACAAATCTACTAACACTTTATAAGACTATAGGTACAACACCAAATGACTGAAAAATTCTTCGCGTCTTTCATTTCATACTCATTGTTACTGTTACATCAGTGTGAGATTCAAAATGTGTACCTGGATGCTGAAATGCAAAGAAGAAGAAGAAGGTAGAGAAGTCAGCAGCAGTAGCAAAGGATAACAGCAACAAACAACAAATGCAGCAGCAGTGGCACCCCCAGGCAGAATAAACTAGCAGTAGCTCAATGAAACAGTACCCAATGTCCAAGTAAAAGACTCAACAAAGCCCCAGTTGAGACCCAGGAAACTCCAATGTTAATCAACAGGTAATAAATGAATCAGACACAATAATAGAACACAGTTTCTGATTTTCAGACACTCAAAGGAAAGAAACCCAAGTTTCGAATAGAACAAAGCAGTTGATGCTGGTTTCAAACAGAAAAAGTGAACCAATGTAGAATTTTCAGCTTCTTCTTTTGTTCTCAAATCTCTTTTGGTCCCAAACCCCTTTTTCTTTTCGGTTTTTCTCTCTTCTCTCTTTCTGAACTCTCCACTGTCTGATTGATGTCCTCCCCCCTTGAACTAATGGAAACCCTTCTGTTTTTATAGCCTCTATCAGCCCATTCAAACAGCCTGTTTAACAAACTGAACCCCCTCCCATGTTCTCCTCCTGCTTTTCCACTCAAAAGATTAAAATAAAAGTATTCCCCATGAGATTCCCCTGACAGACCCTTTCTTTACTGCTAAAGTGGCCTGTCCCTTATTCTAATTAGCAAATATGGGCAGCCTGAATATGCCCTGGCAGCACATGCTGTCAAATTTGCTCTAATTCAATAAAGAAACTATAATGCACATGCTGCCCAAGAGTGCACATGCCATTAATTCAGACTCAACCCTGAACTGCAGCTATAATCCAATCCTTAAATGACTCTTGGTTCAACTAACCAGACCATGAGCAGTTAAAATCAATTCTTAGCTAACTCAAACAATGGCTTAGTAAAATTAAAAAGCATGAGTCAGATTACTGTCATCCCAAGCTGAAACTAATTGACGACATACGTTGAATCGACTACGCGAATTACAACACATACAATCAATAGCTAATGATCAGAATCGAACAGTATTGAACAGGGGGTTCAGATTGCACTGTCAAAACAAGAAATGACCCTGGGAACTAATTAATCGATCGAAATTCATTTCAATCGATTGCACTGTCAAACACATACACTCGTCAATGAATAGCAAAAGGGATTCGACCAAATAAAGGGTCCGGGCAAGATGGACAGAACAGTCGACACAAAAATTCAAAATAAATCAACGAAACATTTGGACATATGAACAGACATTTAACTATAACAAAACAACAAAATGAACTGACAAGGAAAAGAAAAGCAGAAATACCTTAAAGGTTTGAAAAAATCAGAAGACCCTATCTCAGATTTCGAATCAAAACTTCTTTTGGGGTTGAACAGACTTTAATCGAAGTGTTCTCAACTGAGAACACTTCGATTAAGGTCCATTAGACCCTAATCTTCTCGTTCAAACGGACAAAAACTCGGACTCAGGACTTCTAGGGTTCCTAGGGCGGATTTGGGATTCAGGTTTTCCTGGTTGGATTCGGACCAAACCAAGCCTGGTTTAGTCACGAGGGAGGTTAGGGGAGTACCTGGCATGGATTTGGGGGGGTTTGGTGTAGGTCGAGGTTTGGTTCGAATCTTCAAATGAAAATTCGAGAATCTAGGGATTGATTCGAACTAAACAGTTGGTGGATTTGGATTCAGGGTGGTTGAGTGGTCTTAGGGTGTTAAAATGGTAGCCGGCGGCGTTGATGCCGCCGGGTTTCAAACGGGAGGGGACTAAGGCGGCTAGGGTTTCGTGGGGTTTGGGTCTGGTGAGGGAGATGACTCAAGGGAGGGGGTGTTCGGATGGGGGCGTGGGGTAAGGTTTTGGGCTTATATAGTTAGTGAGTAATTAGATCCTGGCCGTTGGATGAAGTGAGATTGAGGGCCAGGATCTTTTAACTAATGAGGAACGGTGTCGTTCCAACTGAAGGGGGTTGGGTTGGTCCGGGGTTGAACGGGTCGGGTTTAAATAATGGGTATGGATATGTGATCTTGGCCGTTGATCATTCTGAGATCAACGGCCCAGATCAAATATGATTAGAACGACGTCGTTTGGGTGCCCCTGAGGCCAACCAAACTGGACTGGGCAAAGGCAATATTTTTGGGCCTGATTTTGGGTCCAATTTAGTGGCCCAATTCCGATTTTAAACTCATTTCTTTTTTCTTCTTTTAATTTTGATTTAAATGAAATTCCTAACTAAAAAATGTAAAATCAAAAAATACAAAAATCACACAAATATTAATTAATATTCAAACAACAACTATCACTCATATTAAACATATATTATTGTATTTTGTTTTGACAAAACCAAACAAATCACCGACAAAACTACAGCTAACTGCCAAAAGTGTCACGTAAAATTCAAAAAATTGTACAACAAAACCATTTGTTTTATTTTTTTTTATTTCTTTTAGAGTAATTTCCGTGAAGCAAAAATCACGTGCTCACAAGGACTGCATGTCCTTAACTTTTGAACTTGTAACTCTAAGTTCAAGACTTCAGGACTACATGTCCTTAACTTTTGAACTTGGAATTCTAAGTTCAGGACTTCAGGACTACATGTCCTTAACTTTTGAACTTAACTTCAGAACTACATGTCCTTAACTTTTGAACTTCTAACTCTAAGTTCAAGACTTCAGGACCTATTGTCCTTAACTTTTGGGCTTCTTATCCTAAGTTCAGGACCTATTGTCCTTCACTTTTGAGCTTGTTAGTCTAAGTTCAGGACTTCAGGACCTATTGTCCTTAACTTTTGAGTTTGTTAATCTAAGTTCAGGACTTCAGGACCTATTGTCCTTAACTTTTGAGCGTGTTAGTCTAAGTTCAGGACCTATTGTCCTTAACTTTTGGGCTTCTTATAGCCTAAGTTCAAGACTTATTATCCTTAACTTTTGAATTTGTAACTGCAAGTTCAGGACCTATTATTCTTAACTTTTGAGCTTGTTAGTCTAAGTTCTGGACCAAGTGTCCTTAACTTTTGAAATCTTAGTTTCCATGCCAATAATTCCAAGATCTTTGGTTAACACATAAAGACTTAGATATCTGTAATTAGAGTCAAAAAAGTGAAAACTCAAATTGGTGAATTCTCGTTCAAATGGTCTAACACATTCTGTTGTGACCTTGCACATTTGCCTTTTTCTTTAAATGTCAATAAAAATGACATTCTGATAGAAAGCAAAGCATAATGAATAAAAAGGGTAAAAATATCTCGTGGAAAGAAAACGAAATTGAAACTAGGATATCTCCTGGAAAGAAAACGAAAAATGAGTGGGTATCGAACTTGAGAGAGAAGCGAGGGTTTGGGAAGAAAAGCAATGGAAGAAAGGGTAAAAATATCTTTTCATATTAATTTTAATAGAGTAGTGGCTATTTTTGCTCAACACTAGAATTTCTGAATAAAAAATAAATACCACCTTAAATAGTGGCTACCCCACGCAATTTCTACGCTAAAAGATTTAACGTTCCAACCCGTTAATCAACTCACATTTGACCTGACCATATTGTGGGTGGAATAGGTTCTTTAATATGCTTCCAGTATTTAAAACTCATTGGTCCGATTAATTTGGGTTCGAGTCTGGCACGAAAAGTGGACATACAACACTTCCTACTAAGAAGTTATCTATTCTTAGAACTCATACCTAGTACTTGTAATTAATGGTAAAGGAATTCCAACTACGCACAATTTAGTGGTAGAATAAGTCATAACATAAGTAGTATTTTACTCAATTTTGACCCGACCCGACGTATTTGAGAACCCAAGTAATTTTAAAATTTGAACGAGAACTTTTACATTCCTTTGGTGCTCATGCTATTGCTTTTACGTGTCCTAAAAAATACCCCGTACGATGAACAATATACTATTCTTTTATCAACTCATATGTGCTCTTTGTATTACGTTGTTTTCTTCTTTTCGTTCTTTTTAGTTTTTATTATTGCATACAGCATAAATATATAACTATAACAGAAGTTCAAGTACTAGTAATTTGCTACGTGTAAGGTTTAGGGTTGAGATTTCTCCACCCTCATATATGAGCGATAACTGTCTATGCTAGGGCAAATACTAACTGCAACGGAGGAGAGAAAATCCTTTCATTAGATTAGATACTTCAACGTAAGATAGTTGAGAATTACAGCAACTACTACTTGGTGCATCCTAGAGGTAGAAAATTAGTTTTTGAATTATCACTCTGATTTTCGTTTTTCCTTTCCTCGTAATTGGTCATCCCAACGCCAAAAAAAAAAAATGTTAAATTTTTAACCGAACCATTGGTGAAACTAATCATAAAAAAGCACCATCTAAACTTAAGATGTCTAACTAAGGTTATTTCTCTCACATACTCCAAAGTACTTGGATGCAGAAATAGTTTTTCCAGAACACTTCAAACTACATGCCCAAGAATTCTCATAGGTCATATCAACCCAGATTAGAACATGAATACTTGGATTGAAGAGATGCTGTATGTTTTGGGCCATGAAAATTGCGGTAACAACACTGGCAGGTATATAGCTTACGATTCATGGGCTATTTCCTAAGAGATTTTTACCTAAATGTACTATATTAGAAACTCATTTCCTAATGAGTCAAGAGCGCATGGTCGACGGGCTTGTACATGGATTATTTTGCTGAATACAGTTTAATTGCCAATGCGAGAAATCTCGGCACTGATCATTGCCTGTAAAAGTGGTTTTCTCGCTTTTGTGGTTGCTCATTGCTCAATATCTAAACGAGTTGCACACACGAAACTAGTACCCGTTCCTTGGACAGGTGACACCCCTGGAGAGTAATTTCTAAATCTTAAATATTTAGATAATTGCATTACTTTGAATATATATCAATTATTGGTCACCATAACGGAAATTTTATTGGTTTCACCCCCCCCCCCCAAAACCCCACCCCGGAAAGGCTCCAATCCTAACTTCCAGAAGTTAGCTATCTTCGCTCTATTGGTTACTCAACTCCAAGTCCCAAAACTAGTATACTCCTGTCTCTGCAATCTCTCGCCATACAAAGGGGAACTTAGTAAGTCACCTGGATTAGGGCAACATTAACTGATGTCAGGATGTTAGGTCCACCAAGGTGCAGTTTTAACCATATGAGAAAATAGGCTCATGCAACCATTTTCAGGTCCAGGTGAGGTGGTGGATTTGATGAGGTCAATTTCCTGAACTGTATGGTGCATGGAATTCAGAGAAAAACTAAATAGTAATTTTAATGACCTCAAAGGCTTATTAACATTCATCAGAGACGACATGATCACATAAAACATTATTCAGGAACGCAATAGATGCATTAAGAAGAAACCAGAGAAAGTCGAGTAACATTCTTCTCCCACCCTTCCACATGTCACATCTAATAAAAACAGCAATGTCTACAATTAACCAATCCACCTTGGTTTGCACAAATTAAATCTTTTCTATTCTGGAAGTTCCACTGGTGAGGGCAGCAGAGGGGACGTTGATTATACATAATGCAATGTTTCATCATTCAGTGACAACGAAGATCATCATGAAACTGATCGTGATATGTAGATCTATTACATACATTTTAAATTCTATAACAAGCTAAATAACCTTAGAAAATACAAATTCCATCATCTAGGTAGCTGTTAAATTTCAGGCTTCACCTTAACGTCTCCATTTGATAACAGACTTTGTGCTTGAGCCAAGCGTTTTGCTTCCTGCTCATATGGAAACAACATAAAATGTTTGCTATGACAACCAGAAACTAGCAATAACATAGGCAAAAGTTTCAAGAACAGCTCTATGGTAGAAGCATATCAACTACCCAGTGTCATAAAAAATTGAACAAGACAATAAGTATATAGCAGTCTTTCAAAAAATACTTCTCAATGATGCATCAATCTCACAGAGATTATATCGTGAAACCTTATAAGACAAATTCTTTTGATAAGCAGTGAATGTTCCTTGAATTAACACTGCAATGCTGTCAAGCTGCACAAAAAACTGCAAACTGAAATTCCAGCACTGACTTTGTCCAGCTATAATTTCCAGAGGGCATAAATTCCTAATATTCCTCACTTAGGAAATTTGATCTAAGCATACAATCTAACATTTATATAAAACCAGTTAATTGTTCCACAGGAAAGGAGGGGAACATACTAAGAACCACCACCACAACCTACCTTTGCAAACTTAAAAAAAATAAATATACCCGCAATCTAATAGCTTAAGCTTTTAGATGAAGTGGTCACACATTTTAACATGGTATCTATGCAGACAACCTGGGCTCAAGTCACATCACTACCCATTACCGGAAAGAACTTCAGTGTGCTTGGCCCCCCAGAATTAAAAAAGGAAAAGAAAGAGTCAACCCTGCATGGGCGTGTGTTGCAAAAATGCATCCTCTATCTAGCAGCTAAAACTTTTAGATGAGGGTGTGACCAACTAACACTTTTTTAACTATCAAAAATTAACCGCCTAGCTTCAGGCATTTTCCTTATTCTCTGCATCTGAGGACCCATCAGAAAGATAATTGACATTCTTTTTTTTCCGGTACATTGTAAGGTAACATCATCCTTAGATGGAGTCTCAACATTCCCAAATAATCCTAGAAGAGATCAGGCCTTCACTAACCCAGGCAATGAGAGGACTTTACATTTCTAGAAAAAGGTCATCTACATCTCCTAAATCAAGTAATTTGTGCTGAATCTGTAAGATGGTCACCAAGGGAGCATAAACCTTTCAGCTATTCATAGATATACACTCGCTATATTAATTTGAAATGCTCATAACATTTGCAGTGTTGAACAAGCAAATGAAACTTACGGCTGCAGAAGCTGCACGAATCTCTCTATAAGCTTCCACTTCCTCAGGGAAAGCCTGTTCAAGCCCCTCCAGGAGATGCCCTCGCAAACCCTGTGACAAAAGAGAAAATAAGTTATACATTCCAGGCTTTTCAAAATTGGACGGAAAACTCTAGTAAAACAAAGGAAAAGGCCCTAGAATGAAAACCACAGTTGAAGGAATCCAACAATGCAATCAGTGCAAAGAAGTTAGAGTAGTAGACTAGTAGTTGCTGTCATATAATCCGCAGCAAGGTCAAGGTTAGCATTAGGAAGAGATTTTCCCGAAGAGAAATTCGCACGAGAAGATAAAACAGTAAATAAGATCAATATAAATTTTCCTAAGGCAAGGGAAGAGGGGGTTTGGAGTGGGAGGGAGAGATAAGTAGCATATCAAAAGTTATCCTCAAGTCTACGCTCTCAAGGTTGAACGCCGAAGACAAAATGATAAACCTAATGAGTGTTTCCACCTTTTTCCCTATTAAACCTGCACAGTAAAAGTTCCCAGTGCATATCAGAAGGTTCTTATAGGAATATCTTCTAACAGGCACTATCCGTGCAGCACTATAGCGGAATGAAGTAAATTTTTTCAGTAGTAATATCATTTTAAATTGGATTGATTATTTTCCTTGTTTCATTAATTGTAGAAGTCTTTAGCTGTTGCAGGACTAGCTCTTTCCATTCGAGCAGTTACGAGAAAAACAATAAGAAGTAAGCCTGAACCGTAAACTAGCTGCGCACGGCTATAAGAATCCCCACTATCCAATTTTTTTCCAATCAAACTCATTCCATCATTCAATAAATCTATTCAGTGAGCTTTAGATTAGCTCTAAGAGCTTCAGATTCTTTCCAACCCTAAACCATTCAAGCAGTTATTTTTTTAATCAAGAAAAAACAAAAATAACTTCAAACAATTATTTAATTGACAAATATTTTAAATTTGAGCTTTAAATTTGGTCTGAGAGCAATAAGGAGATGCGCAAAAACTAGAACACCGCTCAAACATATCTTTTTCCATAAAACAGATCAAGAAAGCAAGGAGCGAAAACTCAATGGTTTATTTTTATATGGGCATCAACGTCCATAAGACCGTCTGGAATATAGGTACACTAAGACAATTATATTATATCATGTTTCTCCATTGCATATGTTAGTAAAAATGACTCAGAAAGAAGGGGCATTTCATAGGTCCTTAGTATTTGAACTAGAAGTAATACAAGTTTCCGCGACCATTTAGATGAGAAGTGTCACACTTTTTGGTAAAGGCCTCTCTCCTTCCTTCCATTCTTATTAAACTTTTACCAGTTCATTTCTATATGATATTTTTCTTGTTTATTTAGCATACTCTTCTTTGTGACTACTTTTTATCTCCAAATGACATACAACTGATCTTACACTCTGTCACCGGTCATTTTCTCCCTCAGGATCTTTAGGTAGCTAAAACAAGCACAAAACACAATAAATTGTCCAAAATAAGGTTCAGGTCAAACTGAGACAGCCAAATACAAATCCAAATTTCTAAGACTTCCAGGAACCAATTAGGCCAAAGGTACACTCTAAACAGTATTACAGGCATTGAAGTGAAAAATAACCTTGAATGCATCTGTTTTCCCCTTAGTGACTTGGTTCTTGGCAATGCAACTATTCAACACATCCCTCGTAAATTCATCTGGATTCTTCCCATCATCAATCAAGCTATAACAAAAATTACCACATATGAATACCAAAATTAAAACATAATAGCAAAAGAAAGTTTAGCATAAACAAGTATATTACTTCAGAACCTCCATAGGCACTTGAATATTGCATTTTTCTCCCAATTTCGCCATATTATCCAGCTCCAGCACAAGATTATTCCTAAAAATAAAAAATTAAAGCAATAAAGAAAAGGCACATGAATTTAAGATTATCGAAAGTACAAAGCTAAAAGAGAATTATACGTACAGACGTTGGAGAAGGGGAAGTTGAGACGAAACATTGTAAGAAGAGACGGTGAGATAAAGCTGGTGGAGAATTCCTAGGGTTTTGTCGATTGAATTTATGACTTGATTGAGATTTTGTTTTGACTCCTCGGCTGGTGAACCGGCGGTGGAAGCAGCGGCGGCCGTCGAATCGGCGGGTGATGCGTCGTTGGATTTAGGGTTTATTAATCCGTTGCCGCCGACAAAGTTATTCTGCGATGAGTCCATGTGCTTATGTTTGGATTTGCAAAACCGATCAGCGGATAGACGCAAAGAGAACTGCGAATTGGAGAATAGATGGTTTTGCTTTGCTAGTCACTTATTGCGATGTGCTAGATATAGGTTTGGTCGGTTAATCGAGCTAGGACCAACTCAATTTGCTATATGCCTCGTATAAGTAAGATTGATTGAATAATAAATATAAAAAAAATTAAGTAAACTTATTTTCAAATTCAGGTTATATATACCTTTCACTATAAATATTTTTTATTTCTTTTATATATATATATATATATATATATATATATATATATTATAAAAACACAAATAATTTACACTAAATATTGAACGACGAAAATATTTTCATAATATTACTAGACTTTTATGCCCTTAAGTAGCTAAAATATTTGTTTAATAAAGCAAGTTAAAGGTGGATATATTTATAATATTTAAAAAACTATCCAAGGATGAAGTTCTTTTTCGATTAAACTACACGACTGTAAATTCCTACACAGAACCATATTAAAGGTGAGAAATTGGAACCCCTGTCCGTACAATGATAATATTAGCATAATACAAAGCAAGTACAACCGTACCAAAAGTATTCGAAAGGGGTTTGAGTATCTCTAAATTTTGTTCGACAAAAATATCCCGAAAAATTAATTAATTGTTACGACCTTTGTACTATTTAGTATTGTCCAATATTTAGTAGTACTTAATTTGAAGTAAATAGAATTTCTGCAACGTACTCCAATTTTGTAATATGAATCCTTCCCTTATTCGAATAGGGAGTGAAGTTCAACGTTTTAGCTATTTTTTTTTAGCAAACGGGAAATATATATATTAGTAATTAAGTAGGGTTCAGTACATTGTACGCATACTTGGTGTCTCTAAGGACACTTTGATTACCTTGGCTTGCTAGAGTATTACAAGCATCATAAGATAGAAATTTGTCAAAAACATAATGTTTCAGTAGTTCCTTTTCCACAAAATATTTTACATAAGGTGGAGCTTTAACAAAAGTCTTATTGCCTTCCAATTGATCCTTTGCCTTTCTTGCCATGTGATGAGCTGCATTATTTCCTTGCCTGAATGTGTGCTGGAGGATTATCTCCTTCTGTTGGTGCATTAACCACCTGCATTCATTAACAATATCGTCATATAACCTATTGCCCTGTAGGATGGATTGGATAGCCTCCACAGAATCTGTCTCTATTACAAGTGTCACACCTCCTTTTTACCTACACCCCCCGAAAGGGGTATATATAAGGGAGTTTTTCCAATTAAAGGACAATCGAAACGGGATTATTTTTATTTAAAATTCAGAGTCACCACTTGGGATAATTTATGGTGTCCCAAGTCACCGGTTCAAATCCCGAATCGAGGAAAAGATTGACTCTGTATTACAGTCCGCGAACCAGAAATCCGGATAAGGAATTCTGTTAACCCGGGAGAAGGTGTTAGGCATTCCCGAATTTCGTAGTTCTAGCACGGTCGCTCAACTGTTATTATTGGCCTATTATCTGATTTTAATACATGTTTAGCCTGTGGTTCAATTTTAACTTATCAACCGCTTTTATTCATTTTTCAGAGAAAATTGCAACGTTATTAAAACACGTCTCAAACCACGTCACATAAATGTACCCGTGGTATTTGACATATTTTAACATCATTGAGATTTGGATTTGGGTCACATAAATGCGCACCCGAGTTTAGGAAGGTAAATTATTAAAATCACGCACCTAAAGCAACTACGCGTTTGCAACTTTGCAAGGGCCATAAAAATTCGCTAAATGACACGCCTCGAATTCTAAGAATTCACATGTTAATTAAATGAGGGCCATAAGCTATGAGTTATCTAATTATGGCGCACCTCAAATTATTTTAAGAAAACTAGTTGATTAAAGAAAAAAACTAAAAGGACTCGAAATGCCTTTATGCCAAAGCTCAACTTAACTAACTACCCCTAGGCATTTTATTTAACGAGCCATTATCTAAAGAAAAGTTACTTCCTCAACAGCTAATCAGACGAAGGAACTTGGGCCGACAGAGCTAAACAAACCCACACGGTACAAAACACATAACCAGTTCTTACAAGTCTTTTCCAACTTGGGCCCAAGGTGAACCCAATCCTCAAAGAACAAAATCAAGGACTCAAGACGCACAACACGAGTCCGAAGAGGGTCGTTCTTTGCTGGGCCAACCTAAGCCCAGATTTCAGAAATCCATTGTTAGTATAAGATCGGTTAAGCACCAATCAACCCAAAAAATCATGTGAAAGTATGAAATTGAACTAGTACTTAATTCTGAGTTTTTATTATTAGCTAAGCTTCCAATTTATATGACATGCATTTGGAGAACAATTGAAGATCCAATTTTAATAACTATGCAATAGGCAACCTTAACTTTCAAAGCCTCAGATAATTTAAACCTCAAATAACTCTCGTACTAATAGAACCTATTCTATGCAAGCAAACCAACAACTTGTCATTATGGAGACAAATGAGTGTTCATCTCTACATTTATAAACTCCAAACAGTAGAGGAGGAATCAACAGCCAACACTTAGCCTTTCAATGAATTCAAGTAAAGCCAAAGCTAGAACATGAATGATCTTGAGCATAAACCAAACAAAATCTCCAACCCAAATCATGATATTAAACCTTTGTTGCAAAGTTCTAACAGCTCCCTTACTCGACACACCCAAACTTATTTTAAGACTAGAGTCCAAAGTTCATTACAAGCAACAGGTTTGCTCGCAGATTCAAGGTATGCAAACAGTAAAGGTAAAAGTCTAACCTTACACTTGCAATTTAAGTTCTAACTACAGAACATGGAAGGCAATAGAAGAAACATAAAGAAAACTAAGTAAATATGGCTTGCATTTCATCAGATTTCACTTGAATCACATAGTCAACATCTGCTTGTTGCTCAGAGATAGAGAAATACCTAGGAAGCAAAAAGAAAACAGAAAATGAGAAATCAGCAGTAAGCAACAGCAGTTAGCTCAAATTTGACCAAACGAATGGCGAACAGCCCAGGATAAACCAATGGAACAGGAAGGGATCTTCAGAAAACTGATTCAAAACAAGCTTAAACCATTTTTCTACTCAGATGTACAAGTTCATCAGTTTTTCCAGAAATTCTAAATCATCAGAGGATGCAGCTAACCAAACCAAACAACTAGAACCAATTGGAATTTTAAATAATAACCGAGTTCAATCCATTTCTAACCCAGGCAAATCAAAAATTGGTTCAGAAAGTTGAAAACCTCAAAATTACAGAAGAAAACTCAATGGAACAGTAATTTTTCAGCCATTTGTTTTTTTAGAACTTTTATCTCTTGGGTCTTTTTTTTGGTCTGCCTTGAAAGGAAAGTTTAGGGTGCCTTTATAAGCAAGGGACTAGGGCAGACCTTAGATTTTAATATTCACTCCCTTAATCCCTTTTCAATTCTCATTTTTGCTGCTTAATCCCTAAACTTCTGACTTGCTGGCCAAGTAAGGCCTTTTTCAGCTTCTAGGAAGCTTCCTAGACAGTTATCAAAAGATTCCCTACCCCCAATTTCCCAAACTACCCTTTAAACAACTACCATTTACCTTTTAAACCAACTGGGTCAAGTTGACCCAAATTTACTTAGCGGGTCTCGGCTTGTAATCTCTGGGCCAGACCTTTTCTTTTGAGCCCAGCTTGACTCGAGGTCTTATAGAGGAATTCAAAGAAAAGAGGAAGAAGAAGATGGAACAGAAACAACAGGTTTTTGACCCAAAGCTTTAAAAGCCCAAATATAAGGGCAAACCCATTTAAACTAAAATTCAGGCTCAGAAACACTAATTAACTCAAAATGGGTAAACATGCAAAAAGTTCAAAGTATCAGAAGATCAGAGAATAAAAAAAATCGAAATTCACACACAAGAACAGAAACAGACAACAAAGGAGCTCAAAAAATTCGAACTCAGAAATTAAAGACATCATACCTAAAAACAGCCTATACCGTAAGAAATGCAGAAGAACTTTGAATCTTCAGAATCTCGGCTCAATCAGAGATTAATCATGTGTTTTTAACAAAATGCACGAATAAAGTCTGACCGAACCTGAACTCTTCACAAAGGTCTTGAGTGGGAGGAATTGGGGCTTTAGGGTTATGCCTTACTCTAAGATTCGAGAAGCTCAAGGGACATTCGAGGGAAAATATTTGTGGATTCAACCTGAGGGAGGTGTTGGGGTTTCGGATATCAATTTGGGAGTGATTTGGGAGAAGTTAAGTTTTTGGTCTTAACTTCCAATTAAAGATTCGACGAGTTCCATGGTGATTCGAGGAAAACCAACGACGGATTCGACATGAGGGGGGATGAGGGTGTTATGGTGTGAATCTGGTGTGGATTTGAGGTGGCGCCGCCGGGCTAAGGCGGTGGAAATGGGGCGACGTCATTAGGGTTTGTAGGTTGGGGTTTCTGTTAAAGAGACGATGAGGGGGTTAGGGGGTGCGTTTGGACACTAATATACTAACGGAAAACTAGTTCCCTTCCGTTGGATTGAAAGAGATCAACGGCTCAGATCTGGGGATATCAAATGGCGTCGTTTGGTTGGGCGGTGGGGCTGGACCGGATATTGGGGCGGGTTTGGGCCAAAATTGGGTGGGTTCCAGGACAAAATGTTTGGGCATAGATACAGTTCAATTAATTTTGGCCCAAATTCCATTCCTTCATTTCCATTCCTTATCTTTTATTTAATTGTTTTTCTTTTCCCCTTTTAATTAATTAACCTAAATTAAAACTCTTAAAAATAATTAATTTACTAAATTAAGCTAAAAACCTAATATAATATTTACAAGAATTAATTATTTCTAAATTAAAAGGGAAATTATTGATTTATAATTAAAATGCTGGAAATGCAGAATTAAACCAATTTTGTGATTTTCATTTTTAATAAAACATCTAATTTAATGATTAACCTTAAAATGTGAAAATAAATCCTAAACACAAATGCAGTGTATTTTTGTATTTTCATGAATAAAATAAACATATAGAGACAAATGCAAACAATAACAAAAATGCTACGAAAATCTACGAGATTGCAAATAATGAAGAAAAATTATTTTGTTGAATCTATGGGAATAATTCATATAGGGCAAAAATCACGTGCTCACAACAAGCGGGTATATTCTCCATTCCTCAGCCATTTTGAGTCCCTCTAGTAGAGCTTTTATCTCCGCTTCTAGTGAACCACCTGCATATGATTGTTTACCAAAATCCACAATCCAGTGTCCTTTGGCATCCCTGAAAATACCTCCCAATCCACATTTTTGTGTAACACTGTCAAAGCTAGCATCAATATTAAGTTTAGATCATCCTTTTGGTGGTTTTTGCCATGCAATTTTGATGTGAATTTTTGGAGGAGTGTACATATTTTTTTCAGTGAGGAGTTTATATTCAGTAGCCTTTTGAATAATAAAATTACCATTGATGGGAGTAGTCGTGTTATTATGGTTGTTATTATTTCTATTTATCCAAGTGTACCATATAATAAAAGGAAAGAAAAGGGCCAATTTATAAAAGTGTTCCTAATTGGGTAGTTAAAAGATTTCAATTGGTTCAGCCAGTGGCCACTTGGTGCTTTATAGTATTGATGCCACCCAACATTATCCCAAAAAGGTTTGATCGCCTTGCAATTAAAGAAAATATGGGTTATAGATTCTTCTTCGTTATTTCTACATACCAGGCACATTGGATCGACATTTAAGCCAATTCGTGCCAGATATTGTCTACTGGGAATCCTATTATGGAGGCATTGCCACATAAAGAATTTTATTTTGTTGGGACAATTAAGGTTCCAAATCCATTGGAAATCTACTAGGTTGTTTTTAGGAGGCTCTAATAAGTTGTAGCATGATTTGGTTGTGAAAAAATCTTTAGTAGTTAGTGGCCATATATGAATATCACTTCTTGGTCCCTTTAGCCGAATTCTAACCTTACTAATGATTTCCTTAATATTGTTTGGAATATTAAGAGAAATTTTATCAAAGTCTCATTTTTCTCCATTAAATAAGTCTTTTAGTTTTAAAGATTGATCCCTTTTTTGGAGTGGTCCTTCCACTGTTTCCCTTAGACTTCCTACCTTTGGGATCCAATTGGTTTCCCATTGTTCATGTTAGAGAAGATGTGAGGAGACCAAATAATTTCTTTAGAGCATAAATCCCAACCCTTTTTAATGCTTTTCCAAATGAAAGAATTTTTATTATTGGCATTACTTGAAGCATAAGAAGAGATTAATAGAGTATCCCAAGGAGAGGTAGCATTGGTGAGCATTCTCCATACCATACTAGCTAATGTGCATAAATTTTTTGAATTTACACTATGGATACCAAGACCTACATTTGTTTTTGATTGGAAAATGGTAGACCAACTTATAAGGTGAATTTTGTTTTCTCTCATTTGTAGACCCCCAAATGAAATCTCTTTGTACCTTATCTATTTTATTAAGGGTCTTTTTCGTCAGTAAAGTGTATTGCATATAGTGGTTAGGTATTGAATTTAAACAAGAATGTGAGAGTGTTGTTCTACCTGCTATATTTATGAATTTTATTTTCCAAGCAACTAGTTTGGATCTCATTTTATCCACAATAAATTGGTAGTCCCTTGGTCTAGGGTAGTTATTTAAGATAGGGAACTCTAGGTAAGTACCAAAGGACTCACTTTTTTTAATTCCTAGTATGTGAGTAATATCCTTTACGACAGTTTCAGAACAATTTTTTGAAAACATAATTTTTGATTTGGTAAGGTTAATTTTTTATCCTGAAATAGTCTAGCCCTACCTTGATGGTGTGGCATGATTTTTTATTGGCTTTGGCCATCAAAGTGAGATCATCTGCGAAGAATAAGTGGGAAAAATTTGGACAATTCCTCCCTGTGGTTATTGGATCCCAATTCCTAATATCTACTTGATGGTTTATGTATCTTGGAAGCATTTCCAAACAAAGGATGAAGCTATAGGGAGAAATGGGGTCCCCTTTCCTAATCCCCCTACTTGGCTCAAAAGAGTTTGTAATGGAGCCATTAACTAGGACTGCTATTGAACTTGTTGAGATACAATTTAATAGGAGTTTTGAGAATTTGGGGGGAAATTTGAAATACTGGAGGGTATGTGTACAAAGGACCGCTCAAGTCGATCAAAAGCCTTTTCCAAATCAATTTTAAGGATCATTTGACCTTGTTTTCCTTTTAATTTCTTTAAGTTTAAAACTAGGTCTTGGATAATGACGACATTATCAGAAGCTCTTCTATTTTCATGAAGCTAGATTGAAAGCGGCTAATTAGGTGATCTAGGAATGGTTTTAGCCTATTTGCTAGAATTTTTGTGATTATTTTGTAATGGTGTTACAGAGTCCAATTGGCCTAAAATTCCTAATGTTGTTAGCATTTGGAATTTTGTGTATTAGACAAACATAGGTTTTGTTAATAATAGGGGGATTACTTGCGTATTAAAATGTCATGACATAGTTTCACAACTGAAGGGCCTATAATATTCCAGTATTTTTGGTAAAAAAAAAGGGTGGAGTCCATCAGGTCCTGGAGCTGTAAAAGCTTTGAAAGAAAAAATGGCCCTTTTGATTTCTATGTCTAGCAAGGGTCTATCTAATGTACTAAGGTTTACAAGACCAATATTTGAACTATGGTTTAGAGGATTTTTCCTACTTGTATTGATGTGAGAAGTGGTGAAAATATTTTCAAAATAATTTTGGACATAAGACATAATTAAAAGGGGATCATTGATCGAATTTCCAGCATCATTTTAAAAAAAAATTATCTTATTTCGTCTCTTCCTATTTGAGGAACAAATGTGAAAATTTTTTGTATTAGAGTCACCTTCATATAGCCACATTACCCTAGATCTTATTTTCTAATAATCTTCCTCTATCATCAGAAGATCATTATAGTCACTTTTTAAGTCCTTTTCAAGGTTTTGTAGCAAAATGCTTGTAGCATACTTTTTTGAATTTTGTATACCATTTAGACGAGCTAAAAATTTACGCTTTTTTCCCATAATATCACCAAATGTTCTAGCTTTCCAATATCTTATGCATTGAACAAAATTATGACTAGCTCTAAGGAAGTTTGGGTCACACCAATTGTCTCTCACTATAGGTAGAAATTTCGGGTGTTTGCACCAAAATGTTTCTAGTCTAAAGGGTTGTTTATGGAGGGTTCTAATTCTAGGTATTAGTTCAACTAGGATAGGGTTGTGATCCGAGTAAGTTTTAGGAAGGTGAATTATTGAACTTTTAGGGAATAAATCTATCCATTCATCATTCCCAAATACTTTATCCAACATTTCCATTATTAGACCTTTATTTTTATGCCTATGGTTAGACCAAGTAAATTTGTATCCCTTGAATCCAAGATCAATGAGTTTACAACTATTAAGTTTAGACCAAAGGAATTTGGCTCTAGAGTCATTGAGAGGTCTGCCTCCAAACTTATCATTAGAACTAAAAACATCATTGAAATCCCCTCCCACCATCCAAGGGCCTATATGATTTCTACTAATATTCTCTAGGTTTTCCCATATAGTATTTCTATTATAGATATCAGTACTAGCATATATTGTACTAAAAAGCCATAGTTTACGTATAGGAAGTACCTCAATCGTTGCATGGATTTCTTGATTTCTACGGACAAAGTTTTGGACAGTCACCACCTCGTGGTTGTATAGTATCACAATTCCTCCTGTCTGGCCATCAGATGGAACCTCTATCATCTCCGTAAGTCCAAAGTCGTTAAGCAGTTCAACATGGCTACCCATTCTAGTTTCCACTAAAGCCACCATGCATGGTTTATGAGTGTCGACCATTTCCCTGATATTTCTTTTAACGTTTTCATTATTACCACCTCTTATATTCCAAATGATGATATTAGTTGGTCGATTCATAGAGACATTAAGGTTTTGATTTGGTGGCTCCCCGTTTTCCCTCACTGCCCTAGTATTGGGTTCCTTCTCAATGCAGGCACTGATATCATTGCCCTGTTTCCCACCGTTGGGTCCTGGGGTGGCCTGATGTCCATCGAGCATTTGTATAATGCTAGTGAGCAGTTGAGTACGTGCCTCTTCTCTTGCATCTCTGTAAATAGAAATACTTTTACCCCGTCTAGGTTTGAGAATTTTAGGACTCGTTCTAAGATTATATTGAGTGGTTCCTCCTCCTCCTCCATCTCTGCCTCTACTGGTTCTTGGTTTTGAGCAGGTTGATGAGGTGGTGATGGGGGTTGTTGGGGTGGTTGAGGAATGTGGGGTTCCTGAACTGGTGGAGGGTTCTCCCATGGCATGAATATGGGATTGAGTTGAGTTAGTGTTTCTGAGGGAAAGAATGGCATATCTAGGAGAGCATTCTGTGGGTATATGGAGTTGAAATGGGGTAGTAGATTCCAATGTTTTCTCATAGCATGCACTAGTTGAGGGTTTACTGAGGGAGCTAGGGGTTGTAGGATGTTGTTTAGCCATACTTGATTGAGGTAGTTGTTTATGTCTAACCTCATTCCCTCCGCTACTAGTTGAGCTAAGTACTGAGTGTTGTATAGTATGACAATTGAGTCCTGACCATTGATTTGTAGGTTGAACGATACTGCATGGCCCATTAATCCCATTTCTATCCATGACACAAGCTAGTAGTCCTGTGCTTTTGGAGGTTGGACATATATTATTTATGGATTTTCTATTTGGAGAGGAAAGGGTGGTAGATTCTCCATGGCAATTGCTCTGTGTTGCCTTAGAATCTGTATAAGTCTGGGTCGTCTCCTTATGGTCGAGGGAAGTCTGGGCATTTTGAATGGAGATAGGAATACTTAAGGTCTGCAACTTAGGCGTGGAAGAAAGGCTAGGAGTTGCGTGTGAGGGATTGGGTGATAGGGCAATGATTTGGGATTTCGATTGCATGGCTTTTGGTTGCCCAATGCCATTGTTTATAGGTTTTTCTTCTATGGATGTAGTATCCATTGTTTGGCTATGGCTATTGTACAAATGTAAGACATGGCCATCTTTTTTGGCCATTTGGCTTACATGCTCAGGGAGGAAAAGATTATCAAATCCTAATGAAAGATTTTTGTCCGGATTTTTGGTTAAGCTAGAGTAATTACCAAATTATTTTATTTCATTGGTAGAAAGGGCAATAGAGTTGGTATTAGTAGTAGGGGTAGATTTGTCATTTGCCAACTTTCTTGCATGGACTCATTTTCAATTTTTTTTTAGGGAAAGACACGTTATTTTCCAGCATGTCAAAATCTTCATTTGGAGTGGACATTTGTTCATTTGCATGGCTATTATTAGGATCATTAAAAAATAACTTATTCCCTTGGGTGGTTTCATTAGTGGTTTCATCTAAAACCATGTGCTCATTTTCTAAGAGAATAAAATTACTTTTTATTAGTAGGGAGGTTCCTGGTTTAGCTATGGTAGCCGGATTCCTTACCTTAGCAGTGGTAGTAGGATTTTTTGCTATCTTTATGTCCATTGGAGTAATGGATTTCTTCGGATCCTTTGATTTGTATTGTAAATACTTAGTATCGAGGTATTTACCAGTGCTTGCATTGAACATCTTAACGGGGATACCTGGACCTTTGTTATTTTTGACCGGCTTGATGGTATCTTGTTGGATGCTTCTTGAGACTTGTTTCCTTCCTTTGTTAAAGGAAACTGTCTTCCACTCCTCTTGTTGATTTTCCAGATTTGAGGATGTCGCCTGCTCCTTGGTTGTTTCCTTAACCGCCTTAGCATCCAATTTAATAAAAGAACACTGTTTTATTGTGTGGCCTAGTCTGCCACAGTTTGTGCATAGGAAGTTATCTCCTTCATAATGAATGTATTGTTTATGTTGTCCAACATATAGGAATGGTTGGACTGGGATTTTTAGAGGAAGTTCAACACAAAGTCTTGCATATCGACCCCTTGATGTGGTTGAAGTACAAACATCAATCGACCAATTGCATTGCCAATTTTTTCAAGTATTTTGCCATCATAAAATTCCGTAGGCAGTTGTGGGAGTCTAACCCATACTGCCGTTGTTGTTAGCCTCTCTTTTGAAGCCACAAAATTTGGTTTCTATTTAGTGATGAAGAGGAAATGACCATTAATGAACCAAGGTCCTTGTTGAATAGCCTTCTCCATGTTGTCTTTATTTTTGAACTTGATTATGTAGTAATCTTCTCCTAGATCAATCATTTGGAAATCTTCCGTTGGCTTCCATAAGTCTTAGATTTTCTTTTTCAAGTAGTGGTGCAACATGCGTTTGCCCACTAACTTCACTATGATATCATTCTTCCAGGGCTCGTAAATTCTTTGTCTGTTTTCATCTGACAAAACAATAACTTTGATTCCTTATGCACTGGGGGATTCTGGAAGTTCAGCCCTACCTTCTATATGAGAATTCTCTGTTAACTCCAATTTTTTTTTTATTTCGAGTAGAGTCAAACATCATTGGACTAGATGTTGTTAACATGTCCTTGAAGGATAGTTTAGTTTGTAGGTTGGTTTGTATGGAAATGTCATGATCAATATCAAGTGGTTTGGGTATTTTTTGGCTTGGGGATTCATGATTCTGGAGTTTCATTTGAGAGAGATTAGAAATCCTTACGCTATCACTATATAACTTAATAAATCCAACTACAAAAAATGGTAATAATTGTCCAGGTTGCCCACGTCAACGTTTTAGCTATTTCGATTACTATGTCTTACATATTCTTGAGTTCAGAAGAAGCGATTAAAACCAGAAATCAGAACCAAGGTGCAAATTTGGAACAGTCCACATCCAAAACATCATGAAAAACAATTCTTCGAACCACCCTTATATTGAGTTCCACTGGCACATGCACCATTGTCGTTGGAATGTGTTAAAAGTTCATATATTTTTTATTTTGGTTCTTCTTCCTTTTCCCCCTTTTTTTCAAGATTACAAAGCTGATTTAAATGATGTGCATAGAGGTCTGATTATGTTCATCAACTAATCTGTAGGTTACAATTTACAAAGATAAATCCTAAACGCACGACCCTCTGATCAACTACATATAACTTCTTCTTTTTACATCTTTAATTAGGGTTTAAAGTTTTGTTTTGTTTGCCTCTAATTTATAGTGCCTTCTAATTTAGTGAAAGTCTTAATTGATGTTTAAATATGTGATATGATTGATGATTTATGGCTTATCCCGGTGTCTTGCCTTATGATAATAAAATTGTATTTCAGATGACTTTATTGAAAAAATTTGTTTCAATTCACAACTCATTCGATCGGGAATAATAATTTTAAACATGTAAATTTCTCTCTCCCTCTCTCTCTCTTTCACACACTCTAGAGTTGCATGATATTGTAATGAATCCAATATCCACAACCAAATACCCAATTAACAGATTGATATATTGTTAACGAGAACAAAGAAATTACACTAAAAAGTGACAGTAACTAAGGATAGTAAAAGAAAGAAAGGGGATGAGAAGACAGATTCACAAAGAGAAATAGACGAGGGAGAGACCAGGAGGGAGAAGTTTTCCCGATAACAATTCGCATAAGCGTACACTTGCACGAACTGATTATTATAGTAACTGTATCCCTCTTGTCCAGTAATTCATTGACACATGTACCTCAACCTGGGTCCCAATTGTAGTCTAATAACCTCTCTTTGGGCTGGTTAATATTCTGACCCACGCGAAACCAATTCCCAAGCCCAATCCATTTGTTTTGGTCTACCTTGTTCATAACAATACTCCCGCCCTCAAAGAGAACCTTGTCCTCAAGGTTCGAGTATAGCCTTATCAATAAGGAATGAGTGTTGACATGTGGTCGAATTAAGCTGCCTTGTCGTTGTTGCTGAAGTGGGTATGGCGGAGTTGACTGCGAAGCAAGATACTGCAAAATGTGACAAATCCTCATTTGACCATAGCTACTAGCTCTCTGCCAGTAGAAAAGCATTTCTCTTCCTCTGTTCCTTAACTCCAACTTGTTTTGATCAATCACAATCTCATGCCTTGAAATTACCAGACTAGGTAAAGGGTCATAGACATATGTAGTTTTCTAGTACATGAAGAACGGCAAGTGAGCTTTAGTACAAATTGAAACCCATGAAATAAAAGCATCAGCAAACCTGTTTGCAATTAGGCTAAACATACCAGGTTCGTCCATTTGATTGCAAAGAACGAGGTTACCCTCACGGATTATATCAAAGCTAAATATGTCTAAATATGTCAGATGATAAATTCCATATTTCACTCTCCCTTTAGCCAAATCCGTCGAGTGAGATGAGATATCCCTTTGTCTGCCGGGATCCCACACCTTAGTCATAGAATCAGAATATACACAGAAACAAAAATTGCCCCGAGATCCCAGTAATAGTTGTGCCTCCGAGGTCTCTGTATGAACATATAGATTCATGGTCTTGGAATTGATTCCTGGATCCCATACACAATTAAGAAGCACGATTCCACCAAGACTAACAATATACATAGTAGCACTGGAAACTGGTGCAACTTTATAGCTCCATGATTACTCAAAATATTTTGAGTTGATAATTTTATTATTAGAAGATGATAGACTAGCTGCAACTTCTCACATATAAAAGCTATTTCAACATTTGGATTCCAGATTTGGTGTTCTTCACATAACCTTGTATAGTCCCATGAATGACTTCCATAATATCCATTCTTTTTCATACTATCCCCCGCCACCCACATAGAATCAGAAATTCTTGGAAGATGCAATTGGAAGGTCGCTACAGTAATACTCTCATAATAAAGAAAGTAAGAATGGACAAGGGCTTTAATCAGGAAAGAATCAATTGCACACCAAGAGTGACGGAAAGAGGAAACCATCAGGAAGGTTTTCAAGATCTTCTTTTTAAAATGGAACAGGAGCTCATCTAGCTTGTGACTAATATAAGATATTGTAGGAAGTTCAAATAGAAGAACATAAAAATATACATCTTCATCAGTGAAGATGCTCCTTAACCATCGAAGATTTTTGGCCATTCCTAGCCTCTCATCCTCCTTAATATCCAGTGCATTTTTCGGAAGATTAATAAAAAATGACCACACCCTGACCATTAGATGAATATAAGCAGCAATGTTATTTCTTTTATCATCAGCAACCAGGGAATCCTTTGTTGGTAGGCCAAGTGGCCATTCACCATAAGCTCCTTGCTCGTCCAACGTAACAACATCATCAATATCTATGTGAAAACCATGAATTGCAATCCCTATGAGAACATTTGAGCCCACACTATTTGTTATTACCCGTCTGCATACAATTGCAATATATTGCAACGGAAGGGTCAAGGGCACAATGCAAGCATTCCACTAGGTAAATACAAAATTTCTTGTAGCGCCAACATATGTGGAAGGCAAACTGGAGCCAGGATCAAAGGGAAAGTCTAATCCAGAGTGATTAGGTGGAAATTGATGCAAAGTGAATAAAAGTTCAGCACAACCGAGTTTATACAAATAATCAAGTATACCTCTACTGATAAGTTGGTTGTGTCGGCAAGCGGAAAGCATACAAGGCACTGTAAGTTGATTATCAAACATGACAAGATCATTGTAAGCACACTTAACTGCAGAAACTACGTCAAACACTTCATCAAACAGCTGGGTTGCTGTAATGACTGAATCATTCTTCACTGAATTTTTAACTTCCATGTTAAGTTCCCCGTTGGGTATTTCAGCAAACACCTGGTAGGCATAGCTTCTCAAATAAGCCTCTTCTTCGGGATCGTCCACAGGGCTGGAGAGTCCTTTATCCAAATCAAAATTAGTCATTGATTCTGCAATAACAAGAGGTGTCGAGACTTCCTCTGACTCACACTTATCGTCCAAAGACACAACCACGTCTGAGTGCTCTGTAGTGTTAGGGATCTTCTTGGAAGAGGCAGACATCATCTGCTCCATGTTGTCGAGGTGCCTGAGCATACGAGCATTATTGTCCATCATAGCCATTATCAAATCCTGGATGGCATTGAGGTGATAGTGGACAATGGTAGAAGAGTAGAGATCCATGGAGTCCAAATCAATGAAAGCACCAATGTAATGAATCCAATATGTACAACCATATACCTAATTAACAGATTGATATATTGTTAACGAGAACATAGAAATTACACTAAAAAGTGACAGTAATAGAAAGAAATGGGATGAGAAGACAGATTCACAGAGAGAAATAGACGAGGGAGAGAGACAAGGAGGGAAAAGTTTTCCCTATAACAATTTGCATAAGCGTACACTTACACGAACTAATTATTATAATAATTGTATCCCTTTTGTCCAGTAATTCATTGACACATGTGTTAACAAACAAAATCAGAGGAAATGAAGGTTTTCATCAATGGAAGTTAGGGTTCGAGAAGGTTCTTTTGAGAGAGAACTCTAATTAACAAAAAGTGTGAGAATGAGAAATAAGTCGGTCAACCCATTAGAATTGGGCCTACTCCTTTATATACAATACCCGGAATTAGTCTATTACAATATCAACTCACTAAGCTAAACAAAAGGAAAAATACTATTCTATTTTCTGAACAAAAACAATGCTATACGGATAAATAAACATTGGGCCTGCAGATGTGTCACGTTCTCCACTTTGGGCCTGAGGCCAAATATGCAGATAGCCCAACACCCCCCTTTAAGTTGAAGAGGGAGAGCACCTTCAACTTGCCTAGGAAAGAATGATGGAGAGCATCAGGTAAAGGTTTGGTAAGGATATCAACAAGTTGTTGAGCAGTGGGTACATGATATAGCTGAATCATTCCATCAAGCAACTTAGTCCGAATGAAATGACAATCTACCTCGATGTGCTTAGTACGCTCGTGAAATACCAGATTCTTGGCAATATGAATGGCTGCCAAATTGTCACAAAAAACAGGAATAGGAGATGAAACAGGAACGTAAATGTCATGCAATAATCTGGATAACCAAGTCAATTCAGCAATGACTTTGCTCACAACATGATATTATGCTTCAGTTGAAGACAAAGAAACCACTGGTTGCTTCTTAGACTTCCAATCAACAAGACTGTCATCAAGATTTGCGTGTATCTGGGCAGGCAGCCCAATCACTTGCGGAGTAAGCATGTACAGGCAAATAAGAGGAATCAGAATAAAATAGTCCAAGATCAGCAGTACCCCTGAGGTATCTAAGTAGGTGAAGAGCAGCAGTCATATGAGGAAGTCTAGGTGTCTTCAAAAATTGACTTAAGTGTTGAACCCCAAAAGAAATATCAAGTCTTGTGTGTGTAAGAAACAACAACTTACCAATAAGACTTCTATACTTCTCTAGGGTAGGAAGGACATCACCAACATCAGCATGTAGTTTGTTGTTCAACTCCAAAGGACTAACCACAAAACTCACATCAGAACAGTCATACTCATATAGCAAATCAGTCACAAACTTCTTTTGATTAAGGAGAATACCCCCAGGCAAAGTACTGACTTCAATACCCAAGAGATAATGCAAGGACCCCAAATCTTTAATCTTGAATTCATTGTCAAGAAAATGTTTCAAAGAAGCAATTTCATGTAAATCATCACCTGTGAGAATTATGTCATCAACATAGACTGCCAGGATGACTAGATGACCAGGAGAACCTTTTATGAATAAAGAATAGTCATTAAGTGAATGGTTATAACCTCTAGAACATAAGGCATGGGACAATTTTGCATACCATTGTCTTGAAGCTTGCCTTAAACCATAAAGGGATTTCCTAAGTCTACAGACCAGGGGAGCAGAAGTAGAAGAAGTGGAAGATGAAACAGAAAGACCCAGAGGTAGCTTCATGTAGACCTCTTCATCCAAATCACCATGAAGGAATGCATTGTTAACATCAAGTTGAAATAAAGACCACTTTTTCTTAACAACAACAGCAATAAGACATTTCACAGTAAACATTTTCACCACAGGAGAAAAGGTTTCATTAAAGTCCCTCCCCCTCAACTTGGGTATCCCCTCTAATGACAAGCCTAGCTTTATATCTTTCTACACTATCATCAGCCTTGTATTTGATTTTATAGACCCATTTGCACCCAATGGGCTTCTTACCCTGTGGTAACTCAACAATGTCCCAAGTGTGATTTAGTGCTAAAGCTTCAAATTCTTTCCTCATGGCATCTTGCCAAGTTGGTATAGGAGCTGCCTGAGAGTATGTGTAAGGCTCAAAATCTGTATGCTGAGTGACAGAACAAGAAAGAGATGAAGGGAGTTGATAAACATAATCCTTCAAATAGGAGGGATGAGAACGGACTCTACTGGATTTCCTTAAAAGTGGCCCACTACAACATAAGGTATTTATAGCTACGAAATCTCAGCTACAAATTTGAAAATCATGACTAATACCTAACAATAGCTACAAAAATTAGAATTTCCTGGCTATTTACACATTCGTAAAATTTGCTAGCCACGAAAATTAAACTGGTAAAGTTAATTCTTTATTTTTGCTATAATTGCTAACAATCGTAGCAATAATTGTCTAAATAGCTACAAATTTATTGCTACAATTAAATTGCGTAGCTAATTTAGGCGTTTTAGCCAGACATTAAAAGTTATTGTAGCAATAGTAATATTTTAGCCACGATGAACTATTTAAAATAAAATATTATAGCTGAAGAAAAATATTTGCCTCAAGTTATAAAAAATTGTGGCAATAGGTAAATGATATAGCCACGGATTTATTGGTATGACAAAATATTGTAGCTAACTGTTAGTTTTTGCTACAAACTAAAAGTTATTGTAGCAAAAATAACCTTTTAACCATAATAAATTATTTAAAATAAAATATTATAGCTAGAATATTTTTGCTTCAATTTCTAAAAATTGAGGGCAATGATTGGCTTAATAGCTATAATTATTTTTCATTACATATTAATCTAGCCACAAATTTATTGCTCTGATAAAATTTCGTAGCTAATCGTCAGTTTTTACCACAAGTTGAAACTTACTATAGTAATAATAACCTTAAAGGCCCATGAAATTATTCGAAACAAAATCTTGTAGCTAATGATTTTTGCTTCAAACTAGAAAGAAAATAAAAATAGTTGGCTTAAAAAAATGAAAATGGTTGTCACGACAAAAGTGATGAATATTTTTGCTTGATTATGAAAATCATGCGAAGAGTTGTCTAACACTATTAGGTAATAAAATATTAATGTCAAATGTAACCGTTGTATTTTTCTTAAGATAGAAAAATAGTAGTTGTATATGATTAATAACTTGTTTGGCTAAGCTGGAGAAATCAACTTATTTTGATAAGTACTTTTTTTAAAACTGCTTTTGAAAAAGAGAAGCAGTTTGTGTTTGGCTAATCACTTTGAAAAGTACTTTTGAACAATAATTTGTGTTTGGCCAAGTTTTTCAAAAAATACTTTTAAGTATCAAATTACGAATAAGGACACGAATAGATTTACTTAATATATAGTTAATATTATAAGTAAATAAATAATCTCAAAATTTTGTTATTACAAGCAATAATTAAATCTTTTCATTTTATTTAAATAAAATATGAAAATAAAATATTGCTCTTGCTAAGTATTAGGTTTAACGGTTATTTTAGTATATATTACTATATTTTATTAAGGGTATTTTTGGTAAGACGAAAAGTCAAAATGCTTTTGCTTCTGTTTTTGGGGAGAAGTTACTTTTTTCTACTTCTCAGAAAGTGCTTCTGCTTCTTTCCAAAATCATTGTTTTTTTCCCAAAAAAGCTTGGCTAAACACCTCAAGTTAGGAAAATAAAGTGCTTTTACGAAGAAAAGAAAACAATTTTGGCCTCTTGAAAAGCTTGGCCAAAACACCATAAGAAATAAAATAGTAATTATATATGAGATTAAATAATTGTTTAAAATGCAAAATTAATCTTCATTCTCAAATAATATATCATTTGTTTACTTGCTTATATCAGCAGAACTTATCAATTGTCTTTTTAGACTTATCAAGCTCATATTTTATTTTACTGCAGTTGTTGTTGGTTACATATTTTGTTATGTAAAATTTAAACTATTATTAATAGTTGTGGATATTTATGTATGTCATATACTCTATTACTTTTAAATAAATATACTTATTTATTTCAAAAACGTATTCATATATATATATATATATATATATATATATATGATTTTATATAATTCATTTTTAAATAAGTGCTCATATAATGAAAAGCTAAATAAATATTTTGTTTTTCTTCAAGTTATAAAAGATCGTGGCAATGGTTGGCTTAACAACTACAATTAGTTATCATGACAAAATGATACAGCCACAGATTTATTTGTATGATAAAATTTCATAGCTAAATATATATTTTTGCCACGAGTTAAACTTACTTGTAGCAAAAGTAACCATTTTGCCCCAATAAACTATTTGAAACAAAATGTTGTAACTAAATAAATATTTTTACTTCAAATTATTTAAAAGAAACATGACAACATTTGGATTAATAGCTACAATTAATTGTCATGATGAAATTATATAGTCACTGATTTATTGCTATAATAATATTTCGTAACTAGTCACATATTTTGGCCACGAGTTAAAATTTATAGCAAAAGTAACCTTCTAGCCATAACAAATTACTTAAAATAAAATATTATAGATAAATAAATATTTTTGCTTCAAGTTATAAAAAAAATATTGCAATAGTTGGCTTAATAGCTGCAGTTTGTTGTCATGACTAAATGATATAGCCACAAATTTATTACTATGATAAAATTTTGTAGCTAATTATACATTTTTGCTACGGTTGAAGCTCTCTATAGCACAAGTAACCTTGTTACCAAACTAAATATGTTTGACATTAAATGTTGTATCTAAATAAATAATAATGAGAAATATATATTTTTAGCCGTTCCCAAAAATAATAATCGACAAAATAAATCTCTTTTGTATATATGTGTATCATATACATATAATACACTTATTTTATATACTTGGCTAAAGAATGCAATTAGTTTTGCCCAACCGGTCAATTTTATATTTGTCCTAAACTAATTTTCTTCAAGTTTTAAAAATTATGGCAATTTTTAGCTAATAAGCAGATATAATTGTTTTTTTATGAGAAACGACATATCCACAATTTTATTGATATGATGAAATTTTGTAGCTAATCATTAATTTTTTTCCATGAGTTAAAACTAACCATAAAAATAGTAAACTCTTAGCCACATTAAACTATTGGAATTACATGTTGTAGCTAAATGAATATTTTTGCTTCAAGATATATAAAAAATGTGGAAATAGTTGTTACATTTTTATATAATTTTCATATATTTAATTACATTAAGTATTATGAATTTAATATTGTTGATATCTAAGTCCATAGAAAATTAATTATAATTTTATTAAATAAATATAACTTGTAAGTTTCCATTTGTAACTAAAAAATAATCAAACTATTTACAATTGATGTGTGAAATATAGAATTTAAACAACTATAATCTTGTAACAAGTTAGAGAAATATTTTAATTAATTAATTTTTAACATAAAGAGTTAGAGTTTTGGTATAATAGAGAAAAGTTAATAATTGTATACAATTAAAAAAATTATTAATTTAAAATATATAATTAAAATCTAAACAATACTCTTTAATAATAGATCATTTGTTGTACAATCTGATCTTTCTATAATAGTCATCTTTTAGACCATTATTTCACTGTAACAATAAGTTTTCTTAGGAATTGATTTTTGTTTTATATTTTATATCTCTATAACAATATTTTATTATATTATCAACATCCATCATTATAATAGTATACTCATGTAAAACTATCTCTCTATAACATCATTGGTTAAATATCTATATATTAATTGTTTATTATTTTATAAAGTAAAAAAATAATATAATTATATTTGTTGGAGACGTACCTTTAATAAATTTTAGTGAAAAAATCGGGAACAGAAAAAAACTCTGTTAACTAGGGGAAAAAAATTGAAAAATATAAAAGTAGAAACTTTTTATATTTTAATATTTGTTCATACGTTCCACCTTATTGATATTGTATTAGATTTTTAAATTTTTAATTAATAAAATTGGAATATCATTTGAAATTTTAAAAACAAACTATATTATTTTCTTTTATGACATAAATAAATTTAAAATTTTTTTGGATATATTTTAATCAAAAACAAAATAAAATTTAGATGTTAAATGTTATATATGTTTATAAAATCAATCTCAATAAAAGGCAACAAATTGTTAAAGGTCGTTTGATATGATGGATAAGGAAAATAATTTTGAAATAAAAATTTAGTACCGCCATATTCCTTTTTTGGTTACTAATCCTGGGATATGTTATCCCAAGAGTAAAAATGTCAGGATAGCTTATACATGCCAGAGGGTAGAATTGTAATCCCAGGATAAGTTATCCCATGATAAAGCAGTAAAATTGACAATCCCAGGATTAATACGATATACCAAACAATCAACAAGAAATAATACTAGGACAATTAATCCTCGCATAATTGATCTCATCATAACTTGTCTTCAAACCAAACGATCCCTTATAGATGTATAAGTATTGCAACTAATTCTAAAAAATATTCTATTTATACTTTAAATGAATTTTTTATTACAATTTAATTTTTTCTACAATCTAAACTCAAAACATTATATACACAATAGCTTAGTTCCCATTTTGTTTATTTGTTGTTTTGCTAGCAAAATTTTATTATTACTACATTAGTTTTGTTTTTAGTATTTTACATAATATCGTGTAGGTATTCATTTGTGTGCAAAAATATATGAAAAGTTAAAGGCAAAGTTACAAATAAAAAATATAAACGAAAAAAAAAAGAAAAAGATTAAAGCCCAAATCTCTCCATTCCCTTAAGACCTAAAATATTTAGACTCCCAAACCCATTCCCCAAAAAAATATCCGCACATCTCCCACTCTAACCCTTCCCCACTCTAAGCAACTATCCCTAAAACCCTCGTTCCTCTTGTTTTGGAAAACAGAAATTGTCAAGGTATGGCCACCCTAGTTTTTTTTTCCTCTTCTTAATTATTTCAATTTTGCCATGCTTTCTTAGGATTCTTGATCGAGAATAGTTCCTTTCAGTTTCATCATTACATTGTGACAGTGAAATGGCAATCCCGACTTTAGCTATATTGATAAGTGTCAAGAATACTCCAACAGCTTATAAGGATGAAATTATGGGATGCATTAGCACAACCATTTGTAGGCATATGCTCCAAATTTATGTTGCAGTATGGTGATTAGGTTTATTCTTTTTAAGTAAACCCGAATTTGTCTTTTCAGGCACTTGTGTTATGGGCATCAACGTACAAACAGACAAGTGTAATAATCATGAGGTATGTATGATACTTTACTCTTTCTGAAAACAAAATCAATTGGATATACTACCTAGTGAAGGATGGAGTATTTACAAAATTCTTGTTAAAAGTTTTAGGACTTCTGAAATTTTATTTAGAATAATAATATTTTACTCTAGTAATGTTTGTTTTTATGAAACGAGTGTGATGTTAAACTGGTTTAGCTTATGCTCCTTTCTTGAGCAGAGAAATATGAGAATATAATTTTTTTGGCAGTTACAAACTTAAGAATTTACAAGACTTCAGACTTGGAAACACCTAGTTATCAGATACTAAGAAGAAATGCAGCTTATGGGATTGGTAGTATTTTCTTATAGTGCTGTGCTTCAAACTAAGAACTGCTAAATAAGACTTATGTCTTGAACGGTTTGTAGTTTTTTGATATATACATTGCACAAATAATCTTAAGGTTTTAAAGAAGCAGGTTGTTGTTTCTGGCAGAATCTTACCCTACAAAAAGGAAATGTTATTTAGTTCAAATGTGATTGACAAGTCCCAACTAACTAATGTACTAAACTTATGGTGTGGATGTCATTTTTTTTATATACAGGTTAGAATTTATGACTCCTTCATAGTTGTAGAAACAGAAGGTGGCAGTCCTGCAAGATCAAGAGGGTAACATGGCAATCTTGCTGGATCAGGAGGTGGTGTCACCAGGTGAAGTAATCGATGGAGTGCTATAAGATCTTATTTTGTTGCGTCCTTGTTCTTGATATCCGCAAAAACAACAATTTCTTTCACGCACAGGGTACAAATACAATCGGCTAATGTCTTTCAATTCGCCATCGGAACCTGGTATTAGAAAAGCATTGGAGCAGTTATGAGTTTTGATTTCTCTTCACTGTCCGCTGATGGTTACCATCCCTATCCAGACTCACATTAGCTAATTTTTTTAGAACTTTATTATTCTGTGTTGTAAAAGAGTTATGTACTGTGGATCTGTATGAAATTATTCTTTTTCTTGTAAAAAATATCGTACTTTTGAGTATAACAACATTTTAGTATTCTAATTTATCTTGAATGATATTGTTGAACCTTTAATTATTTATTCTTACTAATGTATATCATTTATTTAAAAATATTAAAAATATTTTGCTAATTTTTTTATATATTTGATGATATAATATGGATTGTTAGCTACAATACATAAATTCTTGTGGCTAAAGTTGATCGTGACAAATTCTTCAGTTTATTGCTACGAAATTATGGAATTCATAGCTAAAAGTATGAATTCTTAGCTACGATATAAAAATTATTGTGGCAAATACTTTAATGTGTTGCTATGAACTTTTGAATTCATAGCTAATCACAAGTACTATTGCTACGAGAGTAAATTATAAGTTTAGCCACGGAAGTTGAGCTTGCGTGACAAACAAATTAAATCTTTTGCTACAACACCAAATCTTGTGGCTACATTATGAAGATAGCTACAAATTTTATTTGTCGTGGCAAAAGAATAAAATCACTTGCTACAAGTATATTTTTTGTGGCAAGAAATTTTTACCATTACAGCTACAACATAAAATAATTTGTGGCAATAAGTATTAGTCCTTAGCCACGGATCATGTAAAGTTTGTAGCTAATTTTTAGCTACGCTACATTTTGCTACGAATGCTACGGAAAAAATATTGTGGCTAAAGTGTTTAGCCACGGAAATTTTTATATTTAGCTACAATGTATTTCGTAGCTGTAGATTCATTATGTTGTAGTGTGGGAAAGAAGGGGTTACATCAGGAAAAGTGGCAGGTATAATAGTAGGATTGATATCAGGATTGAAGGAAGTGGGAGAAGGGGGAACCTTAGGAACATGATCATGCAAGATGGGATCAGGAGGTTGAACAGAATGATCAGAACTAGTAACAGGAATGGAATGTGGTGTAACATTAGGAGCTTCAGAAGGGAATGTGGGATCAGTGTTAATAACAGAAGGTGAAGAGTATGATGCATGTGGTAAAGAGCGTTCAGAAGAGGAAGAGAAAAATCAGAAGAAAAGGGAAAGTGGTGTTCATGAAATACCACATCTCTAGAAATAAAACATTGTTTAATGTGTAAATTGTACAATTTGTAGCCTTTTTTAGCAAAAGAATAGCCCAGAAACATGCAAGGAAAGGCTCTAGGTTTAAATTTGTCTCCGTGGGAAATTGGAACAATGGCATAGCAGAGACACCCAAAAGTTCTAAGATGAGAGTAGCTTGGTAATAGCCTTACCATACAATAATTCATAGGGAGATTTATTATTGAGTAACCTGGAAGGAAGTCCATTGATGATATAGGTAGCTGTTAATAGGCAATCCCCCCAAAATCGGGAGAAATTTAAAAATAGCCAGATTTACAACTGGTCATTCAAAAATAGCTCAGTTTCAAAAGTAATCGAAATTTAGCCACTTTTCATGTAAAGATAAATCTGAGCGAAAACACTGTTCAAAACCCGGAAAATACGCCCGTATATTATACTGGAGTTCCAGCATAAGTATGCTTGAACTCCAGCATATTATACGGGAGTTCCAGGATAACTATGTCAGAACTCTAGCATAATATGTTGGAGTTCCAGCATAAGTACACTAGAACTCCAGCATAGCATAATATGTTGGAGTTCCAGCATAAGTACACTAGAACTCCAGCATAATATACTGGAGTTCCAGCAAATATAAATATTCAGTATAATATACTGGAGTTTGGAGCATCGGTGCTCCAGTCTCCCGTATATTATACAAGAGTCAGCAAAGTATACCGGTCCAGCATAATATGCTGGAGTTCGTACACAGATGCACCGAACTCCCGTATATTATGCGGGACCGGTCTCTGTTGCAGCAAAATAGTGACTATTTTTCATTAACTTTGTAAACAGTGACTATTTTTGAATGACCAGTCCGAAAACTAACTATACCGTGCTATTTTAACCCCAAAATTTTATAGGAACTTTGGACTGAAATAGTAAAGCTTTAGAGGCTACAATTGGAACATGCATGTACCTCAACCTGGGTCCCAATTGTAGTCTAATAACCTCTTTTTGGGCTTCTGACCCACGCGAAACCAATTCCCAAATCCAATCCATTTGGTTTGGTCTACCTTGTTCATAACAGATATGCATGAGTAGGTTTAGAATTTTACGTGATTCGTTCATCACGTGAATTTTTTCCGGCTACTTACCCTTCTTCCCTTAGGGAAAAAGGTACTGATTTGTTAAGCTAATAGCAAAACATACTTTGACTGTTGCGAAAGAATCACTGTCGTACCAACTTGAATATCATCTTGAGGTTTAGTTCCACTACGTCGTCATATTTCGATGGAAGTATGAGAAAGAGTGCAGTTTGATTTTGAGTTCTAATGAATGAGATTGTGATAAAATGTAAAATGAATAAAAAAGGTTACCAAAATTAGCAATATTGAATGTACTTCAGACTACAAGAATACTTTTTGGATTGTTTAATACGCTGTGAACACTTTTCAGATTCTTGTCCTAATCGAATGAAAATATTTCTTTTTATCTATTTGCAGGACGCATCTTATGAGAGAGTTCTAATTAATATCCGATCCCAATCGTAAATATATCTCAAAGAATTTTTTTTATAGATATTATTAATCGTACATATATTTTTTGTTGGACAAACCCTGTCGGTGAGTTTTTGTGTTGAGACTAAGGACACTACTTTAAGTTAGTTAGTTAGACAAGGGTAGATTAGTCTATTTATACTAAGTCAGTTAGCGGACTGTTAAGAGGGTAAGAGAGGCGGTTATATTGTAGCTTGTATATACAGCTTTGAACATAGAAATATACATAGAAAATTTCTCTCCATTGTTGCCTTTATCTCTGCATGTTCTCTCTTCTCTTCTTCTTAATCTTCTACTCACAATTCTAGCATGGTATCAGAGCAGGATTAGAGATCCTTGACTCGATCTAAGCTGTTCGTCGAAGCTGGAACAGAGTAAGAGTAATTGAATTCAGAATTTGAAGAATTCAATTCCTCAAAATTTCAAGCAATGAAGCAGAGCAGCCATGGGAGATACACCTACAGATACACCTGTAAATCCTGGAATAATTGGAGCTGGAGCTACAGGAACAAGTAGATCTAGTGTTGGCACTCAAGCTTGCAATGAATTTGGAGTTGATTTGCCACATAATTATCCTCTGTATCTCGGGCCTTCAGATACAAGTGGAGCACAACTCATTTCCTTTCAGTTAACTGGTACGGCCAATTATACTCTGTGGAATCGCTCGATGAGAATAGCTTTACGCGGGAGGAACAAGCTAGGACTTGTAGAAGGAACATGGAAAAAAGAGAAATTTCATGAAAATCTGTGGGAGTAATGGGAAAATAGTACTTTCCTGGCTTATGAGTGCTGTAACTCCACAGTTGTTTGGAGGAGTAGTATATGGATCTGATACACATGCAGTGTGGGAAGATCTTCGTGAGAAATTTAACAAAATTGATGGCTCTCGATCATTCAACCTACATATGGAGATTGCAACACTGTATCAAGGTACATCTTCTGTTTCTGAATATTACACGAAATTGAAAGATCTGTGGGATGAGTTTGAAGCACTAATCCCAGCTCCATGTGATTGTGAAAAGTCTAGGGATTATGTGAATCATATGAAAAGGCAAAAATTGTATCAATTTCTGATGGGATTAAATGAGTCTTATTTCTAGGCTAGAAGTCAAATTTTAATGATGTATCCTTTACCTTCAGTCAATAAGGCATATTCCATGATTATGAGTGATGAAAGTCAAAAATCCATAGCTGCTACAACAGTGAATTTAAGTTTACAGTCTAATGCTATGCCTGAAAATTATGAGTGTGAGCACGTGATTTTTGCCTCACATGAATTACTCCAAAAGAATTCTCAAAATTAGGTCCTTTTCTTTAATTATGTGTTATTCTAGGAATTACTGTGCAATTTTCCTGATTGTTTGCATATTTTATGCGTTTTTTTAATCTTATTAATGCATTGAAAATACAAAAAATATAGCATCTGCATTTAGAATTTAGTTTTACATTTTTACATTAATTAAGTAAATTGTTGTTTTACAAAAATGAAAATTTCATAAAAAATAACGTATTTGTGCATTATTAGTGTTTAATGTCAAATTTTGTGATTTATTTTATTTTAATTTGGTGTTCAATTATTTGTGATAGGTATTATTTAAAGTTAATTAATCTTTTTTAAGTTAATTAGGTTTTTTAAAATTTAATTAGGATCTTAGCTTTAATTTTGGAAGAAAAGAAAATGAAAATGACTAATGAAAGAGGGGGAAATCAAAATTGGGCTAAAATCCCATTTAAATCCCAAGCCCAAACACAAATACACCTAATACCTAACTAAAACCAGCCCAAAACCCAGGCCATACCCGGTCCGTTCAATTCAGGCCTCAAAGACGACTCAAACGACGTCGTTTCAGTGTCAACCAATCTCAACCTTCCAATCCTCACATCCAACGACTAAGATACAACCTAGTACCCATTTAACCCGACCCTGAACCGACTCCCTTTAAACCCGATCCAGCCTCTAAGCCTAATAAACGACGCCGTTCAAATTAATCAAATAATCCAAGCCATTGATCTAGTTTGATCGAACGGTCTGGATCTAATTTCACCCCCAGTATATATTTTGCAAAACAGACCCCACCCCCCTCAAAACCTTCTCCCCCCTCACCCATCTCTTTTCAGAGACCAAACATGCTCCGCCCCTTACCACCGTGCTCCGCCCACCGAAAATCGCCTCACGGCGGTTCCGATGGTCCAAACGACTCCATCTTTACACCACTGATTCCCCTCGATCTCCCCGTTGCGAATCTCTAACCCTTATCCCCTCGTTACTTTTCAGGGCTGGGTTCGACGGAGTGCCGATTAAGGGTCGTTTGGCAAAGGCGGAGTTCAGTGGTCGTTTGATCCACTGCTGGGCGCGAGGAAACGACGGGGAGGCTGGTTGTGGCGTGAGGTTGAGCTGGAGGTTTGGTGGGCGATAAGGCAGTGATGGAGGACTGCCGGTGGTTGTAGGCGATGGGGAAGGCGACGGACTGGCGTCGCTGGATGGTGGTCGCAGGTTTCAGGCGGTGGTTATGGCGACGGGGTGATGGAGCTAGGAGGAGGAGGAGTGACGATGGTTATGGGTTTTGCTGGTTCACCAGGTGGTCGACGGGCAGTGATGACGATGGTGAATGAGCTGATGGAAGGGTCGTTTGATGGTGGTTCCGGCGTCGGGGGGAGGTGCGATTGGAGGTGGTGTTTGGTTCGTTGCTGGGGGTGCGAGGGTGGTTTTGGGGTAGGTTTCCGTTAGGGTTTTTTGTAGTAGGGTTTCTCTTCTTCTTTTCTTGAGGAAGAAGATGAATCCACAGTGCCCGCCCCCTCCTTTCAAAAATCTGTCCAACTCCCCTCTTCCCCTCCTTTGTCCGTGTATTTTGTACCCCTTTGCCAAGAAAATGGACCCCCATGCGTGGTGGGGTTCAAGACTTGTGTCCCCCATGCGTGGTGGGGTTCCCCGTGTGTGGGGTTCCGTCCGTGTTCCCCACGCGTGTCCCCCATGTGTGGTGAACTCGGATTATTATGGGCTAGGCCCGAAAATTAGGCCTAAAGACGGGTAGTTTAAACCCAAATATTATTCTTTTGCCCGGACCCGAGATTAAGAACACGACGTTGCTCAACTACTCCTATGTAAGCAAAATAACTACCAAAAGACTAATATTTGAAACAAAACTATATCTTTTTAAATATTTTTCAAGATTAAAATAACTACAAAATATTAATAAAACTATTTTTTTTGTAATTTTCGTTTTTATATAAAGAAAAAATATAAAGTAATATTTTTGTATTTTTTCAAAAATTAAAATGACTACAAAACATTAATAGAACTATATTTTTTGGTAATTTTCGAAATTATATAAAGCACAAAAATAAAGTACAATTTTTGTATTTTTCAAGTTTATGAGAAATACATAAACTAAAATTTATATATATATTTTTTTAATTTTTTTTCCTTTTGCGACGAAATAAAGTAAAAATAGTAAAAATAGCTATATTAGACCTAATTTCACATATTCACGCTAAAAATGTGAAAATTCTCGGGGAGGGTCAAAAATCACGTGTCTACAGCTGCCCCTCTTTGACTGGAAACACGAAGAGTTTTCCGACAAAGAACGACTAGACATGTTTTTGACCCGATCATTATTTGGATGGACTATACCAAGGAAAGGAAGGGGATGTGACCGAGCCCTGGTATCCGAGCTGCCTACATATCCTTGGTTATACAGGAATCATGCCACGTGTAGTTCGGATATGGGAGAGATGGTAGAGTGTACCGAGGTGAAGAGCCGATCGAGGGGCCGTTCCGTTGATGTTCCGGTCCGTGGTCCTGTCATTACATCAAAAATGAAAAATGAGAAAGACTAACTAAACCTATCAGCTATTAGTTACAAGGATTCCTATCTGTAAGTCTTCTGAAACTTGATCTTGAGTCTTGAATGGTGCTTCATACAGACTTTGGATTTGAACCTTGATACTTGCTAGTTGTAGGCGCTAGTTCTTGAGCAGACCACATATGTTCTCCCCTTCTGTACTTTGGATTCTTTTTTCTTTTTCTTTTTCTTCTTTTTGATATCTTTTTTTTGTTTTGTTTTTTGTGACTAGCTTTTGTTGACTATCTCAGACTGTTGACTCGCATTCTTGAGGCGAGCTTCTTGTTGTTTCTAACTTGGATTGAATGCTGGGGATTTTTGTTGTAGCCTTCTGCCTTCCAATGGGTTACGGCTTGACCTTGAACGATGTTCCTCTGTTCTACAGGCGGACCCCTAACTTCTTCAATCTTTGACATATAACAACCTCCGCTCTACAGGCAGACTCCTGACAACCAAAACAAACAACACAAATGAAATTTCCTAACCCAGTTTGCACTGGGAAGGTTTGTGAGTCGTTAGCAAAATCGTAACCCACCGACACTACTGATGCAATGCTGAGAGTGAACTAAAGACTAGACTAGGATGTGCATCTCCTACGAGTAAAAATCTCAATTTAGGAAGTGAGTCTCCTAAAATAAAATATAACCTGAAAAAGCCAAGCTAGGAAGCGCGCCTCCTATTGGTAAGACATGGAACGTATTCCCTTGTTATACAGGTGGGTGCCTGGCTTCAACACTTGAAATGAAAAGACTGAAATGTATTCCTCTCGTTATACAGGTGGGCGCCTAGCATGAAAATGTAAAGACTGAAAAGTATTCCTCTCGTTATATAGGTGGACGCCTGGCTTCAACACTTGAAATGAAAAGACTGAAATATATTCCTCTCGTTATACAGGTGGGCGCCTGGCTTTAGGAAAACTAAACATTGATTGTCTTAAGAAAACTAAAAAAAGACTCTTTTTTTTTTTTCAAATTCAAACGTTTTTTTTTCAAATGATCCTAGGAGAAAATTCGTCAGACTAGGTTTTTTTTTTTGTATCTTAGGAGAAAAATTCATCAGACTAAGATTTTGATCATAGGAGAAGGTTCATCAGACTAGGTCTCTATCTTAGGAGAAAAATTCGTCAGACTAAGATTTTGATCCTAGGAGAAGGTTCATCAGACTAGGTCTTGTTTTTTTGTTATCTTAGGAGAAAGATTCATCAGACTAAGATTTTGATCCTAGGAGAAGGTTCATCAGACTAGGTCTTTTTGTTATCTTAGGAGAAAGATTCATCAGACTAAGATTTTGATCCTAGGAGAAAGTTCATCGGACTAGGTCTTGTTTTTTTGGTATCTTAGGAGAAAGATTCATCAGACTAAGATTTTGATCCTAGGAGAAGGTTCGTCAGACTAGGTCTCTATCTTAGGAGAAAAATTCATCGGACTAAGATTTTGATCCTAGGAGAAAGTTCATCGGACTAGGTCTTGTTTTTTTTGGTATCTTAGGAGAAAGATTCATCAGACTAAGATTTTGATCCTAGGAGAAGGTTCGTCAGACTAGGTCTCTATCTTAGGAGAAAGATTCATCAGACTAAGATTTTGATCCTAGGAGAAGGTTCGTCAGACTAGGTCTCTATCTTAGGAGAAAAATTCATCAGACTAAGATTTTGATCCTAGGAGAAGGTTCATCGGACTAGGTCTTGTTTTTTTTGGTATCTTAGGAGAAAGATTCATCAGACTAAGATTTTGATCCTAGGAGAAGGTTCGTCAGACTAGGTCTCTATCTTAGGAGAAAAATTCATCAGACTAAGATTTTGATCCTAGGAGAAGGTTCATCAGACTAGGTCTTTTTTTGGTATCTTAGGAGAAAGATTCATCAGACTAAGATTTTGATAACAACTTAGGAGGAAATTAATCTCCTATGGGTGAAACTAAAACAAACTTAGGAGGAAATGCGTCTCCTATGGGTAAAACTTAAACCTAGGAGGAAATGCGTCTCCTACGGGTAAAGGTAAACTTAGGAGGAAATGCATCTCCTATGGGTGAATCTAAAACAAACTTAGGAGGAAATGCGTCTCTTATGGGTAAAACTTAGGAGGAAATGCATCTCCTATGGGGAAAACTAGACTTAGGAGGAAATGCATCTCCTATGGGGAAAACAAACTTAGAAGGAAATGCATCTCCTATGGGCAAAACAAACTTAGGAGGAAATGCATCTCCTATGGGTGAAACTAAAACAAACTCAGGAGGAAATGTCTCTCCTATGGGTAAAACTTTAATGATTTCAAATTAGGAAGTGCGTCTCCTATTAATGAAAAATTCACTTAGGAAGTGCGTCTCCTATGCGTGAACCATTTCCTTCTTTCTGATGGGGATGACTTTCCCCTTTATATATATATATATATATATATATATATATATATATATATATATACTTTTTATTCTTTTTGTTTTCTTCTTTTTTTTTTTTTGCATAGCTTTTTCCTTCGAAGATTGCCTCCCTTGAGATTAGTTTTGCCTTTCCCCGAAAGGAACCGCTAAGGATACCGACTTTCCAACCTTGTGTTGGACTCCTCGAAACTGTTAGGGATAACACTATTGGGGAATTAGTTACTTACCTGTTGGGGGGTAAAATGTTATCAGCTGGGGATAACGCTGTTGAGGATAACACTGCCGGGGGATTTTGATTCCTTCAGAACTAGTGCTTCACTCTTCGGAAGGCTGTTGAGAATGATGTTGGCCTCTTTCTTTTTCTGAGCTCAAGTTTCATCTCTTTGCTGGGGAACAACTTCCTCCATTGAAACTTATTATGTTGGGGGCAACACTGGTTCTAAGACCACTTCCCTCGAGACTGGCGTTATCTTTTATTCTTCCCCGAATGGGTACCTGACTTCCAGAAAATTTTCTAAATGGAAGGAAAATTTTCTTCCCCAGTTTGATAATATCCCGGTGCATGCATTTCTGGAATCAATGCCGTTTCCTTTACCTGTTTCAAATCAAACAAAATTTGTTAGTTTAAAACGCGGTGGTTGGTTGTGATACTCCTAATGGGATGGCTTTTCCCTTTCTCCTTCTTTGCTCTGCGTTCCACAGCTTGTTGGGGATGATATTATGTGCTGGGGATAATCCCTTCCTGCTGGGGATATCCCTATTCTTTTGTGACATAGCTCGGAAACTGGCATTTCCCCGACCTTTTAGTCTAGTATGAATTTCCCAAATCATGCTCATTGCTCTCCTTGATTTGCCCACGGGCTTTGGCCTTGAGGTTTATAACCTTTGATTTTGGCAAGGGTATCCCTCTTGACACTTGTCAATCTTTTTGTCAATTCCCTTTTGCTGGGGATATCTTTTTTGACACTGGCCTCGCGCTTGTTCCTTGCTGACTATACCACTTGGATGTACTAGTCAGATCTCATCTTGCATATTTGGAAAGCTGATGGCATATTTTGAAGTCAATTCACACTTGTTCTGACCAAACAGACTCTATTGGGGATTTTTCTATGAAAGGAAAAAGATAAAAGAGGACAGAATAAAAAGACAAAGGAAAAAGATGACTCTTTAACAAAAGAAACTATGAATAAAAACCTATCAAATGCAGATACCGACTCTAATGGTCATGACATGCACATATGGCCTATCCTCTACCGCCAATCATCCTTCAAGATCTTCAATTGGTAATTCCCCATCTGAGTCTCAATCCTATTCGACTTGTAGTGCCCGAAGGGTTTTCACTATCAACTCTCTCTCATTTTTGGTTTTTATCTCAGCTTTCATCGCCTTATGGTGCCCGTGAAGGTTTTCACCGATAAGACTCTCTCATTTGTATCACTTCCCAGCTGGGATTTGGAGTGTCGCCGGTATGACTCTTTCTGCTGGAGGTTAGAGTCATTTCTGCTGTGGAATAGAATGTTATGTTCGCCGGTAAGACTCTTCATTTGTCTGACTTGTCATCTTTTGAAGACTGATCAGAAGGTCTTTCTTTGGACCGTAATGTGGGTTTTGGATAGGGCTAGAAAAAAAAAAGGGTATTAAAGGTTCAAAAAATTCATCGATTTTGGGTCATTAATTACAACCTTCGGAACTAGATTTATTTACAACGAACGCAACCTCTGCCCCAGTTTCTTGCTTGGGGATATCTTAATTGATTGATTTTTTTTCAAAACTATGACCGAGCCGTGAAGCGCCTACGTATCCTCTTTGAGGAATCAGGTCAAACGTAGTTCCCAATTCCTCTGTTTCATTTGACTTTCTTTTGTTTTCGTTATCATTTTTTTTTCATCTCTCCTTTTTTTTCGTCGTTTTTCTTCTTCTTTTCTTTCTCTTTTTTTTTTATTTTTTTTATTTTTTATCTTCCATGTTTTGTGTTTCTAATCTGTTGTTACCGATTCCGAATGAGGGGTATGAAAGGAAAATAAATAAGTCTCAAAAGGGGTAAACGAAGGATAAAGTGTTTAGGTAGCAGAACAAAATGCCTTCGCCATTCCAGTCTTCAAAACATGCCAAATGCAAACAACACAATTTAAACAAGGATTTGTAGCCTCTTCCGATGGTGCTGGACTTGACAATTATATTAAACATTTGCTTTTTCATTTGTCATTTCTAAAGCACTGTTGGGCGACACTCTCACTCTCATGAACGACCCTCATGCCAATTTGGCGAATCTTGCATTTAACGGTTTTCTTTATGTTTTACTTGCCCCAGTTCCACATGACTCGGGATCCAAATAATCTCAAACCGTTCTTATTTCCTTTAAACGCTTTGATCACCTTCCTAGGGTTTTATGATTAACTTTTAAGATTAGGCCCAAACTGTGTGCGCATGTCATGTCCCTAGAATCGGCATTGAACAAAAATGAAAAAAGGACTAAACAAAAAGATGACTGGAAAAAACAAAAGACCGGCTTTTGTATTAGACTACCGGCGAAATGGTCTGAATAATAAAACAAACAAAACAACCAGAATAAAATCCTAACACAGTCTCGACAAAACTTAAACAAACTGATATGACAAAATGGAAAGATAAGAAGGTTTGACACAAGACAATATTCGGATTACAACCCTAAGAATAATCCGGACAACAGAAATGACAACAAAATAAGCCACCACCAGCTTCTCTTTTGCTAACCAAGGAACGGAGCGTCCTCCCATTTTATCAAACTTGGCATCTTAGCCACTGAGCTTCGCATCAGTATTGCCTAGACCATTACCAACTTCAATATCATCAACCTTAGTCAACAAGTCCCCAATAGGATTCGAGTGCTTCTGTTATCAGGCCTGATCATAGCAGAGTGTGTATCATGAGGTGCAAGTAAAGGATTCTGGGTGTCATTGTCTGGCTTACTACAAACCAACCACCTTAACTTTCTTTGCAAAACAAAGAGGTTAGAATGGACTAAGTCAGTCCTCATTATTAACAACATCTTTCTTTTCTTTTTTTTTTTCTTTCTTTTTTCTTTTTTTTTCATTTTTCTCTTTTTCAATTTTTTTTTCTTTTTTTTCTTTTTCGATTTTTTTCGATTTTTTTTCGATTTTTTTTCATTTTTCTTTTTCATTCTCTTTTTTTTTTGCTCTTTTTTTTGTTGTGGTCGAATATTATGGAGATTGCCTACGTATCATGACCCCGCATGAATCAGACCTTGCGTAGTTCGGACCAATAAAAGATAAACAATAATAAACATTTTTTCTTATCAATTTGCATAATAAAACAAACTGGGTTTCAAAAGTTTAAAGATGACCTACAAACTCGAAAATCAAACAACCCATATATTCTAATCAAGAGATTTATAAACTCAAAAACAAAAGGCTAGCTCCCTTTCTCTGTTCGACAAATGCAACCAAACGGTTATTTTTGCAAATGTGACCCCTTCCAAATTTCACATGAATTTTGGGGTCGGGGAGGATTATTTTATGACACTTTACAAACTTGTCCGTTCTTTTACGAAAATAGCCTTTCGACAACTGAAAGATACTCTAAGGCTATTTCGGCAAGAACAATTTAAGACGCGGCCGAAGCTGGCTCGACTTATTTTTGACTAAAAATTCAAACGGTATTCACCTAACCGCTGACTCTTTGTTTTTTTTTTTCAAATTACAATGAAAACGTGGTGTTGCAAACACGGGCCTTCAGCGCCTCGGGGACGAAGATTTTAAGGCTGTGTGGGTCAACTGGACCAAAATCCTAAACATGACCCAAAAGGCGGCTGTTTATGCGAAGTCAGCCTTCCGGCGTCCCTTTCGGGAACATTCGGCTATTTTTGTCAAAAATAGCATCACCCTGACTTATTTATGACTCTTTTTATCATTTTTCAAAAATAGAAAACTCAACATTGCAAGCACGGCCTTTCAACGTCTCGAGGACGAAGATTTTTAAGGCTGTGTGGGTCAACTGGACCAAATCTTAAAAAATGACCCAAAGGTGGCTGTTTATGCAAAGTCAGCCTTCCGGCGTCCCTTTCGGGAACATTCGGCTATGTCTTGATAAAATAGCGTCACCCGACTTCTTTATGACAAAAATTAAAATTTGACATGTTTTTGTTTTTTTATTTATTATTTATTTGTTTTGGCTATTTTAGCAAAAGGTGGGGTTGGACCCGATGAGGGTTGCCTACGTATCTCACATCCGGTGAGAATCAAACCCGCGTAGTTCGGGCAAATAAACTATTTTTGAGAAGACCCTTTTCTATTTTCTATTATTTTTTTTCACAACAATCAAACAAACTATTATTTTTTCATTCATAACAAACAAAACAAACTAACGAAAAACATAAAACATTCCTTCTTTTTTCCTTTTTTCAAATTTTGGCAGAGTTTCAACACTACTTGGACATTGGTTTTTTTTCTAAAAATAAGTAGTTATATCTCTACACTATTATTTTCTCCTCTTTTGCACGATTTTCTAATTTGTGGAGAATGATGACAACATATAAAATCTTTTTGAATTTTCAATGCTCCTTTTTATTTGTTATTATTTTTGTTATTATTTTCAAGAGTGTGGCATGGGGGACATAGGGAATTCCAAGACTTATTGTATTCCACCAATGTTCCCCATGTGCTTTTCCCAAAAATGAAGCGTGGGGGACATAGGGAATTCCAAGACTTCTTGGGTTCCACAAATGGTCCCCATGTGCTTTTCCCAAAATGAAGCGTGGGGGACATAGGGGATTCCAAGACTTCTTGGATTCCACAAATGTTCTCCATGTGCTTTTCCCAAAAATGAAGTGTGGGGGACATATGGAATACCAAGGCTTCTTGAATTCCACAAATGTTCCTCATGTGCTTAATTAACATAATATCATGCTTATCTAAAAAACCGTGCAACTTTCTTATTTAACGTGATCAGCATGACCAGGTGTGTCATTTGTCCGCAACTATCATTGGTCCGCCAAATAACCCATTCATCCTTGAATAAATACAACATGTAGCACATAGGATGCCAAAAAAAATGGTCTATTATTTTCAGGTTGCTTGTCCTAGACGGACCCAACCCCTGTGTTGAGTCCCCTAAGTCAAATGCACATGATGCAAATAAGGGTTCCTACTAGGGATCTGGTATGAAGTCACGTTATTCTATGTTCAAAAACCTGGGTCGGTGTTCTAGACAGTGTACCCGAGCGAACAACTCGAGTTGAGGAAGGAGCTCCTTTCCGGGAACCAAAAGGCCAGCCGACTTAGAAACTTTCCGAGCCTCTTTATTTAGGTATGACACTAACAGAATAGGGAGTCTCAACCAGTAAGCACATCCCCGGAGGTAAGAAGAGAAAGTTTTCGGCATAATTTATATACAGTTCAGATAATATCAAAGCGGTAAAAGCAGCATTTAGCACATTAGGATCAAAATATGTAAAAATCAAATAAAGCCAAATATAACAATTTATCTAAGCTCGAATTTCTAACCCTGAACCAGTGGTTCTGGGTCAAATTCCCCAGCAGAGTCGCCAGAGCTGTCACACCTCCTTTTTACGCATCCGCGAGGGTACAAGGGAGTTTTTCCAATTAAAGGACAATCGAAACGGGATTTGTTTATTTATTTCAGAGTCGTCACTTGGGAGATTTAGGGTGTCCCAAGTCACCAATTTTTATCCCGAATCGAGGAAAAGAATGACTCCATATTACAGTCTGCGTACCAGAAATCCGGATAAGGAATTCTGTTAACCCGGGAGAAGGTGTTAGGCATTCCCGAGTTCTGTGGTTCTAGCACGGTCGCTCAACTGTTATATTCGGCTTGATTATCTGATTTTATACAAATGTGAACTTATGTGCCAATTTTATCTTTTTACCGCTTTTATCATTTACTGTTATTTTTATCAAGAATTGCAACATCTTGGAAAACATACCTCGAACCACGTCACAATCAATGTACCCGTGGTTAGAGCTACATTTCAACTCTGTTGAGATTGGGGTTTGGGTCACATAAATGTGCACCCGAGTTTAGGAAGATAACATTATTAAATACGCGCCTAGAGCAACTAGCGTATTGTTGTTTTGGGAAGGGCCGTGAAATTCGCTAAACGGCCTGTCCCGAATTCTAAGTATTTTAATATATACATTTAGAGGGCCCCGCAGCTTGTGCATTTTTTGTTTGTTGAGGCTCGTCTCATCCATTATTTTTATTTAATTTGCAACGTCATGGAACTGCATCTCAGACCACATCACAATCAATATACCCGTGGTTAGAGACACATTTCGACTCCGCTGAGATTTGGATATGGGTCACATAAATGTGCACCCGAGTTAAGGAAAATAAATTATTAAAGGCGCGCCTAAAGGAACTAGCATATTGTTATTTTAGGTAGGGCCGTGAAATTTGCTAAACGGCCCGTCCCGGAATCTAA